>NC_059327.1:12288750-12962500 GCF_018350155.1 Leopardus geoffroyi | reverse complement strand
AGTTGACAGATGTGTATTTTTAAACCAGAAATTTCTGTTTGTTGGAATATGCATAACTTATATGTGCAAAATATGTGAACATATAAATTATTCTCAAACCATATTCTGGTAATTACTCTCAAGCACATTTCTATCTCCAGTTGGTCACTTTTTAATACATCTACGTATATGTGTACATTTATGTATTTTTGTATGCATGAAGAGAGACTAGGAAGCATAAAGTGAATGTTGTCTTTTTCAGAATGAAATCCAAGGCAGTGATTCAAAATTGAAGAGAAGAACGAAGTAATACTTCATTATGCCTTCATAAAGAGCTATATTTTTTCAAGGCTAGAATATTTTTAACATCAGCCAACCATAATATGGTTATAGACCCAAGAGTCCGCATATCTCTTTACTTACAGAAATGAATGTTCTTTTCTGCTGGCATTAAAATAACGAGAATAAGAAAACAAGTGAAGTTTTAAAAGGTCTGATTTATTTTTTTCAGTATTCATGAATGGATTAAGGAAACAAAACCATATGTTATCTTTAAAATGCTTATTGGAACGGCAAACGTATGTATTGGGGAATATTCTTTAAACTCAAAGACCTAGAAGGTTTTAAAAACAGTTTTAAGAGACTTCACATAGGAACAAAAGGGAGTGGGATCATAAATCTAATCATGCTGTATAGAAAGTTGGTGTAGTTGGTACATGCAGCGACTGATAAACATTAGTGGATATAATTGCCCTTGTCAACCTCAAGTACACAATGAGTAAATAACAAGAAAACAAAAAGTCGATATGTCAATTGTACATGTAACAGTAATGTGTCTACTGCACACCCCCCCCCCCAAGAAAAAAAGAAGAAAGAAAATCATTATGGAAAAGCCTACAGTCTTGTTCAAATTTTACTTAATTTGAAATATATTCTCATAATTAACTATGAGATATTTTATCAAAATAATTAATATGTGTGTATGTTTACTTCGTTTTAAGCTGGTGACCCATGGGTATCATATGTTAGGTCTGATTTTATTTCCAAACCCTTATACTGAGTTATCTAATTTCAGGGGATTTGGAAGGAAATACTGGCAGTATTTTGGGAAATAGTGTTGGGAAAAGGCTGTTTTCCACTTTGTAGATGTTGCTTATCTCCCTGAAATACGGGTTGCAGGCATAGATCATAGTATTTGAAGCTACAAGAAAATGTTGGTAGCCCACCCACTTACAGTAATTTATATACAGTATTCTTTTCCAAGACCCCTGATAAGATGAACATGAAATATAATTGTAATTAGATGCTGAACTACCAGAAGGTAAATGTGGGTACTTAGTCATCGAGAATACCTGCTGATTCCCAGGTAGAGTTGGTACTTAACTTACCTGCATGCTGTGCTTCTACTATTTGTATTTCGAAAATACCCATTATTCAAGTCACTGGTGGCCATCCAATTACCAAAAAATAACCAATGTATCTCACTTGAACAGGTAGAATACGTCAATCGATCCAGCGACAAAGTTTGTATAAAAAAATGAAGTCTACTGACACTGGTGTCAGGTTCAATATAATGGTCTATGTCATAAGAAAGGCAAAGTCAAGAGTTAAGGCCAGTATGAGCTTTTGTAAGAATGCTGGGTATTAAGAGATGACAGCCGAGCCAAGTAAGGGTTGGCTGCTTTAGGGGAAAGCATGCAAGAGCTTAGATGTGAGGGTAGGTCCTTAGAAAGGACAGGTGGCCCATGACCTACAGGTGTGAAGAGCAAAAAGTCGGAATTCAAGGACCATTACTGCCAGTCAGTGACAACTCTACCTAATGGCAGGAGCCCTCTCTCCCTCTACCCCCGGTGAGTATCTGAACCCCTGATCTTCATCAACTCAGACTCACTTCATGCACAGCTTTCTGCACCTCAGGGTTAGTGAAATATCAGTAAATGAGTTAAAGTAAACAGGCTTTCTCTCTGTGGAAAACTTGGTCTATTTTAAAAGAGTGTGTTCTGGGCAGAGCCCTAACAGAATGGCGTTGAGGTTGCTTGCTGAGACACGTATCTACTTCCCTAATGTGAAAGAAACGGTACTAACTTTTCTCTTCAGTAAGCCCTAAACCAACGCACACACGGCAACAAGTTCAACTGGCACTTGGGAAAACACGAATGATATTTAAAGTCTTTGCAAAACTTTCCCTTATTGGTATGTGATTCTTATACTATCATAAACTTAACTCAGGTTCCTATGCTGAACTGTCTGTGGAGTTTATGAAGTTACAATCATCGAGCCAAGTGGCTGTTCTATCTAGCTCTTTTTTTCTTCATTTCAGAAATACTTGCATATAGAATAAAACCCACCTAAATAGTGTTGGGAAAAGGCGGTTTTCCACTTTGTATATGTTGCTTATCTCCTTGAATTTTTAATGAGCTTACATACCTATGCTAACATTCCTTTAAGAAACTCAACGCGCTTTAGAGACGTTCTAAATTCTCTACGTGGATATGTTGTTCCTCACGTACTTGCCATGATGATTGTATTTTTTTCAGAAGAAGCAAGTAGGGAAGGAAGTAGTTGACAGCTGTAACTTTCTGGGCTGCTCCGTTGGTCTGAAAGAGCCATTTATAACTTTTAAAAGAAACAACTTTCACACAGAAAGGTCTGATTTCCTATCCTGTTTGGTTCATTCTTGCACAGTAAGTTGGTGGGATACACTACATTCAAACTGAGGCAGGTCCCATGTACTAGAGGGAGATGCTGACATCCAGGGAAATTCACTCACGTTCAGCATCTATGTATATACAGAGAGAACAAGGAACAGAGACCACTTCTTTTTATGCCAAGACAAATGATAGCTTCAAAAGACCACCCATACTTGCTAACGATGTGATTTTGTTTCTTCAACGTGAAGCCAATGTCATTTTTAAAAAAGTTATATTTAAAAAGCACCGAGGTCCATTAAGCTAGGGAAAATATTTTATATTTCAACTACCTAATGCTGAACTGGCTGACCACAAACAGGTTATATAGCAGGAAGAAAGCAAGACATTCTAGACAGGGGTTTAAATACAGATACTGTGGTGGGTGGAGATAACGGTGGTAGTTCTGAAGCTTTTGAACAAATAAGATTTTCTGGTTTGTTCTATTGCACGAAATATGAAAAAAAATAAAAAAGAAAGAAAGGAAACTGTCTTTCTCTGCTTTGGTCAGTCCTTAGACCACTTTGATTAATTCTTCAAAGCATTCCTGACTTTGCTCTTGTTTTCAACTTTCATGTTGGAAATTATTATTTTAGGTTTTCTTATTATATAATCAGTCACCCCTTTTCAACTGATTCTCTCTAATCAAGTCAAGATAATGGTCTTTTGGACTTAATAGAGAGCTCTAACAGAGCCTGACTCATTACTGACTTTCCTTTATGCTTGTCTCCAACCCAGGAAATGACAACTTTTTTCTCTTTCCCAAATCAGCTGTAAGCTCTTGTTTTCTGACATGAGGCAAAAGATAGTTTAGACTTTTAAAATATGTGGATCCTGAGAAACTTAACAGAAGACCATGGGGGAGGGGAAGGGAAAAAAAAAGAGGTTAGAGTGGGAGAGAGCCAAAACATAAGAGACTCTTAAAAACTGAGAACAAACTGAGGGTTGATGGGGGGTGGGAGGGAGGGGAGGGTGGGTGATGGGCATGGAGGAGGGCACCTGTTGGGATGAGCACCGGGTGTTGTATGGAAACCAATTTGACAATAAATTTCATATTAAAAAAAATTTTTTTTTAAAAGAAAAAAAATAAAATATATGGCTTCTTATGTATTTATTCTAATGTCACATTTGTCCTAGTTTAAGTATTTTAAGCATGAAACACACGCTAATGCCCGGGCCTTGTGGGCGCACAACAAATATCCCATTGAACCAAATATCCCTGACAGCAATAGCACCTCAAAGCAAGAGCAAAATGCTTGATGATATGAAAGAGATAAGTGGAAACCACCTTATAAATATCAGACATAGTCACATCAAGGAGAGCGCTCCTCTGGAAGGTGATTTTAGCGCATGAGAACAGTTTCCTTTCTAAGGACAGGTTCTCAATTCTTAGGGAGAACTGATTTTCGACCAGAGAAGGGCTGTGGCGATCAAGGAAGTCCCGGTGGTATAATTTTAGCTTTTGCAGAATTTTCCATTGCTTATTTTCAGCACTACTGCTATTTCA
The DNA here is from genome assembly GCF_018350155.1 of Leopardus geoffroyi. NCBI lineage: Eukaryota > Metazoa > Chordata > Mammalia > Carnivora > Felidae > Leopardus > Leopardus geoffroyi. The sequence goes on along the minus strand of NC_059327.1, from coordinate 12,958,327 downwards.
TCATTTCAATGATTGCTCCCTCAACACTGACTGACGATTTTATTGGATGCAGAAGGGGTTGAGTTGGATTATATTTCACCGAACAGCTACACAGCCTGTGTAAAAACAGTCTTTGGAAATGAAACAATCCCGTCTAACTGACCACAGTGACAGAGAAACAATACAACCCATTGGGATGAGGTAGACAACCCAAAGCTAATGCAGAGACAGACCAAGGTTTCACCAAATGAAAATCTCTGAAGTTTACAGATGATAATTCCCATCAAATGGTTTACAGTAACTATGGATTAAGAGTTTTGCAACTTTGAAAGCTACAGAGTTGCTTCGTGGTTTATATTTAACAGAAAGGTTAAACTCATTAAATACTTAATAAGCATAAAGTTCCTAGGAGTTAATGAACTGCTGCTCTTTTCCATAATGAATTTAGATCAAAATTGGAGAACTCAGTTTTAGGTTGAGAATGAATTCCTCATTATGTCCTATGGTGAAGAAAGCATCATTCCATTAGCATTACCATAATACAAAACATCTTTATTAGACTTTGTTGTCATGTAGACATATGGATGAGTTGTATTTTAAAGAGGGATATGGGCTATTTTTACACTGAAGAATACTGGAGGTTTTTTTACTCATTCTACTTGTGATGTTTTATATGACATTGAGTAACTCATACCATATTGTCATTTTCATATGCTAATATAAACTCATATTATTTCTGGAATGTTATGACATTGTATTCCATGCAAGTACTGCCTTCTCATTGCCTCACAAGTTTTGTTATGTGTCACCTTCTCTCTCATCTCTGCAGAGTCACTGCAAGATGGGGTCTCTGTCACTCAATGGCAAGGCTTGTGGGTGATGTCCAAGAAGTGCCCGGTGAAAGAGAATCAGAGCAGACGACACCTTAGGTAGAGTTCAGGACTTTGTCTGTCTGTCATGGTTCCTTTGTACCATCTATACGGTGGTTAAGTTTTTGGGGGGTCAAAAGTTATACACAGGTTTTTGACTGTGTGTCGGGGGGTCGACACTCCTAAGCCCTACATTTTTCAAGGGTCAAGTGTATTTATGGACATCCTAGTGCAACATGCCATACTCTAGATCATCTGTCTAGTCTTTAAGTTCTTTCTCTTTTCATGCCTATCTCACAATTCACAAAGCCTCTTCTTTTAAAATTTTATTTTAATGTTTATTTATTTTTGAGAGAGACACAGAGAGAGATTGAGTGTGAGTGGGGAGGGGCAGGGAGAGAGAGAGGCACAGAATCAGACGTAGGCTCCAGGCTCCCAACTGTCAGCACACAGCCTGATGTGGGGCTCGAACCCACGAACCGTGAGTTCATGACCTGAGCGGGAGTCGGATGCCCAGCCGACTGAGCCACCCAGGTCGTCCCACAAAGTCTCTTTTTATAGTGGAAGGGAATATGCAACGATAACTGAAGTCAAGCACATCCTATAACAGGAGATAAGACACGAGACTGTTGGTGCTGGAAAAATCTGGCAATTGTTACAGAGGCTCAAATCCTCAGCTTAAAGGGAGGGACTCAGGAGATCAAAATGAAGTCTCAATAGGAGAACCAGAATAGCGACCGGCATTTAACCATGAGCCAAGAGCTCTGCTAGATGCTTTCCGCATAGCATTTCTAATTCTTTCAGAAGTGCATGAAGGATGGTCTATTACAATCATCTCACCTTTGAAAGAAACTGAAGTTCAGAGAGGTTAAATGTTGTTCCCAAGCTCACAGGCGAAGAATTGATGAGGCTGGGAATCTAACCAGGTCAGTCTGATAAAAAGCTTATGTTCTAAGTGGTATGTTATGCTGCCTCAAGATACCTCTAGAGGGCTCAAGGCTTTTTGACAATGAAGAAAGCAAGCCTTCAGTTATTGGACTAGGGTGTGAGGTTCTAACAAGAGTAGGTTAATGATTGAGTACCTGAGGAGTTCTGAGCTATCCCACTGAGATCACATAGAAGGATTGATCTCATCATCCAAATGTAGGGTTGTGTTGGCAGGTCCAGCTTAAGTCGTCTCCCAGAAACTTGGCAGTTCAGGATGGTTGCGAACCTGGCAGTTGATTACACTTCATAGGTAGGGCAAAGGGTATCCAGATAGGCTAATTAGGTACTGTTTGGTCTTGATGCTTAGCTAGGGACTAGGGAACACAATGTCCTCTCTTGGATATCCTCAGGGTTGGGGGTCAGGGATGGATTTAGGTGTACAAGAGAACAATGCCTAATTGTTCAACTTTTTGACTTTCGTATTTTTATTCTTTCAATTTATTCAGTGTTGGCCTCTGCAGATGATGTTCATCTAAGTACGACTTACAAGAGTGATCTCTCTTATGTTGGCAAAATCTTTATCAGCAGGGCCCAAATCACTTCCAGTTAACATTCCCAGTTAATAAAACCTTTTGCATTCTGTGCATGATTTTACAAAGGGTCATAAATGCGGAAATGACAATGACTCTTATCAGATGTTCATGGGAAAAGAAAACCAACCTTATATTCTACAGCTCTTCAGTGGTTTAAAGAATATTAGTGACAAACAGCAATATTACCCAAAGGATTGTTGTAGAAACCAGTTGATTATTATTTTGCCTTTCTATTCCTTTAACTGTAAGCATCTGTAAGGATCTTCTTCCCCTGATGAAATCTTATATAACTGTTCAGATAAAAGACACAGAGAGGGGCGTCTGGGTGGCTCAGTCAGCTGAGCGTCTGACTTCGGCTCAGGTCATGATCTCACTGCTTGTGGGTTCGAGCCCCACATCAGGCTCTGTGCTGACTGCTTGCTCAGAGCCTGGAGCCTGCTTCCGATTCTGTGTCTCCCTCTCTCTCTCTACCCGTCCCCCACTTGCCCTCTGTCTGTCTGTCTCTCTCAAGAATAAGTAAACATTTAAAAAATTATTTTTTATAAGGACAGAGAGAAAGTCTATGCAAGTCAATTTAACTGTTTTTTTTTTAAATTTTTTTTAACGTTTATTTATTTTTGGGACAGAGAGAGACAGAGCATGAACGGGGGAGGGGCAGAGAGAGAGGGAGACACAGAATCGGAAACAGGCTCCAGGCTCCGAGCCATCAGCCCAGAGCCCGATGCGGGGCTCGAACTCACGGACCGCGAGATCTTGACCTGAGCCGAAGTCGGACGCTTAACCGACTGAGCCACCCAGGCGCCCCTAAATCTAACTGTTTAAGCAAGATTGTAAACCTTATTCTTGCAGCAATAAAAGTGGTGTGGCTTTAATTTTTTTGTGTGTGCACCTGAAATACCTTAGTTCCTTTTTATTAGCTAGTCATGAAAGTAGGTGAGTGTTACTGCCTCCATTTTACAGATGAACCAACTGAGGAGCAGAGCGCTCATGACTTCACTGTGTTACGTGATATCTCTACCACAGCTTGTTCTACCCTTTCCAGCAAGACAGGCTGTGGATCACCTCAGTGAGGTGCTCTGTCACTGACTTGACTTCCACGCTTTTTGGCAAACGTGCATTAATCCTATTCCTCTCCTGCTTGGCATTTCGATAGGCCCTTTCGTGAACTGGAACAGATTTTCAACAAAGAGCCCTACACCCTGTATTCCCCTTCAAAGAATATGGGGCCAAGAATAATCTGGTGATAATAAACATACACCTTCCTTCAGCCAGCACTTTAGGAACGTTGAGCACATGCACGGATGCGCATCTCACCCACCCCGTTCAGATGCTCCCTGGTTTTTTTCTCACTCGAGAGGCATGACACTACACGGGCAGCCTCCCTCTTCCCTACCAAGGACCGAACTGCAAAACAACCCTCGCGATAGAACGGCCACTGTCGGCCTTGCCCCATCTGGCACCGATAAAGGCCAGCTATTCAGAAGTCAAATGGAGATGTTTGGCAATTTCTGCCATTTGAGGGGGCTTACGTGAAAACCATTCGAGACTGATGCTAAATCTGATGTGCACAGTAGGCGAGACTTACCTGTACCATCACCCCCAGCCTCTTCCAAAAATCTGTATCCAACCTTACACTGTATTTTTTCCTCCACCGTCATAATGGCTAAAATCTCATCAAAGAATGGTATCTTTGCATCAGAGTTTACTAGTGACCAAGGACCCTTCCAGGGACACAAGTGATCCATTCGTCGTGTTACCCCATCATGAGCCATTCCTCGGAAGAGCCGGTCCAAGCTGGCATCTTCCCGCCTCTTCCCTGTCGATGCCATCACCATATACCATTTCTCAGAACCACCCCACAAACCTAGTGGCCATTCTCGATCCCATATCTGGTGCATCATCAAGCACTGTTAATGCCTGCTTATCCTTCTCCAAAACACACCCAAACCCGAACACTTCTAAGCGCCACGCAATGGCCTTGATGCAAGTCACGGTTGTCTCAGCTTGCATTTCCCGTCTCCTTCTGAACCGTTTCCTCATGGTCTATTCTCCACTCCCCAGACAGAACCAGCAGCCTCCCCCACAACCGCTCCCATGGCGATCGATCCTCCTCACCCCACCCAGCGTCCGCCGCCTTTCCCCTGTCCATCTCTGCTTCAGCTCTGCAGGCTTCCTTCTTGTTCCTTACAACTGTTGGGCTATTTCACCATTTGGAGTCTCTGTGCCTGGTGTTTTCAGCTCGTAAGCCCCTCACCCAAGTCTACAGATGGCGGCCTCTCTCCATCATTCAGTCTCAGCTCAAAGCCATCTCTGGGAAGTTTCCCTACCTCTCCCAGGGAAAGTGGGTTCTTTCCTTCCCCTCCTGCTCTCCTACCCCGACAGTGATCTCCCCCTTTATTTTCTGCCTAACTCCGACCACTCACTTGTCTGCTTGTTTCGATGTATATTTGTCTTCCCATTAGGAGAAGGCAAACTTGAAGGCAGGAGTTTTGTGTTTTTACCGCAGTGTCCCTGATTTCTCTAATGGAGCCTGATGTATTTGAAGCGCTCAACAAACATTGGTTGACTATCACAATGCTTCCCTCCTAATACCCACTTATGATCTGCTACTCTGGGTTGTTGAGTTTGCCTGAGGACGAAGCAAGTCCACTTTTGAGTATGGTACTCTTCAGGGAGGGAAAGGAAGGGTGTCACTAGGGACCAAACACAGTCTTAGTCTACAGAGGTATTTGGGACCTCTGAGAAGAGATAGCAGCTTTCTCCTATAAATCCACTTAGTTTGAACTCTGAGCCACATCTGAATTAAGGATGAAGATCTGGTTTTGAATCCTGAAACAGATGACTGTTTTGTCATCTACGAAGTGGACATATCTATACTGTCTGTCTCCTAGCACTGTGGATGGGAATAAAATCCTGAACACAGAGGCTAATCTACAGTGAGTTCTCAATTAAAAAAAACCAAAAAACCGAAACAAAACCCCATACCTTCTCTCCTACCCCACTCACCCACCACACGCAAAAACACAGATGATTGCTTTTAGAATTCAATTATATTCAGGGTTAATTAAGCTTTAGTCCACCATTTAAGATAGTTTCTATGGGGAATTATATACCTAAACAACCAACTCCCACATAAATGCCTTTTGGAGTATAACCTGGTTGCAATTTGAGAATTACTTGCGATGAAAAATATTTGTGCTAACATTTGTCTCCAAGCTGCTTCCATGTACACATTTTCTCTCAGTCCTTTTTCTCCAGCACTCACCCATTGTTACTGAGCAATTGACTTAGAGTGCATGTTCACTGTACAAATGGGACAAAGGCGGATGCGTGATCCGTTCTATTTTGCTTAGAAACAAGAAACTAAATATAAACAAGAGTAATTCAATTCCAATGAATAGTAATCACTATGCTTTATAATCCAAGGGAGACAAAAGGAATACAGAAAAACTTGTTACGTTCAAATTGTATCTGAAAGCCTTACGTGATAGGCTGTGAAGAAGCATTACATCCTAATTTATTCTACTTTCTGCTGTTTACTCTGGTTTTCGATAGCTAACCATTCTTGCTTGTGAAAGCTGCTTTAATTGCGGAGACTCACAGTTGAAAGGATGAAGCGTGCAATTGAGTTTTTGCCTTTTTCAATCTCGTTGATTTCTTAATTATTTCTTTTAGTTACATAAAAATGTTTAATTTGTAGATTTTTATCACTACAACTATTGGCTGCCTCAAGAAAATAACTCAAGCCTTATAGAGCGCAAATCGAGTTTATCAAATACATACATACATACATACATACATACATACATAAATACATAAATAAATAAATAAATAAAGTAAACTAAAAAGCAAAAACAAACAACAGAAGCTGTTTTTTCAGGAAGCTACCAAATGGCTCCGTAATACTATCCAGAGAGCCCATCTTTTTATTGACAAGTATTTGAAGAAACATGCTTCTTTGTGTTGAGAATAAAATGCGGGTACAGGGGCGCCTGGGTGGCTCGGTCGGTTAAGCGCCCGACTTCGGCTCAGGTCATGATCTCACGGTCCGTGGGTTCGAGCCCCGCGTCGGGGTCTGTGCTGACCGCTCAGAGCCTGGAGCCTGTTTCAGATTCTGTGTCTCCCTCTCTCTGTGACCCTCCCCAGTTCATGCTCTGTCTCTTTCTGTCTCAAAAATAAATAAACGTTAAAAAAAATTAAAAAAAAAATGCGGGTACACCGTGTGACTTATTTTACATAATTATGCATTTTCACAACATTTTTATTGTATTTCCTTCCTAGTCAAATATATCTGAATTATTTGATATTTACTCTCTTGATTGTCCCTTCCCCACCCAACTTATATTCTTTACATGGGAAAATTTCTGAAACAAGCTAATCTGAACTAACCTGATTAATTATTTTATTGCTTATTGTGAAACAATGTACTTCTGATCTTAAATAAATCCTATGACTTTATTATAATCTCATAATTATAGAATTATATAGTTGTATACAGTTTACTTCATGACAGCAGAAATTGATATGTTAAAAACTGAAAATCAACCTAAGAGCAGAAAGTGATTGTATGAATATGGTACATATGCTTCATGATGGAAAGACGTCTGTACAAACTTAAGCTAAATATATCCTTCAAACAGAGAAAAGAAAGCACACCCACTCTTAATATTTCCCCTTCTTCCTCCAAGTTTCATCAGGAGACTCTGCTGAACCTTCTAAATTACTTGTATATAAAAAAAACCATGTCCTCAGAGAGCCAAATGGCAAATTTTTAATTATATGTTTTGTTCTTTGCGTATATGTAATTATTTTCCTTTATAGGAGTTCAGTGTTAGAAAATTTCACAGATTAAGATTACCAATGATAATAATTAATAAAATTACTTTCATAGATCAGTTTTAAATACAGGTCTTTAAATTTTGAGGCATTAGGAATGAATGGGTATCGGAAAAAAAAAAAAAGACAGTTTCCTATTTTGCGTGACACAGATTCACGGTAATTCTTATGGCTGCTTTGAGGAGTCACAAACGACTGTGTTTCGGAAACCAGTTCATTAGTTTATCTAATTTATTATGTCCATGCAGAAATGCCTTGCCACAGCAGAAACAGCGAAGCTGTTCTTTCATATTTAACTAGTAATTAATTAGCGAGAATTCAAGTTGCTCACTCTTACTATAACAGCAATATAGTTTTTATGTTTGATAAGCTACACCATCCGATACTTCGAAGAACGATGCTATTTAAGTTGGTAAGTCCAGCTGATCACAAAGTATACTGACCCCTTCATAGGAACATAATGAGGGAAGTTAGCATCTGTACCTCCGAAATAAAAACTTAACATCAACATGCCTATTAACAAAATGAGAAAAAAACTAATTAAAGCAAATTAGCCTAATGTGCACAGGCTGGGTAAGACAGATTACTTCTAAAAATCCGAGAAGATAATGGTACCCATATGGGATATGTTTTTGGCATTTTTCATATAAATTGGACAGTTTTAGAGGATAAATATGGTACAAAAGTCCTTACAGGCAATTATGTCTTTACAATGCTGGTGGCTGACATCATAAAAGTATAATTTTAATTGCTATTAATTGCATTAAGTCTACTCTTATTGAATACTTAATGCCATCTCTGACAGTAGTACTAATTTATATACTTTAATGAAGCTTCATGGTAGAAGTTTGGAATTATAGAGCTACTTAAACTATGTCTTAAATAGTACATTTTATCTGTCAAGAAGTTCTAGATACAAAGGCCTTTCACCAGGTATGTTTTTCCCTTTAAAATCAGGTTTTGCATTCACCCCACTTTTATTTTTTTTTGATAAAGCGATGTCACCAATATATTTTTTTTTTCTTCTGTAAGATAATTTTTGAAAAATGCTTCTGGTAATGTCTACCTACACCCTCCGTGTGCCATGGATTGTAATATACCTGATAAAAAGCCCAAATTATTAACTGGAAATATTTAGCTGCCGTAATTCCAGACATCTGATCTTCAGAAGAAAGTAGTCACTTATAACAAGGAAAAGGTAAAGCGACACAGAGTAAATAATAAATATCACAAAGGGCAGAGAAGATTTTGAATAAAGCGACGCGATAAATGGCTCTATCTAGGGGCATCTATCAGTGGGCATTTGTAGTGATTCGTCTCCACTAGTTACTGGCGATCTCTGCTGTTAGTGCGATTTGCATTATTAAATTATGAAAAATTCATTCGTCTCAATCAGTGCTAGTTTCAATATTTGTGAATTAGTAATCTGCCTGGTTGCACTAATGGGAGAATGCATCCATTATTGCCTTTTCAATTTGTTTTCATGTTCGTTCACTAAAAACATGCTATCGGAAATGGGAAAGGAATGCTCCCTGGGATGAATTGAGTGCCAGAGACATCTCTGCCCTCAGATACTGAGACTTTTGGTAAATTCTAGCCTGTTATTTCTGTTCAGGAAGGCATGCTTAATAAAGTGAACAAGCACAAATGTCAGGAAAGATATGCCACGTACTCTTCCATGCCCTATCGATTTTTCCTATAATTAAAGTGATGAACACACTGTTTGGTAATAATGAAGCCAGATCTCCTTTTGAGAATTTTTTAAAGGTTTAGCAAAGTTTGTTTCAGCCTGTTGCCTTTTGGTAAAATATCTTTGCTCAGATCTCCCCAGGGACCTCTGAGTAAAAGGCAGGATCGCGATGGGGTGAGGTTGAGGATTTTAGAAGTCTACGAGAGTTTCCCAGGTTCCTCAGGGCCCGTGAATAGAGGGAACAGGAGGCTGCCATTGCAGTCCATCAGCAAGGCTGGCAGCAGAATTAACTCTTTCAGGGCTGCATTGCCCATTTTCATCCTCAGCCCAGCTCTGAAGGCTATTTTAGATTTCAATCTCTTTATTCCCCCTTTCATGCTGAGAATGTCAACCAATTAGTGCTACTTTACGTAATGCTTTTCAGAAGACTGACACTGGTCCACAAGGAATTAGACTGAGACCACCAACCCATTTCACATGGGCCAATGAGTAGCCATTGGACGGTGACAACTTTTGATCACAACCTGCGTTTGGGTTCAAACCAATTACTTAACGGCGACAGGTTCCATGCCACCCGATTAAGCCTGTGTGTCATTCAGGGACCCAGATTAATTAAAACAACAACTAGGCGGAAACCTTTTACATAACTTATTTCCACTGCTCTGCCCACCAGGATCACTGAAATGGAAAAGGCAAGCGAGTGCAAATCAATATTGAAGCTGAGAGTGGCTTCATCGTTTTTTGCTCCTATCTGCTGGTGGAAGAGAAAAAGGGTCAGTCAAGGTTGAAAGAGAGGAGAGAAGGTCCCCTCTCAATTTTTCATTAAGAAGACATTAAAAGAGGCGGTTTTCTTCTTCTGTGAGAAAATATTTGGCACAATGGTTCATTTAATTCATATGTATTTTTGCCTTAAAAATTATTTCCTAATTACGGAAGCAACTCATGCTGAATGCTGCCGTTTTAGAAAATACAGAAAAGCCTCCCCAAACACTTATAATCCCAGCACAGAGATAACAAATTACTGTTAACAATTGGCTGAATATTCTCGTTTATTTTACTCGTACAGGCTTTGAACGCACGGAGTTGCTCACTTTCTACTGCTCTATTGTCTGCTTGTGTTCCTTAGAAAATATTTTGTCAACCTGCTTCCTATCCATGATGCTATTTGATGGCACGGGTATTTTGCCTTTTCTCTTTCTCCCTTTCCAATGGTCTACTTGGCTCTTGAAGGCAAGGAGGCAAGGAGAGCCACTGTTCAGTACTGATATTTATTTACTTATTATTATTAGCTTTCAATTTTCAGGGGTTCCTTTAGTTGTAAACTCAGGGAGTAGGCTGTAGGTGGGCTATGTTGGCAATAGAAATCAACTGATAAGCTTCCTTGCATGCTGCTTATGGCTACACAACATTAACCCAAAGGGAAAAGCCGGTTCAGTGGGATTTTGTACATAATTTTCCCTGTGGTTTTAGAATGGCCCCACATAATGCCTGTAGAATCAGGTGCCTGGATGTGAGGACCGTAATTTTTTGAGATTCAAAGTAACAGCTGTGGTTTCTGCACATTCTGGGGCCTGAGATGTGATATTCACCTGCTTTCGATCTGCTTTCACATACAGGATTGCTATTGAAGCAGTTAAGGTCAGGGCCAGGTGCAAAGGGATTAGAATCTCAAAAAAGAAAAAAAAAAAGAGTAAGGGAAGAAAAGTAAGGGAAAGTTCTATCACCAAAGGGGGCTCCATTGGGTAGAAAATACCCTCAATCTAGGAAGTTTGATGTGAGTAGTCCCAGGATGCTGGTATATTTTTGGCAGGAAGGGGTGACTCTGGTTCCTCAGCTCAGTACTGAGCAACTTGTCCCAATGTCCTCAAGACAGGGCACTTTGGAACAGGACCAGACTCCCTCCTGGGCGTCTAATAAATAATGAGACCCACGGCGATACCAGCAGAGCTGTGTGATCTTGGGCAAGTGACTTCGCACGTTGTATTTAAATTCCTCCCTTCATAAACTGGGGGCCATTATGATAGCACTTGAAAAGGAGATTGTGAGATTTGAGTGCAATTTTTGCAGTTTGCATGAGGCAAAGGCAGTGGGGGTGGGGAGAGCCGTTGCCGAGTGAAAGCCCCAGATCGGTGAACACCCCCAGCTTACCGGACGGTTAGCAAAAAGTGAGAGGTAAGGGGTCGTTAGCAGAGGATGATGATTAGGAATGGAAGAATTTCAGATGCTGTATTCTGTTCTGTGGAGAGAACTAGGCTATGATAATAATGGCACAGCAGGAAATATGATACAGGCAACATAAAATAAAGCACAAGGAATTAGAGAACATTCGGAAGTTCAAGAAGTAAAAAGATACGATAGTGAAGGAAGGAGTCCGATGAAATGAGATAAGGGGGCGGGGGGCTGCAGAGATACCCGGGGCATGAGGACAAGAAGCAAGGGAGAGATCCTATTTCTTTTGGAAATTGGGCTGGGAATTTTAATTTCTTTTGACTCTCATTTTTTTAAAAATCGATTTCCTTGTTTAACCCCCATTTAATTACCGACCTACCCCTGTTTCCATTTCTCACTTGCCCCTTTGTCTTTCCTCCGGGTCAGCATCCTTCTCTACTTCTGTCCAGTGTTCCTCCAGTGTTTGTGTATCGATGCCTTACCCTGTGAGCTCCTCCTTCTGCTCGTATTACATTTGCTTGAACATTGCCATTCACCCAGAGAAAAGAAAGATGTGGGTTTTGTTTTGTTTTTTTTGTCTCTTTTTGCTCAGCACTGTTAAGTCAAAGGAAACTAGAAATCTAGAAATGTGTACTTCGGCTCTGACATTTTCCTTATGCTGTTGTCTGACAGAAATTTAGAAAAATAACGAAACCAAAAGGTGATTCTGCCAGAGTTGTGCGTTTTAAATGGCAAGCTGAAGGACAGGGCCGTATGCATGTTTAGAGAGTGAGTTTCTAGTTATTCAGGTTTCGATTGTAACCTGTGGCCAAGCGGATCAAGTGAATAACGGTCAAGGCTGTGTAAAAGGATTGTCAACCAGAGAAACTGGGAAGCACAATTCCTTTGAATTTGTATCAAACTGAGAAAAAGATTGTTTAGCCTTACAGTCAGGTGTAGTGCAGGATGAAGACGGGGAACGGTCTTTTATCCCTCTCGCAGGGGCTCCGTTGGTTTTTATTCTTATCGGATGCCCTAACACAATTGCAAGTGAAGCTTTGTTCACATTTCCTGATTGCCAGGGGCTTGGGACCGTGGAAAGAGCAGGACATTTGGAGTCAGACAGCCTAGATTCAAATCCCATCTTTGCCACCTACTAACTCCGTGACCTTGGTAAGAGACTAGATGGCGACATGGCCAGAAGAGTAGATTGAGACCAAGGGCGAAACAGGAAAACGTTAGAAAGGAGCCAGGTTCAGGCTAGAATTGGACGAATTTTGTTTTAAGGTAAGTTGGACTTGAAATTCTGTTGGAGCTTCAAGGAAGGTATATTATAGTCAAAGATATGGATTTAGGGGTCATGTAAAAGCTTTGGAGGAAAATGAAATGCACTCATTCCCTCCTCATTGCACCACGACTGCTCTTTGCATTTTGATGAATTCCTTTATAGGGTTTCTTCAACTTTTCGGCATTAAATACCATGCAATAGACACTTATGTATGTCTATAGATGAATATCCATATTTTTATTTAAAGGTTGCATATAATTTCTTACGTTCCCCCTTAAACCAATGGAGATTTTGAAACTCTAGGTCTGATTCTGGAGAAAACATGCTGAGGGAGAACCTGGGCGACGGGAGAAATGAGAGTGGGATGTGAAGGAAGAAGCCACAGTTGGAGGAAGATGGAGTACAGACAGCCGATAGTGCTGTCGGTTGGAATGAAAGTTTAGGAAATATTAGAGAGCTCATGGAGACTGAGGCCAGGAAAAACACTCCTAGATTTGGAGAGGAGGATGTTATTAATGGTTTTCAGACAACAGTTGAGGTTGGCGTTAGGAACAAATGAGCTCATGAACATGTTGGCAGTACCAGAACAGAGCTGGAAACTTGGAAAACACTAAGCACGCTGGAGAAATAGGATAAAGATGAAAGGAAACGGTGGGGGATGCGGCACGGAGTGGGGTCGAGGGCACGCAAGAGAAGTTGGTTTCCGAAAGCCATGGGGACATGTTGTTCCTCAAGACAAAGGGAAGGCGAGGAGAGCTGAAATGAACACGACTGAAATGCAGAAGAGGGAAGATGAGGGCAATCTATGGGCTTCATCTGGTCAGCGCAACAGGAAGTGGACCTACAGGCTGGCAGGCGTTAGGTGAGTGCAAGAACCGTGTGAAAAATGCTTCGGGTACTGAGACATCGAAACCAACAGTCATTCAGCCAATCAGAGTCCCCACAGGCTAATGTCAATTTGTGGCCTATCCTATCAGTGCATTTTGACTTTGGCTAGCAAGTCTTGTCAAGTACTCGGGTAGAGCCAGAACCACCGGGTCAATCCTACATTGAGGCATGTGAAACACGCCTGAAAGAAGACAGCAGGTAATGAGAGGCAAAAGAAAAAGGGACCTTAACTGGGAGGGCGCTAGGCAAAGGATCCAATCAGAGGCTGCAATAGCTTTAAGGAAACAACAAACAAACAAACAAACAAGCAAACATTACATCAGACTCCCAGTTGGAAACATGAGACATGATGGAGCATCTTCACATTATAAAAGAATTCTTTATGTTACAGAAAGAAACCCACCTCTGGTTTCTCTCCGTGGGCCAGTGTTGATTTAAAATACAATTTGCTCGACAAAAATTCCATCGGCAAGCATTCTTCTGGGACACGCCTATTATCCAAAGTGAGGTTTACTCCCATTGTTCTGCTGATGCGCAAATGAAAGCAAAGGTGGGCAGTGCAAAGATTTAGGACCTAGTAGATCATCAGTTTCTTTGCAGGCTCTGCGGATGTGGTTTGCAGTGAGCCGTTTAAACTCCGACCCATCCCTCTCCTTCATAAAACCAGGAGGATAATCTCTGCCTATTTGAGAGATGAGGATTATTTTACCTAGTGATGATTAATGAGCTGATAGCGGTACAGCAGTCTCAGCTTCTTGCAGATAAAAAGTACGTGTCCCGAGATTCCTATATTCGTCCATTGTTTTTCCTCCATGGGAACCTTAGCCGATTTGCTCCAGTAAAGGCTTGGGATGTTTCCAAGGGGCGTGTGATGTGCTGGGGGCACGGAGTTTTAAGATGCGTGTGATTTTTTTTTTCTTTCATGATGCAATTACAAAAAATTCTTTGTCTATAATGAAATTTTTTCAAAGCAGCAAGGTGCATGCTTTATGTATTGTTAACCCCTCCGAAGGAAATGAGCCACGATTCAGGTGAAGAACCGAGGCACTTAAGTGAATGAGTACTTCTCTTTTCTCTCTTCTAAAAGACTGTATCCAACGTGGTCCCCTCTGCAGCAGTCACAACTGGCCAGTGCAACCATTGCAAAGTGGTCATTTTTTTTTCCCCAGCATAATTTTATTTCTGTGTTCTTCTGTTTATAAGGTTTCTCCCTAAGCATCTCTCTGGTGAATTATTTTTACTTTCACACAGCAGCATACACATTTAGAGTCAAAATCATTTCTTTCTTTTAAAGGGACACACATTTGACTCCATTTTAGGCAGGAAGCAAGCCATAAAAGCCTATATGATTTTGGCATTCCTTTTAAAACTCATGCCTTAATGCATTAATGTCACACTAATCCCAAATATCGTTACTCCATAATTTACTAGAGATTACTTTGCTTTAGAACATGCTACTCCGCTCCTTTTGGCTTTCGGTTAATAGGCACAAATATATGGTTTACAATCCTTTGCAAAAGGCTTTTTTTTTTTTCAAATACACAATGAAACGAAACACGTATACACATTGCTGTGAGCAAACGTTGCAGAATGAATGATTCAGAGCAAGCTAGAGCAACTCCCAAGAATTCCAGAGAGGAAAAAGAAAGTCAATTTCTTCTTTCTCTGTGCAAATTTCTAAAAATCTGTAAAACAAAAAAATAACGCCATTTCTGCCTTATTTATTTTATAGGGTTATTATAGGCATACACTTTCTGTTCATTGCTTTGGCTTTCCTGGTTAAAGAAGCATGCATATATATGCTCCTATAATTTTGGTGGGTACACTTATTTACTTGTATTAAATACAATGTGTGAGCAACAGAATGAGTCCGAAGGCGAGAATAGTGGCCCACAGCTGTCAGGCATGACGTGGTGCCGTGTAACTCTTCTGAGATCAGAAGAAAATGCAAAGAAGTGAGGAGGATTAAAGCAACTCCAGAAAGCATTAGGAGACCCACAGAAAAAAGGGACAGAGAGAAGCAGGAGTGGGTAGAATGAGTGTAGCAACGGGGAGCATTATTCTTCACCAAAAAGGCAGAATAACACTTAAAATATATGAAAGAATTTATACTTGCAAAGAATAGGATAATCAGAGTGGAAAAAACAATATTTCTCTTTTCAAGAAGTAGAGGTCAAGGGGGCATCTTATCACGTTTTAAAAATACTTCATTTTTTTGTTGGTTTTTGTGGTTTTTTTGATGGCATATAGTGTACAAAGATTTGGGATTTTGAGAAGAGTCGATTGTATTAAAACTGAATTCATCTGGGTTCTGTAGGACATTTTTTTAAAGTAGATATAAAGAACAAACATTATTTTCGCTTAAACAAAATCAGTCTCAGTGGATACAGACTATTAAATGGAAAAAGAATACTATGTAGGGAATACAGCTGGTAAGTAACAGAAAATGGGTTAAAAATGCAATCCTCCAACATTATAACCTCTGCTTATGTTTGTAACTGTCCTTAATAAGTCTGTTGGAAGGTAAAATAAGTTTTGGCCTAAATAGGGAGTCAAAATTTAATAAAACAAAACAAAACAAAACAAAACTGTGAGACTTAGCAACCCTGGAGGTTCGAAGCAAATGGACAAAATATTAATAAAAATGATCACGCGTTTCTGTGGCTGAGATAGAAGATGTTGATTACGAATATAACCACTTGAGATGTATAAGCAATTATATACTAAGCCTTGGATTTCAGTCATCCCAGGAAAGGATAGGATTATCTTGGCAGTTAAAAGCTATCTGGAAAGCGTATCCTATAAAATCTTGTTCGTTGGTAAGAATCCCTTTCCTTAGGTCAAAAGTTCTTTCCATGTGAGAGTTCCCGCCCTTCCTGTACCATGCCGGTCCATGGTGCTGGGCATATAACATGCAGAAAGGATGTTTAAAGAAAATTTAATGCCTTCTCAGATGCTTCTGTTGACATCTGAGCATTCCTGAACATGGACGCCGATGCACTCTGAGAATAACCCAGAATTGATTCATATATGAATGTCTTCCTATTCTTCTATTCTTTATTAAACAGCACTGTGGCCAAGTGTTCCAGTAATGCTGAGAGGTAAGACACAAACATGTGTACAAATCTCCAGAATGACCTCTTCCAAAGCGGAAATAAAGACCGCTCCCACATCTACCAGTTTCCCGGTATCCCTTCAACCCTAGGAACCCCAAACCTTCAGGTAACAAAGGTAAAATTGAAAGAAAGTAGTTTGCTTTGGCAACTCAAGGAATCTAAGTTTATTTCTTACAACATCTTTTCCTTCAGTACCATGAAAACAGATTACCAGAGGAAAACGTGGAGGTAGGTGCACATTTTTTAAATGAAAGAAATTGTTCCCCAGAACTTTTCAATAAGAGAAAGCATGTGACCTCCTTTCTGTGAGACCCACAGTACAGTAAACAATTGAATCCATATTCAGCCAGATGCTTCCAGTGTGTAAATTACTCCCTGGGTAAATGTTAGGCACTTTTGGAGCCGCATTAACTCTTTCAGGCTTCGAGTATGCAATTTAGTAAATTACTGCTGCCTGTAGCTAATGGTGCTCCAGGGACAGAAAAAGATTAATGTAGCTCCAGAAGTGCCTAAGTTACTCTCGGGGAGAGCATCTGACTGAACGGAAGGAGCTTGCATCTAATCATTCTTTGTAAAAGGAGGTATTCCTTAACATTCTTTAAAGTTACCTTCAATATTACTCATTCCTTCCCCCAAAGCATATGTACTAAGAACTAAAATTTCTTTTTTTTTTTTTCCTATTGGAGACATGATTTACTTTCGGAAAGGTTTTCACTGACCCCTTTCCCTGTAAAAAAAAATCCTAGTAACTATTAGTTCTTGTTCAACGTGGTCTTTTTGTCATTTTGGCACAGTTGATTTCATTCTGTCTGCTTAATCGCTTCTCTGAAATTCCCTGCTCTGAAATCATCCCTTACTGCTTTTCCTATTACTTCTTTGATAGCCATCGTCTTTCTTTCATATTGTTTTCTCTTCTTTCCCCACTGATCTTTATTATGGACCCCAGCTTGTCTCCCACCTGGTATCTACACCCACAGGGCTTTATCGATCCCTCCCAAGTTCAGGGTCTTATGTGGGTGTGATCCTCTCCTCTAGGCGACCATCCACTTCCTGCTTTATACCGTCTCAAATTCAATTTGAGTCTATGGGTTATCTTCAATTGGGTGTCTCACCACCGGTTCAGCACATAATGAAAACATGGAACCTCTCTCATGGATCGACTCATCACGTCTCATCTTCTGCAGCCACAGGGCACCTGTCAGAAGCCTAGAGAAGTTGCCACACTGATAATAAAACTAAAACCTTTCCTTGCCTTATAAAGGCAGCTGGTCAAGGACTTGCTACTTTTTCTCACTGTTTTTTTTTTTTTTTTTTTCTTTGCCAACCCTTACCATGATCTTTTGTGAATTTCCCAATTCCTTTTTTATTCAATGTCACTTTGGACTATTTTTACTGACTCACGATAAATTCTCTTTTTGCCTCTTTGTTTTCCCCAAAACCTACCAAATTCCAAGTACCTGAGTAAATGGTTTAATACTTATCAATTTTGATGAAAAACTTGTTTCTCTGCACAGAATTATACATTAAGAAGCTTCTATAATATTCATGTAACCTGTCTATGATTTTTGTCTTTGATAGCTCCATGTTTTGGTATCAATAGATTTGCATATTCATGTTGACTTGTGTTATGTCGATGGTTAGAGCGCAGAAATCATATCTGTTACATTTTAATAATGGTTATTCATTATATAGGCCCTCAAGTCCCTCTGCTGAGCCTAGTACTACTTGAGGGCCCCCAAAGCAAACAGGAGAATCAAAATCTGCATACGGTATCAGAAATAATAGAATTCCTGAGTTATCACACCTAATAAAGAAATTGGCACTGAATTTTACGCAGAGACTTTTGAGGAAGATAGCACAATATATCAGCTATATTAATAAAAGAATATTTCATGACAAGATTTGGGACTCAGTGAGTGACATTTGGGTAGGCAACACAGCAGAGATCTCAAAAGGTGACAGGAACAATGTAAGGAGGGGAGAGACGATGGTGGAGAAGAGTATGGCACATACTGGGGCTTCAGGGCCATGGGCTTCCTCTGGTACAATGATGGGACTTACTCAGTTTCTGTCAATTTTTACCTTGTTTCTCCATGGTTGTTGAAATACCATCTAATGCTTAGTTCAGGAGATTTCTCTTGAGCATATTTAATTCATTAGAGTAAAAATAATTTTGAGAGAAAAACAATAGGGCTCACAGTTTTCCAACGATGAGAACCAATGAAATGTTGTCTTCTATAGCAGCAAAGGAATTGCCATACCTAACTCAACGTAAATATTTTCATTTATATTCTAGTCATTGTTCAATACCTAGGGGGCACTTCAGATTTAAAAATCAGAAATGAGACGTATGGAAAAGGAGCTGTGATTTTTAAGATTATGTGACTTAACGTGAGTCAGCTGATCAGGTCCAATTGTACCATTTAATAAGCATTCCAAGTGGGATTATGGTACATGTAACTGTCAGGTTGAGCATACGAGATTGCCACCATTCAACCATTTTTGATTTCCTTCAAATAGGAATTTCATAGGGTTCAAACTAGACATTTTAAATAGTCATGTGTAGATAGGAAATTTATTTTATAGATGTAATTTTGTTCCAGCCCTGGCCTAGGTTCTCTTTCCAGACCCCAACTTCCCAGAGGATATAAGACCCTGAAGGAAGAAGTCTCCAATGTGGGAGACATGAGTTATGTGGAAAAAACTTTTACACACATGTAGGTGTGTAAACCCCAGAGGAGACTGCCATCTATCTGAGAGATAACTGCCAACATACACAGATCCCAAGTGGCCCTAGGGATAAAATACATTGCCTTTGGCATTGAGAAATACACGCCCCTCCTTCTCCATTTTTAGATCAAGACTGAGTCCTTTAAACCAAAGAAGTTGCCACATTTTGAGGTAAAGCTGGTTAGGCAGACCTGGGACTTTTGGGAAGAATACTTTCCAGTTTCTGCTTTTGGCCAAGACAAACTTTCTTCAAAAAGGTTTCAATTAGCCTGGCTTCTTAAGTCCTTCCTGGGTCACAGGTTGTAAATGGTGGACCTGCTATCCCCATAGAATGCCAGCCATAACTCTGAGAGAGCACATCATTTGGCCTGGGTCAGGAGTAAAATAAGAAAAAGGAAAAAAGGAGAGCAGGGTTGGGGGAGACCACCCATCTCAGTCTCAATTCTGGGTCTATCATGTCTAGCTGTGTGATACTGAACAAATCATTTGACTTCTCTGAGCCTCAGCTTGCTCAGAAGGCACAATTTGCCATGTATGTCTCAGACTGTAGTGCTGAGAGAGGACACAAAAGAGTGGTTGATACACTTTGCACTGTTCAAGGGCTGTGCCAATGTTAAGCATCATTGTTTGGCCAAAAGCCTGACAAACAACACTGGTCCCCAAGCAGGCAACCTTGGTTGGTCCCTCCCGGCCCGTGGCTAGGCCAAATGTTCTGCCTGTTCCCCATGTGATTCAAGTCTTCTGTTCAGGAGAGAGCAGCATGGCTACAATAAAGTTTTGCCACCACTCTCAGATTTTCACTTTCTATATCCTTTCCTTTTTCCACTCTATGAAGTGTTTTACCTCAGCCATAATTTTTTTTCTACTTTAGAAAGCCAATAAGAATTAATCAATCAATAATTGCATTGATGGGGGGAAAACCAATAAAAGTAGAACCGTAAGAGGACTTGAACTTAATAACTTTGAAATATAAAGGGGAAGCTTTATCCATGGGAATTTACAGATATTATTTGGCCACCAGACGGCTTCCATATTTCTTCATTACTGCAATACAAACATAAGAAATACAGAGAAAAAAACCCTCTATATAAGTGCTATAAATTTCGAGCTGAATTCCCTAGTCCATACCATGGTAGTCATCTGAGGACTTTTATATCTATAAAATCAGGCTTAATTTAGTGTATATTTTTCTTCTTTCACAAAAAAATGTGGAATAGTTTTAAGCTAAACAAAACCCCACAAACATCTGCACTGTTTTTCCTTGTCCGAATAAGGTAACTATCAATTTTTTTACTTGATAAAGTAATCTGTAGTTTTCAAAGTCTTCCCACTCCCAAATATTAAATTTTGTAACCCCTAACTCATGGCGCCACTTCGCAAAGGTCTCGTTACAGCCTTTTAAACAGAAGAGGAGCCGTGATTCATGCTTCCCTCCTCCACTCCTGTGCCTTACGTCCTACTTTCCTGTTGCAGGTAGTGCAGCGTCCTACCCGAACCTTCCATCTAGGCTTTAGATTCTTTCTTCCCGTTCTGACGTAACAGTCAGTTGGTAAAGTCCCTTCCCTGTTTAAGAAAACCTATCATAATTGATCCTTCACATGTCATCTAGGCCTTTCACACCCTGGTCCTCCAGTCACTAGTTGGTGAGAATTTGGGCAAGTCGCTGGTTTCACTAAGGCTCAGTGCCTTTCACGTAGAAAACATTCAAGTAATGGGTGCTACAGGCCCCTTCTAGCCCGACAATTTTATGATTCTATGTACACTGCTTTACTCTTCTCTTTCGGCTACTTTAATTTTTTTTTTTTTC
Organism: Leopardus geoffroyi; assembly: GCF_018350155.1. Lineage (NCBI taxonomy): Eukaryota > Metazoa > Chordata > Mammalia > Carnivora > Felidae > Leopardus > Leopardus geoffroyi. The sequence goes on along the minus strand of NC_059327.1, from coordinate 12,937,456 downwards.
ATGTTTACTTATTTATTTGGGGAGGGGGGGAGGGGCAGTGAGAGAGGGAGGAGAGAATCCCAGGCTGGCTCTGTGCTGTCGGCGTAGAGCCTGATGTGGGGCTCAATCCCCCAAACCGTGAGATCACGACCTGAGCTGAAATCAAGAACTGGACACTTCACCAGTTGAGCCATCCAGACGCTCCACTCCCACCCCGGCTACTTTAAAATGTCTCATTTCATCCACTAACACTCTCTATGATAATTCTTCCAGCCTTCGTCTTTTGTCACGCATGCTTACAGGTTTCGTGACAGTTATGTTACGCTTTTGCTTTCCTGCAGCTTTACTCGGATGACGTTTGGAATGTTCATCATCACGTGAAAGTCCTCTCCCGACGGCCACTTCCCTGGACTTGGCTGGTGTTTTTGAGGCTGATTGTTCCAAGCTTTCATCTTCTTCAGCCAGAGGTGTGGAAACATGACCCTATCCTGATTCTCTGATTCCTGTCTGCGGCACAAACTTGATACAGATATTCATGGGGATCCTGCCCCTGATGTTAAGGTGAAGGGGTGGAGAAGAAAGGGGTCAACTCTAGGTGAGAGAGGAAGGAGCAAAACCTTTTATCTCCTTGGCTCCTTGGCCCCGCGGGAAAACTACATCCGGTGCTCTCCTGCAAAAGGCACTCTCCTAAAGCTGGCCTTTCCCGTCTTCCGCCCAGGGACCTTGGGCTCACTCACGGTTCTCTCTTTCATTGCTTTCACATTTACATGACAACTTATCCTCTCAAAACTTCATTTCCTATTTAGTAAAACATCTTTAATGCAGCCTTTCAAATCTGTCTCTCCATTTTTCCAAATGATCAATTCCCCTAATTGGATTAATTAATCTATGTTGATGCTAAGGAAAGAGTCACATTCACTGTGATCCGATAGAAGGAAGATGGGCTGTGAATACAGAAAATCTTAGGTTCAAATCCTATCTCTGCGACTCAGGAGCAGTGGAACTTTTAGCAAGTTTACTTAATTAACAGGCAACGATACAGCGTTTGCCATATGCTAGGACTGTTCAAAACACTTTGAAAATAATTCATTTTTTAAGAGTCTTAATTTTTCTATTTATGTAATCCTTATAACAATCCTGTGTGATAGACATTATTGCTGTTTAACAGTTGAGGAAACTGAGGAACAGAGAGGTAAAATATCCTGCATGAGATTGTAGGGCTAGCGAGGGAGGAGAATGGGAATTTGAAGCCAGACCATCCAGTTTATGGTCTTAAGCACATACCATTCTGCCTCTGAGCCTGAACTGGCTCATTTGAACAAAAGAGGTTGACATTTCCTTGGTGGTGGTGTAGGAATCAGTGATACTGTGTATACAACATGTGGTACAGGGTCTGTTCCTTAACTGGTTCCCAATATATGGCAAATAGCATCTCTGTTGGTTTATTCTCTTATTCCTCACTCTTTCCCAATGGTCTTTGCGGGTTCCTTCTCTTCTCTCCTATTTTAACTTTGAAGAGTCAAGGTCTTAATTAAGGACTAAGTTCCACAGCTTGGTCCTTAATTTGTCTTGATCCCATCCAGGATCATGACTTTAAATATATTCCATCTCTCTGCTAACAACTCCCACATTCATATCTTCAGCCCTGTCTTGTCTCCTGAGTTTTTATCCATGTTGATATAATTGCCTACTTGCCATTATCCTTGATTTCTAACAAACAGGTCAAACTGACTATATGCAACCCTGTATCACCTACAACCTTCTGCATCTTAGTTGATGGCAACACCATCCTTTCCGTTGTTTAATGCAAAACTCTGGAATTCATCCACTACTATGGCAGAATTGTGCCCCCCCCCCCCCGCAAAGATGTTGGAGTCCTGATCGCCGGTATCTTGTGGATATGACTTTACCTGAGTGTAGGGTTTTTTTTCAGAGGATGAAATTAAAATGAGATTAATCTAATCTGACTGGTATCATTACAAAAAGGGAAATCTGGACAGAGAGAGGCGTGTACAGAAGGGAGATGACGTGAGGACACAGGAACACAGGTAGAATGCCATCTACAAGCCAAGGGATGCCTGAGGCTCCTCGAAGCTAGGAACAGATTCTCCCTCACAGCCCTGAGGACTCAACCCTGCCAAAACCCGAATCTCAGATTTCTAGCCTCCAGAACCAGGAGACACTAGTTTTCTGTTGTTTAGGCCACACGTTTTGTGGTCCTTTGTCATGGTACTTTGTACATGTCCCTATGAAACTAATACATCCTCAGTTTCTCTGTCTTGTATTCCACATACAATCCCTCAGCTCACCTCGTTGGTCCTACCTTCCATGTGTATCTACAGTCGGGCTTCTTCTCGTGCCCTCCTTTGCTACCACTGTGCCCGAACCCCATCCGCCATCACTGGATCAATGTTAGAGCCTCCCAAGTAGCCTCCCTGCTTTTACCCCGACCCCCTCCCAATCTGTTTTCTTCAGAGAAGCCAGCATTTATATTCCTAAAACAGAAATAAGATTATGTCACTTACTTCAGCACAAAGCGGCCCAGTGTTTGTCACTGGTATTAATCTAGTCCACTCAGGAAAATGCCAAAGCCCTTACAATAGCCCATGGTCTCACGGATGATCTGACCCCGACCCCCTTATTTCTGTAACCTCACCACTGCTCTCTCTCCTGCTGGCTCTGCCTTAGCCGCATTGGCTTGTGTTTGTTACCTGAACATGCCAGGTCTCGAAGAGCTGTGTTCCTGCCCAGACAGTGACTGAGCAAGGCGGGTGTTCTGGAGCCAGCCATTGCTTCTGCATGTGTGACTCCTCTAATGCACACGGTTGCGTAGGGGCTCCCCACTGGTGGCACCGAAACACCTCAGAGCTGCAGTGGAGCCCGAGGCTCTTGTGACCCAGTCCTCTGTCCTCCCCTCTCGCCTTCCACAGGGACTAGAACAGCACTGTGGTTTGAAGGTTCTCCCTTCTTCCTCCTGCCTAGCCTAACTTTTACTCTTCACAGGCGTCCCCCCTCTCTGTTCCTGCTGTCTCCTCCTCCCAGAATGCACGTTGTCCAGTTACCTGCCAGGCTAGCTCCCTGTCTCCTTCATGACTTTGCTTAAACATCACTTGCTTAGTGATGCCTACCCTGACCTCTGCTTAGAACAATCACCATCATCATCATCATCATCATCATCATCATCATCATCATGTGGCACCTGAATGGCTTAGTCGGTTGAGCGTCCGACTTCGGTTCCGGTCACGATCTCATGGTTCATGGGTTCGAACCCCACGTTGGGCTCACTGCTGTCAGTTCAGAACCTGCTTCGGATCCTCAGTCCCCCTCTCTCTCTGCCCCTCCTCTGCTCATGCTCTCTCTCTCAAAAGTAAAGTCAGCATTAGAAAACATACAATAAAATAAAATAAAACTGCACTTTGACTCCATCTTCCCTGCTCGGATTCTTGTGCTCAGGTTTACTTTCTCCTCTTCCCCCACTTGTCACTTTTCAACTTGCTATAGTTTACTTATTTATCATGTTCATTGTTTGTTTTTTGTACCCTCCAGTAGAACGTGGGGAATCTTCATCTTTGTTCACTGATGTATCCCACTACCTAGACCGATGCCAGCAAATTAAAGACATGTTAAAACCGATATCTTCCGGTGATTTGCACGTATGTTTAAAACTCTACTGTAAGAAGAAGGAGCTAAAAACCAATTACTATTCTAACTGTGATGTCAGGTTTTCAATTTTGATGTTGCACCATGACTGTTGATATTACGGCAGATAACAGCCCCGACTGCCTTTCTTCTCATCTATTTTTAGCTCCTCATTCTAGTTTTGTCCATAAGATGTTACTCCTTCTGGGCTACTGGTGGGCTGGATTCATATCTTAAGGTCAGCTTAACACTTCCCCTCCAGTCAGGGATTTTTTAGTGGCAAAACCAAGTTCCCCTTTTTATAGACAGCAGATGAATCCATTAATGTGTATACTATCGTGTACTGGCTATACTCTTAATCCACAGACTCAGTTGAGCATAGAATACTGCATTTCCTTATTTTCTGTACATCCACTTAATTCTGAATTCAACACATGCTATCCCTGGGATCAGGAGATTCGATCTTAGTCAAGATTGTGTTAAGCCCTTGAATCTTATGACATATTAAGGTGCTAGAGAGATCCCTGCAATCATTGGTCACCGGTCTCAGATATTCCCTGGACTAGATGGTCTTCTTGAGTCTCTGGTCTCTGGGATATAGAGCTTGAGAATTTTTAGGGAGACTCGAGTTGATTGCTCTGAGTTCAGCCTCACGAAGTGTCATCAAGCTACCCTCTCTAAAATCCTTCCGGGGAACACCAACTAATATTCCAATGTTAACATTTCAAAAAATTATTCTGCCTCCAAAGGTTGAGTAATGTATTTGCATTTTTCATCACAGAGAGATGCTATTTTCCTTCGCTGCTAAGTCTCCAGAAAGTAGTCTCCCATGCTTTACCTCTCCACCTCCTCTGTAGCATGAAGAAAGAGAGAGGAAAAAAATGCTAGTTTGCTAAGTGATCTTTCTAAATGGAACCAGAAGTCACTTACCAATATGGCAGCAAAGAAGTTGCTGCTTTTTCCATGATCAAATTAACCCAGTTATGTTAGACTTACATGCTTCCCGGCAGCTATGCATTCCCAGGTGCATTCTGCATCCTTAAGGGAGAAGAGGATGGGGGTCCTCTTCCTGAATGTTCCTGTTTAGTTAGCACACACCAGCTCTCTTGCCCTGGCCAAGCATTACCAACCTCGAGCTTATCTGGCTTCTTGCTAAAGGGAGATATAAGGTCTGTTTTGATAGAAGAATATCGCTAAAATGCGAAAAGCCAAACTTCACTTAAAAACAAATGCAGCTTCGCCAAAGCTGCTATAAGAAGAGAGTTGGAGGAAGCATCGCGGATGGGTTGGGGAAACAGAGACAGAGAGAGGACGATAAAGCGCAGATGGGAGATGATAAAGGACCAGAGCAGAATGGACTGCGAAAGAAAGAAAGGAGACTCGCGTGGGTAACAACGAGGGCGTGGCACTGGATGGCGGGGAGAAGAGTGCTCCCAGATATACTCGTGGGGATCACAAGTACCCAGAGCTTCTTAGAGACTCTCTCCCTGAAGATAAGCACCAGGTGTTCCCTGCAGCTGCCTCTGTTGTTGTTATCATTGTTGGTAGGTGACGAAGAGTTTGTGATTTAAGCCAAGGAAATGATAAACCGAGCCTATTGGTAAAAGTGAAAGGGTTGGGTTGCTACAAGTAACGGGCAGTGTCACCGCTCCACCCATAAGGCTCTATGGTGCATTTCTTGCCGCACTTGAACGTCGGCCTGGGGGCTTGGCCTGGATGCAGGGGTGTGGCAGGAAAATGTGCCGGGAAGGCCACAAAGGCCACGGAGCTCCTGACAGGTGAGAACTGGTGGCTAAACCCTCCCGCCTCCTTGCCCCTTGGGTGGGACAACGCAGCACACGGTCTCCTGGAGGGAGAGGTCCACAGCCGGGTTCCGTGCCAGTCACCCCCGGGTCCCCACGGTGGTCATGTTAACCTTGTCTTTAATGTGCCTTCTGTTTCTTTTTCCCTGGCTCACTTTTCCACCTCCCTCCAAGGGCTTCCTGGGATCGCTTCCCAATTAAGCCACTCAAATCTTGCCTCGGGGATAATTTCTAAGGGAGCCCAAGCCAAAAGATGCCACACAATTTCAAGTACCTACACAGAGTACTTATGCCAACTGGATTCCATCGGCACAGAGGTCACACATCGCTGGCCCTGCTCGCAGCCAGGCCGCATGCCTTCTGCCTTCCACGACATGAGCCTCCAAATGTCTGAAACCAGTTCCCCCCCAAACCATCTTATTTTCCCATCCGATGGTCCACTTGTTCCACCAGTTACTGTTTTTGTTTTTCGGTAGAGGGGTAAAAGGGAGTGCCTAGCCCCTAAATAACTTTTCTTTCTGGTTTGAAAATGGGGGAAGGCTGCCAGACAGGGTACTGCAGGGGGCTTTCTTCCTAGTGTAGACCTCTAGGACAACCCCCGTGACTTTCACGGCCCCATTTTATAAGTGGGATCCAGCGAGCAAGTCACGTCTTCCTTCTTGGCTTAAGGATTTCTGCTCTGGGTCTTGCCCTGGGAAATGGACAAAGGGCCAAGGCAAAATGAGAGGGATGGCTGGAAAGAGTAAATAACACGAGTGGTGGACATGGGGAAGGAGCACTTATTAATTATTTGAAGAACAACTCTATTTGCCGTTGACGTAAACCGCTGCTGCCTCCGTCAGATATTTATGACCATAATCGCATGCAAATAGCCATGAATTTTTCCAGCTGGGCTGCCTCATGATTTTGGAGGAGGAAGGATACTAGTCTGTGGGGTGTTTTGTTGTTGTTGTTGTTTTTCACTCTCTCCTCTTCCTTCCTCCACTGTTGCTTATTTCTTTACTAAATATTTTTTGAGTGCCTAGTACATTTCAGGAACCCCACCAGGTGCCAGGGATAAAGTGGCAAACAGAACCCACCTAATGCCTATCCTCACGGGGCTTGATTTCTTCTTTCCAATTCCATTCCTTGTCTAAAACTATGACCTGTCGTGTTGGATAATAAGTGCTCATTCTCTGACAATCTTTTTCTTGTTTCCCTCCTGAATATCGTTGAAAAATTACCAATCATGAACCTGTAGCATAAACAAATCTTTACCACCCTCCCCAGGCACACACAAATTTAGGCATTTACTGTAGGACATATCTTTGCAGCTCACACACACACAAAAATAGTGTTTGTTTTTATTTACTAAAAAATCTTCAAATACATGCCGTAGATCAAACCCAGAATTATTCTTTTGGTCCAAGAGGCGTGCTGGCAAAGCATGGTTTGAGCTTCCAGCAGCAGACAAGGTCCAGGAACTCTGAGACAAAATGCGTGTGAGAACGACATGAAGGAGAATCCACAGGGCTCTGTAACTCTGATTAAGGGGGCCCCTGGAATAACTTTAAAATGTAGACTTTAAAAGATATATCATACGATCACATAAAGGAGGTGGTTATAAATCACCGATGGTGGAAAAATTCTCAAGGAGAGTTCTGAAAACTGCTTGATGTTAAGCAGATGCATTATCTTTTGGATTGAACCATAGGAAGTGAAAGTTTTAAGATGATAGACAAAAGAGTATTTTATTTTTCTTTTATCTTGATGGTTGGGATAAAGTTTCTACCAAAAAGTCTAAGGTCAGCAATGATAAAAAAAAAAAAAAAAAAAAAAAAAAACACATAATTTTAGGTAGTTTAAAAAGCTTAATTACACTGCTGTGTAGCTTTCCAGTAAATACACCATGGAAGTTGACAGTGAGTTCTCATTAATTATAATTCGGTTTTACATATATTAGAAATCTCACATATAGCCATTATTTACATATTTTAACGCTCATTCTTATTTAAATGACTACTGGTAATTTCATTTTATGAATCAATAAAATCGGAATTTATGCCTACTTAGCTTTTATAATAAGCAAGCATTCGAGATGAAGGTGTTATCTGAAAGCTATCAATTATGGCTCAGAGATTTGCTTTCAAAATTATTCTAAGTGGAACAAATGAGGAGCTGTCTTTGAAAGTGATTTCATTATTAAAATTAGGCACAAAGAAACTCAATACTATTTATTTCTCTAAACCTTGTTTACTTGAGTCTTGCTAATAACTAAAGAACACAGCTTAATTTATCTTTAATTTAAATCAGGTAACAAATTAACAAATTAAATACCGAGTTTTCTAATTGTTTTCTGTCAGATGGCATCCAAACTTGCAAAATATTTACCCACCTGGGTGAGATTTCTACATGGTGAGAAATAGACCTTCCACTTGAATGTAATTATGGAAATAATAGCACCTTATTTGGTTTGGCGCTTACCAATTTCTTACATATTTTAACCCTATAGATCTCGACATGTTCATCGTGAAACGCCGGTAGATTTAATTTAGAAAAAAATGTTACTTTATATTTGAGGCATCCTGAACTCATTCATTTGCACTGAACGTGCTTTGTGTGGGAGACAAAACAGATACTACAATAAATGCTCATGGCATGTGTTGCACATGAACATGTCATACGTCATGCCTTGTATGGTGGCAGAAAGCTGCGAAAGACTGATAAAACATATACTTTCATATTTATGGTCGGTATATGTCGATATTCTAGTTTTAAGGAGGAAGGCCCACAAACTCAGAAATATTAAATAACTAGACTCGTGTCACAAGATAGAAGGGGTTCACCTACAACTTTCCAATTAGTTAACTATAAAATCTTTGAAAAAAATCAAAACATTTGCATGAATAGATGAAACATGAATGCCTTTAATCTTTTTAAATAATCAAGTTTGCAGCTGATTATCAATAAGCATCAATTTACAAAAATTTTTTTAATGTCTATTTATTATTGAGAGACTGAGAGACACAGAAAGTGAGCAGGGGAGGGGTAGAGAGAGGGGGAGACGTAGAATGCGAGGCAGGCTCCAGGCTCTGAGCTGTCAGCACAGAGCCCGACGCGGGGCTCGAACTCACAAACTGCGAGATCATGACCTGAGACGAAGTCGGTCGTTCACCTGACTGAGCCACCCAGGCGCCCCAATCAGCAACAATTTTAATCAACATTTGTAACATGTTCAGCAGTGGAACAATGTGCTTCATTGGATTTTCTGGATCCTATAACTTTCCTTTCCCTGTTTTGAAGCTACAAAATTTATAAGCTAGTATCAAATTTTAAAATGATATATGTGCAAAAAAATGTGTGTGTGTGTGTGTGTGTGTGTGTGTGTGTGTGTGCATGAGTTTGTGGTGCGTGCATGTGTAGGTAATGATTCCTTTTTTTTTTTTTAATTGCAGTAAGAACACTTAACAGGAGATCTTGTCCCTTAAAATTTTAGTGCACAATACAGTATTGTTTACCTATAAGCACAGTGTTGTACAGCAGATCTCTAGAACTTATCATCTTACATATCTGAAATTTCATGGCTGTTAGATTGAAAAAAATAGTCTGAAGGAGCCACTATGATTACCGGTGGTGGTGTATTGGCCATTTATTATTATCGACCATTCTTCCTTTCGTGAAAAAAATTCTGTATTCTCTGTGGTTTTCTTTTTGGTTAATTGCAATATTAACATTCTAGATGCTTTTCATCAATGAGCTTTTTGTTTTATGAGCCAAGACAAAAATGCTTGCTGCAAACCAAAGAAAGGGAAGGAACGGGCTCTATCTTTGTTTCTGGCCATTGGCACAGGAGCCATCACAGATTAGGGGATTCCTAACCCAGAGGTCTCCACCATTCCTCAAGAACGGATGACCCCCACCTGGAAATAGCCAGTGAGAGTGAGTCCCAAATATTAGTTCTGCATGTAGATGTTCTGCCTTAAGGCCCACTCAGGTATGGCTGGACGGGATCTAATGGGGAAGACAAAGCCTGGACCTTGCCAGCCAAGAAGGGGGGTAGAGGTTCCGAACAACTACTTTCACCTCCAGAAGCTGAAAGGACCCCTTAGTCCAGGAAATGTCTCCAGAGGGTATGGCATTAAGAGATCTCAGATCTGGCAAACAGATGTTTCAGGTGAGTGAAGGAGTTTAATGTTCTCCATCTATCCTTATGGATTGACAGACAGAGGAAGCAAAGTGATCCTCAGATACCCAGGATACTAGGATCTGAAGGAAATCTGCCAGCATGTAGCAAGGCTCAGATCAATGGACTAGAATTAGGAGCAGGACACAAGTCCTTGGAAGGGACCATGGAGGATCAGGTATAGTCCCTGCCTACGGAGAGGATGAGTTTGGGCTTTATAGCAAGGCAAAAGCCCAGTGATGTCAAGTGAAGCACTTGAACTAGGGCAGGCTGGCAAACTGGCCAAATTTTGGAGGCCTCAGTCAAGATTTGAGCCTCCAGATTTAACTGAGTGTCCCCAGACTTGTCAGAGGCTCTGAGTAGGAAAGCTCTTACCTCACCTTATTTACCAAGCAACAGTTAAAAATCTCTTGGGTTTGGGGCACCTGGGTGGCTCAGTTGGTTGAGCGTTTGACTCTTGATTTCAGCTCAGGTCATGATCTTGTGGTTCATGATATCAAGCCCCATGTGGGGCTCTGCGCTGACAGCGTGGAACCTGCTTGGGATCCTCGCACCCTCTCTCTCTGCCCCTCCTCTGCTCGCTTGTGCTCTCTCTCTCTCTCAAAATAAACAAACATTAAAAAAAAGTCTCTTAGGTTTGAGTTTGTGCCTCATCACAGGGGAATGCTGTAGAGATTTTAACCTGGCTCTCTTATTCCTCCGAGAAGACACCGTCAGCATTCAGAAGGTCCAAGTCACCAATAAGAAGTGGTCATAGGTAGGCAAATGCCCTCTGTCCCATGGAAAGGGAACGAGGAAAAGTCAGGCCTTGCTTAACAACGAGATTTGCTTCATGGTCAAAGAGACTTAACAGATTTTAAGTTGATTCTAGAAATTGAACATTCTCCAAAAAATAACAGTAGGAACTAACATTTACTGGGTCATTTCTTGAGTATCTTCTACATTCTAGGCCCTGCTCTGGGTATGTTGCACACATAACTTACAGCCTCTGCAATAATCCTGAAAAGTAAATACTACTGGGGCGCCTGGGTGGCTCAGTCGGTTAAGTGTCTGACTTCGGCCCAGGTCATGATCTCGCGGTTCATGAGTTCAAGCCCCACATCAGGCTCTGTGCTGATGGCTCAGAGCCTGGAGCCTGTTTCAGATTCTGTGTCTCCCTCTCTCTCTGACCCTCCCCCATTCATGCTCTGTCTCTCTCTGTCTCAAAAATAAACGTTAAAAAAAAAATAAAAAAAAAATACTACTATCACAATTGTACAGATGAGGAAACCACGTGAGGTCACATGACAGCCAGGTGGCAGGCTGGACTAATATTAAAGCCCCATCCTCTCTGTGTCCAGAGCCTGTCCATCTGTTATGCTGTTTCTATGATCTCCAATGAGACTGCAAAATTGAAGAAAAGCATGCGATTCACAAATATCCAAATTAACTCTGTAATTGTAGATACTGGACAAGAAACGAATGGAAGAAAGCCTTTCACACATAGTCCCTGCTACTTAAATAGCTATATTAAAATATATATATATTATTAAATATATGTATATTTAATAATATACATTATATATATATATTTATAACACACACACACACATATATAGTTAAGAGGTTGGTGTGGCAATGGAATGAGACAGAGAGAGGGAGAGAGAGAAAGAGAGAGAGAGAGAGATTGATTCAGTCTTCACAAGGAGTCCCACAAGGTCCAAAGAAACAATACTGTTTTCCTCAAAAGCTCTAATAGGTGGCACAGGTGGGTCAAAAAAGAGCCTTCATCCTGCAAGTAAAGATAATGTTTTGCTACTTTTGTGTTTAGTGCCCCAGTAGAGCTGGAAGTCAATTTACCAGCTATTGTGGAAAGGGCCTCACCCATTTAAGACACGGACTTTTTATTCTCTCAGAGATTAGGTTGGTGTTAGTCCACAATGCCTTCAAATTATATCTGAAACAAGCTTTTATTTCATTCTCTAAGCCTTTACTAATTCTTTGCCAGACCCTTACATTTGCCCTTGGGTCTTCTGGGAGATAAGCTTATTTCAGCTCACATTTTATCCTTCTGGATCAGCTTGATTTGGAGAAGACAGAAAACACCAAGTAAAATCTCGAATGCATTTTTCAGCCTTCTGCCTGCTTGACTTTTATATAAACTGAGAAGTAGGCTCAATGTTAGCAGTGGCCTTCTGAGGTAATCTAATAGAGAAAATCTGAGGAGAGCGCAGAGAATGACTTCCTAGTAGTAAGTAAGGTAAAGAAAAATACTCCGCCATATTGCCCTTCACCAAATGGCTAGAGGACAGGCTCATGACTGAGCATGATTTGTTTTCATCGCCACCTTCCAAAATTGAAGGATACAGAGATCTTTTTGATGTATGTTGAAGAGATCTCCATACTAACACAATCTCCTCAACACCTGCCCTCAACCCTTCTGAGGTTGTGTGCCACGACACCTCGCCGGCTCTGTGACTTCGTTTGATGGTAAAAATTACTGCAGCCTTTGTTATTTTTGGAAAGAGTGACAGAGCTGCTGGTTTCCAGTCAAATTGATATGCAGGCATTTTAATGAATTGATAACGACAGGGTCCAAAAGTCACTATTTTGTAACTCCTAACGGAATAACGGATCCAGGCAATGATCATCCAAGGATACTAGGACCTCTGGGTGAAAGGACAAGGGTGGCTATGATGGATGGATGAGGCAGAGAACACCCGAGTCCACGGATCAGCCTCAGCCTCCCTCTAAGTGAGCCCACCTGTATAGAATTTCTTGCCTTTGAAAAAAAGTGCTCAGTTGGTTAAGCATCAGACTTCGGATCAGGTCATGATTTCACAGCTCATGAGTTCGAGTCCTGTATCAGGCTGTGTGCTGACAGCTTGGAGCCTGGAGCCTGCTTTGGGTTCTGTGTCTCCTTCTCTCTCTCTCTCTCTCTCTCTCTCTCTCTCTCTCTTTTTTAACTCTTGAATTTCATCAACAAATAAATGGTATTAAAAAGGAAGGAAATTATTATAGAATACAAAAGACGGGATGAAAACAAAATGCACGGCATGACGCTTGTTTGGATTCTGATTTAAACAAGCCGTAGAGATATGTTTTGAGACAATCAGAGAACTTTCCATACGGACAGAACGTTACTGGTATTAGGTTGTTGTCTTGTGTAAGGTGTGATAATGGCGTGGTGCTTTTCCAAAAACAAGCAAGGTAATAATTAAATGTCCTTACTGATACTTTAAAGTATTTGTGAATGAAATGATTTGCTTTAACGTGTTCTTCAGCAATAAAAACATAATAAATAAATAATGTGGATGTAATCAATGAAACGGGGCTGGCAAAATATACTCTCTACTTTCGTATATACTTGAGAATGTCCATAATAGGAGCTAAAATGTTCAGGGCTTTTACCATCTTATTCAAAATACTCTCCTAAAAGCAGTCCGGTGGGCTCTTATCCATAATGAGAAGCAGGGAGAGGAGGGAACCAGTGTTCAGAATGTGACTGACCGATTTATTTATATATTTATTTATTTATGCATTTATTTATTCATTTATTTAGAGAGAAAGCATAAGCAGGGGAGGGGTAGAGAGAGAGAGAGAGAGAATCCCAAGCAGGCTCCGTACTGTCAGTGCAGAGCGCAATGTGGGACTTGAACTCAGGAACTGTGAGATCATGATCTGAGCCAAAACCAAGAGTCAGAAGCTTAACCAACTGAGCCACCCAGGCACCCCCACCTTTTTTTTTTTTAAGTAAGAAGTTAGCATTTCCCTTTTTCCTCCAACTGTAAGCACAGATTATGGCCTGTTTACCTCTCTAAATCAATTCATTTTCACAGTTTTGTAATAAAATCTTCACAACGGCAAACCTGCATCAGGAAATATGCAAAACATTTAACAGAAACATGTAATATTTTTAAGTTTGAGGATTTTATTTTTGAACTTTCATGTTTTGACTGTAACTCCCCTAAGAGCCGCTATTCATACGTTTCATTGGCTTAGAGCCTTCACATGGTTAAGAAAAAGCCTCAAGCGGGGCGCCTGGGTGGCGCAGTCGGTTAAGCGTCCGACTTCAGCCAGGTCACGATCTCGCGGTCCGTGAGTTCGAGCCCCGCGTGGGGCTCTGTGCCGACTGCTCAGAGCCTGGAGCCTGTTTCAGATTCTGTGTCTCCCTCTCTCTCTGACCCTCCCCCGTTCATGCTCTGTCTCTCTCTGTCCCAAAAATAAATAAACGTTGAAAAAAAAATTAAAAAAAAAAGAAAGAAAGAAAAAGCCTCAAGGTCATTGATACAGATACTGTATTGAACTTTTTCATGACGGGGGGTTCTTGCTTTCCCAAGAGAGAATCCTGAAAGCCAGCAAATCCATGCAAATCTTATTCTACAATCGCTTTCCCTTTCTGTTTTAATTTTCATGTTTGTTTTTTGTAATGCTTGCCCCTGTATCTATGTTTACTCTCTCACCTGTGGCAAATGCATGTTTTATAGCTGAGTTCCTGCTGGTACTTGCCCTATGTTGATAATATTCAGCCGTGCGTACAGCACACGAACAACATCACATAGATGTGCAGAAGAAAATAACTCTATCAACGTATTCATAATCTGATATCCGAATGGCTATTGTTTTCTAGCAACATTAAGAAACTTAAAAGCGTGCTGAGGGACAATGACAGGAGAAGCGGAAACGAGTTGAGATTGCTGGGTTGGGAGAAGGCAATGCCAGTGTACAGAAACATGAATGACAAAAGAAAACACAGCAAGACTTTGCTTCAAACAGAATGTGTATGAAAAGCTCATTCAAGCTCGAGCCATCTGACACAGACAAACAAAAGTAGCTGCCACGAGATGGATAGAGTTGCTTACTGGAGACTGAAGTTCTGAGAGCTTTGGAAATTATCCCGCATCTTTCTGACACCCTACATCCATATCTTAGTTTGTTGGTTGGACCAGCCATTTCCTGAGACGCTGTGTCTGGGTGCTATTGGAGCAAATGCTTCTGTGGCCACCCCCTCAGGCAAGAGATACTTCTATTTTCTGAAACCATCCGGTCAGAGGCCCTGATCAGTCTATTCTGTAACCCCCCCCCCCAACCAAGGTATTTATCTTGCCCTTTAATCTTTGCAGGCTTTTTAGGAGAGACCTCATAAAATCAAAAGGTCATTGCTTTAATCTGAATCAATTCAATAGAAAATTTCAAAAGAGGTCAGCTTTTCTCTGGCTTTCTTGGATTTAGTGTCTTTTCCTTAAATTGAGTATAAAACACCCCATAAAACATAACAGAAGAGAGAGTTGGGCACTTAGCCTTGACCCACATCTTTTAGGGGTCATCTTCCTGGCGTTAACTATCGAAAATTAATTACTCATAACATGTAGAACTCTTTATAAATTCCGTGTGAATACCTAAAGTGATCATTTTTCTTTGCACCTGCTTAGACAACAAGCATCCGTTAAGTTTTAATTACCTCTTCTCATGAGCCTTTCATCTTTGTGTGCCATCCACTGCCAGAGGCCTTTGAAGATGGAGATTTGGATTTCATATGTGCATTTCACCGAAGGACTTACTTTAGGCCATACAAGTTCAGGGCTTGTAGACTGAAGCTATGAGGCCAACACATCCCCCAAATTCCACTTCTCTCTGAATTGAAACTACTATATTTTCTTAGGGAATCGAGGACAAATTTGGCCTGCAGTATCTATATCCCTTCTAGAATGGAAACCTTATGATGAGATCAAAGTTTAAAAGCGGGTTACTTTGTTCTTCTGGGCAAATTGGGCTTTGAAATTTAACAGAAAGAAATATTGCTGTGAGCAGGGACTGGCTCTAAAGAATTATATAACAGACTAAAAGGGAGAGAAAGAAGGTGGGTGGGTACGGAATCTAGAAAACAGAAATACGCAATCAGAATCTTCTCTCTATTCAAGTAGTCATTGATTTATTTTAATATGTTACTTGTCTTACTGAAATATAGCATCGTTTGGAATTTTATTTGTTTATAGCTACTGAAGGATTGGGCTCCCCGTCTGCCTGAGATGGCTCTTCACAAGTGGTATGACCAAATCTAATTATTCCTCTTGCTACAGCGGTAATATATTGTATCTTCAGAAGAAATCGATTCTAAAATGTATTCAAAGAAACCAGCTCACCCTCCACGTCAAAGCATTCAATAAAATAAACTTTGCTGTCTGGAAAAGTCTTGAGATACATTAAAAATCGAGGGTTGGGATAAAAGGGCAGAACTGTTCTCCTTTGAGTGGCCGTGACAACTCAATATCAAAGAAAATCGCTAGTCACTCAGTAGACAGATGTACATGCACTTAAAAAAACCCTTCACGTACCATTTATTTAGTTTTATTTCATTTCCTTTAGTCCATGTGTCGATAAGGAAATTGGTATTTGAGTGCTGGCATTTGAATTTTGAGATGCTAAAAACCTGGCAAGAACAAAGTACCTCTTATTTTAAGCACCACTCAAGTGTCTCATATACAGTTAGCTGTGACTGTAAGCTTTCCTTTGGAGGACGAGAGCAAGCCACTAATTTGTGTGTGTGTGTGTGTGTGTGTGTGTGTGTGCGCGCGCGCGCGCGCGCGTGCGCGCGCATGTGTCAAGGCGATCATCGTGCCAAATAACTTAGGCCGGTTTGTTTCATCACACGTGAGATAATGGACTCGTAGGCTGTACAGCTGGATACTGTTTGGCGTCGACACAACCTGTTTAATCAAAACCAAATTCCTGTCCTTAATCCATTCAGCTGGGAGGCAAACTTTCCTGCGTGATCTCTGCTACAAGCAACAGAGAAAATACCCAAACTGCTACCCGCCACAGACTGACCCCTTGATTGCAGGAAACAGGTAAGACAGATGCTAAGTCACACTACCAAAAGCAGAGGCATCAGATCTGCTTACCCATCTCACAAGCACTTTCCTCAACTGTTTGCCGTTAATAAAATTCTGGAATTTGGATTTTGGCTGACATTTTCAAACTTCATTTATATGATAAAAACGATTTGGATGCATTAAGATTAGGGTGGAAGAGGCAATTAGAATAACTTTAAATACAGTATGAGTATTTTATTTTAGGTGCCTTGCCTACGTCTGATTTATGTGAGTTACTTCGTTATATGTACATACTACCTCAGTGTAGTGGAACCCATCTCTAAACGGACTTTTTCAAAGCGATAACACAGTTACTGTAATAATCATAATTTAACCATGTCAAGTAGACTAGTGTCTCTTTCCTCCTTTAGTCCTTCGATCTTTTTTCTCTCTCACTTCTTCCCACTCCCCACCCCTCCAACCTGTCCCCGGTTTGGGTTTAATATTTTCACTTACACTGAATAAGGATTTTGGCTCAAAATTTTAACTTTATCTTTCCAAGAGCAATGTTAACAGGTCACCACTACAAAAGAAAAATGAAGTTTACCAGCAGGTGGCTAAGAGTAGAGTAAGCAAGATTTTTATTCTTTCGAAAGCAATTTTCTGGAAGTTGTATGAACCAACCTTTTGAAATATCCCAAATAATAGATTTTATAGAAAATCCTATAGAGACAATATACTTTTACTGCTCAAATATCTAGAAGAAACTCTTAAAGATGTATTTGAAAATCATGTTTGGCAACTTGAAAAATAAGTTTTATTTTTTCAGCACCCAAATTTCTGAGTGTAATGATCCAAAGTCATTTTAAATGATAGAATAATAAAATGCACTGTGTAAATCAACTGAAAATAGTTACAGATTCCCACCGAAGTCTGACTTGTATACGTGGTGCTTTTACCTTTTTTCTTTTATTTTGTTCAGTGCCAGCAGAGAAGTGAGGATACAAGTTGATAGCAGGCATCAGGCAGTTTTAAGCAATGTGCACAGTGGTTCCAATTATTTTAAGGTAGTATGTGCCCATGGATAATTGCTTACACATTTACTTACTCCTAATTTGGGCCTCACTATTCCTAAGTAGCTTCATCATACCCTCTCTGAGCAGGCCCTTTGCACCCCTGGGCTAAATCAGACGTCCAAAGTCATCTATTCACTGGTGCAGTGTTACCATTAGCAATCTGCAAGGGCTGTCACAGAGCTCTGTGATCAGCAGGTGGCATTCTGCATGACCAGGGTTGCTGGAGAGATAACGCAAAAATAATCTTCCGGGAGAACTAAAAGAAAATATTTAATGAAACCAGTACTCTAAAAAAAAAAAAATACATGTTCAAGTCAGCTTAAAAGCCCATTTATTATACTTCTGTTCCAAAAAAGTATATATAATCATTTTATGAGCAGTTGATGACCTGAAAGCAAGCCTGTCTATTACAGTTATAGCATACACAGAATTATAGATGTTGGGACATTTCTCCATTGTTCTACCAGGAGAGTATCAACCCTCTTTATTTAAAGGCCAGTATATCCCCAGGCAAATTGAGTTTCCCTGCTCAGTTGATTCAGAGCTGATTTCAAGCAAATGCTGCCAACTGTGTCAAAATGCATCCTGATTTTGTGATATACATAGTTTTCTAAAGGACGAAGTGAGATCGCCAGTCTCAATCCATTTGCGACTTGACTTAGATTTAAAGTTGCCCTCAAGAAATAGCTAGCTGGTATGTAAGTGTCCTGAAATATTTTACATTGAGATAACTTTCTCCTTATCCTTCAGTTTTCTGATCATGAGTCACTAAAATTATCTTAAAAATTGAAAAAATTCTGCGATTGAGAGAATTCATTTTATTAGTATAAGACAAAACAGCCTACTTATAATCAACAACACTATTGAGAAAGCTGTTCTTGCTGACATTTTGAATAGCTCTCCCTACATTAACGCTATAATAGACAGAAAGAGTATGAAGTACAAGAATATACACAAATTGCATTATAATTCCTATTTTTCTTTAAAAAAGATGTCAAAGATAAATCTAAATGTGGTTTAAGTATACACTTTGTGTCGAATGTTTAGGAAATGATGCCTAACACAGAAAAAATAAAGCCATTAATTTTCCATTTGCATTACTTGCCCTTGAACTTTATTTGACATTTCTCATTTGCTTTTGCAATATAAAGTCCAAGATTCCAGTTTGAAGAATGCAAGTGCTAGGTTTTGTGGGTTTTTTTGGGTTGTTTTTTTTTTTTGCATTTTTAGGGGATAGGCATTCATTTTCCTTAGTTTCCATTCTATATGGACATTTTAAGTACCAATTTAAGTTGTATGTGGTTCACATCTATTACCCATCCAAATTCCATATAAGTCTACTTCTGAAGGCTTCTAAAAACTTCTATTTGGACTATTTCACATGAGAATATATCACCAACAATGTAAAGTTTGTAATCTGAAGTAATTTTTTTTCTTTCAACTTTTTACTGGAATATAATTCCTCCCATCCCCTGGGTGGTTCAGTCGGTTAAGTGTCCAACTTCGGCTCAGGTCATGATCTCACGGTTCATGGGTTTGAGCCCCACACCAGGCTCTGTGCTGTCAGCTCAGAGGCGGGAGCCTGCTTTGGATTCTGTGTGCCCCCCACCCCCCGCTCCTTCCCGACGCATGCTCTGTTTTTCTCTCTCTCAAAAATAAACATTAAATTTTTTTTTTTAAAAAGAAAGAAAGAAAGAGAGAGAAAAAAATAAAAGGCAAGTGTGGGATGCTCATATGCAGGTAATGTACTAACAAACCTGGATAGCCTTTGTTGCTTTAATGGAATCTTGGATTTATTAAATTCACTAATGACTTCAATTTAAGCATATCATCTTATTCCCTGCTCTCTCCCTCCCAGCTCCCTCTCTTATTCTCTCCTCCCTTTCCTTCTTTCTCGCAACATCCTGAACAGTTCCTGTTGTAACAGGGACTGTCTCAGACGCTGGAGCCACGGGGTTCTCAAAACAGAGGCTGCCCACACCTTCAGGGATCTAGTCTTTCAGTGCGAGAGACGGACAGTCCATAGATACTCATAGAGTCCTACCATGACAAAGTGGGGAAGGAGTCAAAACAAAATCACTTTCTCCAGGAGTGGGAAACCAGGACATCCGGTTGAGATGAAGAGTTGAGGAAAGGCTCCTTCGAGGAAGGATGTCTGACTGTCACGCATTCTTACCAAATCATAATAACAACATTTTGAGGATACGATATGTGCAGGATTATATGCTCTGTTCTGAAGTTAAAACTCATAATAGTCAAAAAGCAGAATAAAACAAACAAACAAACAAACAAACATGCCAAGCTCTGATTCTTACCCTCAAGGATCTTTATGATTATACTTGGGTAGTACAATCTTGTTAAGGAATTAGTGCATTGTTTCTATACGCAGAGTTTTTCTAAACACCTTCATATAAATATTCTCCTACTTAATTGAACGTTAAACCTGTGCACTGAGGAGGTAACGAGTAGTCTTTGGTCTAATAAATATTGATTTTCTACTCTGTGTCATAACATGTATTCTGCTAGATTGTGGGACTAAGATATTTGAAGGACGGTCTGTCGCTGGCTTCTATACTGTGTCATCTAGTAGGTACCCAAGGTGGGGAGGGATATCCTGTGAACCAAATTGCCTCTTGAGAATAAGCTCGCAGTGGTGTGCAACACTTGGGAAGGCCACGCGTTCCTGGCCTAAGGTCAGGAGAGACGTCCTGTGAGGCAGTTACCAGAGTATTCATTCTACAGGAGCGGAAACTGAAGGCCACGAATGTGAGAGCACTGGCCCACCTTCAAACATCTCAATAATTTTACAAAATTATTTAAAAATTATATCTGAGGCAGAAGGAAACCAGTATTATTTCCTCTGATCAATACCGTGTGATTGACATAGTTAATCTAAGCTTAATTTAGGATGGCGTTTATGTTCGATTTATGTAGGTTTACAAATTATAAGGCAACTAGAAAGGGGAATTCTTACTGTGTGATGCTAGAGTCCTAAAGACAAAAATAAACATGAATAGAAAGACCTGTAAACATAACATCTGGCTCTGAACATTTTTGCACCCCAACTTCTCTGCAGGAGGACTTAATGATTAGGGAAGATGGAATCAGGGCAGGAAGGAGTTTGTGCCCATATTCAGGAGCGAAGGAAGGTAACTTTCATTTCAAAATTCATATTTTAGCTCAAATCTTGAGGTATAACTTATCTTCTCTAACAAAACGAAACAAAGCCAGAAATGTGCCAAGGACCTTAACTCAATGGAGCTTTCTTGTGAGTTTAAACATAGAGAATTAATTTCTTCTAAAGGACTTCATAATATGATAGGAAAAATGATCTGAGATCATTAGGAGAAAATGGCATTTCAATCCTAGAAGGAAAACACCTTATCAGAGATCCAGAAATTCAGCACAACCTTATCTTGAGTTAGAATCCCAGTTGGGGTTGGCATTAAAACAGCAATGATTAGTGCACTGAGCCACAAGGCTGACTTCGTCGATCATTCTCCATCAGAACCCACATTTTTAAGTAACAGTACACCACTGGACCCAAATTCCATGGTTTCTCAGAGACCAATTTTTACTGTCAGATGTTAATAAACTAGTGTCAGCATAGTTGGATGATTTAGATGTGCCTGGATTGTTAGGATGTTCAGGGTGGTTCATCACCATTGTAAATGACAGTAGTTCACAGCCATGATAAATGCTTCCCGTCTGCTGATATACTGGCACATTTAAATTATGTTGCATTCCTATTCTGTCTCCTTAAACAAGAAGGAAATTAAGCTTCAAGTTTAATTAAACATTATTTTAAAAATTGGGTTTTGGTATATAAAATTCACCCTGTGATTCTTCCAAGTTCTTTCCTTGAGAAAATAGATTGCACGTTTCATTGGGATTTGACCTTAATTAATCCTGTACTTTGTGATCCACCCCCTTGCTGAAATAGTCTTATCAAAAGGAATGCAAGCTATGGGCTAAGATAACAATCGGTCATTAACTTCTGTGTGTAATGCTGGCTGTGGTCCACGGGCAAGGAATTCAAAACCCATTGTACACAGTAATGTCCAGGGCTTAGTGCTCTATGGCCGAGAGACAAAATAAACTATGCAGAACAGCATCTTTATACAGTCTACGTGGACTTACACTAGAGCAAACGGTCTGAAACACTCATACTGCCGCATGAGCGTCGGCGACCAGCCCTGCCATGTCGGATCACAGTGGAGGCAGGTCATTCCATCAATGCCAACCGAAGTATATAGCAAAAATGTTACTTTCCAAACACCATTATTTTAGTAAGAATGCTTTACGCTATCACTTAACATGTAAAAGAGACTGACTAGTTCTTTCTGCTGTTTTAAGCTATTACCCTAGAGCAGTAGGGCTTCTTATGTAATTTGACTACTTTCTAAATAAGAGAAGGATTTGAATTAATAAATAGTGTCTGGCCTGTTGACCGGGAATATATGTAGTCCAGGTAAATATCACACGTGTGCAGGGCTATTCATAAAGCAGATGCCTGTAGCATCTGAAATCTATCATACAGTGTAGTTTTGCTTTTATTTTTTTTTTTCCCCTCGGCCAAGAGATTCAGTACCACAACAAGTGTTTAACTTTGGGAATCTGGGGAATGCCACATGACGATTTCGTTGCATTTGTGCAATCAACCAAAGAAACATCCCATAAGACTCTAGCATGGTGATGATGATCCTACATGTTTTTGGACCCTTTTCAGATTCCAGATGACTTTGCTGATTTTTTAATACTTTCCATTGATCTGCTCTTTATTGGATACCTACTTTGTGCTGAGCTCTCTTCTAGAGACTTGGAATATAGATGAACCAAATAGAAAACAAAACAAAACACTTGCCCTCATGGAAATTACATTACAGAGGTATACATACACCATGAGAGACAGGCATACAACCTTCGTCAATCATGGGTGTCCAGTGGAAACTGAGGAAACTTACAAGGTAGTATGATAATATAAATTGTTGCTCTTATCTTTGAGTCATCAGGAGATACTGATGCTTGACATATAACCCCACCTTGTTGTTAGATCCTTTCATTCTGGTTTCCATGGAAATTGTGTTAGCCTACACCATTGCAGTTGTCTCCTGATTAGGTGCCTCCTAATTCTTTCTTGACTTAAACTCACTCTAACAATCAAGTTAACGAAAGTGTGTGTGTGTGCGTGTGTGTGTGGGGGGGGGGCAGAGAGAGAGAGGGAGAGAGAGAATCCCAAGCAGGCTCCATACTGTCAGTGCAGAGTCCAATGCGGGGCTTGATCCCATGAACCATGAGATCTTGACCTGAGCCGAAATCAAGAGTCAGAAATTCAAATGACCTGGCCACCCAGGTGCCCTTTAGTCTTATTAAAACACCCTTTCTTTTTTTTTATTTTTATTTTTATTTTTATTTTTTAATGTTTATTTATTTTTGAGACAGAGAGAGACAGAGCATGAATGGGGGAGGGGCAGAGAGAGAGGGAGACACAGAATCGGAAGCAGGCTCCAGGCTCTGAGCCATCAGCCCAGAGCCCGACACGGGGCTCGAACTCACAAACCGTGAGATCGTGACCTGACCTGAAGTCGGACGCTCCACCGACTGAGCCACCCAGGCGCCCCTAAAACACCCTTTCTATCATGGTAACCCTTAGGTAAGCGGTCCCTCACTGCCTAGGAATTCAAACGCATCTGCTAACTCTAGTATTCATGCCCCTTCCTAACTGTACCCATGCGGTCTTTTGAAACCCTCATCCTTGCACCATGTTGTTGATTACAGCAAGAGGGTCCTTTATATCATTATCTCCTTTCCCCACGCTCCCTCCCGCCTCTATTAATTCTAGCACAGAAGTTCTTGCCTGCTGATTAGAGGATCTCAGGTCTTTGCACTTGCTATCCTTCTGCTGGGGACACTCTGCCAGATATTTTCTCATTCTCTCTTTTCAAGTGTGGGCCCAGATGTCACTTGTTCAGAGAGGCCTGGGTCTCAGGCTTCCATCAATTTAATTAGCTACCATCTCTGTGATATGGAAGGACAAAGAAGGAGGTGAGAAGGGAAATCAGAAATGTTTGCCAAGAAACTAAATTCTTCCTTCTCCCCCTCAGTGGGATAAATCAGCGGACGTTTCCTTGTCTGGAAATGTGAGTAATAAGAATCCCTCCAAATCTTGTATTTATTAATGACCTAGGACAAGAAAACTGTGACTTTTGAGTTTGGCCCACTCAAAATCTGTGAGGCAAATTTCTCGGTTGATGGTTAAGGAGATTTAAAAAGTCTCATCGAGTTTTTATCTGTAATGTTTAAACTAAAAATACCAACCTAAGAAATAGAGCTATACACACATGTCAACTGATTTTTGACAAAGGTATGAAAGTAATCAAGGGGAAAGAATACTTTTTCAAAAGGGTGCTAGAAAGCCTGTGTACCTTTATGGGAAAAATATATTTATTGACCATAAATGATAAATAAAAATGAACTTAAAATAGAGTATAGAAATAAATATAAAAAGTCAAATCATAAGACTTCTGGAAGGAAACATAGAAAGTGTTCACAACTGTTTCATAGGTAAATATTTCTTAGGACATACAAAGAAAAAACCATAAAAGAAAAGAAACTGGACTTTGTCAAAGTTAACATTCATCAGAATTAATCATTAGGAAAATGAAATGTTAAGCCATTAACCAAGGAGGAGCATTCAGCAGAATATACAACAAATGTTTTTAACTTACTAATAAAAGGCAAACAATTTTATTTATTTATTTATTTTTTAACGTTTTATTTATTTTTGAGACAGAGAGAGACAGAGCATGAACGGGGCAGGGGCAGAGAGAGAGGGAGACACAGAATCAGAAGCAGGCTCCAGGCTCTGAGCCATCAGGCCAGAGCCCGACGCGGGGCTCGAACTCATGGACCGCGAGATCGTGACCTGAGCTGAAGTCGGACGCGCAACCGACTGAGCCACCCAGGTGCCCCAAAGGCAAACAATTTTAAAAAGGGCAAAAGATGTAAAGGGACACTTGCCAATAAAGGCATACAAAGAGCCAAAAAAACACATGAAAAAAACCCTCAATATCATTAGGCATCAGAGGAAAGCAAGTTAAAGCCATAATGAAATATTGCAGAATCATTAGAATGGCAGAAATTAATAAGAAATACCAAATACCCAAGACAAAAACTATAGGATCTCACTTAGATGTGGAATATAAAACAAACAATAAGCTCACAGATACAGAAGAGATTTGCGGCTGCCAGCAGGGGGGTTAGAGGGTGGGCAAGATGGGGTGGAGTCAAAAGTACAAACTTCTGGTTACAACACAAGTAATTCATGGAGATGTAATGTACATCATGGCAACTATCATTAATAACACTGCATTGCATATGTGAATACAAGGTTTCATCACAAGAAACAAATATTCTGTAAGTACGATGGACATTATCTACACCGACTGTGGCGACCATTTTGCAATATATCCAAATGCTGAAAAATTATGTTGCATACTTGAAACTAACATAATATTGTATACCTATTATACCTTAAAAAAAAAAAAAAAAAAAAGAACTTACAAAAAGAAAAGCTAACCAGACCAAGTGTTGGTGAGTTTGTGAAACAGCTGGGTTTCTCACAGAATTCTGGTAGGAAAGCAAAATGGTACAACTACTTCAGAAAACAGTTTTCTAGTTTCTTATAAAATTGACATAAACTGGGGCACCTGGGTGGCTTGGTCGGGTAATTGTCTGACTCGCAGTTTTGGCTCACGTCACGATCTCATGGTTTCATGTGTTCGAGCCTTCACCGGGCTCTGTGTTGGCAGTGTGGAGCCTAATCGGGATTCTCTCTCTCTCTCTCTCTCTCTCTCTTTCTATCCCTTCCCTGCTCACACTGCCTTTGTCTCTCTCCAAATAAAGAAAGTTAAAAAATGTTTTTTCAATTGACATATACTTACTATATGACTCAATTATTCTACTTCTAGGGATTTACCAGGGGCGCCTGGGTGGCTCAGTCGGTTGAGCGGCCGACTTCGGCTCAGGTCATGATCTCACGGTCCGTGGGTTCGAGCCCTGCGTCAGACTCTGTGCTGACAGCTCAGAGCCTGGAGCCTGCTTCGGATTCTGTGTCTCCCTCTCTCTAACCCTCCCCCGTTCATGCTTTGTCTCTCTCTGTCTCAAAAATAAATGTTAAAAAAAAATTAAAAAAAAAAAGGGGGATTTACCAAAGGTAAATGAAAACATATGTCCTTGCACAGACTTCTACACAAATGATCATAGCAACTCTGTTCACAACAGTTTCAACTGGAAACAACTATCCATCAACAAGTAAAAGGGTAAACAAATTATGTCATATGTATTCAGTGGACTAATACTCAGCAATAAAAAGGAATGAGATATTGACATGCAACTCCATGCATACGAAAGTATATATACAGTATAAGTCTATTCTAATGATATTCTAAAAAAGGCCCATCCATTTTGACAGAAGGCAAATCGAAGGCTGCAAAGAGAGAAGAGTAGAATTTACTAGGAAGGATTAAAAAAAACAAAGCAAAACTGGGGGGAGGATGAAAATATGCTATACTTTGTGGTAGTGGTTACACGATGTACAAATGTGTCCAATTTCATTGGAATGTACACTTAAATGAGTACATTTTATTGTATGTAAATTATACCTCAATACAGTTGAATAAAACATTTTCAAATACCACCTGAGTCTATATTGCCATTCATGCTTTACAAAACTCCTTCACGTACATTATATTCTACCTTAAGCATGTGGAGCTAAGTATAAATAGGTACTGTGTTGTTGGCATTTTCTTGCATCCATTGACCTGGAGGGACAGTCTGGTGACAAGATGATGGTGGTGGGGAAGGTGTGTGTGTGTGTTTGTGTGTCCATGTGCATGAATGCTCACATGTGTATATAAACAAGTGTGGGTATAAAATATCATCCCTCTGTGTTCAGGTGCTCAATTATGGTTCCCTGACTTTCAAAGATGATGATGATGATGATGATGATGAACTATCCATTATCCACACATAATGATAAGAGCATCCACCTCATGGGGGTTATACTGAGGATTAAATGTGGGGGCAGTAGGCTCAGTCAGTTAAGCATCCAACCTTTGGTTTCAGCTCAGGTCATGATCTCATGGTTTGTGAGTTCAAGCCCTGCATCAGGCTCTGCGCTGATGGTGCAAAGACTGCTTAGGATTCTCTCTCTCTCCCTTTCTCTCTCTGCACCCTCCCCCCTGCTCTCTATCTCTCTCTCTCAATAAATAAATAAGCTTAAAAAAATTAGATAGCATATATAACATGCTTAGGGCAGTGCCTAGCAAATAGTAAATACAAAATGAGTAGCAACTACCTTCATTAATGCAACGTCACTCATTATACTTCAGAACCTTCATATGTAACATTAAGATAAAAATAAAATCTACCTTTCAATGTCGTTGTGTGAGTCCAATGGGTTCAAAGAAGTTATTCACGTGAAATCACTAGCATCTGTAGCTCCCATTAGGCCATGGCGAGTAGGACCGTGGAATGTATGTAACTGTGACCCAGGACAGAAAAGCCTTTTCAGGTGGTGGGGAGAGTCTACAATGCTGAGGAGGTCCCTTCTCCAGCTCAGAGGTCTATGAGTAAGAGCTCTCCTCTGGACATTCCTGCCTGGCTGTTCACTTGGTGCAAGCTCAAATCAGTCTCGGAGTTGATCTTTCTCTAGGAAAACCTAGGAATTTATATCTTGATCTCCAATATCCTTCACACTGATTGGCGGCTGAGTTGGAGGTAACACCAAGTGGAAACAGCTTAAGTCAAGTCTCAATCTCTTCTTTTTAGTCCTTTGTAAGGTGGCCCAGCTCAAGGCCTAATGTCTTCTTTGTTGGCTTCCTGATCTCTGTGTCCATCATCTTATACCATTTGTCTCCTCATTCCCTGTCTGTGGAGAGCCTACTCTCAGGAAAATGAGAACATAATTTAATTGCTGTTGCTCTGAATTTTCTTTGCTTAATGTGTTGTACAGTAATTCAATTCCCAGCGTCAGATAGGTAGAAGGCTTCCTCAGTCTTTTCATTCACTTAGAGGAGAAAGAAGAAACTGAATTGCCAAGTCTACCTCAAAAGGAGCATGGTGAGGCGACTATTTCCAGATAAGGCTCTTATTCATTATACAAACAAAGAAAGCACAACCTCTATGATTTAGAAGAAGAACAAGAAGAAGAAGAAAAGGACCCCAATTTAGAAACACAAAGCAATTCTGTTCTAAATGAAAGGCAACACAAATAGCCTTATAACGACGTAAAAGTGTTTCCAAGATCACATCCCTAATTACTTTTATGAGTTTAAAAGCTTGCTTCACTCATGCTAGGCAATGTGACAAGGATGGAAGAAATCACGGTTCTTTATAAAGTCTAATTCTGTGACTAAAATCCCATACAGTACAATACGGTAATATTGTAGACTTTCACATCAATATTTTTCAAAACAAACAAACGAAAAACAAATCCTACTACACAAGAAGCAAGCAATTAAAAAACCCGGCCACACATAAAGAAAATTTCCCAGGCCTTGAACTCCTTTACTCTAGGTTTAAAGTTTCCTATTAGACTTTTTTTTTTCCCCAAACTATTAAAATCATAATAGGGATCTTCTCTTTTTTTTTTTTTTTTTAATTTTTTTAATCTTTATTTATTTTTGAGAGAGAGACTGAGTGTGAGCAGGGGAGGAGCAGAGAGAGAGGGAGACACAGAATCCGAAGCAGGCTCCAGGCTCTGAGCTGTCAGCACAGAGCCCGATGTGGGGCTCAAACTCACAAACCGTGAGATCATGACCTGAGCTGAAGTTGGACGCTCAACCGACTGAGCCACCCAGGCACCACAGATCTTCTCTTCTTTTAGATACTTGCTCTCCATGATTTTCTCCTTTGCTTAATTTCCATTATATATTATTGCCATTAACTTAACAAAAGTACATAAACGTTTGAGGATGAAAAAATGTACTTTTAATTATCACAATGAACAAATTGCACCTAAGTGTGGACAGTTAATAGACAGCTTGTTTAAGCTTAAATGTGGCAGTTTCTGTGCTTAGCAAAGCAAAGGGGCACTGGGAACTGTGCAGAAATCAGAAATGCTTTAGGCTGCCACAGTGCTGGAGCACAGATTTCAAATATGGACTTTGTCACTCCTCCTTTATTTTGACTATAGAATGAACCGCGAGTCTTAATGCCAGCTGACAACTACACGGTACTCACCCACTAAGTGTCAACCTCTGTCAACATGTCACATACAAAAACTGGTAGGTTGCATAATTCAGGTCTGTAGGCTCTTGTTGCTAGAGCTGCTGTTTCGAGCCCTTGTAATTACGCTATATAAGATAAGGCTCTTACTCAGAACTCTGTGGAGTTCTTTTTTCTCCACAACTCGGATTTTGAGACAGGTTCAGGGTTAACAACAACAAAAAAGAGGCTATCATGTGTCTACAAGGTTTTGTTCAATGAACTTGGAATGGAAGAACAAAACTGGTGGCCTTCAAGTAAGATATTTCACAATAAAAGGCACTGAGGGCAAAAGATATTCTTAAACATCCAATGTTTAAGGAACCAATAAGGAAATCTGGAAACAGTATTATCCAAATGAGAATATCCAAAGCTGACCTATGGCTCTATCTTCTTCTACACTCTCTTGATGTAATGCGGTGAAATTTTTAGATGTTTAAGAACATGGGTGCACACTCTCTATTAGTAATGGAGAATGAATACCGTGTATTCTCAACTGGCACAACAAGGTTTAACTTCATTCCTTCAAGAAATTTTTGTTGAGTGCCTACTATGTCTTGCACAATGTCCAGGGTTCTGGGTCAATAGCAGATGCCCAAAGTGCCCTCGTGGGGTTTGCGTTCTCCTGGGGCAGACAGTTGTAGACAGATGCATTAATAAGCATGTTCTTGATATGGCGATACATCCCACTCCACACAGTAAGACAGAGAAAGGCAGAGGGAGTACAGGAACTAAGGGGGAAGGCTGCTCTTTCACGTAGGGTGGTCAGGGGAACAGCACAGAGGAAGGCCTCGAGGCCAGAGATGACCGGCATGCCCACAGAATCCTAAGGAGGCAGTGTGGCTTGAGAGAAGTGACTGGGGATCTTTGAAGTGTGTGAGTTCAGGGAGGTTATGGGTGGGGGTGGGGTCTACCTTGAGGACCACCGTGAAGTGTTCACTCTGAATGAGATAGCCAGCCGTTGAAGGGAATAAGTAAAGAATGACAGGCTTTGAGTTTCATAGTAAAAGGGATATTGTGGCCTTTATGCGGCAGTGTAGAGTAATCCTGATGATGGCTGTTACAATAATCAGGGTGAGACCCACGTTGAGTTGGACCCAGGTGGGAGAGGTGCAGCTGAGGAGAAGTGGTCTGATTTCAGGTTTCTTTTAAGGAAAATAGTAGAACTTGCTGATGGGTTAGATATGGGCAATGTGACAGAGAGAGAAGACAAGGATGACCCCGGGTTTTTGGTTTTATTCGTAAGCCGAATCTTCAACAGCAATTGTGTCTTTGGATCCCCCGTCTTCCCCCTTAGAGGCAAGCATGCATAAAAGCTCGATCCAGCCCGAACCCCTTGCAGTTGTTCTATTAGGAAGATGATGGACAGAGTACATCTACTGCCTAGAAATAAATCCAGTTTGTACTTAATTCATTTGAGAAATTGTTCATGAACAGTTACCCTTATATACATTCTGCATGTAATGCTGACAAGTTCAATTTCTGCTTGAGTTAATGGCCACATAAATGTCTTTTACACGAGTTAAGGTTGCTTGGAGGCAGGAAGGATTTCTAATCCCCCCCCCCCCCCCCATGTTTTGCATTGCTAGATAGGATTTCTCAAACTTGCTGTTTAAGGTCTAGCCTGCCCTTCGTACTGGCGGGTAAACCTAATTAACATTAATGAGAGTTCTGTGCACATATTGACAGGATAATAGACCTTTTAGGATGGTTCCTCCCCTCTCTTGCTACCACTCCCCCACTGCATACTAGCTGATTATTTCATTAGGCAGCAATATGAACCCATGCAGGAGAACAGACACTTGGTGGAAATTAAATGGAAAAATCTGCATTCATCCACACTTTCACTTGCATTAGGGTGAGGAGAGTGGGGGGCCGGTGGGGGGAGGTACAACACAGCCACCAGAGAATCTGGTTCTCGAGAGGAAGCTTTTATAAAGATAGTTTTCCTAAGTCTCCTCAGAGTTAGCCGCTTATGTACGGTTGTTTAGAAAAATTGACAGTGACTATTACCTCCAATTCCAATTTTCATTGTGAGCAAATTGGTCGAGAATTGGGGGGAAGATCAGTAAGGCCTGGGTGACTTCTTAGGTTATGCGCTTTTAATTAACAGATGGGTGCGATGCATTCTAAATCTATAAAACAACTATGGGAATTATATAGGCATTACAACTACAGTCTTCAAAAAAAATTTTTTTTGAATGTTTTCATTTATTTTTGAGAGAGAGACAGAGCATGAGTGGGGCAGAGACAGAGGGAGACACAGAATCCTAAACAGGCTCCAGGTTCTGAGCTGTCAGCACAGAGCCCGACGTGGGGCTCAAATCCACGAATCATGAGGTCATGACCTAAGCCGAAGTCAGACGTTTAACTGACTGAGCCACCCAGTTGCCCCAAGATTTGCTTTTTTAAGATAACCATTTACTAGCTCCCTGTATCAGCTGACAAATGTGTGTAAGCATTTCTTTATTCTTATGGCTATGGCTACAAGAAACTGACTTCAGTTTATGCTCACTTATCCTATTAAAATGTTCTGCATGGTAGTCTCTCTTTTTTTGTACTCTTGTGAATCAAATCTGGCAAATGAAGAACTTCGTATTCTTCTCACCAGTATGGTACATTTTGGAGCATTCATCGAAGCTGGACTAAATTATCATAGGGTTGAAGGTGGGTCAGAGGTACCAGATGCATTTTTCAAACCCTAGTTACCAAATAAAATTGTGCCTCCCTGAGCAGTTAGGCATTCAGAGAATGAGTGCTCACTTTCCTTTAAGAACGCTGGCTCAGAAAAGAAGTTGGAAGTGTGAATTTTTTTTTCTTTCCAAAACTTGAGAGTTTGTGAATCTTGGGGAAAAAGTGTGATATACTAGAAATATTGAAAGCTGGCAGGTTTGTCTGAATCCAAACTTTTCGTCTTTTGGGTGGCATCGGTTAAATCCATCAGTTAAGAGAGCTTGACCCATTTAGCCATGCAACAGCTAAACCCTTAATCCTAACAGATTCATTTTACAGTTCAGATTTCGCCACTGATACCACACTAATTCAGATTCAAAGGTCAACCTGTTAGAGTGAAAAGGGTTTTTTTCTCCCCCTCCCAAGAACTTTAGAAGCAAAGACTTCCCATCAAAACAGGTGCAAATATCTCTGAAATTTCATTATTTTCTACTCCATTTATTGACTTCATGTTGCCGCAACTTTATACATACCATTTTCCAAACACACAATGAGGTGTTTAACATGTAAAGTAGAAAATGGTAATACTGCTCAGCATTTTCATTGCTTCAATCTACAATCTTTAAAAATATGAATGAGTTGGGGCACCTGGATGGCCCATTTGGTTCAGCGGCCGACTTCGGCTCAGGTCATGATCTCATGTCTTGTGGGTTCGAGCCCCTCATCGGGCTGTGTTGACAGCTAAGAGCCCGAAGCCTGCTTCGGAATCTGTGTCTCCCTCTATCTGTGCCTCCCCGACTCACACTGTCTGTCTCTCTCTCAAAAATAAATAACATTAAAAAAGTAAAAGTAAATAAAAATACGAATGAATTAATAAAAAAGTGAAAATAAAAGAAACAGATTGTAGAATCACTGGTGCTCACATAGGACTTTGAACCAAAAACACTCATGGAAAATATTTAGTTTGTGGTTGAAAAAACTTGGCTATTAAAACAATAAACATTTGTTCTTTTCTAATGGAATGAAAATTAAAAAAAATTTTTTTTAACATTTATTCATTTTTGAGAGACAGAGTGTGAGCAGGGGAGGGGCAGAGAGAGAGGGAGACACAGAATCTGAAGCAGGCTCCAGGCTCTGAGCTGTCAGCACAGAGCACGACGTGGGGCTGGAACCCATGAACCATGAGATCATGACCTGAGTCAAAGGAGGTAGGACGCTCAACCAACTGAGCCACTCAGGCACCCCTGGAATGAACATTTTCAATAAAAGACATGTATTCTTTTTTTTTTTTTTTAAGGAAGAGCAGACCTTGTCTCGAGTGCATAATACTTCCCTATGTCTTCACAAACACTGTCTCATGTGACTCCCACAACATATTCATATTTCTTGCCTCTGTGTCTGATTCACAGTAGATACCTAGTCAACAACTCTTGGGAAAATATATAATCATCTTGCAGGTGATGAATTTTCCGAAGTCACAAGGTTGGGGGTGTTGCGCACAGGATTTGAACTCGATATTTCCGATGGCAACCCGAGTGCTCACTACACTTCATATACAATAAAAGCATTATGAGTTAGTGCCAACTATTTTATTCTATGCAAATTAACACATGGATACGGACGGACGTAAGAACTTTGGGATGGATTATATACGAGGTTCCTTTTGACTTGATCCTTTTTTATATTCACCGTTTCCTCTGACTTCTCAGAATAAATCATAAGTGTATGTATAACACATTATTCATTTATTTAAAAGAATTTTTTATCAGTTTTATCAGTTTCTTATCAGTTTTATCAGTTATCCCCACACTCGACATGGGGCTCGAACTCACAGTCCCGAGATTGAGAGTTGAACGCTCTACTGACTAGCCAGTCAGGTGCCCCAAAACATTATTCATTTAGAATAGAGCTCCACTCTTTCCTTTTTCTTCTAGTGTTTGTGCATTTAAAAACTTTTTGCCTCCCAGCTATGTATAAGCCACTGAAACAAGCACCTAAGGGGGATAGAAATATAAAAATCAAGCGGACACAGAACGTGGCCTTCCTTTCAACCCAGAGGCAGAGTTAAGAACATACACTAATACTAACTATAATCTATAGCTGAATGTGACACGTAACGAGGAAGTTTCGGACAAATCACTGTGGTGATTCAGAGGTGTGTGAAACCAGCTCCAGGTGGACAGGGAAGGTGTTGATGAAAAAGGTGCTGTTCAAGCCAGGCTGTGAAAGACGAGTAGATTTTGATAAATGCACATGTGGGGAATGCATTCTTCTATCATAGGGCCAAAAGGTAAAAAGAAAGAGAAAAAAAAAAAAGACAAAAAAAAAAGATTGAAAAGATCTGATTTTTGGTGACGGTGTACATTTATATGGGCATTTTTATGCACAGTTGATGTGAGTGTAAATTGATATAGTCTTTTAGAGAAATTTACCTGATAAAAGCTAAAATACATACAGCCTTTGCCTAAGCAATTTATTTCTTGGAATATATTCTAGAAGTATATCCAAATGTGTACATGAGGTGTTTATCATTTATAAAGGTAAAATATAAAGACAACCTAATTTTCCCTGTATAGGTGACAGTGAAGTAAATTGAATTATTACAAAGAATGCATATGTGCCACATGGAATTATCCTTAAGGTAAACAAGAAAAAGCCTGATCTATAGAATAGGGGCTCATCTGTATATACAAAATGAAAAGCTATCACACATACACAACAACAATAACAAAATAGGTGTATATCATCTAGACTATGTGGGTATGTGTACAAGTGTATGCACGTGTGCAAATGTAGAGGTAGGTTAAAAAAAAATTCTTGATGTTTACCAACTAAACTGATGGCACTGCTTACCTCTGGGAACAAGGCAAGAACTTCTGTTTTGTCTGTTTTGGAATTTTGTTCCCTGATATTTTGTATGTACTTTGTAGGTAATTAAAAAAAACATACGATAAAATGTCAGTGCTCAGTCGATGTGAGAACGGAACTTTAGCTCCTCTGTTTCACAGAGCGGCTCGATTCCACTCTGCCTCCCTCTCTGTTCCTACTACCCCATTCGTAAGCAGTTTTGGCTAAGTTACCTGATTACGAAGCTGTACAGGAGAAGTCTTGGTCGGGCGATCTGAACTAAAATTTGGCACAGCAGGACCAGACTACGGACAGATGATTCAGCTACAATGGTAGTGTAGGGCCTTGCCCTTTAAATATTCTCCTGGTAACTTACCACGTGAATGAGGAAAGAAAAGCCTCCCCAACCATAATACCATTCCTAGGACCCCAAATGCTCTAAGCTGCCATATTGCTCTTCAGAAAATAAGGGAAATCTTCTCCCATTCTCCATGCTGTTCTGAATTTAGTTCTCTCTTACCCATGAGTCTCAGACAGTTTCGCCCATTTTTTCTAGGAATATTTACTGCCTATTGAGGTGAGCTCAATCAGCCCATTCTTCACTCCTCATTTTAAGTTTAGTTGCCTTCTATACCTTACACAACCTCCCAAAGTGCTAAGTTGCTTATCTTTCACTATTCAAACAAGGCATTCAATTTCCCTTTCTCAAAATTATCGCCTTCCAAAACTGGAAGTGAAATGGTAATTTCCCTCTGATTTAATCACATTAGGGTTGTTATCAGTAGGGGAATAAATGCAAAAGCTCTCTTACCAACAATATATTATGTCAAATCAATGACAGTGTTTTCCCTGAGATGCAAACATGTTTCAGTCATCCGACAAATAAATGGGCTGTTTCAACACAGGGTTCCGTGAGGAATTTTGCAGTCAGGGTTGTTGTTTTGGATGGAAGAGAAAGGAGAGAAGCCAACACTTGAATCTAGGTGGAGAGAGATGGCAGGAATGACAGGATAGTATCTGTCCTGTACTGGGACCCAGATTCTATCCGCGATCCTTTAGGAAGGTGGGCTTTTGGCAGGTAGTCAAGTGGCTGTTAACGTGAGGGTCACTGTGAACCACGGAACACAAAAGACAGTGCAGCAATGAGTGGGGGAGTCAGGCACTGTCTGTCCCCCCTTCGGAGAGGAAGGTGATGGATCGAGACTGTCACTGACCATCAGCCTAGCCAGTCAGTCATAAGACACAATTGAAGAGAAACTTCGTATCCTCCCATGCCTTGAAACAAGTGGGGCGTGGGCAGCGGACAAAACTAAACAAAGTTCTGTGGACCAGGTTTATCAGTGAGCATAAGAGCAACACAGCTAGGCACCCTCAGACATTTGAGGAGCATTTTATAGGAGGCTGAGGTTCTGTGTGATGAAATAATGGTTATGGTTTTTGTTATTCCATAGCCTCAGACTGTCAGCCCTGGAGAAACTTGTTATATTAAATAACTGAACAGTTGGGGTGATGGCTTTTATGGAGTGTCAGGTGATCAGGCTATGATAAAGTTGAGCCATAGCTGAGTATCAATTTTAAAGCTTTTACATATTTGTTCATTTGTTCCTACCATGTGTAAAACAGTAGTTTTCGACATTTAACTCCAGATCCCGGGCAAAGAGTTATTGCAAGAAATCCCCAGAACCCATTTATCTACCAAAGAAATAGATTAAATAAATAGATTTAATTAATAATGGCTTGTATACACCACGATTTTTCAAATACATATTGAATTTACACTGAAGTGAAAATTCATCTACCACAATTACTGAATTCATAGTAAATTTTTGTCCTAAGGGTTTTCATAACTAATTAATGCTAGAAGAATAATCTTTGGAGCCAGAGGCAATTTCTGACAAAATTTGGACTCTCCAAATGAACCTAATCTCTGGCTCTAATCTTTGCTCGCAATGTGATTGGCTAAGGGCTGGAAATAAATGACAGGTAGGGACAATCTAGGACAGATCATTTTTTTTTCTTTCCTAGCTTTATTGAGATATAATTGACAAATAAAACTGTAATACATTTAAAATGTACATGATGATTTTATATATATATATATTTAAATGATTCACATAATCAAGTTAATTAACGTATCCATCATCTCGCATAGTTATTTTTTTAAGCTTATGTATTTCTTTTTGATAGAGAGAGAGAGAGCACAAGTGAGGGAGAGGAAGAGAGAGAAGAGGAAGAGGGGGAGGGGGAGAGAGAGAGAGGCAAGACACAGAATTCAAAGCAGGCTCCAGGCTTCGATCATGACCTGAACTGAAGTCAGATACTTAACCGACCGAGTCACCCAAGTGTCCCTCACATAGTTATTGTTTTATGAGAATATTTAAGATCTTCTCTCAGCAAATTTCTAGTATACAACACAGTATTATTAACTATAGTCACCATACTACAGAGACTCAAAACTTATAACTGAAAATTTGTATGGGACAAGTCCTTTAAAGCGGTTTCTAAGGCAAGGCAAATGCAATATTGCCCACTTCTAGGTATAACTGATAAGCTCCTCATTAGTCTTTAAATACTTTATGCTTAAATACACAGTGTTGAACATTTTCCTCAAGATCCAAGGACTATAATATTTTCAGTATGTAAAAAAGCCTGCACACCAAAACCCTTACTTTGATCTACAAATTATATTTGTTGACTTCAAGCAAAAACTTATTCAAAAGATGTTTTACTTCAAAAATAGTGGAAGAACAATCCTTAAAGCTGCAACCTGTGTGATTCTTTGAACATACCAAGACTGACTTTATAATTTTTAGAAAATAAGCACCAATATCAACATTCTTAACCTATTTCCAAAGGTATGGATTTAATGATTTTTTTTTTATTGTAATTAAATTTTGAAGTGCCTGGAACTAATTAAAATTAAGCAACTATAATCCTAAATACCTTCATCACGTGTGTTTTATTTTGCATCAGAATGAGTACAAAGATTGACTTGCAGTCTTAAAAATAGTTTTTTTTCATTCTTATTTCATGAAATAAAACAGTCTAAATATATTTTAAGATAACTCCGTGTACTTTTAGTTTTTATTTTTTTAAATGCTTATTTATTTTTGAGAGCGAGAGACAGAGCATGAGTGGGGGAGAGGCGGGGAGAGAGGGAGACAAAAGAATCTGAAGCAAGCTCCAGGCTCTGAGCTGTCAGCACAGAGTCTGATGTGGGGCTCAAACTCATTAACCGCAAGATCATG
This sequence comes from Leopardus geoffroyi, assembly GCF_018350155.1. NCBI lineage: Eukaryota > Metazoa > Chordata > Mammalia > Carnivora > Felidae > Leopardus > Leopardus geoffroyi. The sequence goes on along the minus strand of NC_059327.1, from coordinate 12,899,971 downwards.
GCCTGAGCCAAAGTTGGACACTTAAATGACTGAGCCACCCAGGCACCCCGAGCTCCGTGTATTTTTAAAGAATTTAATGACCAAATATTTTTCCAAGTCTTTCATACCCTTGGGGTAGCAATTTTCCTTTGAGCTCTTTATATAATTGCAATAAGTGGCAATATGAGTTATGAGTAGAGAACAATAAGAAAATTCACTATATGCTGTCTGATATTTGGCTGATACACTTCCATGTAACTACCAGTGGTTAAAATATTGAAAGTCTTGGGTGTTGGTTGGTAATACCCTCCATCAGGATCCCAGACTTCCCTGCAATCCAGACATTATGGAGTGCTTGATGTGCTAATGCCTCATGCACTCAGGAGAACTGAAGTTTATGTGTCATATAGACTGTTAAATATGCATTATATTGAACAACTTCTAACTCCAAACAGCGGACAATTTTGGATGAAAGTTAACCAAAACCCTAAAAAATAAATCACATATAGCTCAAAAGAAAGAACAAGGAATTTTTAGATTACTGAAAAAAGAAAAAGAAAAAGAGAATCCTAATTTTGGATACCACACACCAAAGTTCTCTGGGGACCACTATGCACACGTTGGCATATTGGCATTTAGAGACTGAGCTTGACGGTCCATTGAAGGTCATGGCTTCTATACGACCAGTGTCTTCAGACTCAACAGGGAAGGGAACCAAAATCACCACCTAACCTAACGCAGGCTACTGGAAAGACTGTCCCTTTGTGAAAGACAGTCTAGAAAAACGTTTCCCATTCTCCCAGAAGAGGCAAGCGAGTCTGTGGTCTTTCTGGTTTTTTGGTGGGAAAGTCTCCTGTGAGAAATTTTAATTCTAATCCTCCTCAAAGTGCAAGTGTGGGGGTCAGATGGGAAATATTTACTGAGGGTATGAAAACTCCACCTGAAGTCCAATTCAAGTCCAGGCCTGTGAAGCCACCATAACCAAGTGATACAGAGGCTAAACTGAATCTAAAGAATCATTTCCATGATCCAGGGACAAGGGACAACTGTACTCTTGATAACCTCACAGCAATGACAACAATAAAACTATAAATGGTTACAGGGAATCATTCACAATGAAGGGGAGTGGTCAGAGGTAAGGAAAAGGAAAATTCGCATCTCAGGCAATTGAGAATAACAGAATACTGAGGAAGGAACCAGAAAATAATTTTGGTTAGAATAACCGAAGTGATAAAGCAAATAATAGAAAGGATGGGTGGGTCTTAAACACCAAGTAACACCTTCATAAGTGGAAACTATAGTCACTAAATAAAAAGTCAACGAATGTAATTGCAGACCAGGCAACAGGTGGAGACAACTGTAATTTAAAAGATATGTTTAAGGAAATCATCCAGAACGCAGTGCAGAGAAATAAAGAAGTGATAAAATATAAAATAAAGCTTAATAGATATAGACATTTCTAAGAAGAGTTCTGGAAAGAGAGAATAGAGAATGAGGGAGAGGTTATATTTGAGTGATAACGGTTATGGATATTCCAGAATTTAAAGATACGATTTCCCACATTACAGAAATTAATACTGATATAGGGATGTGCATAATGCTTGGTCTTACACATGCCCGATGGGAGTGTACATTTTTTCACACTTCTCAGAGAGGCTATTTGCAACGTCTAAACTTCTGTTTCTGCCTCCCGCTGCCAATTATGCTCTTTCCAATTCTGGGCGATGGCAACTCCATCCTCCCAGTTATTTGGGCCAACGACCATGGTGTGATACCTGATTTCTCTCTTTCTCACGCCCCGTATATATCCAATCCATGTGGAAATTTGGATGGGTCTATCTTCAGAACATATCGACAGTCAGACTACTTCCTAACACTGGTGCTGCTACCTTTCCTGTTCTGAGACCTCATCAGCTCTTGCCTGGATTACTACAATACCCTCCACTTAGATATCTCTAATTCTGCCTTATTCTTCACACAAGCAGCCCAAGTGAATTTTTAAAAATACAGGTTATACCATGTCATTCCTGGGCTTACAACTCCCTAGTGGCTCTCCATACCACTCAGACTAAAAGCAAAGCCCTACAATGACCTATAAGGTCAATATAATACAATATAATAAACTATAAGGCAGTTATCGCCCTGACCTCCTTTTGGATATACTTTCACTCTGCTAATACCATATATACTGGCTTTGGAGGCTGGCTACCACAGGGCCTTTGCACTCTTTCCTCTGATATCTACATGGTTCACTCCTTCACTTCCTTTAAGGCTTTGCACAAATGTCACTTTTTCAATGAGGCCACCATATATAAAATTGCAGCCTTACTCCCGTGTCCTGACATGATATTCCCAATTCCCTATACCATGTTTTATTTTTATAGCCACTTACCATATTCTAATATACTATATAATAGATTCCTCATGATCATTATTTATTATCTGTTTTCTATCAGCATGTGCACTCTATTGGACATGAATTTTTTTTTTCAGTACAACAGTATTCAATACATAGTAAATACTCAATAGATAACTGATTGAATCAATAATTCTGAAGAAACTAAATATATGCACGCCAAAGAACCCAGTTTAGAGGACATCTGTATTTTCCCATATGTTTGAAACATTTCACTAGTAAAGTGATTTAAATTCCATAAGTTAAAAAATATTAATGTTCAGATCTTGGGGAAAAGGGGAACTGGATATTTTATATTCCTACAAGGAACCCGCCAACTTCACATTATAAAAACCAAACAACTTGTGCATTCAGGGACATTGTATTTTAACTGGGTATATTTCAAAATGACTATTAACATTATTTTTTTTTTTTATTGATGGCTTCCTTTCAAAACAGTGCAAAAAATTTTCTAAGAAATCTAAGCTAGAACATACAGAACATCTATGTGAGATGTGCAACTCTGCTCAAATCCCTGCAGTTTTCAATGCATCTCTACTTGGTCAATTGCTTGCCACTGTATTTTGAAAGTGTTTATTACTGAGGTCAGGGGAAAAGGAAGGAATCTTTGGAAGATACCTAGAAGCATTGAGATGAAATACTGGTTGGTAAAGAACATTAACTTTCATAAATTAATGAAGTAATTCAAGACCCTAAAAGATGCACCAAGGAGGAAGCTACTGGTACCTCTCTGCCTTGGGTTCCCCAGTGAAGCTGAGTATTCCATTCACCCTGATCCAGCCATGCTCTGGACTCCCCGTCTCTTCCCTTACATATCTCACCGAAGAATAGACAACATCCCTGTTCTCTTAGCTCAACTGAGAAGGTTGGAGCTCTTAAAAACTTGGGAAAGAAAATGGAGAAATAGGCAGAAGTATGTGAGAAGTAGAAAATAACTGTCCTTTTCCTACGTTTCTAATCTAACCATTTTGGCTCTCTCCTAGGCGGACAGGCACTCCTGACTGTAAGAAAACACTGAACAATGAAGCTGGTCACAGCTCTTTCTCTGAGGTGCTTATATATATCTTCCTGGCCCAGTCCCCATGGAGGGCATTACTTCATAACCTCCAGGATCTTTTCCTAGGAATACTGCCACCCTTTTGGTGAACACACAGGCTTACATGTCTGCTCTAGAGCACACTCAAGTGGCCGATACCAGAAATGAGCTGCCTGGACACTCCTCTGGGGACATATGACTTCCCTCTTGCAGGATTAGGGTTATAGCTATCTTGGTATAATAAAGCACCATAAAGTACATAAAACAGTAGAAACAATAGAAGGGTCTTTCTTTATTTGCAGAAACATAAGATTTCTTTTTTACACGTTAAGTGTGGAAATGCACACGACTGTTATTACAATTATTATTATCTTCATTTAACACCATGCCTTCTCTTTTTCTTATGCTGTGTATTAACCCCTAGAAAATAGAGTTGTCTGTATAGCAAACTCTAAAAATGCAGGCTGAGGCAAAAGAAGAAAAAAACATCTCTGTCCTTTAGTGCTAACATACAATTTCCAGCAAAAAAACTAGGACAATGCACCATTTATGTTTTATACTGCAGTAGGACTTCAAGCCTTTTCCAACAGCTCTTTCACAAAATTGATAGATTATTCTTCCTATTAAAAGAGTCTTTTATTCTGGGTGCCAGACCTGGTTCTTAGGTTGAAATATTGCTTTCGCTTCTTTGCTACCACAGTGGCATTTCACTGCTGAGTAAAATTACGAATTGTGTACCCGATTCTCCAGGGCACAGAGAAGTCTCAAAGGGCTTGAAATGTGCATGACGGGGGATATGTTTGTTTGTTATTCCTAAAGAGACCTGAGAAGAATCCATGAACCCATGAAAATTTCTATCTGCTTGTATGTTGCATAGAGAAAGACACATTATGTTGTGAAATGTGGGTTCTAGGCTAGCACTGGCCAAGTGGCCCTGTCACTTTAGTAACAGATGAGGGCAAGAACATATAATAATAGTTACCATTTATTGAGTGCTTATAAATGTTTGATATATACTGGGTCTAACAGACCCCCCCAACTATTCTGCAAAGTAGGAATGATTACCTGTTTTAAAATGAGAACATTGAAGCAGGGTGCAGACATGAATAAATCTTTCCAGCTAATAGGAGATGCGGTTAGAGTTAGAATCCTGAGTTAGAATCGCAAAGGGTGAGACTGTGTTGTATGTGGCCTAGCTCCTTTCCATGGTGGTTTTGCCACATAGGAAGGGACTTTGGGAGCCCCACATGGAATATGGAGGAGATAATCCAAACGTATCCCTGCAGGCTCAGCTGAGAACCACATCTTAAGCGAGGTCACTGTCTTTTCATGGGGGATGGAGGCAGCTTGAAGGGACTCTTTAAATCTCTGCTTGCAGAGAAAGATGACAAGGACAACTGAGAAGCCAGGTTCAAGACTGAAGGTGACTTTGACATCAGAGTTTATAATGCTTCCCTTCCAAGCTTGTTTTAAGGTCTTAAGAGCTGAGTTTATCATAAGGAATCCAAGAAAACTCTCTTCCCTTGTAGTAGGGCCAAGATGCAAATTCCAGAACCAAAGAGGCCCAGAGAGAGGGGTTGGCAAAAAGACCCTCCCTCGATCACAGCTGCGCTGAAGCCCTGTAGGGTTCTTCTAACCATCCCTCAGTCCAATCCACACATCCTGCTCAATGTTTTCCCCCTGCGTGTGTGAGCATCCTCCACTTTTAACTCGACTGTTCCCACCCCCATCTCGGTAACCATTGTCCCGATGTCCTGCTTCCATTCTTCCTGTCTCGTCCTGCAGAAAGCAAAGTGACTCTTTAAAATATAAGTCGGGTCACTCCACTCTCTGGCTGAAAGAGCGCTGATGGTTTCCCAGTGCACTCCGAATAGAAGACGACTCTTTCTCTTGACTTAGGAAGTCCTCCGTGGTGTGCGAAGTCCACCTTCCTAACCTCATCTCTGGTAATCTCAGCTTTCCAGCCACACTGGTCTTCTTTCTGTTCTTGGAATAGTCCAAGTTTTTCCCACCATCAGAGCTTTGCACAGGGTGGCCCCTCTGCTTAGAAAGAAGGATCTCATATCTGTCTTATCCCACTGATCTCAGGTTAAATGGCACCTGTTCAGAAATGTATATTTAGGCCACAGCAACCTGCTTGCTTCTTCTTTCTTTAGTGTACTCATTGCAAATTATTTTATTATTTACGAGCTCTGTGGGGCAGAGACTTTTTTTTCTTTTGTTTCTTCTCAGCTTTGTTTTTGGAGCCTAGTATGGGTAATTATCTTGGCCTGCTTCCCTCCCCTTCTGTTGGGCTCCCCCGTGCTTTCTTTGGGATTTGGCTCAAAAATCACTTCCTCGGAGAGCACTTCCCTAACCCCAGACCAAGTCAGATCCCTGCTATTCGTTTCCATAATCCCCTGGACAGTGGCTGCTATAATGCTCATCACATATCACTGTCATCATTGCTGTGCTTGTCCCCTTGCTGTCCTCCAAGATTATTATCAGTAGTGACACGTGTTTACCCCCAGATCACGGGTACCAATGTCATGTTTGACACATGGTAAAAAACCAGGGAATGATTATTAGAAAGAAATGGTCCATGAGAGAGAATGTGGAGGCAGCAAAAGAGATAAGGCTCTCACAATGTTTTTAAAGTAAGTGACGAACTTACTCATCTACCAATTAATTCAAACATTCCCTCTGATGGCCACTTTTGTACCCTGATTCTTAGTCATGCAAGATACTTAGCACCGAGCAACATTTAGTCATGCAACAAATATACAAGCATTGAGTACCTATTATGCACCAGGCTTGAGTTATGCTGTTGAATGTGATACAGTAGGGAGAAGAGACACATTACTGAATATTTATGCTAAGAAGCAAATAGGATACGTGGCCTATGAATGGCATAAAACACATTTAGGACCCAGAGCCGATATGAAAAGGGGCTGTCATGGAAATGGCATGTGTTGCAGTCTTGAAGGATCAGAAAACTTCTGTAAAGCCAGATGTAGGTAGAGTGTATTCCAAGAAAACGTAAAGGTACCAGTGTCAAGGAGGGAAAACCAGAGGGGACAGTGAGGGTTGGCTGGGATGTGGGGCGTGGGCAGGCCACGGGAGGGAAGTGTGGAAGGGAAGGTGATGGGGCCAGATGTTGGAGTGCCCTGCATGCTAAGTGTGTGGGATCGTTCTCGGCAGAGAGAGGAACCTTTGAGCAGGTTTGAGGTTGAGGGCGGTCTGTCTGTGAGTGCGTTGGGAGGCAAACACAATGGTGGAGCTGGGCAGGGGAGACAAGACTTCATATGAGAGGCTTACTGTTGAGGCATGAGGTAACAAGGGCATGCTCCAGAAAGCAGCAACCGGAATGGAAAAGAAAGGGACAATGAGAGAGATTCTGCAAAGCAAGAATCGGCAGACGGTGGTAGCTCCTAGCTCTTGGTAGAGAGCTCAGAGCTAGAGGGAGACACAAAATGAATACAGTATTACCACCTAACGTTTATGTGAAAGCACCATTCTGCGTGTTTGCCTGTATTATTCTAACTCACACTAAATTTATGGCATGGGTACTCTTATTATACTTTTACCACTTCCCTACTTTCCTACTGATAGGGAAATTGTAGCACATCAAGGTTTAGTTACTTGCCCAAGGTCGCAGAGCTTTCTAATTAAACATTTGCCCAGGAGAAAATCTGGTATAAGATCTTGCTCTGGTTTTTTTCCCCCCATTTACCTACCATGTAGAGAACCCATAATCGCAATTCTATCACTTCTTTTTTATTTCTAAAACGACATTAATAAATCCACAAATTTCTGGGAATATTCTCACCTTTTAAAAACAATGATAAATTCTTGTAGTTCCACAGAGACACAGATGTTATTATAAATTGCCTTTTGATTTATACTTCATTTTGCATGTCTTGAAAAATCCCAATAAAATAAATGGGAAATGAAATGTCAAGAAAATGACTATGAGTCTCTTCATTCACTGAGTAACACTCATGTGCAGTTGAGAAGTTTTCCCCAAAGATAAGGGAAGTCCTTTCACAGATTTCTTGGAGAGGAAGCAGAACCCAACAAAGCCTTTTCTGTTTCATCAAAATATAGAATTCAAGCAAGTTAAATTGGTTTCATCCAGCATTACATCAACCTGAAATGAATGGGTTTCTAACATTTTATAAATCAACCTATTATATCTGATGTTTATTCTTCTTCAAGGTAAAATAAATATAAATTAAAATGTAAAACTTAGTTCCTTCTGATGCTTGAACATCAAGATCTTAGTGATTTTTGAAAGCAAAACTCCCACTAGCCTGAGATCATTGGAGACCACCTTACTTTTTTATCTTTAGTGATCAAAAACAAACAACAAAACAAGGAATAATTTACCTTACATAACCGCTTTCTGACAAATTATTTTAAAACTTGAAGTGAGGCTAAAAATCATTTTTCTAACCTTGGTCCATCTTTTATTTACTGTGTCTTATAGTAGACAAATCATTTATTTCCTCATTCAACTGCCATCCATAACAATAATTTAAAACCAGCTAATAAACATTATGGTTTGTTAGAACTGCTACCGATTAAATCTTAAGTGTCTAATACATACAAATATAAACAGAATGTAATTAGAGCTATTTAAAGAACCCATTTTTAACTTAGATTAACCATACTTTCCATTTGCTGAGGATAAACACTCATAAATGAAACCCATTGCTGAGCGAGAAGCAATTACTTGAGTTTAAAATATTAATATGCACTGCCTTTTAAAAAGCCATGGAAAATCATTTATGTACTGAACTGTACAGACTCAAGGCATACCCAAAAGGAAGAATGGGGTAGCCTTCTGTGTCCTAATTGAGAAGCAATCAACTGAGGTATGGCATGTCCTTACCCTCTATAAGGCCCATTAAACTCTTTGCTTCGATTAGTGCAAATTTCCAGCGTCCTATTCCTATATGTGTTTAAGTATGATTTAAAGTCATGCATGTACATACTAGGAAAGAAAGAGGGATTTTACTGTTGAAAAATCAACTTAATCAACCTGTTTCTAGGAGTAAGTGAGACACATTTATAATCTAAACTAATAACTGACTTGAGCATATTGAAGACAGTCTGGAAGAGAAGCAAATGCAGACAGCCCACAAATCTTAATTGTACATTTCTTGCCTAAAAATACACAGAAAAAAATATATTGAGCCCGATTGAATGCAACTAACTAATCAATTCCACAGTATATTCTGTGACATCAGGAGGCTGATACACAAAGCTTGGTCTGGGCTAGAATTCTATTTAGTGTGGTTAAATGCATGCATTTTTAGTTGCTGCTATGAGTTAACCATCGGTCACATCCAGTTACAATGAGCACCATTATCACAGAACGCTTCCAAGATGGTCCCCAAAGGCCTCAGAATAGGGCTTTGTTGATTCCACCACAGTGACACCGCTAATGGAGAAGCCTAGACAGACCGATTAACCCATGGGTGCTCGAAACGGTCACAATTGTTGGAATCTTTGGTTGGGTCTCTGACTATAAAATGGTGCTGGGTAGGGATGTGGGCATTTTCAATATAGGCAGACAAAAAACCCCAGGAGACACTTGCCCCATTAATGGTTCATATCTGCTGATGGCTGTGCGTGTAGCTGAAGTACTATGCTAAGAGGGGACCCATTTTATTCATTACAACCAAATTTCAATGCAGGTGAATAGAGAGGATGATTGGCAGTTTTAACGATATGGCTTGAAATGTAAATGTCATTTATGACTTTAGCCCTTTACCTTTTGATTCAATGTACAAAATTATAGCCAATTATTTTTATTCTGAATTATGGAAAGCCCCATGTTCATTAAAAATATAGACGTGCAACAATGTCAAGGGCTGGGATAATAAGAAGCAGCAAAATCTTAGCAGGGAGATTTTAAGGTTGGCCTTAGGCAAAATTGCCAAGAAGTGACATTTGTTTTTGATGCCAGTCTCAATTCCTCCCGATGATCTTCCATTCTGTCCTGGTACGTAGAGGCGTCACAGGGCCCTTTGGGCACCTAAGTGTGCTGCACATCGTTTTATCACTGCGCCTAGGCTGCTGTCCTCAACAGAACGCCCTGCTACTGTTCTCCTCTTCTTTGTTTCCGGACTTTGTGCTTTCTCGGTCTCTTACTTCTTCTGCCTGATACTACCTCATCTAAGAAATGAATTCCTATGAATTCAGTCATAAGAACCAATGATGAATGTTCCACCCATGCTACATAGCATATTTGCACTTACAGAAACTTTCTGGGTAAGTGCCTAACCCAAAGCCCTGTTTCTAATATTAGAGACGTCAGCTTGGTTCAGAGGAGATACTGAAGTTTGAAGATCTTTCAAAACACATTGGACAGGTGGCTGCATATTTTATGGAACATTTAGACCCAGTCATGTGTCTTTCATTAGTCGTCTTTAAGTAAAATGGCCAAGTCACGTGACTTTGGCTTTATAGCGATTTCATGCCAAAACAAGGCTTTTAAGAAACTTGCAACAAAAATTCAGAATCATGATTTTTCTACACAACCACATGATCTTTCCCAATTTCCAGGAACAAAGTAGATGCAACTGACTCACTGTTTTCACTATTTATCCTACAGAGTAGAGTAACTTAAAAACGGTAAAAGGAGTAGACAAGCTCCTTTCGGCATATCGTGATAGGTGTGTTTCCTCACCCCCTCTCCGGTGCCATCCACCCCAACACAAAAGGAAATGGTAAATGTGCTGTTTTGCCAAATAGAATGTGGACCAGAATGATGCTAAGATGAATTTGAAACAGATACTTATCAATGTTAGTACCTCGAAGAGTGACTAGGTCATACTCTATAACTTTATAAAATTTTATAACTCACCAACTTAAATCGCCTAAATTAGTTGACTTTATTGTTTGGTAAATGCTTGATAGCCAATAGATTTAATACATTGTTAATTATCCTATTCTCCTTAAAATAGTATTTTCATTTTTATACCCAAGAATATTTAGAGGCTAATTAGAAATCCAGTAATGTGAATTGTAAATTATGTGTAATTACAATAAAACTACTGAAGAATAACACACATTACTTATAAATTGTAACACTGTGATAAATTAAAGCAATTACAGGTAAACCAATAATGTTCTTTAATTAAGTAGTTATGAATGAGAATTGGTGCTTTGCATTTACAATAACCTATAAGGTTGGGGATTGCATTTATAGCTTATGCAGAAATCGATTGCACTCTGCTGTGATACTCTGCTAAGAATAACTTCTAAGTTCATTACTGTCATTATGCCATTATCACGTAAAAACACCCAGGATTGTTAAATGTAAAGTATGCTGACAGCCAATCAACCGTGTTTCTTAATATAATTATAATTATGTCACTATCTCTTCTTATGCCCTTACGAATCGGAAAAAAAGTTCCTATTTCCACAACTCTTCCATATTGGTTGCAAAGCAATGGAAGATGCTTTGTTGTAAGTTTATTGAAAAATACTATTGTGTTTGACGTTAATAAGGCCATTCATCCTCATAATTATCTTACTGCTGCCTGCTGTTTATAAGACTACAGTAATAGTTTTTATACTGCCACGTCTGTTTATTATGTTATAGATTGCTTTCATGTTGAGGTAACTCCTTGACATTACAAGTTGCAACCAATGTCACAGGACGAGTAGAGACCAACAGATCATCTTTCTGTCTTTAACTCAAGTCATGTGTATTTGTGTGGGGGTGTGTGAGCGGGTCTCTGGAGGAGAAAGAGCTAACATAAGTTGGTGAAAGGTAGGGAGCTGGAAAAGTCCAGATGATAAGAACTTGCTGACCTGAATTTAGAAGATCTTGAAGCTTACTTTAAAGATAAATATTTGAGGGGCGCCTGGGTGGCGCAGTCGGTTAAGCGTCCGACTTCAGCCAGGTCACGATCTCGCGGTCCGTGAGTTCGAGCCCCGCGTCGGGCTCTGGGCTGAAGGCTCAGAGCCTGGAGCCTGTTTCTGATTCTGTGTCTCCCTCTCTCTCTGCCCCTCCCCCGTTCATGCTCTGTCTCTCTCTGTCCCAAAAATAAATAAACGTTGAAAAAAAAAAATTAAAAAAAAAAATAAATAAAGATAAATATTTGGGGCACCTGGGTGGCTCAGTTGGTTAAGCGGCCGACTTCGGCTCAGGTCATGATCTCTCGCGGTCCGTGAGTTTGAGCGCCGTGTCGGGCTCTGTGCTGACCGCTCAGAGCCTGGAGCCTGTTTCAGATTCTGTGTCTCCCTCTCTCTCTGACTCTTCCCCATTCATGCTCTGTCTCTTTGTGTCTCAAAAATAAATAAACGTTAAAAAAATTTTTTTTAAATAAATAAAATAAAGATAAATATTTAAAGGATGAGTACTGGGTTGCCTCGGTGGCTCAGTTGGTTGAGCAATGGACTCTTGATTTTGGCTCAGGTCATGATCTCGTGGTTTGTGGGGTTGAGCCCCATGTGGGGCTCTGTGCTGACAGTACATAGCCTACTTGGGATTCTCTGTCCTTCGGTCTCTGCTCCTCCCATACTCCTTCTCTCTGTCTCTCTCTCAAAATAAATAAATAAACTATAATAATAATAATAATAATAATAAAGGATGAGTACTAAAGAACCAAACAAGTAAAAAGAGGATTCTGACTTACCTAGGTACATACATGTTATTAATTTATTTGAGACATTAACGGTTACATTTTTCCAAAAATTCAGGACAGTTTAGACTAGCAACATGAAAGCATTCTAAATATAATATTTTGAATACCTCTGAATGATATATCCAGCCAGGGAAAGCCAGTAGAGACTACACATTAGTGATGTTTGTTAGGTCAGAGATTTTACCCTACTTGTAAGCTACTAAATTTGCCTGTTAACATTTCATGGAAGCTGGCAGAAGCCACAAGACTCCCGTGTCAGTGACTCTGTCGCTCAAAGTACAGCCGGCAGCCTGAGGATCATCATGTTTGTGCCAGTTTCCCTAATCCTTGCATGGAGGTGATGTGGAAGGGCCCAGACAGATGCCATGTGCCCAGTGGGTTTGCACTGAAGCTGAACCACACTGTACCTGGCGAATGCATCATTTTTAGAGCAAGCAGTAAGCAAACTTGTTCTTGGTTTCAGAAGCAGACATTACATCATCTCTCAAGGATGCTCTCTGGAAACATGACCCTCAGAAAGGGACCTGGCAGAGAACAGGCAGGGCTTTGCTTCATTGACAGACTAGTCAACCAGGTAGGAGCCCAGGAGACCTATGGAAGACCGTCTTTCTCCACAATCGGTATAAATGTATTCAGGAACGTGATGTACAACTAGGTAGAAAGACAGCCTTCGTCCACTGGTTTCAAGTTCAATACTCTGTTCTCAGGACCATGGTTACCTCCATGTGTTTAGTTAAATATTCATAGTGACACAAGAACTCCTGGAGACCTATTGTTTGATATACCTCTTGTCTGTATTACCATTCAAGTGATTGGCTTCTAGTCTATCACTTGAAGTTTACTTCTCCTTATCCATTTAACTTTAGAATCCTACTCCTACTGAAACAGTGGTTTGATAGGTTTCTTCCCGTGTTGATTTGCTTGGTATGTTTAATTGTGGAGGCTGATAAGGGAGCTGGGTAGGCCATTTTATCCATATACTTTCTAAAAATGTTTATGTGTTTATTTGTGAGAGAGGAAGAGAGAGTAGGCGCACGCATGAGCAGGGAAGCAGCAGAGAGAGAGGGAGACAGAGGATCCAAAGCGGGTTCCGTGCTGTCAGCACAGATCCTGATGTGGAGCGTGAACTCACAAAAGGTGAGATCATGACCTGAGCTGAAGTCGGAAGCTTAACCGACTGAGCCACCCAGGCAGCCCCTCCCCTATTTCTTAAAGAGAAAGCAAGACCATGAAGCCATCAGGCATTTGTACTCTCCTATCCAGACAGTCTCCAGCTTTTAGTCAGCTATGCAGAGTGATGCACTGACACATTTAGATAACGGGGCCACAATTTGATGTGCCTACAGAATTCCTATGTCCAAAGTCTGTAATGATCTGTAATCAGTGCCCAGCTGATTCTTAATCCAATTCTTTATCCTCTTTCATGAAAAATTCGTCACCCTCTGCAATACACGCTCGTTTCTTTGCTTTGAACTAATTTTCTATACTCCACAGCCTTGATGGTCCCCTGTGCCACATCTCATGTTGTACAACTTCCCTGGGTGAGTGGGACGAGGCAGGGCACCGAAAGAGAATAGCTTTACCATTTCCCTTTCTGGCCACCTTTCAACCTACTTTCAACAAGCTGTATTTCTAGGACTTGGGCTGAAATTTCAAGTAATTTTGTATCTTTTACGATTACTCTCAGGTCATAAATAAGCAGTCCCTTAGATGAGGCTTTGACTTTTTAAGTCAAATTCAGTGTAACATCAAAGCCTCGAATCTATCTAACTTATTCCTCCCAACACTCGCAGGCACACACACACATACACACCTTGGGGACTGTTTTCAGTCACAAAACATAAAGTAGGGGTGTGGGGGGGTCAAACCTGGGAGAATCCCTCCTCCTCCCTCAGGGAATCTCCTCCAGACCCCCGGCTACTGGGCTGGCCCCTGCCGAAGGGCACACAGGTCACCCCTCATTCAGCTTTTTTCTGCCTGACTGGACCACCGGGTTGGTCACTCCTGCAGCCTGTAGCCTTTTAGACCTCTCCTGGAAAATGTCAGACATCAGTCCCCAGGTCCCTCAAACACCAGGAAACACACACTAAACGTTTTGGGGGACTACCTTTAAGTTCCCCTCAACTGGATTCATTTTATGAGAAGCCCTCCCCTCCTGAGTATCACGGTACCACGGCTCACCAACTCCCCAAAGGGATTCTTATTTTCTCCGGTCTGGTAATTCTTCAACTTCTCTTTTACACCCTCAAAAAGGTTGCATGTCTATGGCACTGGTTTCAAGGTTTTTTTTTGGGGGGGGGCGGGGGGAAGCGGGTTTAATCTGCAACTTCAGTACAAGCAGAGGAAATACATGTATTATCTCATTAAAACTGTCTTTTTGTCTTTACTTATTTTTTAAAGATTATTATTTGTTTCTTATTATATTGCAAGCTTTTGAAAGTAGGGAACACCGCTTATACTTTTTTTTCTGGATCAATGCATTGGATTTGCCAATTTATATGCCTTCAGAGACAGAGGGGTGATACTGATATGTGAATAAATGAAGCAGCCAGACATGATGGAATGAGAAGTATTGAGGTTCCTGTTTGTTTATAAAGAGAAGCCAGGAATCTAGAATTTTATGGAACTGATGGATTCATTAATTGAAAACATATAGATACCTTACAGTCATGTCTGCACAAGCCAAAATAATCAGTACATTTAATTTATTATGAAAAAAACCTCTCCCCTATTGGGAATAAGGAAAACAATAATGAAACGTCTCACTTTTAAACTTGTTGTGGTTAAGCTTTAATTAATTAAAGTAATGGGAATATACTTAACACATTTTTTCAGCTGAAAAAATAATCTTCTTGTGGACTAGGAGTGTATATTGCAGAGGATGACAAAATTTTCATGAAAGGGGATAAATTAAGGGATTAATTCATTCTTTTCTTACTGGTTAAACTATGAACAAATTTAAAAACTATGTTTACCTTCTGTTTCAAGAAAGTCAGTTTCTAAGTAAACAGTGTCTCAACAGTTTGAATTGTTCCAACTGTTCTCTGAAAGTTGAGAAAAAAAGCTATTAAATATTTATCGTCTTATATTGTGTTATTTACTGTGATGATGAATATGCAAATTTTATTAATGCTACTCAGAAAACCGTGAAAAAATTATAATTCATGAATGAAAAATTAAATGTAACAAGCTAGTTGGAAAAAAAAAACCAAAAACCAAAAAACCTTAGCCTACATGTGGAATACGCTGTCCGGTACTTTCCTGTGAGAAAGATTTTAGAGACAGGGAGCTGAAGGAAGCGGGAAGTAGAAAAGCAGCCTGGGAAAATATTTAGGATTTTCAGTATAGCAAAATAGAGGAATCATCCAGAAGCGTAAGGAAAGACGCTGAGATGCTAAGTAGGGGGAGTAGCTGAGAGGAGAGCCTTTACCCAGGGGGACGGTAGGGGCAGGGGTGGTGCTGGCGCGGGACCCCGCCCCCTCCTGCCCCCCAGCAGGCTGACCTGGAAGGAAGCTTTCTTCCTCCTGCCAGCACGTCTTGCTCCCTCCCTGCCCTTGAGGATGTTATCTGCACGTATAGAGAGAAAAGGAGCAATTATGGTTCATCGGATACCTACAATTGGAACGTTTCTGGGTCTCATTAAAAGCAAAACAATAAAAGAGATGCTAAACTTAATATATGTTACGTGCTCTAGAAAACTAGGGTCATGCTGCTTGTGTTGATTCCACCTCACTTCGTTCTACGTTGCCCTGTCCTGTACATACTGCCTTCAAATAGACAATATCCTACACTCATATATACTCTTCACTCTTCATTTTCTGCAAAATAATGTAGGCTTCATGAAGGTAGGGATCTTTGCTTTGTTCACTGATAGGCAAGCACCCAGAAGAGTGCCTGTCATAGTTCTCAATAAATACTTGTAGAAAAATTTACAAAAAGTATGTAGGAAAAAAGGGGACTGGACCATTGAGAGATTTTGTAGATCTGAGAAAGGATATCTTCAAAATCAGCAAGTTCAGAAAGTAATGGAACTTAAATATTACCCTGAACAAATAATATTAATATTATATTATATATTAAATATTTACTATTAAATATATTTATAGGGCCTCTCAAATTATTGAGACATTACCCACCCAATTAATATCCAAGCCCTATTGCTTCAACTCTTAAAACATCTTATAAACATCTCTTTTTCTATATGTATCACATTTCCAACAAGCCTTCTTCCGGACATTTCAAAAAATGTCCTGTTTTCTCACCTCTAGTCCGTACATCAAATTAATCAACTCCAATGATCCACAGTCCTGAACTGATTTATGTATTTCTTTCTTGTGCTAGATCTGAGGGTTTTACATGATCCCTGCTCTCATGACTCATAATTCATAATTTAATTTTGGATACAGGTGCTAAACAAGTAATGACCCACATATATGTAGAATTACAATTGAAATTTGGTGTTGGAAAAGATAGTTTGCCACCCTGTATAAATAGGGGATCTATTATAACCTAGAATCTCAGAGGAGACTCTCTTCCTGAGAAAGTGAGGGATGAGATTTGAGAGACAGAGAGAGAGAGAGAGAGATTCAGAGGGAACAGAACATGCTAAAACTCTGAGGTAGACTTGGTAAAGCATCATGATTTATACCTGGAGTCTTAGGTGGAAACCAGATGATGTATGACTGAGGGTCCTGACCTAGATTTTTACCTTTATTCTAACACCAAGGAGAAACTGCTGTCAGGTTTCAGTGGGTGAAGAAACTTGACCCAACCTGTAAAATCACACTGGCTCTTGTCAGACTTTTCTTGAAGTCTCAGCGGCTCCTACTGCCTGCTGAGTACAGATCTTAGTAACATCTTAGCTGTAATTAAAAAGTGTAGACCCTGGTCCTTGTCATTAATCTTAGCCTTTTCCTGTGATACACCCTGGACTAGCTCTGGCCCCCAGAACTACCTGCCTGCCCCTCAAGTCTTTGTCCCCTAATTTCTTTCTTTCTGTCCCCTCCCCTCCCTTCCCTCCCTTGCCCTTCTCTTCCCTTCTTTCTTATGGAATGCTTCTGCTTCTCAACGGCATAGGTCCCACAGAAATTTTTAGGCTCACACCGATTATTGATTATTGTGTCACCTTCACTTGTGTTTGCATCACTCCTTTCTGTTCTGCATTCCTTTCATTCCTCATTTCACTCCTCCTTTTCTCCCTACATCCCTCTCATTCCTCAATTCCTTGGCCACTGCTCCTTGCTCTTGATCCAGTGAGATGGTCTGTTCTCCTAGCCTTTCCGTGCTACCCTGCATATATATTCTCCTACCCTCATGTCTGTGCTCAAGTATCATTTGTAAGCAGAGCAAAATCAATTCCAAACATACAGTCCCAGCCGTGTTACTGATTTCGAGCTCCATTTATATATTTCCATAGGTCTGTTGGGTATTTCTGCAGAGAAGCCCCATTAACTTAGCTACTTCAACATGTAAATCTCCTTGCGTCTTTCTCTGCCACCTTATTTGTCGAGTTGAAGTCCCAAACCACGTTTTGAGCTGCACCTCTTTTTTTTCTTCTCGTTCTCTCTCTCGCCAACCTTAAAGTCTCATGTTGCCTTTTCCTGAGCAACAGTTCTTTGACCGCTGCCTTCTGTCCCATCCCTACTGCTACTGTTCTATGGCAGACCTTTGTTACCCAGATTACTGTAACAGGCTTGCTCCAGAGCTCCCTCTTTCCAAACCACTTCTTAATCACTTTAAGAGTTATCTTCCAAAAGCACCATTATAACCACATCGTTTCCCTGATCAAAATATTGAATGACTCTGTCTTCTAAGTAAAATGTAGCCTGACAGCCCCAAACCCTTCACAGCCTGATTTCTTACTACATTTCTTACACGTTAGCCACGTTGGCCTCTTGGTCTCCTGAGTATGTTCTGAACTATTTTATTTCTATAGCTCTGCTTACGTTCTTTGCCTTTCCTCTCAAACATCATTAATATCTGTCAAAAACCTTAGCACCCTTCAGGGCTCAACTGAATACACCTCTCAACAATACTGTCTATGACCACCTCCGTGAAAAGTCTATTCCCCTCATGGTCATCTGCCCGGCAGTCCTTACTCTATTGCCCCACGTCACATTTCTTGCAGGTCGCTTCCTTTTAGGGAAATTGGTGCGTGTTCATCAGACCCGTGTCTAGATTTGAAGCGTCATGAGGAAAGCATTTATCAGGCCTAGGGTCCAGATTTCTAATGAAGGTCGGAGGCCCATCGTGCTAGAATCCTGTCGTGTAAATTTATCCAACCAAGAGCTCTCTTTCTCTTGACTTTTCCTCTTTGTGTGTATCCCCAGAAGCTCTGATGTGGGACTTGAGTGGTTATCTCTGGGGCTCAAAATCACCCTAGTTTATGTCAGAGTTTTCTAAAAGACAGCTTTTGTGACTAAATGACCTTGGTGCTTGGCCTTGGTCCACCTCCAACTCTGTTCTCATTACAGTACTAAGTTGCTTTGCTTTGTAGGCAGCATCTCTGGCGCGTGATTCTGAAATATAGTTGAGGTACAAAGACTCTGTGTCCCTTTTGGGTTTCAGCAAAATGCTTTATTCGTGGTAGGCCATAACTGTGGGCTGAATGACTAGCAATTTATCCAATCTGACTCCTGTGCTACTGGTATTTGTACGTTATTTGTATATTTTAATGTACATAATTATTGACACATTAGCAAGGCTCTTCTGCCCATTTTAATGGCTCATTACCTGCTATAGCATGTTATATCCTGGTTTATATAAGAACAGCTGTGTCTAATATATTCCTGTAAATCATCCCTGTTCATTTTCATAAGGATATTAGACTCAGCAAATATGTGTCATGTGGATTTTTATGTGCCAGCCTCTGAACATCACAAAAACTTCCCAGAGCCAGAGATAACTGCACTGAATCAGCTGTTCCCAAGTTTACTTTTAACCATTGCTCAAATTAGATATCTATGAGCTCCCCTTAGAGTCCAATCCCAGGCCGCCAGCTGCTCCAGATGTAAGAAGCTTTTATAGCCTTCAAACACATTTTATCTGTCATCATTTTCATCAACAGGAATATCTTTCTCTCTATTCTCTTTCATAGAACCTGGTAAACAAGGAAAGCGGAAAGCTTGGCTTTATTGTAACTCCAAAGAGGTCCGTGTGGGAGAAAAAAAGCACAGTGTGTCTTTCTCTGCGTCTCTTTCTATGCATTTCTTCAAAGGCCTCCCAGCCATCACCTTAATCCATCTGTTGAAGATGTCCAATTTTTCAAATGACCTTTTCTTTGGAATCCATTGAAAATTCAGCTTGGGGTGCTAGAAAGAGACGATGAGCCTAGGGAGGGACGTGCTCTAATTTTGTGTCTACGCTTACTCATCAAGCGTTCTTACTGAATTAATTCCCCACTTTTTCTCACCCGTAAAGTGGACATTGATTCTGAGAGGATTAGAGATTAAAAATGATTATAAGGCATCTTTTTAAAGAAACTAAATTGCAAATGAATTCCCTTTGATCCCAATCACAGAGCTAGGGTATGCTCACCAAAGTTTGCCAAGATAGCAGTCAAATGATGCTCGTTGCAGTCTTGTTTGTAATAACAAACAACTGGAAACAAAGAAGGGGCCTATTAGAAAGGTACTGCACGTAAACTGTGGAATATCCATACAATGGAATACGGAAGGAGTCCGCCCTTTAAAGGTCAGGTGGTTTTGCGTGGTTTACCAGGAAATATTTCCAAGGGGACTTGAGAGCAAAAAAAGTAAGGTAGAGGGGTGCCTGGGTGGCTCAGGCGGTGAAGTGTCTGATCTCAGCTCAGGTCATGATCTCAGTTTGTGGGTCCGAACCCCACGTTGGGTTCTGTGCTGACAGGTCAGAGCCTGGAGCCTACTTCAAATTCTGTGTCTCCCTCTCTCTCTCTGCCCCCACCCGCCCCCTCCCATTCCCACCCCTGCTAATGCTGTCTCTTTCTCCTTCAAAATAAATAAACATTAAAAATTTTTTTTAAAAAGGCAAGGTGGAGAGAGACCCTATGTAGCATATTACACACTGTAAAAACTCTCTGCGCATATGCTGGCTTTACATAGACATTCTGGACTAAAACATAAAGCTGATAAAATGGCCAATTTGGGGTAGAATAACCGAGGCAAGAGAGGTGTCATCCCTACATGTGACACATTTTTACCCGTTTGTGTTTTTTTTTCTTTATAAAATAGTGTTATAGGAATAATAATGGGAGTTTTTCATTTTCCTTTATATCTGTTTAAGAAACTAATACCTATTGTCTAAAGATACATGTAAGAAACTTTATAAAATTTCAATGGGTATATTGACATAAAAGATTACAACATCAAAATTCAGGAAGAGGCTCAAAGAATGAAGTCTAGGAGATGTGTTGTTTATAAAAACGTGGCATTGAACAGGTTAATACTATTGGGATTGGGCAATGAAGAGAATACTCGTGTAGTTAGGTTTTTATTGAGCACTATTTTTTCCCTTTGCCCTCAAAAGCCTACTTTTTAGGCACAAAAGGCATCACCTTGTTCTTTGAATTATACT
Source organism: Leopardus geoffroyi (assembly GCF_018350155.1). NCBI lineage: Eukaryota > Metazoa > Chordata > Mammalia > Carnivora > Felidae > Leopardus > Leopardus geoffroyi. Next base: position 12,879,348 of record NC_059327.1, on the reverse strand, counting down.
GGTGTTTAAAATCTGAAAAAATGGCTACTTGCCAATATCCGAATAAATGCAGCAGAATGTGGGAACGTTCTCCCTAGGTAAAATGAAATCATTGCTGCCCAGTAACAGGACTCTGCAAGCTGAAAGAGGCCTCAGAGTCTATCCCTTGAGTTTTTTGATGGGGTAGTTGGACCTAGGGAATTTTGATGATTTATCAAGGTGAGCTAGATGGGCTGAATGTGGACTATGTCTCTGATTGTTCCATTTCAGTGTTGCAAGGATATTCTGCACTCAAGTTGAGTGCAATAAATATTCTGCACTCAAGTTGAGTCACTAGCAGGTTTCGGAAAAGTTACGTTTGGAGTTAAAAACAAACAAAACGTTAAGTTTGGAGTTGCATCATTAAAAAAGTGACCTTCTTCCTTAATGAGCTATGACATGAAATATGCGTCCGCCATTGTGATAACCTACCTGCCTGATTTAGTCCCTACGATAACTGTATATGGTGTTTATTGCACAAATAAACAACTCAGAGATTAAATAATTTGCACCAAGACGCAGTTTACAGAGAGCACAAGTGCAGTTTAAATTCAGGTCTGATTCACCCCGTCGTTTATGGCCTCAATGATGTGAACAAGGATATAGAAGTAAGGATGAAAAAGGAATACGGAGAAAATAGCCAGTTGGAGCCTTGTTACAGAAGCAGAAATAAACTCTTCTAGGTACTGGTAGTAAGGTAGAAAGAAATGAATTCAGAAAGGAAAAGGCAGAAGTCAAATTGTAAAACCAAACGGATAAAAATTCCCTGCATACATTGTTGAGTCAGCCTATGGCTGTTACGTCCAAATATTCCAATACTGGTAACGAAATAGTGGGAGTATTAACAGCCACCTTTACATTTGCTTGCGCATCCTTCCCCACAGATCAAATCCGTAATCCCCTTTAAGGTTAATAGCTCTGCTTTTGAGGTATATTCAGTTTGTTCACCTTTTAAGGGTCATGCTAAATAACTGTGGTAACCCAATCTATCACCCATACTGGGTAACACTATCTTTTACTCTAAACTGAAAATTAAACTCTCTGCAAACCTCAAAAGTGCATCTTAAAATATGTGCAGGATGAAAAGGCATTTTTCGCAGAATGACGGGTTTAATTTTGTTTATCCTGTTAGCGTGTGTTCTTGAAAACTAGGCCCTGAAATTTCCTATTTATGCTCCTAAATTCAGAATAGTCTAAAATGTCATTTTTATTATTCCTTATATTAGAGCCCTTAAAATTAAAAACATTCATCAGAAAATGGCTGTCTTCAAAATATATTGTCCAATATGGAATGTAAATATTAAATTTAAATATTTTAAAATTAAATTATTATTTAATTTATAATTGTAGGAGCACAGTGTAGTTAGGCTATGTGGGTGGACAGATCTGTTCACGGGCAGAATATATGTGCCCTAACGTCACTTTAAAAGCCACAAACCAAAAACCTTCCGCTATTGGACTGAGGATGGGAAGGTTACTGAAAGCCAGGGAGAGACTGTTATTGCCGGACAATTCAAATCAGTTCCTAATCACTAGAATTAACTTTCAAAAAATGAGCACACTGAATTTTCAAAGCTGTCTCCATGTCAGTAATGAAATGAGAATCATCTTAGGTTTTCAACGTAAAGCCTGTAAATAAACGAAAGGAAAAAAAGGGCTAAAGCAGCTACAGTCACCTGCATACCCGGGTGTGAAATACAAAGATATACAGATTTTATTTAAAAATAGAACTTATATGGCTTAATGTCCTAATCCTAAAATGTAGTCATAATTGAGACCCTAAAAAAAATACACATTACCTTAATAAGATGGTAACAGAATCTCTCTGTGCAAGAATTTGATTTTATATAAAGTTTCAAATATTTTGTATGATGCCTGTTCTCGTTTGTAATTAAAGATTCTCTCATCGTATAAGCACCTCATGCCTTTCCAAGCATCCCACGTCACTCGTTATTTTTACCTGATCCTTGCCACACCGTCCTAAGTATCTTTCCACACGAAGCATCTTGCAGGGTCTGCTCAGATTCCACTTGTTATGTGATTCTGCCTCTGCCTCAGATGGGAGTAATTCCCCTTCCTAAAGCTTCTGGAGTTGATTATCTCATATGGCAATGGCATTACCCTCTGTTAGCTTTTCCCTCCTTATAACCTATCTGTGATTGTGTCCTCTCCCCCTCCCTCTCCCCACCTCTCACCCCTCGGCTTTAATACCCGGCACAGAACTTTGGTCAGGATTTACAACCAGGGCATCTGTGGGCTGCACGTGGCCCACAGAGAGGCTTTGTATGGTCTCTCGTGCTTCAGAGTGTCCAGCTTACACGTGGAACTATGGGAAATTTCATTTAAAAATCTGAATTTCTAATTTCTTCTGAGGAAGCGAAAGATCTGACATGGGTATTCCTTCATCCTGCAACTGGCTCGGGCCAAGCGGTGGCTTCCCATTTGAGGATAAGCCTGTGTGCTGTCCTCTTTGCTTGCTGTTGAAGCCTACTTTGAAGCATCACCGTGAATTCATGACTGCTTTTTTTTTTTTGTCCCCCCTCCACGGCAGAGGAATATTTATCCGTGCCCACATCTCCATCAAAAGTGAGTCGACAAAGGAAAGCAAGAAGGCCCACTGGATGGTTTCCAACATGGATTGGCCTTTGTAGGCATTTGAGTCTGAGCTTTGTGGTAAAGTATGAAACTAAAGCACAGAGTCTGTAGCCTTGGGTAGCCTCTGGATTCTATACCTGTTTTATCGCTTATTAACTCTGAAGCCCATACTTCTGGTCTCTTATCTCAAAAGTAGGAGTAATCCCAGGTAGTTCCCTTTGAGGATTAAGTAAGGCGAGTAAATAATAAATACTTCGCACATTATCTGTAGCATGGCAAACACACAGTAAATGATAGATATTACTACTATCCTTACCATGTTAAAAGTTGAGACATTCTTTTGAACTGAGCTCTCACAGAAGTGATCTTAACCAGCAGCACAGATTAGATTTGCTCGGCTGGCTGGAACTCATGAATTAATACTGTGAGTCATTCATTTAATACATATTTAATAGACAACGACTATGTACCTGGTATTATTCTAGACATTTGGTATTTATACTGTAAACAAAGCAGACCTATCCCCTGTTCTAATGGAGCTTACATACTGGAGGAGGAGACAATAAATACTACAAAAAGAAATATATATTGTTATTATATTTCGAGTGTTTAAAGAATTGTATTCATTTTTGAGAGAGAGAGAGAGACAGAGCACGAGCAGGGGAGGGGCAGAGAGAGAGGGAGACACAGAATCCAAAGCAGGCTCCAGGCTCTGAGCTGTCAGCACAGAGCCCGACGTGGGGCTTGAACCCACGAACCACGAGATCATGACCTGAGCCAAAGTCGGACACTTAACCGCTGATCTACCCAGGTGCCTCCCAAAATAAATATATAGTATTATACCAGGAACAGTATGTGTTGTAAAAAGTAAGGCAAGGCAAAGGGACAGAGGAAAAAGGGAGGCATGTACGATTTCATATAGTGGACTACAGAGTTGGCTTCAAGCAGGGGCATGAATGAAGTGAGGGCAAGAGCCACAGAGATGCTTGAGGGGAGGGCATTACTGGCAGCAGGGGCAGAGACCCCAAAGTGGAGAGTGCGGGGTGTTATGATCAATTACAAGGAGCCCACTCAGGGAGAGACAGATAGCTGGCGACTTTTCTAGGAGCCATATTATGTTGTAGGCCTCATGTGAATACTCAGGTTATAACTGTGATAAGAAAACCCTGGAATACATATACACTATTTTTAAAGTTTATTTATTTATTTTGAGAGAGAGAGAGAGAGAGAGAGAGAGAGCGAGCACATACAAGCAGGGGAGGGGAAGAGATAGAGAATCCCAAGCAGGCTCTGCACTGTTAGCACAGAGGCCAACGCAGGGCTCGAACTCACAAACCGTGAGGTCGTGACCTGAGTCGAAATCAAGAGTCAGACATTCAATAGACTGAGCCACCCAGGCGCCCCGACCCTGGAATACTTGAATTGGATAATGTACATCTGTTTTGTCCTAAAAGCCCACTATGTGAATCATAGGCTGTGGGGAAGCTTGAGATCAGTCAGGACTGTGTTGCTATAGGCCTTGTGAGGGATAACGGTGGCTGGGGCCAGGAGAGTGGAGAAGGGGGTCAGATAACGAGGGCAGCAGCTTTGCTGGCGTATATGGGGTGTATGCAAAAGAAGAGAGCAAATGTTGACTCTTAGGTGTAAGAGACGGGCTGGACGGTGGTGCGATTTATCGAGATTTAGAACACTGGAAGAGTGCCAAATGTTTGAAGTAAGGGTGAGAGTGGATATCAAGAGTTCATTTCAGATATATGAAATTTTACATGCCCAAAGAACACCTGAGAGGAAATGTTGGATAGACAGTTATATAGAAGTCTGGAGTTTCAGGGAAAGATTAGGGCCGGAGATAAAAATCTGGAGATCGTGGCATTGAAAGCCAGGGAATGGGTTGAAATCCTCTACCATGAAAAAGGAGAGGCATGAGACTTGAGCACTTTGTGATCAGGCCTCAAGGGATCTATCAAATGACACGAGAAGGAGGGGCTGGTGCAGCAGGAGGAAACCCGGAGTTTGGCCATCAGTTGGGCCACAGACTGTTCACATCCTCGTGGGTGAGGGAGGCAAGCAAGTTCTCCGCGGTCTTGTGTTTTCAGACCAACAGCATCTTCCATGTGAAAGGACCCCTAGCAGTAATATTTTGCAAGTCTGGCACTTCTTGGACATCGGAACCGAGACTCGAGGAGGTTGATTACCCAAAGTCACGTGGTAATTGGTTTCAGTTCATTAGGGACCATGCCCTCAGCTGGAGTGATAAAGTACCTGGCTGGAGGGCAAGTAACCCATAATGAAGTTGGAATTGTTATCAGTCACTCCCATCGGCTGGGAAGGAGAGGGAGGAACCAGGGACAGTTAGGCGTCTCATGTGGATCCTTTTCCTCAGAAACACTCCTTCCAAATGATCAGCCACGCCAAGCCTGTATGAAGCCCTTTCAGTAGAAGGATACAATCCAGACAGTGGAAAGTTGCCCAATTAGAAGATCCACGTTCTCGTCGCCGAGATTTTTACTCTTCTAATTGATGGAAGAGCTGAACAATCTACAGCAAACATAAATTTTCACATAAAAACTAATCCAGAAGTGAGGGTTTTAAAAGTCAGGGTGCGCCTGGGTGGCTTAATCCAGCAGACTCTCGATCTCCGCTTAGGTTGTGATCTCGTGGTTGTGGAGTAGAGCCCTGCGTTGCTCTCTGGGCTGAGCGTAGAGCCTGCTTGGGATTCCCTCTCTCCGTCTCTCTTTCTCTCTCTGCCCCTCTCCTGCTTGTGCTCTCTCTCTCTCTCAGAGTAAATAAACACACTTTAAAAAGAAATTCACTTATTAAGTAGACCCTAAAGTAAGCAATGTGGATGCTTTCTTAAGAGAGTGCAGTGAACAGGTTCACTAGGGCAGGATTTGGCCTCCAATTAATATTTACTGAGCAAATTAATGCCTTCTGCTTGTTCTCAGGGAGAGACCATTAATGGGATAAAGCAACCTAACTGTGAAAGGACATAAGGATTTTCACAAGAATTTCAAATTATATGTATGCAGGTGATGCTGAAATTAATACCTGTTGTAAAACAGAATTTTTTTTAATATTCTATGATAAATGACTACTTTCAGTGAAGCACTGTATCGCATGAAAGTCCTTCTGTCCTAGAGCACATATTTTATTTTATTTTATTTTATTTTATTTTATTTTTTTATTATTATTTTTACATTTTTTTTTCAACGTTTATTTATTTTTGGGACAGAGAGAGACAGAGCATGAACGGGGGAAGGGCAGAGAAAGAGGGAGACACAGAATCGGAAACAGGCTCCAAGGCTCTGAGCCATCAGCCCAGAGCCCGACGCGGGGCTCGAACTCCCGGACCGCGAGATCGTGACCTGGCTGAAGTCGGACGCCTAACCGATTGCGCCACCCAGGCGCCCCATAGAGCACTTATTTTAAATAAATGTGTGTGTGACAAGGACACTGACAGAAACTGAGTATGACTATATTTGGGATCATTTTTTACTATTTTAGTGTATTTTTTTTCTTTTCATTCTTTCTTTCTTTCTCTCTCTCTCTCTCTCTTTTGTTGTTTTGGTTTGTTTTCATTATTAATTGTTTTCATTTACTTGTTTTGTTTTATTTGGCCATAGTTGCTCTTTACATCGAAATCCATTCAATTTTTTGTGATGGCACGAAGGCAACCCTTTTTCTCTCACATTGGAGAATGATTTTAAAAATGTAGCTATAAAATCTACGTTAGTCCTCAACATCAAACAGATCTAAATTGTCGAAAAGGAAGAAATGAAACATCTGAGACTTTGAAAAATGACAGGATGTCCAAATTATGTGTGTGTGTGTGTGTGTGTGTATGTGAATAAGTATGTATACTCACATACACACACACATAGTTACCTCTTTATCTAGAACATATGGATTTACAGATTTTCATGCCAAGCCATACGTTTCTGTCTGGCATCATATGGCTCAAATATGATTAAAACTATCCAGTCCTGAGGCGTGCTTCTTTGTTAGGTATTATCTAAATCATGTGAGAATTCCCATTAGAACCGGGGTTAAAAAAATAAAAAAGAACTGCTATAATGATCCTTTTTCAGTTTGCTTTAGGGAAGTGAAGAATGAGAAAACTTGATGGAAACATAAAAATTCACTTTATATGAATAATTGGATGATTCTTACATAACCAGTAGTTTGGGTGGCGTTTTATATGTTAATTCATGACTTTACACTAAATAAGATCCAAAAGTGGGAAAACATCGTGGTAAAATTCTATGATTTTAAATATAGCGGGCAGCTGGAAAGGGTGTAAATGTGTGTGATGCTCTGAGGGGTGTGTAAGGAGCTTTCAGCTGTGAGTATTTTTGGTAAATATCTGCAAATCATATAGAGAACATACCCTGATGGAAAGATCATGAAGCTTATAGACTCTCACCACCTCATGGATAAACTCCATGGAAAATCTCTCAAGTATTTCTTGTAGACAGGATGAGAGGCTCACGTACAGAACTTTTTTGGCCAACCTGGATTCCTTTCTCTTTCATTTGGTTGTTCAGATACTGAAATGAGCCTCCAAAGTGGATCCCAGTCTCCATGGCCCCATGGGAATAGCTGAAGTGGTGTCTTTGTTTTTATTTTTGTCTTTGTTGTTTTCTTGGCAGTGAAGGGATTGAAAGATTTGTTCGTGGAGACTTACTAGTTGGCATAGGGGCAGAGGTGGCCACTCAATGAACTCACCAGTTGAATTCAGCCATGGGATTCCATTTGATCCCATAATTCTGATTCATCATTACAGACAGACACATGTATTTTTGGCACAGAGGTAGAATATACATGTGACTCCTCATAACAGTACAAGTTTCTTGGTTGTAGAAGGGTTGCAATTTGCAGGGGGGAAGCTTAATGCCAAATTCTTCTTGTCTCTTGCCATGACTGGGAAGGCATGCTTCAAGTCAGGATCCCTGGTCTCCTCTGTGTACTTCAAAATTGAACCCCAGTCTTAACTGGGCACTGACACAAAAGTTATTGCCCAGGTCTCCTGGCAGAATATCATGCTCTGAACCATTGTAGGTGCACATCAGGCAATACACTCATCATGTGCTACCTCTTTGCCATTCTGAAACATTCTTAGGTCAAACCTTATTTATAATTTGAATAGATGTCCACAGAGTTGCCCTCTACGATATGGAATATAAACTATTCTGATGGCATTGTGCATTTATACATACTAAATGAAAAATATGGGCAAATATGATATGGTCATTGCCAACTTATTGACATTGATTTTCTATCGCTGTATGCAGTGATAACGATGTATGGAAAATGTCTACTGATCGGATTGTAAAAATGGTAGCCCTGTGTTGCTTTGAGAGAGTCTGATGCCTTTAATTTTTACTCTTCTTTCTACTTTCTTCCAACTTGTCCTCATATACCGCGGGTTTGCTGCTTATTTTCTCAAATTAATGAAAGTGACTTCTCATTGTGCTGACATATTAAGAGTGTTTTGAATGACTCTCCATGACCATAGGAACGAGAAATAACGTGGGATTCCCATAAGAAGGGAATTATTTGAAAGAAAATTAAAAATAGGAAAGCCTCCTTGCCATGGAGGATCTGATGGAGATGAGTGTGTGTGCATACACGGGCAGGTGCACAGAAACTCAGGCAGAAATGGATGCACACTCAGCGAGGTGATTTGCCACTTGAGGGAGAATAAAGAAACTAGCAATATCCAGGTGTTTACTTCTGTTCCCAGTGATGCTAGCGGAAGCTTTCCTTCTCTGGGGGAAAGCAAGGGAGCACACTTGGCCTGTGCTGAAATCACGGACAAGGACCGAAGCTTATTCTTTGTTGTACTTCACACTGAGTGCTTTACACACAGCAGAGGCCCAATTAATGCTTGTGGAATTGAATGTATTGAATTGCACTGGAGGGAAAAGAGGACTCAGGGGATTTGGGGGCTCCAAGAGTATATTGCAAGAGGATCAGTTTCAGGTAGAGACTCAAATGTTAAACCTCTGGATTTGTCTCTCCGGAACTGGAGATATGTATCTCCAAGGGGAAACAAGGAAGAGATCTACATACTGGAACTGCTGACATCGTCCATGATAGACAATGGGCCACTTATACACGTTATTTCAAGGAATATACGCATTTATCACTGAAACATTATTGTAATACAGCTTGAGCTATTTATTTTCCTTTAGATGTTTATGAATTTTTGACGGATGAAAACCAAGAAAGGTGACCGAAGATGGGCATATTTTTCAGTTAGTAAATGAAAAAAGCTTATTCACTATATTTGAAGTTTAAGTGAAATTATATTTACATTTGAATTAATCTAACCAGCCAAAATATTTTCGGCATTGGCAAGAGAGCCTTCTTCGAAATGTTCCAGAAATCGATTAAGAATTAAGGTCTCCCTCAAATTTTGAAGACATACTTATATTTGGGTTGTGATGAAACGCCAAAAAATTTAACATGAAAGTTGTTGTTTTCATGAAATTATGAGTTTCAGAGAACACCTCTCTGCTAAGTTAATTAGAACAGTAACTACAACAACCAGTACAAAATGAAGTGTTGGAAAATTTGTTCTAAAATGAAAAAAAAAAAAAGTCAGTGGGAAAAGATGAGGTTTTATTTCACCAATAAAATACACAGGGCAGTTGAGAAACTATTGGAGTCCTATATAAAAAAAGAATTGGATGAAATCTTTTCACACAGTTGTGTTGGTTTTCTTTTAGTTTTGTATATACTCTATCAACTATTTTTCTTTCTGTGTTTCTCTAAAATTCCTGCAGCTCTTAATTACCCTTTTATTTTTTGCATCTGAAAGCAAATAACTACAAAAAACCAAAACAGATTTGGTCTACCTAAGTCTTAAGGACACAAAGATGGTGTGTTTCTCAATATTTGATTTTTTGCTTCTCAGATATCAGGGGGACCTAGGACTAGTCTTTCATGAAATCTAGTAACTTTAGTTTAAAAAAAACAGAACAATACAAAAGTTGTTGTGAGCTAAAGAGGCAGAGCATCAAAAGCACCTTAGGCAAACTTCACAAGATTCCAAATCAATTTCTCTGAAAAACAAAACAAAAGAAAACAAAACACTAGCTTGATAACTGGTGTTATTTTAACATCGAATCTTCGAAAATATTCAACATGGATATTTAAATATGTAGAACACTAAAGTCTCCATTAAAAGGCGTAATACACTGAAGTGAAAATGTTGCTGTATCTTTTTTTTGGTAGACTGTCCCCAGAGATGAGAATTTTTCAATGAAAAAACTAAAACAAATCTCATATGATACAGTAAATATCATCCGATAATTTAGTGACCGCTCCACCTTTTCAACGGAATGTTCTTTCCTTTGAATCAGGAAGCAATAAAATAATTGTGTGGCGATATCTTAAAAACCATACTGTTATTGAAAAAAAATGTGGATGAAATATATTTAGGTGTGACTATCTTGAAATATTATTACAGGCTGAAAGTCTGGGCATTTGGAAATGGATATGCATCATGGATGAAAAATATGAAAGGAGGATTATTTCCCCAAAAGAAATTTAGGGAGGGATCTGGCCCAATATCATTCTGGTTATAAGGAGATCTTATGTGACTTAATTAAGAGAGAAGAATGCCAGGAAGCTTAAGGAGTTGAAACAGTTTGAATTTGCTGAGTAGAAACATCAATGTAGATTTCAGTGGGACTAGGAGATATTGTATGGATTATGAAAACTTGCCTTACCAGAGATGATAGTGATGTGGGAAACAAAAGCAGAAGGAAATGGCAGATAAAATTAAATTTCCTTATAACCTGCAGCCTATTGACAAATAACTTGAGGCAGGCAGGGTAAAACTTGGCTCCCGGAACTCCTACTGTCTTAATGTTAATGCTTTGCTAGAGGGAAACACAACCTTAGCCTGACAATAGGCCTCCAGGATCCTGGGAGTCTTCTTTAGCATAGGAAAATCTCCCTGGAAACTTCCCCTTGAGTTTACCTCCCCCAACTCTGAAGTATATAATCAGTCTCTCAGAGTCCTTGGGGCCTGCTCTTCCTGCCCAGGGGTCCTGTGCTCGTGCCTTAATAAAATCACCTTTTTTTTGCACCAAAGACGTCTCAAGAATTCTTTCTTGGCCGTTGGCTTTGAACCCCCATCACTCCAAAACCTCATTAAAAAATTTTTTTTAACGTTTATTCATTTTTTTGAGAGACCGAGCACAAGCAGGGGAGGGGCAGAGAGAGAGGGAGACAGAATTCGAAGCAGGAGGCTCCACGCTCTGAGCTGTCAGTGCAGAGCCCCGTGGGGTTTGAACCACGAACCCTGAGATCATGACCCACACTGAAGTCAGACGTCTAACCCACTGAGCCACCCAGGTGCCCCTCCAAAACCTCATTAATAGGAATTATACCCTTCGCCTTTCTCGTTAACAATAAGAGGAAGTTTAAGCAATGGACCAATAAACCATCAACAGACGTTAGATATAAATAGAACAGCGATGAGCAAAAATGTGGAACAAAACAGTGAAAATCCTAAAAGAAAACAGAAACGGGTAACTATTATATTCTCTGTTGCTAAAACTACCACAAGTGAGTGTGTGTGTGTGTGCGTGTGCGTGTGCACGTGCGTGTGTGTTTAACCACAGACATATTGGCTTATCTACGACTGCTTTTCCAAAGATTATATTTAAAAACAAGTGATGAAGTATCACTAAACTATTTTTAGTATGAACCGATCCTTTTCCATTTTCTCTTCTCAATGAAGTTGGATTGCATGAACTGAATACGGCTGCTTTACTTGATCTTATCAGACTACAGCAGATGAAGTGAGAATTTCTAATGGCGCCTACGTCATTGACTACAGTCCTTGGAGAAATAAAATTGTTGATGAGTCATATGGCTACTAAGTTGCTCTAATACAATGACAGCTTCGATGGATATTTTGAAGCTGAAAGTCCATAATGACAGAACAAGTATTTTAAGCCTCCCCCCCTACTTTTTAATTTTTTGATTTTAGACAGAGAGAGTTTGCAAGCATGGGAGAAGAGGGAGAGGGAGAGGAAGAGGGAGAGAGAGAGAGAGAGAACCTTAAGGAGGTTCCATGCCCGGTGTGTGGAACCCAATGTGGGGCTCAGTCCCAAGGCCCTGGGATCATGACCTGAGCCGAAATCAAGAGTTGGATGCTTAATTGGCTAAGCCACCCAGGCGCCTCTAAGCCCATTTTTGTTGGAAACATAAGCATATACCTATTGAATCAGGTGAAAGAAAAAAAAAAGGATGCTTATGTTTCACGATTAGTATAATATGCTGAAATCTTTACAAGGTGCCAACATCAATAGAGTTATTAAATGCGTTCTTTACACAAATCTCTCAGTACCACTGGACAGTACAGAAGTTTTCGATCCCCGAGAATGATTCCACAAACACTTGAAGTTGAAAGATAAGGCTCAGTATTTCCAGTGACCTCCACTTTTTCCAGATGTACATAATAAATTTTTTGAATCAAAGTCTTTGATCAAAGTTATGAATTTTTCTCTTGAAGTGCAAGCAAAGCTTTGGGAAAACTGCAATGCTTCTACAGTTTAACAGAGAATCAGTATCATAGGAATGCCTAGGTCAAAGGTGGGCGGGCACATGGCTACTATGAAATCGGTTCAGAAGAGACTGATTGGATGTAGGTGCTTGCAAAGGTGTTCCTGGATACACTGAGCCAGGAAGAATGATAGAGAAGCTCTTCCTTTGACTGATAACACATTTCGTGCTCTTTGGTACGCCTTTACACTTGTGTCAAAGCTGAAATAAATGAGCTACGGATAAAAATGGGGTGAATATTGGAAGATGCCAGGAAGAATCGTTCCACTTAAACATTACACTTGCAGCAAAATAATTAGTTTGAAATGTTGAGTTCACACATTGAAATTCTAGGTTACAGACCTGGGGACAGAACTAGTGGGGGAAAAAAAAAAGCCAGTTTTGAAACTGGAAGCTGAAAGAGAGAAGGAACAATGAGCCTATTTGGGACTTTTTCAGAAGGGTGGATCGCAGGAGGAAAAGGAGAGACCTTTCTTAGCCTGTGAGGAATAATAAAGCTGCCCCAGGCAGGAAACAGGAATTTGCATTTTGGAGAGAGGACTTTCAAGAGGACTGCTTCCCTGGTGTGGAGAGCTACCTTGGGTTTTCTTAGATTGGTGTTTACCACTTGGAACTCATCCTGCAACAGGCTTGTGACTCCACAAATGATAACCACCAGGCGGGATGAAACAACACGCAGCTGCGTGAAGACTGAACATCCATGCTGCGGTGAGCAAAGGGTCTGGTGAGCTGGGGTCTGTTTAAAGACAGCGCTCCTTCAGAAAACCTGACCCGAGTGCCGTGGTGACAAAGAAAAAGGGGCTGGAAACCATAAGCCCTGTTCCTTCACTTACATACAATCCATCCCACCATCCAATAAACTTGTCCACTTCTAAGGAGACAGCCCCGGCATCTTTGCCCCTTAGTAAGAATCTTCGCTCTTCCTGTGTGTGTACTCAGCGTGTTCCACGGCTCCAGAATGTTCACACTTAAATTTTCCCATCTGGCTTTGAGAGACATCTGGGAAAAAGTTGGAGCTGCCGTTTTCCAATATAAAGAACAGAAGCTAAATTTTAATTGTCAGAAATATCAGGGCGTTTTTGAGAACGTTATTCTCTACTTCAGTAAAACTTTTCAGTTCTTTTAAAACTTCTTTGCTATGATATCTCAGAAACACGAATTTTAATTTTAAAAGGGATCATGATGAGCTTATTCAACACTTTCATTTTATAGGCAATGAAATGGAAGTCTAGAGGGATTAAGTGACTTGCCTTAGGTCATTTTCATAAAAATGGAAAAAAAAAGTCTTGAACTAATTCTCTAAATTTTAGATTGAGTGGAAAAAAAAAAAGACCATTTCTGTATTCACCTCCTAACAAATCACTCACTCCATCTCCCCAAGTTCAAAGTTTGCTCTCTTCCAATGCTCAACATTCCCTTGATCCAGAACTTGGCTGTAAGTGGAGGGGAAGGGAAGCCTATCTATGGAAAAGTATATGCTAAAAGTAGTGCTTCCATTTTAAACACAATAGGAATAATAGTAGGAAAAGATTTGTGGGTAGAAAGTCAAAAAGTAAGTCTAGAAGTACAACGACCTTTCTTTAAAGAAGCCAAAGAAGCGAGGGTATGTAACAGACTTTCACTAATGGGGATGTGACTAAATAAAATAAATGAAAGTTTGAGGTGGGTATGGAAAGAGAGAGAGAGAAAGAGAAGATGTGTACAAAGAATACAGTCAGAGAATATTGCACATATAGAAACAAAGTATTGGATGCTTGGGAAAGGGAGTATGCAGTAAATTAAGGTGTTTGCACTTTGTTACGCGCCTGTGTATGCCGAGTCAATATTTAACAATGCAATAGCTAACAGTAAATTATTTGGGATCGTGTGTATAGTGTGATTCGTCAGGAAATTTACTATTTTGCTTATAGAATGATGTAAACCCTTTTGAAATGCGTAAAAATGCTAATTTTGTTTAGGGTCTCACTAAAAGACACAGAGTAGCCGATTGATATGTATTTGTAAAATGCAACCACATTATTTCTACTGACAGGAAAGGAAATCTAACCGAGTTAATAAGTATTTATTCATTTAACAGTTTATGTTAATGTGTTAAACCCAACCTCCTGCTTATTAGAAATTACATTTTAGGTCAGGCAGAAGATCGCCCCATGTAATATTCTTGTTGAATGAATACATAACCTCTTGCAGACTGACTTTCTAAAGGAGACATCAATTGAAACGAGTGATTAAAGTTGACAATGGAATTGTACAAATGACCCTAATTAATGAATTTTCTAATCTGTTTCATGTTTATGAACATCAGCTCCTGTTTGTACACCGTGTACATAAATATGCATGTGGAACAAGTGGAAACACTCATAATTGGATGCAAATGATGTTCTGAAGCCTATTCTGTGGCATCTGTGTATTCTGACATATCATTGTATCTGAAACTGGGGAGAGTTCTCATGTCCTTTTTTGTTGCTGTTTTGTGTGCATGCGCGCGTGCGCGTGTGTGTGTGTGTGTGCGTGTATTATTGTCATTGACTTGGCGACAGTTGACTTGGCAAAGCCCCTAGCCAGATCTCTGATAAAAGCAACTATTTACAAAACATCAAATCTTCTTCTGCAGCTTTGGATTAAGGATTCTAACCTTAAAAAGTAAGTTCTACTCCCAAACACCCCTTCTCTTTGTAAATACGATAGACCGATGGCTATTTTGCTCATATTCCCTGACAGTAGTAAGATAACGTCACTCTTCAAATGAGTTCTTATTTATTGGTTACCTTTTGATGGGTTTATCGGCTGCCAGCAAATAATGGATAACTATTTGGTGAAGCCAGTCATGCCAGGCCTACAAATGAGAATATCCCTGTGTGCAGTCTGAGTATGACAGGTGAGTCTCACAGCGTGGACATTTGACAGAATTAGAACTGTTCCTAAGGCATGTGTCTGTCTCCTCAGCCCTCATATATTTAGGCTATAAAGTAATTCTTTTCAATATGATGACCAGTCTATATACGGGCTTAAAGGCTGATGGTACTGTTATCAGGAACTTTGGGAATAACGCCATTGCCTCATATACAATTAATTAAGATCAGCTCATTAGCCAAAAACATTAGAAATTCATTGTCAGTGGTATTTTCTTTGCAGGTTTTCTGGTTTAAGCATTATCTTTCTGATCTGCTAGAACACATTTTTTTTTTTTTAACTTCTGCAAGATATGCAGAGGATTAATGACCCTGACTTTTTTCTCCTACATATAAAACATAACATGTTATGTCTGATGCTTGTTCATTCGTATGTTTATGAGCAAAAGAAATGCTTTGCTCCATATACAAGTACTCTACAATGCATATTTTAAGAATGGGTGGGAAACTTATAAATTATTTCAAAAGTTTTAGTGAAACATCAGGGGGGTTAGACCATCTTGTGCTGCTGAAATATTTTAACCTACAGATGTGTTTTCTTAGTCTGAGTAAGCATTTATCAAGCCTAATACAAATCAAATGTAGAGATCGGCCCAAATAGTAATGAAAGCATTTTCCTTTCGTGTTCTCAAGAATACTTCATTTGACATTACTAGTTTCAAAAAATCACAAATACAAATGTCAATGAATTTTACATAAACAAAATTGCAAAGGCAAAAATCTTTGCATTCATTAACACCTAATTTGGAACTCACAAAATCCTGATGGGTGTGAAGTGGAATGGAGAGGTAGGTAAGTAAGTTCTGCCCTCACATTTTTCCAAATACATCCTGGATGTCTATAATTCATTAGTTACATTACTGTGGGATAATGGTCAGGTCTGCTCAACAGGTATGCAATTTTTATGGGCAGAAAAACACGAAATGAGTTCAGGGTGTAATTTAATGAGGACCACATTTCTAAATATTTGCTTAGAGTTACAGGAGAATGTAGACGTTAATTCTTACATTTACAGAACATCTTTTTTTTTTTTTTTGTCATTTGAAATTCATTTTTATTCAGTCTTTTTAATTTAAGCGTGCTTTAATGTATTTATAATAAATGAGGGTACATATAAACCTTCCAGAACATCTCTGGGAATACGGAATTATATTAATAACACTCTTAATGTCATTTATTTGACATGGGATCTGATTATGCCATTAAAGACCTAGTTCCTCTGATACTCACACAGGGATTAGAAATAACTGAATTGGGGAAACAACCCAGAAACCAGGAATAGTTATTTTTAAATTCAATGGTAGAATTCACACTTTTAAAATGGTACAATTCACAGTTTCTCCTCTTTAGGAATGTTAAATCTTGTTTGAGAGGAAATTCATATATTCATGATGACTTAGAAAACAATTTGGAAGCAATTTGTAAAATTTATAGAGAGTCTCAGCCTATATGTGTCATTCTGAGGCAATTCAGAAAATGAAAAAATAAATCGCCAGGGGCTGGTGTTGGTTCAGGCAAACTTCATGGAGAAGGCAAATGGTGCAAGTGTTAAAGATGTGCAGGACTGTTAGTAGCAGGGAGAGGGAAGAGGAGTACAGAAGCCAAGGTCAACGGGAGCATGTCACACAGCAAGGCTGGTGACGAGCATTGAACAGAGGCAAGCAGTTCTCGGCTGAACACGGGAAGACTGAAGAAGCAAAATGGGGTCAGTTCAGACAGACTCCTAATGCTGGATCTTCTCCATTTGTTCTGTACGCTAACAGACTCTAGTCCTAACCTGGA
Organism: Leopardus geoffroyi; assembly: GCF_018350155.1. Taxonomy (NCBI): domain Eukaryota; kingdom Metazoa; phylum Chordata; class Mammalia; order Carnivora; family Felidae; genus Leopardus; species Leopardus geoffroyi. Next base: position 12,862,459 of record NC_059327.1, on the reverse strand, counting down.
GAGCCAGCAAGAAATAAAGTGGTAACACACAGAATGTGGGTAGTCAACCCATGAGAAGGAGAAATGAAGTGATGATCATCCAAACAAGAAAAGTGGGAAGAAGGAAGCAAACTCAGAACTTTATGGAGGCTGTACTCGAAGTGGCTCAGAGGGTGTGGGGTGAGGGGATACAATACAGGGGATTGCAAATCATGCGGCTCAGGGAACCAGGTCATGTGGAAGCTGTGACTAAGGCACATCAAGCCAGCTTAGGGTGGCTTTCTTGATGATCCCATCTCCTCGAGCTCCACTTCACACGCATGGCCACCTGGTTGCACATGTTCTGTGAACAACTGGAAATAAATTAAGAATAAAGGTTGGAGGGGCGCCTGGGTGGCTCAGTGGGCTAAGCGTCTGACTCTTGATTTCCACTCAGGTCATGATCGCATGGGTTCCTGATGTGTAGCCCCAGGTGGGGCCCTGTGCTGGCAGTGGGGAACCTGCTTGGGATTCTGTCTCTGTCCCTCTCTTTCTCTCTGCCCATCCCCTACTTGTGCTCTTTCTCAAAAGAAATAAACATTTTTAAAAAAGAATAAAGGTTTGAGCAGAAACAGTAAGTTTAATAATGAGTGTCTGTTGAGGCTGTCATTGAGAAGGCAAGAGTGGATACACAATCTAAGAAACTGGTTAAGGACCAAAGAAAAGTAGAGAGCAGAAATGGAATCTTTGGGAATTTTATAAAAGAGATCTAGTAGGGAGAGAAGCACGAAAGGAAATAAAGAGAAAATAAGAAAGCAGAGCTAAGGGAAGGCTAGGAGAAAGTGGCTAAGAAGGAGAGGAGTGACCTGGGCAGAACTGCAGAGGTGGAGAGAGAAGAATATAAGGAAAGGCCATCTGGATGTAAGGTTCCTTATTCTACAGGGGTTGTAAAAAAAAAAATGAGATTAGAAGAGCTGATTTGGGAGGGATCACTTAGCACAAATGTTAGTTTCTTAAAATGGCAAGGTTTCAATTTATATTTGAGATGCATTTTCCTCCTATTGGAGAGTGAGTAACCAACTCATTTCTGTTTCTTACTGGAATTTAGCACTTTAGCTGAACTAATTTAAGTTTTTGAGCTTATGAACAGCTGCAACTTTGTATTTAAATTTCATCTGCTCTCTGTCCTACTTAATGTTCCAGTAACAATCCATCTTACTTTCAAGTCTGACAATTTCATAAGGGTATTGACCACCCACAGAGAGTGTGCCTTCAAAAGGGAAAGCCCTTTAAGAGCTGTGTTGAGTGAAGCAAAAATGCTTAGATTGTAGTCAATACTATTAGAACCGAACTGGGATAAGAGTGCAGTGATTCAGAAGAATTAGTTCCATTATTTTTACTGATGCTTCAGGAAAGCAATAGCATCCAGGAAAACAATAGAATTTAGAGCATCGCGATGGTCATTGGGATATTATGCTCTACAATCGAGCATTCCCACTACAGAATTTCAGTACAAGTGCAGTTAAACACGTAGGACTAAAAACTGTACCAACTCTTCAGACGCTGAAGATTTTTCAGATAAATGGCTCAGGTTCCCTTAACTAAGAATAAAGGCAGGACTATATTCTCCTTGGTTATAACAGAGACTTCTGATAAGAATTGATTTTATTCTAATAATAGGACGGGACAGGGTTTAGTCTAACACATTAGAATACATGGCTTGAGTTTAATCATCTTAAATGCAAAATTTAAAAAAAAGAACACAATGAATATTCACATTTAGATACCTCTTAATTCCAACATAAATCCTGTATATAAGAGACTGAGATTACAACTGATTTCTTTTCCTTCTTCCCACCGAACAGCTTTGTATTTAAGGAGTCTTTCTTTTTCTTTGAAAATCTGATTCCTATCCGTAAATATTTCGAAATCAGAAGAGTGCTCCTTTAAATTCAGTCTGTTCCTGAAGTGACCCATATCTGGCCATCAGGTAACCTGTATCAGGTAGGACCGCATGGTCACAATCAACCCCAGCATGCACCCTTTGGGCTGATAACTAAAATGTGACAATTCTGATAATTAAACCACCTAAAGCCAGGGGCTGTCTTGCATTAATTCAAAACAGCTTAAGGTGAAACTCAGCGCACTATCCAATTACCTGAGACATGGAATATACCCTCTCAACCATGTTGGCATGGCTTTCCTCGGATACGCTGAACCTGATATCTGACAAAAACTGTAATTTAAACAAATAAAGGGGGTAGCGGATGGATCATAGCCTGTTTCATCTAACTATGAGTTCCTCCGAAGACTTCTCTTGATTAGCAAGGCTGAGTAGGTCAGAGGATGACATTTTCCAATCAACCTAACATTCACGGAGAAATTATATTTTCCTGTATCATTCATTAAGAGCTAGTGGAGTTCAGATTTTTGGTTTACACGGAAAAAATCCCAATTAATTAAAATAATGAAGAAGAAAAACAAAAGCAAATTACTTTTATACTGGGGTAGAATTTTAACATTTATATACACGGATTCCACTAGCAGTAAAGGAAGTTACGGATTTCAGCCCTCTTCCAAAATGCAACCAGAAAATACTACGATGGGAAGCACAGTTCCAAAGATTATAGCCTTACATATCTCTGTTGTTCAAAAGCATAGTCGAGAGAAGTGGCATTAATTTTAGGATAAATTTCTCATTTTTTCCTATTCAGTGAATTGTTCACACCTATTCCTTACCATCACTGCCACCATGAAAAATTGCATGGATTGTGCACCAGCAAATGCCCCGAAAGCATACTATGTAGAGATGGTGAATTTGCTTTCGTTGGAATTTGTCCTTTTTACCTGAGCTTTCTCAGACAGCATAGCTGGGAAATGACAAACTACAGGTGAGCTTTATTTGGGAAACTGTTTAAAATTGTTGTGTAATTTTGGTAGCTTGTCTTTGTCTCACATGTGCTATACAGTGTGTATATCATAAGCATGAAATAACTAAGAGTCAAATATCTGAGGTCCTTCAATCAGCGGAGGATCCTGGATAGTTTCAAAGAGAAGGAGTGATTGTAATTCAAGAATTTTGTGCCATATAGGAGCCTATTCTATGTGGTTCCCAATTTTGAAGCTGTATCTTGTCTTCAAAACGCCAAGGGGTATAAACTCATCAGGGGCACGGTGGAGTCTGAGAAGCTGATCAGAGAGTGTGCAGAGCAGACGTGGTATTTTTTTTTTTAGTGAATTATAGCGAAGGAAAGCAAATGTCCTTAGAAATACTTCAAGCAGTTGCGGGCATGATTGAAGGCATGATTCAAGGACGTGTCCACTCCAGGGCAGATTGGATAGAAAGGAACCAGAAGGACGATGAAGACAAGTAAAATGAAAACAGAGGACCTTTAGAGAACTAGGATAGACCTGTAGCCATTTAGATGAAAGGGTATCATAAATTTCCTTATGAAGAGAAATTAGAAATATTCATTAGAAACATAATGTATTTCATTGAGTATACCATTATGGTTATGGTGAAACTACATTTAGTTATTAATCCATCTTCTATATTCTAAGTTATTTTTCTAGATGAAAAATGTCCTTTATTAAAAAAAAGTCATTTAGATACACATAATGGTAGCTATTTAAATTGGGTAGATCCTACCTGAACTGAAGCTTCAAGTCTGGAGTCCAGAACAGATAGCCTATTTTCACAGTGTCCACTGAAATGGAGTCTATCAGACTGGCACTTAAAGTAAATAAAGCAAGCAAGAAGAAAAACTTTTAAAGTGTACTGTATAAGAACTCATGAAATAAAACAGGAAAGTATTAAAAGTATTTGCTGGGTTCTTGAGTGCCAAATTTCTTCAAGGTAGCTATTTTCTCTAACATCCAGATTTTATTTACATTGGCTCAATGGAAAACTTTCCTCATAGTAAAGGACATTCAAGCAGGTGTCAGGCACTAAGAATAATGTCAGATATTAATTACCCAATTTAGAAATATCACTGAATTAAAATTGAATTAAACTGAATTAAAACTGATCATTAACCAAAAGTTTATTAGTGAAGTGTAACAGCAAACTTAATCTGGTAACAATGTAAGATTTTTTAAACCATTTTTTTTTACTTTCAAGTTTTAATTGGAATATGAAATGAAGGCATATGAAATTAGGAAAAAAATTTGAAAAAAATAGGAAAAAAATCCAAGATATTTTCCTTAATAATGGTAATAGAGAGCTGAATATTCATGTTAAGTACATGTCCATAAGGTACTTGATTTTTGTCATATATATTAGATATACAGATTACATATATGTTATTATCATTGTAAATTAAAGATTCTAAAACAAAAAAATATCCAAGAATTAAAAAATAATCCAAGAATTTAAATGACTTAAATGCATTGAATTAGTGCATTTATATGTACCAGACTAACATTTCATTTAAAAGTTTGCTTCCAAATTAGAATACAATTGTATTTATTTCAATTTCTAGCTACTTCCAACATTATTAGCAAAACATAATGAAACAAAAGTTGTAGGAGCAAAATGCTGTAAGAAATTTCTCGAACAGGTTGCTCTAGCTATTGAAGTGTTCACATAAAGGAACACATATAAAGGACTATAGTTTCAAATCCTTATTTAGAAAAATAACAAGCTTACTTTCATTAAGTTCTTCAAATATTTTATCTCTAAGAAGGGTTTAGTGAAAATATATATCCTATTATTGTGTTAGCATGTCATAAAATGAGTGTGCCCAATAAAAAATATTTTATAACTTGTAGTTTTTAAAGTACTGAATTTTTAAATTAGCATTCAACGTGCATTTTGCAGTTTCAAGTTGATTAAAACATTGTTATTTGATACAAGTTTGGTCTCTGTGCAGAGTTTTTACTTGAATCAAATAAAATGGAGGCACACAGGACTGATTTTTTTCATGACCAAATAATCATCATTTTGCTTAAATCCTAATCACCGGTTTAAAAATTGTGCACCTCCACGCTCTGAGTGCTTTGTAGGGTTTCTTTCTAGACTGTACAAATGAGACAGAAGCTTCCAATGTCCAGAGCTCATGGACACTCTCAGGAAGCAAGTAGCTGTTCAGATCAAGAGGAAACAAAAGACAAACTTGCAATTATAAATTATACAAAGGGCAACATGAAAATATTTGGTAATTGTATTGATGAAATAGGAGTTCTGAGGAAGATGTCACATGAAACACATTAGATACCAAGATCTAGAAAGTTTGCAATTTTTGAAAAATAAATAAACAAACAAAAATAGGATTTTAAGTTTTGTCTATAGAAGCCATAGGAAGACTTGATTACAAAGCAAATTCTAAGTCTGTGATACTGTGATATAAGAAACAGATATTTGATCTTTGTCCCTGGTTCTTGGCACAAAGCACCTAAAAGTCTTGTAATTTGTTGAGTGATAGGGGTGAGAGGAGCATCTTTTGTGATCTATAAGCCCATTTCAACCATATCTCAGTTGATGGTAATGAGATGACTGGTTGCTGAAAGCCTCAGGTAGGTAGCTTTAGGATGGGGGCTGGTTGCCAGAGGAACAAACCATATGATTAGGGGAGTGGCACTTTAAAAAAAATTTTTTTTCCAACGTTTATTTACTTTTGGGACAGAGAGAGACAGAGCATGAACAGGGGAGGGGCAGAGAGAGAGGGAGACACAGAATTGGAAACAGGCTCCAGGCTCTGAGCCATCAGCCCAGAGCCTGACGCGGGGCTCGAACTCAACGGACCGCGAGATCGTGACCTGGCTGAAGTCGGACGCTTAACCGACTGCGCCACCCAGGCGCCCCGGGAGTGGCACTTTTAGCCCCATCTCCTGACTTCTGGGGAAAGGGGAAAGACTGGGATTTAGTTAATCTCCAACTGCCAATGATGTAATCAGGCTTGCCTACATAATGGAACCTCCATAAAAGCCCTAAGAGGTTCAGAGAGTTTCCAGGTTGGTGAATGCATTCACATACTGGGAGGGTGGTGCATCCTAAACCCTACAAGGACAAAAACTCCTGCACTAGGGACCCTTCTGGGTCTCACCCCATTTACCTCTTTATCTGGCTGTTCATTTGTATCCTTTATAATATCCTTTATGATAAACCAGTAATAGTAAGTAAAGTATTTCCCTGAGTTCTGTGAGCTGTCTGAGCAAATTATCAAATCTAAGGAAAGGGTCATGGGAAACCCTGATTTGTAGCAAGTTGGACAGAGCGTGGGTAACCTGGGGACCCACCAATTGCAACTGGCATGTGAAACTGGGGGACAGTCTTGTGGGACCAAACCCTTAATAGTGGGGACTGCATCTACTCTAGGTAGTTAGCATCAGAACTGAATTCAATTGTAGGACACCCAGGTGGTGTCCACAGAGAATTAGAGAGTTGTTTGGTGTGGAAAACCCACACATTTGCTGTCAGAAATGTTATGGGTAGAGAAATAGTGTTTTCTTTTCAAGTCAAATTATAATAGATAAGGGAATGATATCAAAGTAAAATCTTGGGGCAAACAAAAATAATTGAATAAATGATGTGTCATTTGGGTACTCAAGAAGTTGGCAGATGCCATTTTAGAATCTTTTGCTAGTATTTTGACAACTCAAAAGACAGACAAAAACCTTTAGACAGAAAAGGTAAACATATTTTTAAAAGGAAAGAATACAATGGAGTATTATTCAGCCATATAAAGAAACGAAACTCTGATATATACTACAACATGGATGAATGTTGAAAAAATTATGCTAAGTGAAATAAGCCAGACACAAAAGCAAAATATTACATGATTCCACTTATTTGAGGTATACGGAATAGGGTAATGTATAGAGGCAGAAAGCTGAATATAGGTTTACTATAGACTGGAAAGAGAGGGAATGAAATTATATTTTAATGGGTACAGAGTTTCTGTTTGGAACGGTAAAAAAAAAAAAGTTCTGGAAATAGTGGTGATGGTTAAAACAGTGTGAATATACTTAATGTCACTGTATTGTATTCTTAAAATAGTCAAAATGGTAAGTTGTATACTGCGTATGTTTTACCACAATAAAAAATTACTTTTTTTAAAAAGAAAGGTGGAATTCTTACAAATTATGGTCAGTTAATCTTGTTATTCCCATTTTCAAGACAAGAGATCTCGAACTAATTAGGCTAGCCAAGTGATTACTTGGTTATCTGGGAAGCAAGGTTCTGTGTGATGTCCAATTGGTAAATAAAACTCTCAGTATGCCATAAAGAAATAATTCATCTAAAATTAAGTGTAAATAATGAGAATAGTTCCACAGGATTTTGTCTGCAGAACACAACTCTTTACTGTGTTTATCAAAATGTGTTATTTCCCCTGAGGGGCCAGTAGGCTTCCTCCTATCCATTAATGAGAACCTTATAACTGAACATGCTTCCATTTATTTCCTCTGGCTACCAGAAAGCTCAAACGACATAGGATGCTCAGCAACTAGACTCCTCTTATGATTGGCATATTTATATTCTCCTTGTCCCTGATACTAATCTTCTATATTTATAGTTTATTTCACTATAGGTTTCTAAAAAATTGGATATTGTCTCAAATTCTATGTGAAATGAGGTGGGTTGTAAAAAATAACAATGTAGTTTGATCAGTGGCATGGAATCTAATATTATGGGTATGCTCATTACATTTGCAGAACATGACTAACATGGAGAATTTGTATGAATTAATGAACGTCTCTTCAACTCAGCTCAACGCAAAGAAACACACACACACACACACACACACACAGGCACTTAGTACAAAATTTTGTGTCGGTTTCCTCCATGCTACCCTTGGAGAGCCCCACAATCTTGTTATAGAAACAGCCTTTTTACCCACTATTTGAAATGTTGGATGAACTAGAGCAGTTATTAAACAAAAATATTCAATAAGTACAATTGCTTATGTGTATAAATGAAACAAAATCAAGTCATAACTTCAAATAGGGACAAAATCTCTAGGAATATGGATATGTATATTTTTTAAAAAGACCTAATATCATAGTTGAAAAGTTGCTGATTAACAATGCGCAAGGTGGGTCACTGTTCATTTCACTTTGGTGGTCGTTGTGAAATCATTATACACCATGTTTCTCTTAATCACACCTTTTGAGAGGCTCTGCAGTCTGATATTTCAAGTAATTACCTTCGTGCTCATGACTCCAAGCTACATGTCCCATTTTCAACTTTTACTAACCTATCAGACCAATTTGGAACAAACTGTGGGACTAGGTGACCAAACTGTTAAGTTATCACTGAAGTCCTTTCTAAAACAGAAGTCTTATTTTTCATATATATATATATATATATATACATATAAAACTTATTTATATATATAATTTATATATAATATAATTTATATATATATATATATATATATATATATATAAAATTATACAGGAATATACACTTTCAGAATTAGAGGAGGACAGAAATAATTGGTTCTAATCCTCTAATCTTTCAAATGAAGTCTCTGACACTAAGTATCCAAGGTGCTGTCACCAGCTAGGAACAAAGTCAAAATTGCAACCTGAGTCTTTTGCCCTGCACCTTTGTTGTCCCAGCTCTGCTATGGTGTACTTGAGAATGGGCACCATCGTTCACGAATCTTCCAACTCCAATCCTGAGAGGAGGGCCCAAGTGATGGACTGTATACAGGCACCAGTGTTAGGGACATTTCTCTGTTCTGGAATACTTAAATTGAAATTCCAACACCGAGAAATAAAGGCTCACCCCTTTCATTTCTCATTTAACATTTCTTTTCTGCAGAAACCCAAGAGCACACAAAGTGATGAGGAACAAAGGTAATGAATGAATTCCCAGGCCCCATGTAGAGGAATAATTAATCCATTTGCTTCTCATTTTGATTCTGTACCTCCCTTAAAATTTATTATTAGAATTGAGCAGATGCCCTCTACAAAGGGTTTTCCTCATAATGAAGTCAGAGCCTGGAGAGTCAGGGTACTGCAGACTGACTCTGCAGGCAAACAGGGGGACTGCGGAAGTCCTTGAAAACATATGTTCTTTCAAGTAAAACCTTGAACTTCCAGAATTAACTCAAAATTACACTAGACTATTTTCACCCTGCAATTTTTGACTTTTTGAACTATATGCATATTTCCCCCTCAATCAAAAGTGTACAAAACCATAGAAGTTACACGAATGCGGAATAATTTAAAAGATAATTCTAATTGGGAAGAATGTCGTCAAAGCCTGAAACTAAAAGGTAGGCTAATCGTATGGTCTAGAGGCCTAGCAAGGAGATGGACGTATGAATCATTTACTTATATGTTACAATTCCAGCAATCACTTCACTTGGCTGCTGAAGTTAGAAAACGCAGGCAGCTCAAGGGTTAATATCTGGGAGTAAGTTTTTGGTATTGTCTGGGTCACAGTTCTACCAATCCCCAGGAAGCACACGTAGTCTCAGTTGTATTTCATTGACTTGTTGCATTTCTCGTATGTACCACAAATGCTAATAAAAGTAAAGCAGGGATGCCTGGGTGGCTCAGTCGTTGTGTCTCCGACTTCAGCTCAGGTCATGATCTCACAGTTTGTGAGTTCGAGTCCCACATCGGGCTCACTGCTGACGGCACAGAGCCTGCTTCAGATCCTCTGTCCCTCTCTCTCTGCTCCTCCCCTGTGTGTGCTCCCTCTCTCAAAAATGAATAAAAAAAAAATAAAGCAAAATAAGCTAAACGGGTCAGAAATTAAGACCAAGTGAATGCATTTCAGGACCTAGAATGGTGCTTCATAAATAGTATGTGGTCAATAAATATTATCCCTTGCTTTCTGGCTTCAAATATCACTTTTACCTGGTATACTATATTTATTCGTGACCCTCTTGTCTGTCTCCTGGACTAATATATCTAAATTTATTCTCTTTAAGGTCCCTTTTTCTTTAACTCTCTCTCTTAATTACTTCTACAGAGTTTCCCTCCTCTTATTGGTGTCAGGTTCAGAAAACTAGTAAGAAGTAACATAACCGATCGATTCATTATACCTGCCTCTATGAAGATTTTTAAAAACTCCATCTCTCAACCCAGTGTCCGACATTGTGTTATCCTTCTATCCTTGACACATGTCAAGGAATAAATCCTCCTGGGAATGTGGAGCAGAAGTCTGGCCAAATTATCCTTAAATGGGGAGAGTAGGGAGGAAGCCGTTCACATCTGGGATTTCTCCTAGAATCAAGCTTCCAGTCCACGGCTATTGTATCATATACTAGTTCAATGAGTTATTCTCATCACATACCCAAATGAGCTTGGGTAAAATAACAGAGTGACAAAATTAAATAAACAAAACATGACTGATGCTTCAGAGACAGAAGGCTTGATCTGACAATAGCCTTTATTAGACCCATCTGGGCTGGTGCTGGAAATTGTCTATAGGAGAAGCCGTGCTCAATGTTTTGTAGATTTCACTGACTGCATCAAAAGATTAAGGGTTTGTCATTCACCAAGCAAACTGCACTTTTGTGAGTTTATATACACTTTTTACTAAAGCAAGGGTACATACTTTTTTTCCACATCTGCTTTCAAAATCTAGGAGATAGATCTCACTAAATAATCTTTTTCCCCAGCACCTACGAAGTACCAGGCACTCTTGTATCTGCTGACAGTTTTCCTGACATTCTATGACCTTAAAAACATTACTTTTCCTTCTGCTGTCATGCTAAACATTGGGTAGTAAACATTGGCTACAGTAAACTGTCACTGTTTATTTCTAAATAATCTTTCAAGCCAGTGAGAATGAGAAACTAATTGTTGCTGATGAAATTAGAATCACATTTTAATTCCCCGATGTCTTTTGTGATTTTTAAACATTTTTTTGGTAATGGTTACTAATATTTGCATAACATTTGAAATCATTTTCAATCAGTTAACCTGCCATATCTTCGTTAGAAGCCAGGAATCTCAAGTCCATTTTATAAATAAGATCAGAATCATCTATGCAATTTATCATTGGGTATCAAACTTGCTAACTTATTTAGTTGGAAAGGAGAGAAGGAATAGAGGAAGGTGCCTTTGGCTGGTATAGGTCAGGAATCAACATGAGGCAGCGTTTAACAACGTTTCAATTATGAAGTGAATGAATAATATTATGAAGTCTCATGAAAATTATAATAAATTATTTCAGAGAACAGGAAGGGCAATGCAAATGAAAATCCCATAATATTTATCCCATCCCCATTGACTCTGCTAGAGTTGAATTTTGAAAAATTAACTTAGACACACTAAAAAAAAAGTTCGCTTATTTTACCTTTAAAATGCAAGCTGAACATGTAAAAAAAATTTTTTTTTCTTCAGTATGTGCATGAAGGCATGCTCGCAGGTGCCGATATTTGACAGATCACTTTGGAACGTGCAATCAACTAAGAGCCACAAGTGCGTCTACTAATTTATAAGAGGGGATAAGACTAAGAAGCATCTGCTAAGTATCACAAGAATCACATCTGGGGTTTCTACATACTGATCTCTAACGCAAAATGAATTAGATGAGTGTAGGATATTTTACTTTATTTTATTTTTATTTTTTATTAAAAAATTTTTTTAATGTTTAATTCTTTTTGAGAGAGAGACAGAGCGCCAGCAGGGGCGGGGCAGAGAGAGAGGGAGACGCAGAATCTGAACCCACCTCCAGGCTGTCAGCACACAGCCCAACGTGGGCTCGAACCCATAAACCACAGGATCATGACCTGTGCCGAAGTTGGACGCTCAACCCACAGAGCCACCCAGGCGCCCTGAGCGTAGGATATCTTAAAGACAAGGCGACATTTATCTCATTACCTATTGTTACTGCTCTACAGGAAAACTTAAAAATAGTGTCTTCAAAAATTTAACTGGTACTGCAGTTATTAAATGCGTTCCCATGAGACTAGATTACAAGCAGGGTCATAACTTGGCACTTTGTTTTCTAAGTTAGCAGCCATATCCCTTCACCACTGTTCTACGTTCTCTTAATTCTACTTTTTAGTATACTGTACACATTGTTGGGAGCAATGGGGAGTCTACATTCCTCAAAACCAGGTAACAGGGTCATGGAAAACATTGTAATGTGGTTGGAGGTAATCTCTTTCACCGAAAATTCTGCAGAGAACTTTTTTTTTCTTTTTTGCCTATGATGTACAAAGACACTAGTTCATTGTGCAAATTGCACAGAATATTATTCTTCTGAATGTAGGTCACTAGACAGTGTTGATTTCTGTACCTTGGCCCACATATTTCTGTACACGTAATAGTTAAACAGTAACAGCCTTGTTACTGGCGGAGAGACGTTTAATGGGATAATGCACAGTATCATGGCGCTGCCCAACACAGGTGTCCTGTTTTCATCCAACACTAAGCAAGGAGCCGATTCTTAATGTGAAAACGGAGGAGATGCCAGTCTGGCTCGCGAGGGTGTCAGAGGCAACGCTGATGGTGACAGAGAAACAGATCCACAGAAAAGCACTCGAAAGATAGAGTGCTGTCTTTGTTAAGCACTATTAAGTTCCTTATTAAGAAGTAAATAAAGAATTTAACATACGATAAAATACTAGGAAAAAAAGAGCTTCATCAGGGCTATATTTGAGGACACTGTCAGCATTTTTAACTTTGGAAATAATCATCTACCACTAATAAAGATCACAAACAAAGTAGCATGCCAGAGTAAATGGCATGTTACACTGAGAAAATAAATGATCAGTAGGGTAGGTCAATATAGAGATGCACATTTTGATTAGACTAGACTATCCTTAATAGTCTGCTAGGAATTCCCTGCAATTCCTTAATTTTCTTCCTCTCTTATTCTCTCCTTTGTCCCCTCATCTCCTCTCCTCTTTCTTTCTACTTTTCTATCAACCTAACTTACACAATCTGCTACCTATATACTTACCTATCTATCCATCCATCCATCCATCCATCCAAATATATCGACTCACTCCTTTGGACAGGCCCACCACACATTCCCGACATCTATCACTTTCATTCTAGACTAGTCATTTTCAAGGAAATGATCTTTCATGATCTGTATATAATCGAATCACTAAAATGGGGGTCGCCAACCTAAGCGCTGAATAACAATTCTGGTGCCTGGAACAGATCAACTCGGCAAGAGTTAGCCCTCACTTAAGGATGCAAAGTCAACCAGGCTCATTTTGACTTACAAATGCCACAATCTGTACCATGGATATTAAAAATGCTTAGTGGGAATGACAAAAACTGTGATATGCTTACCTAGGCTTCAATCATCTCCTTCGGCCCCATAGCAAAACCGAGTCCTAAGTTTATTCTAAGCAGTCATGCACCCACCTAGAAGATGAATTTGCAGTAGATGTGCTTATGTGACTAGTTTTGGGCCACTGATAAAACGTAGAAGCAAAGTAAAGTGTTTTACTTCCTTGAGCCTTCTTAAAGGAAGGGCTGCCATCGTTCTTTGTCCCTTCCATTTACCAGGATGGTAGATGTGATGACTGGAGCTCTGGTTGCTATTTTGGACCTGATCCAATACCCCAAGGGTAGGAGGGTGAAAGGTTATAAAAGGTCCACACGACACCATGCAAAAATAAATCCCTGTATAGTTAAGTCACAATTTTTTGGCAATCTCTTACTTGCGAAAGAACACAAATACTACTGATAAAGTAGGTAAAAGTAAATATGAAAAACTAAATAAAGTACTAATTAACCCAGAGTTTCAGTGCTTCTGTTTTTTAATGTTAGTATGACACCAACTATAAGTATAAAAAAGAAAAGCATCTGGGGCGCCTGGGTGGCGCAGTCGGTTAAGCGTCCGACTTCAGCCAGGTCACGATCTCGCGGTCCGTGGGTTCGAGCCCCGCGTCGGGCTCTGGGCTGATGGCTCAGAGCCTGGAGCCTGTTTCTGATTCTGTGTCTCCCTCTCTCTCTGCCCCTCCCCCGTTCATGCTCTGTCTCTCTCTGTCCCAAAAATAAAAAAAAAAAATAAACGTTGAAAAAAAAAAAATTTAAAAAAAAAAAAAAAAAAGAAAAGCATCTGTTCTAATTGGTTTATTTTTTTTCACCTTCTTTTTTCATATCCCTGTAGGTTGTTTTAATAAAAGGTATATCACATTTAAATTTGTTACTATTCAATAGTATTTAAAAATTTTTTTTTAAATATTTATTTTTAACAGAGAGAGACATAGCATGAGTGGGGAAGGGGCAGAGAGAGAGGGGGGAGACACAGAATCCAAAACAGGCGGTAGGCTCTGAGCTGTCAGGACAGAGACCTATGGAGGGCTTGAACTTGGGAACAGCGAGATCATGACCTGAGCCGAAGTCAGACGCTTAACCAACTGAGCTACCCAGGTGCCCCTCAATAGTATTTTCATCATGATTTACTATTATGCATTACTTTCATTCCTTAAGTCAGATCCCACTTTACATTGAAGTTTTAAAGGCGGCAATTTTTTTGCTCTTCTAAACCCCAATGCACTTAAGTGTGCCATTCTTTTGACACATGTATTTATTTTAAACTAGATTATGAACTCATGGAAGACCAGATCTTTGTCTTTCACACAGCTCATAGGCAAGTCATTTATACGCAGTGGCTTTTAAGTGTTTACTGGTGTTTGTGGTTATTTATATGCCCTATGTAAAATATCTTCTCCAATAAATCCTAGAAAGGATAGCATTATTAGTAGTAATGTAATTATTTCTTTTACCAGTTTTCTTCACAGTCCCAAGTATCTCCAAAGGATGAAAAATAAAGGTCTAAAATATATGACCTTGTAAATCAAGGAGAATAAAAATCTGTGAATATCCGAAATCCTAAAACTTTTAAATGCTATTAATAAAGACATCAAAATTCTGTTTAACACACTTTGCATATCTAATGTTCTTAACAAAACATGCATTTCAAGCAGAAGTTTTAAGGGTTTTAAATCACAGATTTTCACAGCATTTCCTTCCGGCAGCTGATGAAAATTGGATAATATACAATCAGAACACTTTTTTTCTACACATTTTAAATTGATTGAAAAATAGAAACAGATTTAACATTCAAAAAAAACACATTTGCAACCGTTACATAAAAATGGTCTGATCTGATTTAGTAGATACTAGGTATAGAAACTTCGAGCTGACAGCATTCTTTGGGATGTTTTAAAACAGAGTGAACGTATTACAGCACCCAGGCTGCTACTCTCTCAAAATAAGTGCCTCTGACTCGTAGTTTGAATCTTCTACGAGGACTATCATAAAAGAAAATCTTCCACTTAATGAAAGGCAGCCTCCATATATCATTGCAGGTCCAAGTCTGACAATAAATTGGTTATGAATAGCTTTCAATATAAATACCTAAAAATAATACATTGCTGCAGAGGAGATATAGGAAATACAACACATTTGCGTAAGATGTGAAAGTTCAGCATTTATTACCATCTTCAATATGATATAGAATGTGGCAATTGAAAAATAACTAGGGGACTATTCAAGCTGTCGGTTTGTGTTAACTAGGTGTATATTCAAAGGAAATAAATAATGAACAAAAGTATCTACCCTACATCATGTTTACTAAGCTATAAAGGCATTGATTACATGGCCAGAAATGCAGTCCACAGAACACGATACTCTTAAGTAAGAGGAATCATGTTTATCACCAGAGAGATACCATATTGACTCTCAAATTCTGTTTGACCCAAGTAATTCATTCTTTTCCAAATATAAGGAAATATAGGGCATTTTTCTCTGCATAACTGTGTGTGTGTGTGTGTGTGTGTGTGTGTGTGTGTGTGTGTGTGTGTGTGTTTCTGTAGGCTGTTTGAGCATATGCAAGTTACTATGTGTTTACAGAAGGCAAGGATACAATACCTAAAATGTAAATGACAATTAGAGCAAGGAGTAAGGAAAGCTCTTAACTCCTCCTCCCCCAGATATTTCAATGCCTCTGTCCTTTGTCATACTGGTACCAGGCCAGGCCACTAGACATAGAGTCCATGGAGTTAATCCAACCAACCATGGCGAGAAAGAGCAATCTGCTATTTTTTTTATTATTTTGTAATAAAAAAA
Source organism: Leopardus geoffroyi (assembly GCF_018350155.1). Taxonomy (NCBI): domain Eukaryota; kingdom Metazoa; phylum Chordata; class Mammalia; order Carnivora; family Felidae; genus Leopardus; species Leopardus geoffroyi. The sequence goes on along the minus strand of NC_059327.1, from coordinate 12,846,496 downwards.
TCCTCTAAAAAGAAAAAAAGTGTGAGTAAATAGGATACATTTTCCTTAGTAAGAAATATTCTGGGGCACCTGGATGGTTCAGTCGGTTAAGTGTCCACCTTTGGCTTAAGTCATGATCTTACAGTTTGTGAGTTTAAGCCCTGCGTCGGGCTCTGTGCTGACAGCTGGGAGCCTGAAGCCTGCTCTGGATTCTGTGTCTCCCTCTCTCTCTGCCCCTCCCCGGCTTGTGTGTTCTTTCTCTCTCAAAAATAAATAAATAAACATTAAAAAGAAGAAATATTCTAAACAAAGTATGGTTTGTGCTGTGAAGCTTTTTTCTGAAAACACATATTGACCACATTTGAAACTAATTACAAAGCACCAGAGAGTGGAGAGGAAGGTTGTATGCAAACTTACATATTGGTAAATAATAAATAAATAAGTAAATAAATAAATAAATAAAAAGTCCTAGAAAGAAATAACAACATTAATTTCAGAAAAGTTAAACAACATAATAAAAATAATTGTATAATAAAGTTTGGTTATATAGGATTCTCACTGTAAAAAATCACTATTACTAAGTATTTATTAAATATTTATAGGGGCGCCTGGGTGGCTCAGTCGGCTAAGCGTCCAACTTCAGCTCAGGTCACGATCTTGCAGTTCGTGGGTTCGAGCCCCGCGTCGGGCTCTGTGCTGACAGCTCAGAGCCTGGACCCTGTTTCAGATTCTGTGTCTCCCTCTCTCTCTCTGACCCTCCCCCCTTCATGCTTTATCTCCGTCTCAAAAATAAATAAACATTAAAAAAAATTTAAAAAAATATTTATAAATAATAAGTATTATAAATGAAGTAGCCAATTTGTTGCCAAAAGTAGAATATTTTTGAGAGTAAAATGGGGTGGTATTCATAATAGACATTAACTGGGATGATGTTAGGAAAACCAGGAGATGTGTTCACTCTGTTTACAAGAGATGGGAGGGTATTATATCTGGCTGGAGTTGAAGATGATAAGTCCTTTGACTCTACTAAAATGAGAACAGATTCATTGCAATTATTTTGTCTATTGTGACAAACTGTAATGAATTAGAAGACCTTCCACACACGACCATGACAAAACAACTGGCACCAGACATGCTCTTTCACCCTAAACAACAAAGAAACTGAGCAGATTAGATAAAACAACTGTTTCAGGGTGATGAACAAGAGGCAATGGAGCACTGAGATCTTTGAGAGACAGAAAGCACATGAAGGAGACCCGGTATTTGTCCTGGCTTCCTGTCCTAAGGCAGTTTCCAGAGGGCATTCAGGGAAGTAGAGCCAAAGTAGAGCGGTGCGTTAGCATTAGAGTAGGCAGAGGTCAGAGTTCAGGATGCAGAGGCATCTAGAATTTGCGTTATGGGGTACTAGAAAGAAGTATGTTGCAGGGTAGAAATAAGAGAAGCAAGGAGTGAAAGTCTGCATGGAGATTCTTTGTGGGTCTTTGGCTAGGGATTGGGTTGCACATATGAAGGGCAAGACTCCAGGTTATTGAACAGAGTGGCTATTTGCTGCAAGGCTGAGAACTAATACCTCCGTTTAGCTTTTTTTATCTATGATCATGCAGGATGGAGAGATGGTAAAGCCAATGTAGTCTGAGTAGGAAGAATATACTGAACATCTCAAAGCATTGAGCTGAAATTACAGACAGCCTACAAATAGAGAATAAAGATGAACACCCAGCGTAAAGGATACGCCCTAAGGTATAGGAGATACAGCTACCGTAACAAAAAATAAAATTATCCTGACAGTTTAAAAATAATCTTTCTTCAACTTATCTATCAGAACAACATTCCATACCTTTAAAGGAAGACAACATAAACCAGATTCCATAATTCCTTAGAACAAATGCCAATAATGTCCAGGGTGTAATTAAAAATTACTAGAGGGGCGCCTGGGTGGCTCAGTCAGTAAAGCTTCTGACTCTTGAATTCTGCTCAGGTCACGATCTCAGGGTTTGTGAGATTCAGCCCCAAAACGAGCTCTGTGCTGACAGTAGGGAACCTTCTGGGGATTCTTTCTCTCCCCTCTCTCTCTGCCCCTCCCCTGCTTGCATGTGCACACTCTCTCTCTCCCTCAAAATAAATAAATAAACATTAAGAAAATGTTTATTTATTTTTGAGAGAAAGACAGAAGGAGAGAGACAGAATATGATGGAGGGGTAGAGAGAGGGAGACACAGAATCGAAAGCAGGCTCCAGGCTCTAAGCTGTTAGCACAGAGCCCAATGTGGGTCTGAAACCCACAAACTGCGAGATCATTACCTGAGCTGAAGTTGGATGCTTAACTGACTGAGCCACCCAGGCGGCTCAATAAATAAACATTTAAAAAAATATTACTAGAAATGTAAAAAAGCAGAAAAATGTGATCTTTTCTCTTTTTCAGAGAAAAAACCAGCAATCAAAACAGACCACAAAGAGGTTAGATATTGAAGTGAGCAGGAAAAAACCTTGGAACAACTATTATAAATATGCTCAAGGACTTAAAGGAAAATAGGAACACAATGATGGAACAGATGGAGGACCATCTGTAGAGAATAGAATATCTAGAATGAAAAGTAAAATATCTGAAGTAAAAATTCACTGGATGACCTTAGTAGAATATTACAGATAGAAGAATAAAGAGTTGGCAAACTGAAAAGAGATCAAAGGATTTCACCCAATTTCACACACACACACACACACACACACACACACACACACACACACAAATAAAAAAAAAGGATTAAAAATAAATTAACAGATATCCATAGGCAATTTAAAAAAATCATCCTTGACCTAAAGCTTACACTTTATACAAACAAAACAAACAAACAAAAAAACTCAAAATGGATCAGAGACTTAAATGTAAAATATAAAACCATAACATTTTTTAGGAAAAAAATACTTAGAGAAAATTCTTTGGGAACTAAAATTAGGTGAAGAGTTCTCATACTTGACCCCCAAAGCATTACACATGAAAGGAAAAACTGATAAATTTGACTTCATGAAAATTGAAAACTTTTATTCTATGAAAGACTCTTCTAGGATGATTACAGAAAATATTTGCAAATCACATATCGACAAAGGACTTGTATCTAGAATATACTGAGTACTCCCAGAACTCAGCATTAATAAAACAAAACAATGCAATAAAAATGGGCAAAATACATGAACAAGTATTTTACTGAAGAGGAGTATGCCTGAAATATATGCACATGAATGGATATTCAATATCTTTAGCTACTTGGGAAATGCAAATTAATATCACAATGAGTTATCACAATGTACCTATCAGAATGGCTAAAGTAAAAAGTATATATATTGATAAATACCAAATGCTGAGAAGAATGTAAAGAAAATGGACCATTCTGACATTGCTAGTGGGAATGTAAAATAGTATAAGTAATTTTGAAAATAGTTTGACATTTTAACATTAAATGTGTGTAGACTAGACAACCTATCAATTGCACGCTTAGGCTTTTATCCCCGAGAAATAAGAGTGTATTTTTATGAGAAATTTGCACACAAATGTTCATAGAAGCTTTAACAGTTTCCAAACTGGAAACGGTCCTTCAAAGAGTAAATGGCTAAACTACTGGCAGTACATTCAGAGCATGGGATACCACTCAGCTATAAAAGGAATGGACACTGGATACTTCCAATACTTGGATGAATCTCAAAAGAATTATGGTAAGAAAAAAAAAACAACAACAAAGTTTGCATTCCATATGGTTCCATTTTTGTGACATTATGTTTTCATGTTTATTTACTTATTTATTTGAGAGAGAGAGAGCACGTGGGGCAGAGAGCGAGGGAGAGAGAATCTCAAGCAGGCTCAGCACTGTCAGCACAGAGCCCAATGAGGGGTTCAATCCCATAAATCCTGCAATCATGACCTGAACCATAATCAAGAGTTGGATGTTTAGCTGACTGAGCCACCCAGGTGCCCTAACATTCTTTAGATCAAAAAATTTTAGAAACCAAGTACAGATTCGTTGTTGCCAGGAGTTAGGAATGGGGGAGGATGGGTATGGCTATCAACAGGTCAAATGAAGGATCCTTATATTGATAGTACAATTCTGTATATTGGTTGTAGTGATAGGTGCACGGAGTTTTACATGTGATGAAACTGCAAAGAACTACATATGCACCTGTACATATAAATGAGAGTATATGTAATTCATGAATAAGCTCTGTGGGTTGCACCAATATCAATTTCCTAGCTTTCATACTGCAGTATAGTTATGCAAGAGGTAAAGACAGACAAGGCTGGATTAAGGGTTCATAGACCTCCCTGTACATTTCTTTGAAACCTTCTGTGAATCTGTATTTATTTCAAGGTAATTTAAAAAATGTTAAAAATAAAGTAAATGAACACAGCCTTAGTGACCTGTGGGAAAACATCAAGTAATCTAACATACATTTTATTGAAGTCCAGAGAAGAGGAAATATTTGAAAACAAGGAAATAATATTTAACACATTAAGAAACTTTCTTTCTTTAAATTAACTATTTATTTATTTATTTATTTATTTATTTATTTATTTATTGAGAGAGAGAGAGAGAGAGAGAGAGAGAGAGAGAGATGCCATGAGCAGGAGAGGGGCAGAGAGAGAGGGAGACACAGTATCTGAAGCAGGCTCCAGGCTCTGGGCTGTCAACTCAGAGACTGATGTGGGGCTCGAACTCATGAGCAGTGAGATCATGATCTAAGCAGAAGTCAGACACTCAACCGACTGAGCCACCCAGACACCCCGTCTAATATTTAGATCAAAGAAGCTCAGCAAAAAACCATGCAGGAAAGACAAACAAAAACAAAAACACAAAAAAGGTAGTCACATCAGAGCTGAAAACCAAGCATAAAGAGAAAATCTTGACATTAGAGAGTAATGGACTCATTACATATAAAGCAATGCTTCTTCACAGGGGAAAATTGTGCCCTATAGAGAAGTTTGGCAATTTGTGGAGACATATTTGATTTTCACAACTGGGGGTGGTTGTGGGGGTGCTAATGGCAACTAGCCAGTAGGGGCCAGAGATGCTGCTAACCATCCCACGATGCTCAGGAAAGCCACCCAAAACAAAGAATTCTGTGGCTTATGATATAAGAAGCGCTCAGCTGAGAAATCTTGCTGTAAGGAAATAATAATGTGAATGATGGCCAACTTCAGATCAGAAACAATGTAAGCCACAGACAATTAAGTGACACTTTTAAAGTTACAGAAAAAAAAAAAAACTATCAATCCAGAATCCTATGTCCAGTTAAAAAAAAAAAAAAAGGAAAGGAGAGACAAGAAAAAAAATCCTTTAAATAGGTTAAAATAAAGATTTTCAGATAAATGAAAGCTGAGAAAATTTGTCACGAGCAAACCTGCACTGCCAGAAATGCTACAGAAATATCTCTTCAGGCTAAAGGGAGATGATACCAGATGGAAACTTGATCTATGGAAAGGAATGAAGAACGTGTAAAGTGATAAATATATAGGGATATATATAACATGCTATACATATATTGACAGATTATATAATTTTAATAATTATATTTGATTATATTCGTATGCATATATGTATGCATGTATGTGCACACACACACACACACACACACACTCACACAAAAACACACACATGTTTTTTTCCTTCTCTTAGTATCATGGGTTGAATTGTATCTCCCAAAATTCATATGTTGAGCTCCCAAACCCCAGTACTTGTGATTTTGACCTTATTTGGAAATAGGTTATTTGTAGATACAATCGAGTTAAGATGAGATCATTAAGGGCAGGCACTTGGATGGCTCAATCAGTTAAGCGCCTGACTCTTGATTTTGGCTCAGGTTATGATCTCGAGGTTTGTGACATCGAGACCTGTGTTGGGCTCCGTGCTGGGCATCCAGCTTGCTTAGTATTCTCTCTCTCTCCCACCCCTCCTCCACTTTTGTGCTGGTGTGCCCACACGTGCGTGCTCTCTCTTTAAAGAAAAAAAAATGAGATCATTAGGGTAGATCCTATTCCAATAAGACGGATGTCCTTATAAAAACGGGAAATGCGGACACAGACATGCTTGTGGACACAAGGAGAACACCACGTGAAGATTGGAATTTTGCTGCCACAAATGGGTCACAGTAGGATCTAGAAGACAAAAACAGAGCTCTCAGCACCTCCAGAGGGAACATGGGCCTACTGGCACCTTGATCTGGGATTTGTTGGCCCCCAGAACTGTGAGACAATAAATTAATTTTGTTGAAGCCACTCAGTTTGTGGTACTTTGTTGCGGTGGCCCTAGCAACATAACATACTTAGTTTCTCTAAACAACTGACCTTTTAAGGCAAAAATAATAATATTACATTGCAGTATCTTAATGTGTATAGAATTAAAATAATGATAAAACAGCACAAAATGAAGGTTCAAATGAATTTTAACTTTTACAATGTTTTAAAATGTTATTCAAAGCATATCAAGTAAACTGTGATAAGTAAAGATAGCATATTGCAAACATTTAAAAAGTTATATTAGGTACAGCTTAAGGAGCCTGAATGAAAGAATTAAAATGGATACTGAAAAAAATTTTTTTGTAATTTTTTTTTATGTTTCTTTATTCATGAGAGAGAGTGAGACAGAGCACAAATGGGGGAGGGGCAGAGAGAGAGAGGAGGACACAGAATCCAAAGCAGGCTCCAGGTTCTGAGCTGTCAGCACAGAGCCTGATGTGGGGCTTGAACCCATGAGCCATGAGATCATGACCTGAGCTGAAGTAGGACGCTTAACTGACTGAGCCACCCAGGTGCCCCGAAAAAAAAAATTTTTATTAATCCCAAAACAAAGAAAGAAATGAAGAACAGAAGAATAAAAAACAATACAATAAGTAGCAAAATTGTAGATTTAAATGTCCATAATTATATGCAATGAACTGAACGCTCCAATTACAAGGCATATCAGATAAAATACAAGAACTAGGTGTATATTTTATCCAGAAATTCACCTTCATCCAAGATAGACAGACTGGAAGTAAAAGACTAGGGACAGACATACCATGTAAACAACAGGCAAAAGTTAGGTAATAAAGCTCTCTCACTATCAGACAAAGCAGACATGAAGATAAGGTGTGTTGGTAAAGCAAAGAGGAATATTTCCAAAATAAAAGCATTGATTCATTAGGAACTTATGACAACCTTAATGACAGGCATATGTGTATGCAGGTAACAACAGAGCTTCAATAATGCATGAAATAAATGTTGACAGAATTAAAAGAGAAATTGATAAATCCACATTAATAGAGATTGCCAGCACCAATCTCTCGGTATTTTACAGATTTAAACACATGTTCGGGTAAAGAATATTTCAACCACGTGATCAACCAAATTGAATAAATTTGTATTTATATAACACCACACCCAGCAATTTCATACTACATAGTTCTTGGGACTTTCATAGCACTTGGGATATTCACCAACATACACTTTATGATGATATCAGCTCAACAAATCTCAAAAGATAGAAAACTCACAAAATATGCCCCTAAAGACACAAAATATGTCTCTAAAGTAGAAATAAGAATAAGATATCTAGAAAAATCTCTAAGTATTTGGAACTAAAATAACATACTTCTAAATAATGTGCAGTGAAAGAGTAAATCACAAAGGAACCCAGAGGGTATTTTCAACTAAATGACAATGAAAATATCATGAATAAAAATTTGTGGGATGCAGTCAAAGCTATGATTCAAGGGAAGTGTGTAGCATTATAATACTTATATAGGAAAAGAAGAATGAGTTAAACATAATAATCTAACCTCCCATTTTAGGCATCTGGAAAAAGAAGATCAAATTAAAACCAAAGAAGGAAAAAAAATAGTAAAATTAAAAGTTAAAGTTAATTACGCTAAAAACAGACAGAAAATTAACAAATCCAAAAGTTGGTATTTTGAAAAGACTAATAAATTTAATGGACCTCAGTAAAACCGATCAAGAAAAAAATATTAGAAACACAAGTTACCAATATCAGGAATGACAGAGGAACTATGACTACAAATGAAACAGAGATTTAAAGAACAAGGAAGGAATGTGATGAACATTTGTTGGAAAATGTTTGACAGCTCATATGAAATAAATATGTTGAAAAACTCAATTTACCAAAATTAAAAAGTAAAATAATGTAAATAACTCTATATCTCTTAAAGAATGAAATTTATAATTACAAACCTCCTCCCTGAGAACACTCCAAGCCAAGATGGACTGTCTGGTGAATTCTATCAAAATTTTATGGATAAATGAATTTATACAAGCTATTTAAGAAAATACAGGAAGAGGAAATACTTTACTTTCCTGCTCATTTAATGAGGTCAGCAATACCCTGATAATAAAACTCGACAAAAATATTTCAAGAAGAGACGAATGTCCTTCAGAATATAGACTTCAGTAAGTTCTATGAACAAAATGTTATTGAGTCAAATCCAGGATTACATAAAATGATCATACATTACAACCAAATGGGGATTTATCCCAGGAATGCAATATGGGTTTAGCACTTAAAAGATCAATTTAATCCACCAAATCATCAGAAAATAAAGAATGAGCGTACAATCATTTCAATATGTGCAGGAAGAAATGCTTTTGACAAAATTCAACACGTATTCATTATAAAGAACACTTAAACTCGGGTCAGACAAAACTCCCTTAGTCTGAAAAGGCATCTACAAGAAGCTTAAGGTTAATGTCATACTTAGTGCTAAAACAGTGAACACTTGGCTTCTGAGATCAGGAACAACGCAAAGATGTCTGTTCTCACTTTCTATGTCCTGTTGTGCAGGTAGCCCAAAGTAATACAACAGCAAAAAGAATGACATAAAAGGCATAAAGATTGGAAAAGGTGAAGTAAAATACTGTACTCATAGACAAAATGACAATTTACATAAAAATCCACTGGACCCTGTAGAAAAAACTACTAGGAGTAGTAAGTCAGTTTGAATGATCGTAGGATACAGAGTCAATATGTACAAAAATCAATTGTAGTTTTGCACACTGACAGCAAACAATGAAATGAGAAATGTGAAATTTTAAATGCAGTTCATAATAGCAAAAAAAGCACAATAATTAAGCATAAGCTTTAAAAGGATGTGCAAGCTCTGCAATGAAAAGCATAAAATATGAAAAAAACAAGACTAAGTAGAGAGTTATCATGTTCATGGATTGGAAGATTCAACATTATTAGCTTAGTTATTTGTCTTCAATGAACTATGAAGTCAGTGCAATCTCAATCAAAATCCCAACAGGACTTTTTGTTTTTGTCTTCTTTGTTTGTTGTTGGTTTGTTTGTTTGTTTGTTTGAAGAATTTACTAGTTCATACTAAAATATGAATGGAAATACAAAGGATCTAAAGTAGCTAAAAACACTCATAAAAAGGGATAACACAGTTGGACGACTTCCATTACCTGATTACAAGAGTACAGTGTTCGAGGTAGTATGGAATTTGTATAGAGATAATGCAACCCATTAACGAAATAAACAGGTCAGAAATAGATCGATGTGATCAAATGATTTTCGCTAAAGGGCCAAAACTACTCATTTGGGGAAGGAATTATTTTTTTAAATAGATTGTGCTGAAATAATTGCATAAAAACATGAAAGAATGCATCTCAACCCCTACCTTAAACCATGCACAAAAATTTATTTTTTTTAAGATTTTATTTTTAAGTAATTTCTACACCCAATGAGGGGCTCGAACCCACAACCCCAAGATCAAGAGTCGCACACTCCATCAACTGAGCCAGCCAAACACCCCCCGTGCATAAAAATTAATTCAAGATCATCATATAAGGACGAAATATAAGGGCCAAAACTATAAAGATTTTCACACTTGATGTTGGCAACTATTTCTTAGAGAGGACCCAGAAATCACTAACCATGAAAAAAAAATGACTACAATTCATCAAAACAAAAATACCTATTTATCAAAAGAGACAGTTAAGAAAATAGACAAGCCACAGACTGAGTGAAAGATTCCTTACACACAAAATCTCATAAAAGTCTTCTCTCCAAAGTATATTGTAAAAACTCCCACAACTCAAGCAAACACAGTTAATGGGCAAACAACTCAAATAGACACTTCAAAAAAGGGAGACATATAAATGGCCAACAAACACATAAAAATATGCCTACGCCACTAATCACAAAGGTAATGCAGATTAAAGCCACAGTAATATCACAAAAAAGTTAAAACCCAGAAAACGAATAACATCAAATGTTGGTAAAGATTTGGGACAAATGGCATCCCACTCCGGTGGGACTGTAAGATGGGACAGACTTTGAAGAACTGTTGAGCAGTTTGTTCTAAGGTTAAACACACGTCCTCCATGACCCAGAAATCCACCCTTTAATATTATCCCAAGAGAAATGAATACACTCGGCCACAAAAGGCTTTTACAGAAATGTTTGTAACAGCTTCATTCATAAGGTGTAAAACTTGGAAACAACCTAAATGCCCAATGAGAAAGTGATAAAAAAAATAGCAGTATATTAATTTACTACAATTCTACTCAGACTAAAACAAAAAAAAAAAGTGTGAACCAAACTACTTTTAAACTTAGCAACAGGGATGAAATTCAAAAGCATTACGTTGAATGCAAGAAGCCAGAAGCAGAAAACACACGTTGCATGACTGCATTTAAATGAAGTTCAAGGATAGGCAAAACTAATCTCCAGGTAGAAATATACTGGTAAGAGAGAGTGGTTAGTGATTGACCCTTTCTTTGTGACATAAAGAACTTCTTGTTTTTCATACTTATGCACATTAATAACTAAATGGAATATCTACCAAATACCTATTTTTGTAATTCTCAACATCTCAAGAAAGTTGAGATACTGCTGAATTGTTTTTTTTTTTTAATTTTTTAACGTTTTATTTATTTTTGAGACAGGGAGAGACAGAGCATGAACAGGGGAGGGTCAGAGAGAGGGAGACACAGAATCCGAAACAGGCTCCAGGCTCTGCGCTGTCAGCACAGAGCCCAACGCGGGGCTCGAACTCACAGACCGCGAGATCGTGACCTGAGCCAAAGTCGGACGCTCAACCGACTGAGCCACCCAGGCGCCCCCTGAATTGTTATTTTTAATGCCAATTTTAATCTTGCAAATCTGTTAATGCTTTATAACATACATATTCTTTAAAATAAGTAGAAAACCCACTGAGGAGTTTTAAATAAGACTTTTAGGAAATATTACCTTAAGTGTTTTTCTTATATGCAAAATGCACATAATTAAAGACAATTAAGTACATGTTCATGAATGGGTTGAAGTGATATAGGTATATAAGGGTATAGGTATATATACTACAGATCTCTTTAAAATGGAGTGTATCCTTAACATTTAGGAGCGAATCAAGAATTTCTCTGGACAACAGGTAAATAATGTATAATAGACAAGATAAAATATCACACTGTGATTTGCAGATAATTAACGACACTAAAGGTTAAAAAAAAGGTGAAATTATATTTAAAATGGCACCAGTTGCCCTAAAATGAAAATTAATTAAGTTGGACAAGTCATAACATTTAATAACAGTATACAAGAAATTGAACAGTGACCATTTTTTTTTTTGGAAACTCGGGCTGGATAAAAACTCTATAATTTTTGTCTCCAGGATCTTGATCAATAAGATACTATCTAAATCATTAAGTGAAACATTTGAAATGTGAGGGTTTAATTACTATTTCTCGGGAAGATGCCTAAAAATTAACAGAGATTAGGAGGCTCTTAGTAAGGCCTTCCCTAGAATAGGTAAGTGGAAAGGCAGCTATCTTTCTAGAAATACATGTGATTTCCATTTCTCTTTTATTATGCTAAACACAATAAAGCCTTTAACAAATGTGCCATTAAGTCTTTGGCTGATCTAAGTGTACCTCTATCTATTTTCTTGGTTCCTTTGAGAAACCGTGCAAAATCTTCATCCTATGTTAATTTTCAATTTAATCGGTCAATGCCAAAAGAAAATCTTTTACTCTAATTATAAAAGACAGTTGCTGTAAACATTTGACGTGATGAATACCTTTCCTGATCTTGGGCAGGCTATAATTGATTAAGCACAAATATGAGGAAAAACCCGAGTGGAGTGCTTAATCAGCAGTGACCCACAATTAAAACAGGTGATATTTGCTGGGTTTAAGAATAAAAGCAATGTGACTCCAATTAGCTGTCAAATCATCTGGAAAAACAGCTGTTACATAAATAGAAAATCACTTCGCCTTCCTGCTCACTTTTTCAATGTTGTCTTTATTGTTAAGTCATTTAAAAAGATAGTCCCTTTATTCACATAACATTAAAAAACAGGAGAGACTAATTTGCAGTGTTGGAAGTCATGAGCGTAATTAACTTTGGTGGGGATGGGAAAGGGTGGGAGAGGGAAATGTTAAAAAGGGCACAGGGTTGGGGCGCTTGGGTGGCTCAGTCAGTTGAACAACCGACTTCGGCTCAGGTCATGATCTCACAGTCAGTGGGTTCGAGCCCCGCGTCGGGCTCTGTGCTGACAGCTCAGAGCCTGGAGCCTGCTTCACATTCTGTGTCTCCCTCTCTCTCTGCCCCTCCCCCACTCATCTGCCTCTCTCAGAAATAAATAAACATTAAAAAAAGTAAAAAAAAAAAAAAAAAGGGCACAGGGTTGTGGGGATCTACTGGGGTGCTAGTAACACTCTGTTTCTTAACTGGGTCCTGTTTTATGGATGTGCTCACGTCGTGTAAATTCATCCAGCTCTGCACTTACAACCTGCACATCTTTTCTGAATGTTATACCTCAGTACATTTACAGAAAAATATAGATTCCTTCCATAAATATATGGAGTCACTTCAGGACTGGACCAGAATTGAAAGGATGTATGCTAGTGTCTATTATAAATAACCATTGTCTTGAAAGCTTTCCTCATCAGTGCTTCTAATCTCCCAAGAACACATGCCAAAATATTGAAAATTTTTATGAAATAAGACTCTACACAAAACAGAGGTGCAACATTAGATTTTGATTATAATCAGATTTCAAATTTAAATGCTACTTACCAAAATGGTGTATTTTCCTTCAATTTTGTATCAGATTGCTCATTAGAGTTGCTAAGAAAGACGGTGCTGGTCTTACAAACCTGGAGAAGAAGTACAAATAGAAAAACTGCTATACTGTGTTTATTTCATGATAACTGTATGTATTAACTATACTAACATGTATGTATCTACATAACTATGAACGGATAAGTCATTCATGTAAGCATTCATATAACAAACAACTGGGGCGCCTGGGTGGCTCGGTCGGTTAAGCGGCCGACTTCAGCTCAGGTCATGATCTCACGGTCTGTGAGTTCAAGCCCCGCATCAGGCTCTGTGCTGACAGCTCAGAGCCTGGAGCCTGTTTCAGATTCTGTGTCTCCTTCTCTCTCTGACCCTCCCCCGTTCGTGCTCTGTCTCTCTCGGTCTCAAAAATAAATAAACGTTAAAAAAAAAAGAAAACAAACAATTGCCAAGAATCTTTGCATGTACCAGGTGGCACGGGGTGAAAGCAGGTACATAAAGACGTATAAAAATGTGCCAAATTGTGAGGACCACGAAAGAGGAACAGATCACATGTTACAGGACACAGGAGGCAGAAGAGATTACTTCCAAGAAGGAGATTGAGTAAAGCTCTGTGGAGAAGGTGGGTCTTAAGCCAGCCTAAGAAAGAGTCTAATTTCTTTTAAATGTTTATTTATTTGTTTTGAAAGAGATGGAGTGTAAGGGGGGGAAGGGCAAAGAGAGAGGGAGAGAGAGGATCCCAAGTAGGCTCCACACTGCCAGATCAGAGCCTGATGTGGGCTCGATCTCAGCAACCGCAAGACCAGCTGAAATCAGAGTCAGATGCCCAACCGACAGAGCCACCCAGGTGCCCTGAAAGAGTCTGATTTCTTAAAGATGATGGGCAGGAGTTGGAATGAGAAGAACGGATGGGGAGGGCAATCCAGGACAAAATGACCAACTATGGAGTTTGAACGTAACGGAAAAGGGGGCGTGGGAAGCTGAATGCATTTCAGTTTCATTGGAGAACATTTCCAGAAGATTTGGAATCAGTGTGAAACTCTGGGGCTAGAGGTTGTCACTTGCAAGGAGCCAGGCACTACAGAAACTCAGGGGTTGGGCTGTGAATAAGAAAGAGGACAGCCCAGCCCTCGTGAAGCTCTCAGCCCATCAGGACAAGCCAATACAAAAGACTATTAACATACGTGTGAGCAACAGAGGTTTCTTTGGGAAATCTCTAGCTGAGGAACGAGTGAGGTCCAAAAGTCAGAGTTAAAAAATGACAAGTCTCAAGAGAAGTGATCATAAAGCAATGATCACCCAGCGAGAGAGAGCATAAAGAGGGAGCGACAGGGACAGACTCAGTTACATGTACCAGAAAGGAAAAGGTGAGTGAGGGAGCAAGCAGAGAGGAAGCAGGAGGTTCACAAGAGCCTGGCATCAGGAAAAATGACAGAGAAAATTTTACGGAGGAGGTTATGCTCAAGAGCGGGACGCTTTGAAGTTGAATCAGGGCGGATACTAAAAAGTGGTTTATTTCTTTTGCTTATTCACTGGTGAGGTGCAAGGTATTCATGGTTGATGTTGAAAATTCCGGGTCGATGAAAGCTGACCTAATATTTGGCCATTGCATATAAACGTCAGCACCACATTTTACAGCCAGTGTCTGTATTTGTGCCTGAGCCATGCCAGTTGTTACATATTTTGCAGATCACCTTGAAGGAGGGCCCAATGTACTCTGGTAGGTAGTTATTTCCACAAAATGCCACTCTTATTTCTTAGCGCATCAAGGATCTCTGCAAATGATTAAATTCAGTAGATAGGGGGCCCTGCAGGTAATTTTTCCTCCCCCAGCAAGGTGACTCGTCGCCACCACTTGGCTATGTCTGGACATGGAATGCTGGAGACAGTTGCTGAGTGATGAGTTCATGCTTATCGAGTGTGTTAGTACTAAGTGCTTCGTGAGTATTAGCTCATTTAGTCTCCATAACAACCTTAGAAGGCAAGCACAATTTTCATCTGAATATTACAGATGAGGTAACTGAACCTGAGAAAATTTAAGGAATTTTGCCAAAGGTCGGTCTTCACAAAGCCAGAGCCGATCACGGCTTTTTCTCCTGGTCGGAGTGGGAACTATTGTTCATTAATTCTCCTGGTTTCTACACAATTCTCCAATTAAGATTCAAGCCCCATACTACGGGTGACCTCGTGGGGCATGCCAGAGCATCCTGAGCTGGGACAAGTAGGAAGTGGATTCCTGTTACATTACCTTATCGTCTCCAACTTCATGAAAAATGGGAGTTTTTATGTTGCGGAACCTACAGATACATGGATTACGCTTTACCATTCAACTAGCTGATACTCTGTTTCTTCAGAGGTCTCAATGAGAGCCTGGGGGCAGTGGGGGGAGGTGGTACGTAGCGTCATGGCAGAAGATCAGGGTGAGGACAAGCCAAGTCCTAAGATTAGGTTGAGGGATTCATTGGTTATCGATGACCCTAAAGACTGTAGTTAAAGGAGCATGGCGACACAGACCCATATTTGCTTTCTGGAGTCAAGCCCTTGTGGGTTTTCAGCACAAGTAGTTTGGCCCTGGAGCATCTCTGTCTGCTTTTCACTTGACTGTTGGAAATGGTTGGGGGAGGAAGCCGTTAGTTCCACTGCATTTGGGAGAAGCTATGGGCCGCTGGGTTTGGATTTCCAATTGAAGAAACTTAGATGTGTTTCCACGTGGAAATGTGTGGGCCTAATTTTATAGCTGTGCTGATCAAATACACTTTTCTAGTTATCTTATTGGCTTTGTGCATGGTGTCTGCTGGCCCGAGAATCTAGTCATATTATCAAATATCACTTCTATAAGAAAATTCCATGGTGCCCATTTATTCATTCAAGAAATATTTATTGCACATCAGCTATATCCCTGGCACTGTATTAGACAGATACTATTTATCCAACAGTCATCAAATGCAAACATGGTGGCCGGCCTAAATAAACTTCTAAATGAGCATGTTACCAAGACACTTTTAGGGTTTTTTTTATTAATGTTTATTTATTTTTGAGAGACAGAGAGAGAAAGAGAGAGAGTGAACTGGGAAGGGGTAGAGACAGGGAGACAGAAGCCGAAGCAGGCTCTGGGCTCTGAGTTGTCAGCACAGATCCTGATGCGGGGCTCGAACCCACGAACCACGAGATCATGACATGAGCTGAAGTCTGATGCCTACTGGACTGAGTCACCCAGGTGCCCCGCAAAGACGCTTTTAAATACAATTAGTATTCTAGCTGACAATTGACTATTTGTCTCTAGACCTGACCTTCTGTTACTCAAGAACAATTGTACAGAGAGTGATGGGTAGCAAAGAAGGAAATGAACTCATGCGCATGTGGCGCATGTTGTCAGGCACTGGGAGATGCTGTGCTCACGTGCTTCATCCCCACCACAGGCCTGTGAAGTAGGTGATGCTTTCCCGGATTTGAAGCCCAATTTCGTTGAATCTGAGGCACATTCTTTCTCTACTAGACCATGATGCCTCTTGTCTGCACTTCTGTACCTAACTCGTTGCGTCCCTGAGTAGCACTGTGGATAACCTCTGTTACTTTCCTTTTTCGTAGAGAGGCCTTTGTTATGCCCAAAGGGTAACACTGGCTCTTGTAGTCAGTGGCCAGCATAATCAGAGAGAGATACTGGCCAACTATGTTTTAAGGAGATTTTACTGTTTGCGGTTGCTATGACTTCTAGAAAATACAAATGCCTATGTTTTTAATATTGATGATAGTACTACTGATTTTTTCAGCATGTTATTTTTATTTACTCAAACGTCATAATAAAACATTATCATTCAGAGGCCTGTCAATATTGAGATAAACACAATAGGTTTTGGTTGTAATTGTTTAACCTTGATCGATTGATAGTATCTGTCCTTCAAGGCTTATGATTATACAATTTTAGAGAATATATTTTTTATTTACTTATATAGTCACAGCACTTATTATCACTGGTGAAGCATAGTTCCCTTTCCTGAAAAGCAGTCTCTCTATCAAAGGGATCTTGAACATTATGCAATGATTCGGGACTTAACCTTTCTGTGATTCACAGGTCAGCATAAATCACTTAAAAAAATATGCATTCCTGAAGTTATCAATTGTAAATATGTAGTTTCAGTGAGTTTTCATTCTCTTGAAATTATAGGATTCTTGTTAAGTATAATTATATGCCAAAAGACAACCCAAGAGAGCATCTACAAAATAAATAACTCAGTAGTGGAATAGTTGCTGTGATTGTTCAGTCCGTCCAAATTATGAATTAGACTGACATACACCTGATCACAGTAGAGTTAATCATGAGGGTGTTAGAAACTTCTAGATTGACCGTGACTTGGGTGACTTAGCTATAGGTTAGAGTTAACAGACTCAATTTCTTGAAAATTACAGAAGATAGAAATAGCATGTTAATTTATGGGGAGTAATTACTTCAGGGCGCTACTGAGGTTAGCCACGTAATCAAGATTATGGTTTCCAAATATCAAGTGAATTAAAATAATCATTTACTATTAACTTTACTCTTGCAAAAACTATTTCCAGCTTTCAGCAATTTTATATGCCTTGCAAATATTTAGAAAATGATCAAAATCTCTGGATTTAAAAAAGTAGATATATCGCATATAACTTAGAGCAATACATATTCTGTGCAGGTTTATAAACAGTGGTAAGCAAACTGATTATTTTAAGTGGCACTAAACTTATGAATTTTTATGCTTATTGACACATTTTTTGACATTCTGAGGTTTTTCCAATCAAGTCTCCTTAAATATATATTTGGGAGGATTCTGATAAGAATCATAATACAAAAAGAAGAGTAAAGCAGCAGATTTCGAAAGCTCTACCAACCTAGGGACATGTATCATATCTGAAGATCACAGGAAAAAAGTGTCTATGATGAAAATAGACAGAGTGGAAAGAAATGGTTATTTCTGTCAGTGCTAAAAAGCTTAGAGAGTCACTGATTAAGGTCACTGCCAATTTTATCAATGAGGAAAGTGCTTTAGCAAGGCTTCAACCCCTTATTTTTACCATCTTCTGTGTAAGCATGTGGATGATGTTACTGTCAGGGTGTCCAAGATCAAACACAAAGGGCATTCAGGGTCAACTAAACTAGAATTTTCATCAGAACATCTAGACTGTCTAAAACCTACTCCAAATAATGCATTTTATGTCTTCTTGACCCCTTGTCTCCTTCAAAGCCATCATCATCAAGAACAACAAAAAAAGAGAGAAGGGGAAGAAGAAGGAAGGAAAAAGAACCAATAACTACATTAACATTTGTCCTTGGCTTCCCTGGAAATAAAGAAAATCTATAATGCTCAAGACAAATCTTTCCTTTAAACATTTATCAATGGAATAACTACTGACAACAGTAAGTAAGATCTAAATCCCGGGCTCCAAGCTGATATCCAAACACATTGCTAATCAACAGCCAACACAGCCTACTTTATAGCTCAGGTGAAATTTATTAAATCATTTTCCCATCTGTAAGCTCCACATAAGTATGAAAGATGTGTGTAAATCGACTCTGGTAGTACCTGAATAATGTAATTGGAAGTTACAATAGGACAAAAAATAGTAATTTCACATTAGAACACACTTTAAATTACTGTGTACAGATGGTTGGACATGTTCAGACTAGTAGATGTCTTCAGAGCCCTAATTGAGTCATAGAATCAACTCGCTGTAGAACAATGGAGAACAATAAATGGAAGATGTAGCCCAATACTTTGGCATTGATAATTCGAAATCTCGGGAAAAAAATGATACCTTCTGAAAAACACCGACCTAAATGAGTCAGAGCAACTTAAGCACAGAGAGCTACAGGTCAAGAATCTCCAGATGTCCCATCTGGAACCTAAGGCTCTAGAATCTCAGCTTTTAACCCCATAGAGGCGGCTTAGCCACCATCTACAGTCATTCTTGATACATGTTCATCCTACCAGATCTCCCTTAATTTTATCTGATCCTGATCAATACCTTGGCCGATTTGGCCATAGACTCTATTGCCGTTAACTTCAATTGTTCCCTGCACTGGTTCCCCAGTTTGTGGCCTAATAAGGGCCTGATGACAAGATGTTTTTTTTCAAGGTCAGACATATCTCTGTGGCTTACGAAGATACAGCTTTCTCTCTTCTCTCTCTCTCTCTCTCTTTTTTTTTTTTTTTTTGGTAGCCTGAGGTTTTCAGCTTCATAGTCATTAGCACCCAAGAGAACAAGGGTGAAAATGTAATCTCTGTCTGGGAAAGCCTCAAACTCTTATCAGCTCATTATCAGTGAGCTGGTGTTGGGGCCCTAAAGCTCAAAGCATGCCCTGTGGACTTCTGTAGAACTTCAAAGTTCAGTTGATGGACAGAAAACTCATCTTTGACTCCTACAGTTGAATAATATGCAATTTCATACAGACTAATGGATACTCACTAGTATTTGCTGAGTTGCTAGAAGGTACTACTCATAAACTAATATTAGCATGTTACCAGAATTAACTGAAAACTGTAAATTAGTATTCCACAGAGACATCTGACTTCAACTCGATGCTTGGGAGCCCTGCAATGTTCCTGCTGTTCATTTTCACATGAAAATTGTTAGAATTCCTGAAATCTGGGAAGGGGCATGACGTTAGTGCTACTGTTTTGAATTGGTCTTGATTGCAGACAAATATGTGTGAGTTAACGTGTTTGTAACATTACTATTTGATTTTATATTTGTTCATCATTTGCTTTGTTGCTTAATTGCTGTGTTGCTAATATGTTAACTACTATTTTGTCCCTAACATAACAAATATGTTAATAGTTATTTTGTCACTATTTTTTATAGTAATAAAAAATCTATACATTTTTTTTTTTAAATTATGGGGTCTTTTTCCTCTGAAAAGTAGGAATAGATTGAAATATATAAATCCTTAAGTGAACCACGGTCAAAGGTTTGAGAAGCACTGCCTCATGAAAGGATTGAAGTCAGGACAGAAAAAGTTTTATGAGCAGGGACTTAAAATAACAATTCTTGTTTGTGACCAGCTACTTGTAGGTGCCTGGATCCAGGAGAAAACCCCGGGGGGGGGGGGGGCTAGGTACCTGAGGAACAATGTCAAGGGCAGGCAGTCTTGCCCTGGGTCAGCCTTATTTGTACGTCACAGAGAGCTATAATTTGTTTCAATTTTGCCTTCTTATCCAGGTATCATGAGAAGCATTAGCATTTTCCCCATAATTTGTTTTTGCCTAACGTTACTAGAAATTCATTTTCTACTTAGAATGTAAATTATGTTTCCTATTTGTCCTCCAACCAATGTAGCATTTCTTTATGCTTTTTATGCATGATATTTACTGTGTCTGTGACATTTTTATTTAGTAGTCAGTATTAATAAATCTTCATGAAAGTAAGAGTCATTGTGATTTTGTTAAAAATGCATTGCTTACAGTTCTTTGAGGAAGTATGAATGTTCAGCTAAAAAGATAAAGCATCAAACAAAGGAATAAACACTGTCATAGAAGAAATTTAGTTCCATCTTTGCATTGGTGAAATTAATATTTTTAGCTGAATGGTTAATTTTTTCTGACCTCCATTCTTTTCAGCTTCTGAAAATACAGAACCAGGGTTAAAGTAGTATTTAAAAAAAAAGCCAAATAGGCAATAATGTATCTAAATCAGCCCATAAATACAGTTGCATGGTTTTCTATAAAAATGCCAAAAACATACCAACATTTTTCATGACATATTTCTGAAACACATTATTCACGCAAACATTCTTCCTGATATCTGAGCTAAATTTCTTTTGTGTGTGATTGTACTTATTTCTACTGATCACTTGAAAGGGACCTGAGATAGTCTTTACTTCTTATGAAACATACTATTTTAAAAATAAGTTAAATTATTTGGGTTTCTTTTCATAGTTCTTATGTTTTATTCCTCTGGAAACAGGTCTATTGCTCCAAACTGGATATGGTAATTCAGTCATCAAAATAATCAGGTAGCAATAATAAAAATATATATAGAATGCAGTTATATATGTACTATAATATAATGAAGCAAAAATTCAAAAAAAACCCCACATCTGTTTAATTCCATTTTAATTGAGAAAACATGTAAAAAGCTATGTACGATAGTACCTAGCACATCATAAGGCCCCCCAAAATCTTTCAATTTGCCCCCTTTTTGATTTACTTCTCACAACAGTTTGGTGTATGACAAAACCTGGCATATATATTGTTTTTTTTAATATTAATTTTAATTTTAATGGGTCTTTTTGCAGGGAGGGATTTCTGTTTATGAAGTTTGAAAGAAGCTCATATTGGGGTGACAAAAAGAAAACACTAATACTATTTTTTTAAAAAGAAAGAAAAGGGAAGTTGAATTTTTTTTTTTTTTTTTTTTTTTTTTAGAGAGAAGAGAGAGCTAGTAAGGAAGGGGCAGAGGGAAAGAGAGAGAGAATCTTAAGCAGGTTTCATGTCCGGTGCAGATCATAACACGGGGCTGGATTTCATGGCTGTGAGATCATGACCTGAGCAGAAATCAAGAGTCAGATGCTTGGCTGACTCAGCCACCCAGTCACCCCAAAAATATTTTTTTTAGTGCATCATCGGATAAAATAAAATGATTTACTGGAAATTTAAGTGTTTTACTGCACTTCATAAGAAATATAGTAGAGGGAAAATGACATTAGTTTCTGGTCTTCTATGATCCTAAGCTCTTTTCCAGGCAGTTTTCCCCAGTCTAGTATTTATAGAGAAGTACATGTGTGCATATAAGGGAGTTTGTGTCATTAAAGGGCATTGCCCTGATCTTTTAAAAACTGAATTAAAAATCCACTTTCTCTCTAAGGAATTATTTTAAAGGACTCTGCTTAAAAAATTTTTTTTTAATGTTTATTTTTGAGAGAGAGAGAGAACGAACATGAACAGAGGAGGGGCAGAGAGAGAGGGAGACACAGAATCCAAAGCAGGCTCTAGGCTCTGAGCTGTCAGCATAGAGCCTGATGCGGGGCTCGAACACATGAACCATGAGATCATGACCTGAGCCGAAGTCGGACGCTTAACCGACAGAGCCACCCAGGTGCCCCGAGGGGACTCTACTTTTGAACACCTTCTCAAATAACATGAAAAAGTCTTATAAATTAACTTAAAATGTAATCATTTTCACCCAAAACAAAGATAAATCAATATTGGAGAGATAAGCATGGATCAGAAGAGTGGGTCATGGTTTCAATTTATGGGCACGCTTTTCACAGAGGCTCACAGCAAAATATAAATATCACAGTGGTAAAACTGTGCAAAGTAGTCTTCATACTGTCAATGAAATTCCTGTATATTAATCAGATGTTAACAGAGAAACTCATTGAAAAGATCATTTCATTGTTTTACCTAACTGATAGGGACAGGTAGGTTTAAGGGAGAGAGAGAGAGAGAGAGAGAGAGAGAGAGAGAGAGGAGCAACAGAAAAGGAAATGATTCATGGTGCAAAATATATTCTTCCATTAAACCATTGTTAAATTAACCAAATAGAACTGTGATGTTAAATGCCATCAATGAATTTAGTTGTGTGGCTATATTATAAACACTTTTTGACAAATCATAGATTTAGGAATTATTAGGGGCCTGGAAGAAAGAAAAAAGAAAGAAAACCTGAATAAATAAACAGTGGCTGAAACCCTCAGCAAGTTCCAGCTCCACGTAATGAATATTTCAGGTGCACCTTGATATCCTTATATTTTTCAAAGACAAGTAGACAAGACGCATTTTACATTTGTTAAAGACTTCTGATTGGCATATACGTTGAAAGTCTGCCTCAAGACTGAAAGGCAGAATGTTCCTCAAAAGCCGTAGCTATAAAATATTTATTCCGCCTTCTTTCATAGAAAAGAATGAGTTGACTCTGTGACATAAATCTCTGCTAATACCAACAAAATTACACATATTCTGCTAAATGATTATTCTTAGAAGGTGAACCAGGTCTTGTTTGCTGGAGATGATCATAGTAGAATAATGTAAGTATTGTTTACAGTGTTCTTGTGATAGATAATAATGTACTTTCAAGTGTTAGAGCACGTAACATCTAACAACGTAAGGTCTGCTAAAGATTGCTTAAGAAAGACGATGCTGGATGAACTTTTTTCTGGATTGTTTACTTTCTTTTTAATTTTAAAATTACATTGTTGTCAATATCAACTGCTGCTTGTGAGAACCTTTTGTATATAAAAATGCTGTAGCTTTTACCTCTGAGTATACTTTTTATTAAGCAAGGCAAAGACTTGTGTGTCTCCAAATATTACTCAAATCTCCAAAGCCAGCTGAATAAATAAACATTGTGTGATCTGTAGCCCAAAAGTCTGCAAATGATGCTATAGGATGTAAAAAAAAAAAAAAGAAAAGAAAAAAGGAAAAGAAAAAAAAAAAGCTATGATTCCTTCTAAGTATTTCTTGGAGCCAATGATCAGCAGTTTTGTTTAAGTTCTGGGACCCCTGAGCCTCCATAAAAATAACTTTGAAATATTATATTATGTGTGAAAATTTTACACACATGCACATTTATAATCAGCAGGCAGGCCCTCTGCCCTTCTTCGACCTGATAATCAACCATAGTACCTACTCAAACATGGAAAAAATAAAAGATTCAGAACTCTAAAGCACATAATCTTAGTGCCATTTAGAACCATGTGTATTTCTGAAATCCTCTATTACTGCAAATCTCTTGGTTGTATTTTCTATGGAATTGTCTGTTTCTCATTATCAAAGTCTAAAGAAATTTGACACAGTCATGTAACACTTGGCGAAGGAGTGTTCGAAAAATGCATTCCAAAGTGTTCAACTTATCTTTTCTTTCCAAAGCAGTAACTACTGTCTGACTTTCCTCCCCTGGAGAAGCCAACTGGGAGGGTGAAGGAAAAAAAAAAAAAATCAAACCAAAGTAAATTAAGCAATGGCCCCGTGCCTGAATCAATCACAGACATCAGCTTTTAAACAATGAATTGTAGTTAACAGGAGCGAGGGCAACATGCACAGGGAGAATTCTTACTCTGTAAAGTCACCTTTCGCTCGCAGAATGTGTACCATGCTATTCTTGGAACCAAGTTTGCCAGAATAAGTGGATATGGGCAAACTCTGAGGTTTGGAACTCCTGTAACTGTAAGGAGCGGAAAGCTACTGGCCTCAGTAAATCAGATTACGAACTCCCAGAGATGGTCTATGGTTCATTTTTTTCTTCAATATGGCCAGAACTCAGGGACTATGTGTCATCCCTTCCTCAAGAGTCAAGATGTTAGAAAAAAGCAAGACTAGGGGAAGATGAATAAATAAATATTCGCTTTAAAGGAAGTATGTCTTATTCCAACAGGTGTTTTTTTTTTTTTCTTTCTGCTCCTGTAAGTCAGTTAAGTTATTCAGATAATACACAAATAGTGTTCAGACAACTCTAGATGCACATCTGATCAATTAAGATAGAATTCTGTGGTTGCGATTCAAGTATTTAAAAAGCATTGTAGTTAAGATACACGGCAAAGGCATGCTGGGATAATTGGTTGTCAAAGTATATTGGTACCACTGAGTAGTCTTAAAATAGCAGGAAACACAACTGAATACTGGAAAGGAAATCGCTATTTCACTTTTTCAAATAAAACGTATTGCACCTCTGAGTTCACAATGGGATATTTGTTGAGAGCCTGTAATTAACTCATAATGATGAGAACCACAGTAATAAACATTTCCTTAGCAAAACATTCACTTGTTTTCATAATTTCCTACTCCTTTACGATTTCCTTGTCAGTTCTTAGTTAGCTTGTCACTATTAATCAAGAAAAGAATGGAGAAAAGGCAAAAAATTTTTCTAGAAGGGGAATATTCATTGTAATTATATAGAAAGAACACTTCTTGATAAAAACCAGCTCATCGTTGGAGAATTAACACAGTCTAAGCACAAACGAGGGGGATTTTTGACACATTCATAACATTATTCTACTTTGAAAACCTAGAACCAACCAAATCAAAAGCCCACTCATCTCCAGATCACTGACAGCATCTGCCTCCTGGTCTATTCCCCTCCAGTCTTCCTGCAGATGGCCGTCAGACTAATCTTCCCAAATACCTTTCCGTCATGTCTCTCCTTTGTTTAAAATCCTTCTATAGCTGTTCAATACCAACAGAACAAAGTCCACATTCCTTGGCCAGGCATTAAGCCCCCTCTATAAATCTGGTTCCAATTTTCTTTTCTGGCCTCATTTCCCACTATTCCCTTATAATGTGGTGGGCCATGTGAATTCTCTGCTCCAGACAACTCAATTGCCTTTGAAAAGACTCTATGCTTCCTTCTTTTCCTGTTATTTTCTCAAGGTGTTCACTACTCAAGGTGTTCCCTTTGTCCATTTCTTGGCTTTCCTCACTTAGTCCTCTAGTGGTGCTTTCGATCGAGGCATGCACTGTTGGCTACAGTTACCTGTTGGACTAATGCACACAGGTTCCGTGTCAGATTGCAAGCTCCATATAAGCGGGCATAGACCCTGTATGTCTTTCTATAGCCTATGTGTCTCCCGCATTCTGAGCACAGAATACCATTGCACGGTATGGAGGCACTTGATAAATAGCCACTGATACAACAGTGGTTTCCAGAATAGACAAAGTGTGGGGTGCCTGGGTGGCTCAGTCAGGTAAGCATCCAACTCTTGATTCTGACTCAGGGTATGATCTTGCAGTTCATGAGACTGAGTCCCATGCCGGGCTCTGAGCTGAATGTGGAGCCTGCGTGGGATTCTCTCTGCCTCTTGCTCTGCCCCTCCCCTGCTTGTTCTCTCACTCTCTCTCAAAACAAATAAATAAATTTAAACAAAATCAAAGTGTTACCCAGCATCTGATCTGTCTTATCGGTGTCATTTGGAAACAGCCAGTTTATTGCCAAAAAACAAGATCCTCACCCCTCAAATTTTACTACAACCTCTCCCAAGGAAGAGTAAGGCAGAGAATAAACCATAGAAATCTTCCAAAGTATTTGGGCTGACTTTGTGAACAATCTAAATCTAGTTTATTGCAATATTAAGATACATGTCCCAATTAAATAATTCTAATGAATCATGTTATAAATAATAATAAAAATAAATACTTAAGATATTCCAAAGTAGTTGTATATACCAAGCAATCAGAATTACTGGTGTCTGTTTCTGCTCTTGGTATGATAGGCTGGCTTGAGAAGAGGACTCTTACTACTACTGCCTAACTGGGCCCATTGTTTCCATCCATCCTTCTAAAAGCAGACAGAGCCATACTGTTCCAGTGAAAATCACATCATGCCATGCCTCTGCTTCAACCCTGCTGATGGTTTTTCCATCATGCCTGAATACAAATCCAATCCCCTCCAAGACTTAGAAGGACTGTTGATGAGATCTCAGCTTCCACTAAACCTTCCCTCCTCCTCCATCATCCACCCCACTGGCCTTCTTTCATCTCGTCCATATTTACATTTACTGCTCCTCTGACCTACACATTGTGCCCTTGATCTTTTCCTGGCAGATCCCCATGACCACGCTCAAACATTTCTCCTCTACAGGGCCTTCAATTCTAAATTCAGTGTTTCCCATTTCCTCACCACATTTTCTATCCCATCACTCTATTTTTCTTTAAATAGCCCCTACTTGTATGTGAAATAATCTTATGTTGTTGTTGACTTGCCTATGTCTATTGTCTTCCACTCGTAGCAAACACCACTGTGTCAAAGGTCATGTCTGTTGGGTCACCATTGTATCTCCAGAAAATGACTTGGTATAGAGTGTGTGATCAATTATTATTTGTCAAATGAATACATTTACTTCCCTAAGTTTATACAGCTAGTAAGTAATGGAAGTAGCCAAGACCCAAGTCTATCTAACTTCATGACCAATATGGCACTTCCCTGCGCTCTGTCCAGTACTGACTATGCCGCAAATATCTACTTCATCATCCTTGTTGCTAAGAGCTAACTTGCTCTGGCGTGTACAGAGCAGAGGCCTCAGATTTAAGATAAAGACACCAGAGACAGTCAGTATGCCTGGCTGCCCAGGAAGATCGGCCTGCTCCAGGCATTCTGACAGAACTGTGACCCAGACCTCATGCCACACTAGGAAGTCATCACGGAAGTGTCAGCTGGAGGGACCATCATATGCTATCAGTGGGGACACTTACACATTTTTTAGAAAAACGTTTGTGTTTATCCCCAATGTATAAGCATGGAGAATGGACAGAATGGATAAAAATGGAAACACAGACAACAATAAAGTCACAAAAGAGGTTGATTAGGAAGATGATGGTGTTGTTGACAGAGCTAGGACACTTAGAAAGGAGAGGAGGTTTGGCTGATGAAGCCAGGGAACACCCTCAGACTTGATTTAGACTTACAGGTTTTGGTATATTATTGTTGGCCATGAAAATTTGTCCACTGTCCTCATTTCCCTTGGGAAATGCATGTTCTTTAGAAGGAAGGAGAAAATTGAGGTAGGGTTAACTGTAGACTTTTTTTTTTTTTTAATTTCTTTAACGTTTATTTATTTTTGAGACAGAGAGAGACACAGCACGAATGGGGGAGGGTCAGAGAGAGAGGGAGACACAGAATCTGAAACAGGCTCCAGGTTCTGAGCTGTCAGCACAGAGCTCGACGCGGGGCTTGAACTCACGGACCGCGAGATCATGACCTGAGCCGAAGTCGGACACGTAACCGACTGAGCCACCTAGGCGCCCCGAACTGTAGATTTCTTACGGTCTGAGACCATGTCTGTCTGCTTCTTTCTTTTTTTTTTCTTTCTCTCTTTCTCTCTTTCTTTCTCTCTTTCTTTCTTTCTTTCTTTCTTTCTTTCTTTCTTTCTTTCTTTCTTTCTTTCTTTCTTTCTTTTTCCTTCCTGCTTTCTCTGTCCATCTGTCTTCCCCATTTTTCTTTCTTTCTCCATAGCAATTCATATGCATCTATTTACATGGGAAACCCCCATAAATGCCAGACACATAAAGATTCTGAAAGCAAAATTTAACTAGATTCTGTATCCTCACTACTATATTCCGAGGAGATTTGCAAAGCTGAAGAACGATGACCTTAAGATCAAACTGATCTGCTTCCTACACTTTCTGTAACCCCAGGCATTTGTGATTCACTTTCCTCATTTGAAAAGTGAGGCTAAACCAACCTCTGCAGGGTTCTTGTGAGAGTTACAGAAAAATAACATACTTAGGACATTTAGCAGGATGCTTGAATCATACCTGATGCTTAATAAGTGATACATCTTTAACAGTATTCATTTTTAATTTTACCCATTTTGGCTTTACGAGAATTGCTATACAAGTTTAGAGAAGTACGTGTCACTCTTAACCTTGAACTAGTGATCTTATCTTTATGCAAAGCCATCTCTTAGGTGTCTAATTGTATGGAATATTTTGAAAGTAAAACTATAAAGGGTCATGTTACTACTACCAAACATTTTCTAAAACACAAAGAAAGCATACAGTGTAGAGTAACATGACAAGTTAAACACATTTTATTTCAACCTACTTCCATTGGCCAGTTTATACAGACATTACTTTTTTTTTTCTCCCCCAAAAAACATTGTTATCAGTGTTCCCTCACAAAGCAAAACAACTCCGTGCTCCTGTGTTTATTTTCTGTTGTATTTCTCCATGTTGGCCTGCCTATCGAAACCAAAGTCTACACTCAACGAATTACTCCAGTTGCCTGGTAAAGATGCAAAATTAAAAAGGGCAGCTCTTAACAAAATGAAAAAAAAAAAAAAAAACAAAGCAAAGCAAAATAAAACAACACAAAAAACCGCCTTTCTTATATTCAAATCAAATCTCCGTCCTCGCAGAAATACAATCTACCCATCTACAATGTCATTCAGAGAAGGCAACCTTTTGGAGACACATGGCATTTTGTGATACTCAATAAAGGATGACTAACTTAAAAAATTGGTAAATATATAAAGGTACCACAGGGATTGAATCATTGGGCCCTCCCGGGCCTTAAATCACTAGAAGTGTTAAACGTGTGAGAAAGAGAATAATGAAACCCTACTTCTCAAAGACACGCAAAGTATGCTTCCTTTACAGAGATTGTTTTCAAGATGTAAATGCCTATGATGTCATGATTCTGCAACAATTTATTTGCAGTTTAACAGCACTGTAAAGGCAAACATTACCATTTATTGCCAATTGGAAAGGGGAAAAAATGGGAAACTGTCTAGGGAGGGATTCTGTAGTTGGGCACATTCGCTGGTTCTTAAATTAAGCTGCCTTTCTGAACGAGTTTGTCTATACGTGTGTGGTAGCCCAATGTTCTTCTGACTAATTTGGATTGCTTGAGGCCATGGAATCATTGACTGGTTCCATTCATGAACAGCAGATGATGCATGACAAAGCTGTCATCTTAGGAGGAAGTTCGCTAGGCAGAACCGGACGACGCCAGAGGGGTTTTGATAAAACTTCCATCCAGGCTACAAATTGTAGACATTGATTTGAAATAAATTGTGACTGATGATCAGTCGATGACGATTTCCATAATCATTATGCCGTCAGTAATTTATCAAGGTAATGATATTTGTGTCCCTGATGCCACATTCATCCTGTACTGAGGGACTGAAGAACACGCTGTGATTTTTAAAAGCCCTTATTAAGAACCCACGGGTTGTGTTATACTTCCAGCCGTAAAGTAATCAGTGGGATGGCAAAAAGTGAATAAAACATTTACAAAATCCTGCTAGGTTTGTAATAAAATTTTTTTGACAAAGCCTTCTGTAGTAAGAAGACAGAGATCTTATGCTTAGAGCATTTTAATTAAATCTCCTTTATCAAGATTGTTCAGTGTAGTTTGCCAATATGCTTTGGAAAGAGATATTACAACATGCTGGGCAAAGCAATCTGCCAGAGAGCCCCCTCTTAACCTTCCTGGACCATTTTCCCCAGTGTACTTTCTCTCCTTTCAAAGCGCAGTTCCTTCTTCCCAACATGACTTTTTAGCACGTGCACAGTCAACACGTACGTCCATATCCTGCATTGACTCCTGTGAGATGCAAAATTAACGAACAGTATTCCCCTCCTTAGTCCGTGGTGGGGCTGGGGGGGACAACTAATGACATTAAACACTAAATGTCATAAGTATCTCTTCACCAAAAGTGAAACTGAGCTGAGAAAGTCAACAACAGTGATATAATTAACAAAATTAACAAACGTGTTTTGAGATTGCCATAATGGAATGAATTTCGATTAGGTTGCAAATGTTAGGGGATCATTTATGTTTTCGTAAAGCATGGCTGAAGCACCTATAACCCAATATAGCTTCAAGAATTTCACAAATAGGTCTAGTCTGGCATCTTAGAAGTGTAAGTTATTATAAAACAAAGGACTTTGATTGGAATCAGAAAATAGAGTATTTTAGATATTTGTTTGCAAATTGCAAAACTCCACTGAGTTCATGGAGATAGATTCCTCGGGGAGATCAGGTATATCATATCATAAAAGTCTATGAGGTCTTCATTAAATGGATTATATCCCACGAGATGAGAGGTTTTTAATTTTTTTTAAGTTTATTTATTTTGAGAGACAGAGCGGAGGAGGGGCAGAGAGAAGGAGACAGAGAATCTCAGGCGGGCTCTGTGCTGACAGCACGGCCCCAATGCAGGGCTCGAACCCATGAACGGTGAGATCATGACCTGAGCTGAAACCAAGTCGAATGCTTAACCAACTGAGCCACCTAGTCACCCTGAGATGAAAGGTTTTAATTTTAGTTCTCTGTTCATTGCCCTGGGCCTGGTCTCCTACCTACCCTGCTACTCAGATACATTTCTCTAAATGGGAGAGAAATGCGCGAGGTTCTTAGAAGCAAGTTTTCCTTCTTATTGTTCTTTGGCAGCTGTTACGCGTGACTATTTTGGTACTTACATTCATACTTTCACTCTCTTTTATTGTATTTTTATGGTATAGTATGTTACTTTCATTACAGAGAAGAAATGATGGGCAGGAGGTCTGTATTTAAAGATCAGATAAACAATAAAGTCACTTGACATTGAACAAAGACTTCAGTTTTTCTAAAAGCTAAAATCTCTATAGATACAACTACAGTTGTTATCTCTAAACTTCCATTTGTCATTGAAACACTCTATCTTCACTAATCTAAAATAATTACTATGGCTTTATGATCTCAACTTCTGATATATTTGTATACTGCCTGGCTTAGCTTTCTGGCTTCACATGTTCCTCTAACAGCTAACCAGGCCAGAGGAGATGCGTCACTTCCAGGGGCAATGTAAGTTGCAAACTGAATAATTTTGGATGTGTGGAATGGAATGAAGGAAAAAAACTGAAAATGAGGCAATATACTTTAAGAGCTATCTCAAAAGAAAGGTAACTTGAGCTGTGTCTTAAAAAAAAAAAAAGCAAAGATGTTTTATTAGGGTAGTAGGGAAATTTCTAAGAAAAAATATTTTGCCAACTGTATTTTGAATATTTCGATAGGAAAGCTTAAGCCATATCACAAAAGGAGTAACTCCCCTATTAAGGAAAAAAAAAATTTAGGGAGAATATCTGGAGTCACGCAAATAATGGTTTATGTCACGGCAACACGGTTCGAAGATTTGTAAGCATTATAACTGAAAGTGTTAACATTCTCGATATAACAAGGATCACCACACTGTAGAAATCAGGATTTCTGTCAAACTTTGAAAACAAGTTTGAGAAATAAAGCATCCTATGTAGCTGTTTCAAGCAAATGCCATCAAAGATATTTTAAATGCCATTTGAAAAAAGTAAATACCAACATTTATTTCTAGACCTACTTGATACAAAAATGTATCAAGTTTCTATTAAAAACATATAAGATGATGTATTCTATGCTGTTAAATTTTTATCTTGTTAATCAAGCCCTATTGACTAACAAACTACAGTTAAAGCTGTTAGAAATATGTTTGTAATCCTTACTTAAACAAGGAAAGGGTAACTAAGAAGGAAAACAAATGAGAATACAGACTAAGAGGTAAGTGGAAATAAATAAAAATAAACAAAGAAATCTTGCTATTTCCAACAATACAGATGCCCTAGAAGGTATTATGCTAGGTGAGATAAGTCAGAGAAAGACAAATACCTATGATTTCACTTACATGTGGTATCTAAAACACACAAAAAGAAACAAACAGAACAGAAACTGATTCATAAATACAGAGAACAGGGGCATCTGGGTGGTTTAGTCAGTTAGTTGTATGACTCTTGGTTTCAGCTCAAGTCATGATCTCACTGTCTGTGAGTTCGATCCCTGTGTGGGACTCCGAGCTGGCAGTGCTGAGCCTGCTCCGGATTCTCTCTCTCTCCCTCTCTCTCTCTGCCCTTCCCCACCTCATGCGCTCTCTCTCTCTCTAAGTAAATAAATAAACTTAAAAATAAAAATCTGTCACATTTCACTTCTGGTAGAGCAGCTATAATCCAAACCTAAGAAGGCTTAAAAATCAATCAATCAATCAATCAATCAATCAATCTAGACAACAAACTGGTGGTTGCCAGAGGGGAGGTAAGCGGGGCTGGGGGGGGGGGGGTGGGCAGGCACAACAGGTGAAGGGGATAAAGGGGTACAAACTTCCAGTTATGAAATAAAGAAGTCATGGGAAAGTAATGCACAGCACAGGGAATATAGTCAACAATATTGTAATAAGTTTGTATGGTGACGGATGCTAATTACCCTTACCGCAAGGATCATGTTGTAATGTATAAAAGTATGAGATAACAATGATATACACCTAAAACTAATAGGATAGTGTATGTCAATTACACTTCAATAAAAAAATAAAATTAAACAAAAATAAAGATGAAAAGAGATCACCCAGGGGAAAAACATCAAAGTAACAAACTGGGGAAGGAGGGAAAGGAGGAGGGGGAGGGAGAGGGAGAAAGATGAAGGAGAGAAGAAAAAAGCAAGAAAGGAGAAAGGGGAATGAAATTGGAGAAGATACACTTCATTAATGAAAGGATAAAGGAGGTGGGGGAGGGGGAGATACTTTTAAACCCAATAGGTAAATGAGCCCAAAATAGCAGCTTTGCCTCCGGACCTGCCTTCCTCCTACAAAGGAGAAACATTTATTACAGTGTTTCCTGCAAGTTATGGCAAAACTACAGAGATTACCTTTCTGTCTATCAACAGATCATAATGTGTATTTCAGAACGTTCAAAGATAATTCAGAAGAATTCCAACAATGTCTGGGTAATGTCATACAAAAGGACCTGGGAAAAGTCAACATACATCAACTTGAAGGATGACACCATATTCCATTAGCTTGCTTTTGCTTTGACTTTTTAAGTGGCTTTTAAAAACATTTTTGAATTTTTAAACACATTAAAGAAACACTATAATGCTTTTTAGTGTGTGCGTATGTAAAGTACATTTTTTTTTTTTCTGCAGCATAATTGAAATCTAATTAATCATTTTCTCTGGAGATTTTTTTTTTTAAAGACAACTATTGTGACAACAATAGAAAAATGACTGTTCGTCACCACTGAAAATGTTTCAGTTGGGGCAACAATAATTTTGTGAGAGCCTGTACACATTTTTATTAGTTATGTTCACACAATTTTCATAAGAAATTAACTGTCCAACTGAGATGACTGGGGCTCTTACCTCTTTCTCGGGATAGGCATTGTTTCTCTTCCTTTTAAAACAAGAAACTGATTTATCAGCTACTTGTATTGTATTGATTTCTTTTCCATTCATGAATTAGGGGGATAATGTTTCCCCCATTAGTTACAGACTCAAATATTAAGTATATTTCTCATGACGGTTTCAGTGCTGACTTAATTATCTGGAAGACCCCCTTGCTATGGCTGAAATTTGAATCCTTGTTCATACTGTTTATGAGCGAACTGTAAATTTTAGTGCCAAATGGTTATTTTCTGCTTATCCATCTGGAGCCCACAAAACAAATGGATGTGTGGGTTGTTCTATATGGGCAAGCTAGTTGACTCATAAAGGAATCTGTGGTCCTCCCCTTGAATTGTGACATCAGCTCATAGAGTCCCTAACATCAGCCTGTACCCTCTACCAACATTCCTGTATCCAGGAAGCCAAGTCTCCCTCATTATTCTAGGTCCTTCAAACTATGTTTTGAATTTGAAAACTAACCTTGGAGATTCAGGACTGACACGAATTCATCAGGTCGCTCTTTTCCCCTGCAAACCTATTCTTAAGTCCTTCCATTTTTTCCTTAAACAGATTTATTCTTTTGAGCTTGACTATTTCCAATTTTTGTTATTATTCGTATTATCACCAAGAATCCTGTAACAAAATACCTTGTTATTCATCTCGTTAGCAATGTTGGAATTGATTTGAGGCTTCGCATATGTCATAGTTCAGTGTTAGTGAAGGCATGTAGGATAGGGTTTCGGGATTAATAATAACTGAGCTATAAACTGAGCATCCATTTACGTCCATATTGTATTCCAATAAGGTTATTCATAAAAATATTTGCATGTAAAATCATATAAAATCTCATCTGTGCTGTGTCTCAACTGATTCTGTTTCTGGTTACATTACCAACAATCTTAGAGCAAGCTTCTCCAAGTCTCTGTTTCTTCATTTGTGAAGTAAAAATCACCAGATGATGCATGGATCTTCCGGCTTAAACGTTCGGCCTCTATGGGCTCCGTACCGTGATGTGTAGATTTAGGGCCTCATAAGAGGACACTGCAGACATTGGAAGATTGTATTCTTTTTTTTTTAATTATTAAAATTTTAATTGTATTTGATGTGAGAGAGAATATGTGCGCACGAACACACATAAACGCGTGCATGTGAGTGGGGGAGGGGTAGAGTTAGAGAGAGAGAGAGAGAGAGAGAGAGAGAGAGAGAATCTTAAGCAGTCTCCATGCTTAGTGTAGAGCCCAGCAGGGCTCTGTCCCACCACCCTGGGATCATGACCTGAGCCACAATTGAGAGTCGGATGATCCACAGACTGAGCCACCCAGGTGCCCTGATTGTATTCTTTCTTAAACTTTTCTTTTTTTAAATGTTTATTTATTTTTGACAGAGAGAGAGAGAGAGACGGAGCATGAGCAGGGGAGGGGCAGAGAGAGGGGGACACAGAATCGGAAGCAGCTCCAGGCTCTGAGCTGTCCCCACAGAGCCTGACGTGGGGCTCGAACTCACAGGCCACGAGATCATGACCTGAGCCAAGTCTGACGCTCAACCGACCGAGCCACCCAGGTGCCCCTGATTGTATTCTTTCTTCATTCACTTCAACTTTAAGATGAGATTCTAAATCACATAATTTCTAGAAATAGGGATGTATTGACCTGCTTATTGACAACAGAGGGAACACACTGCACAATTTTTAAAGCCCTTATATATTCCATGCAGTTTTGTGCATCTAACGAATGACAATGGTAGAAAGATAACACAACTAAGTTTAGGTTCAAATAATATTTTTCATGAGCACTAAAATTGAATTTTTTTTTGTCTTGAAAAGTAAAGTTCCCTAATTACACATATACTGGAATAGAACTTTCTGGCAGAACAATTATAGTCTAATAATATAGGGTTTCTTTCAAGTTTATTGATGAAGAAAATCCTATATTGGTCTGCCATCTATGCTTTATCCTTCACTTATAATTTTATTTTTAAATTTTATTTTATTATGGTAAGACCCCTTAACAGAAGATCTACCCTCTTAACAACATTTTAAGTGTGCAAGAGAGTATTGTAAATTATGGGCAGAATGTTGTACGGCAGATTTCCAGAATTTATTTCTCTTGCTTAACTGCAACTTTACGCCCTTTGACTAGAAAGTCCTTTTTTCCCCGCCTCCCCCTGCCCCTGACATTCTACTCTTTAATTCTATGATTTTGACTATGTGAATTACCTTCTATAGGTAGAATCATGTAGTATTTGCCTGTCCATGACTGGCTTAACCAGCATTACTGGACAGAATTCCTCAAGATTCATCCATGTTGTCACACACTGCAGAATTTCTGGGCCTTAATTTTTAAGCTCAGGAAGTTAGTAGTCTTTGTTAATATTATATATGTATGTATATACACACACACATACATACAGTATACTAGTATATCTACCCAAAGTGCCTAACTTGTTTATATATTGTATGTTCAGTGTATCTATAAATACACATGTGTCTTATTTACATACATATCTTCTATCTAATATATATAGTGTATTAATACATGTGCCATTAACAACACAATGGATTCACCCAATAAAGGGGGGAAAGAGAAAAAGGAAATGCAAGATTTTGGTTACTAAATGGCTTAAGTTTTTTTCTGAAAAAATATGGGTCATATAAAGCCCATGAGTAGGGTAGTTTTGGGGACAGACTCTAAGAGAACTCATTGCACATAACATCTAGTCAAATTAAACTTACCCCTTAAGCTTTCATTTGATTATGGCACAGTATCTATTTTTGCTTAAAAGATATTGTACCTCAATAGCAAGACAGGTTTACTTTTTTTTTTTTTTAATTTTTGAAATTTAACCAGTTAAAATTACCTTAATGCTAAAGGTTTAAGTATGTAAAGCTGTGAAATTACTAATTCGCTGTACTCCCTGTTATAATGCCTTCCATATGGATAGGATTTTCGTATCTAAAATATATCCATATGGAAATTCTGGAGCCATGAATTTCCTCCCGTTGTAGCAACTAAGCTTCCAGCTGCTGGTGTTCTGAAAGCAGCATTGTCTCACCACGGGAGAGCAAGGACACTGTAAAGCCCACTGCTGCTGTACCTTGGGGTGTAGGACCTCGAGGAGGGAAGGCGGTTCCTATTTTTGCTGCAGTGAACAAAACTTATTTTTTACTTAGAGCTGTCATTGTGGTTTGCAATAGTATGACCGTGGTTTAAAAACAATAATTACACAGCCCCTGCAATTTACCAGTTCTATATTTCAGCGCGTTTGTGCACTATAATATTGTTTGCAAAAGTGTGGTCCCTGTTCTGTAAGCATCAGAATCACCAGGGGTGGTGGTTGTGATACAGATTCCTGGGCTCCAAGCCCAGGATCTCAGCAGAGATTATGTGTGGAATTTCTCCTCGTTGGTCCCCAGCATCTAGCCCTGAGCCTAACACAATGGGCAGTCAATAAATACTGGTTCAGGGGACGCCTGGGTGGTTTAGTGGGTTAAGCATCCGTCTTGGGCTCAGGTCATGATCTTGCGCTTTGTGGGTCCAGTCCCGAGTGGGCTCCATGCTGACAGCTCAGAGCCTGGAGCCTGCTTCAGATTCTGTGTCTCCTCTCTCTCTCTGCCCCTCCCCCTGCTTGTGCTCCGTCTCTCTCTAAAATAAATAAACACTAAAAAAAAATTAAAAAAAATATTGGTTCAGAGAATGAATTAATGAACACTACAGAATAAAAATCATTAGTCTATAGTAAAGAGAAAAATCAAAGTGAGCAAATGCAAACCAAATCAAAATTGTCAACTTACTATTAATAGTCTTTAAAAATTGGGACCGAAATAATTCAAAGGAAATCCTACTAAATCTTTAAGTTGAGTCAATGGGAAATTTGACTTATTTTATAGTAATCCACCCTGAAGACAATCTTACAAAGACATAAAGTATTCTTTTAAACAATCTAATTCTTTCTAGAAGTTCTCTCCATTGCATGCCTGCAGAAAAGTTCAAATCCTAAGCAATATTCTATAATTTCCCAAAGCTAGAGTTTAAAAAGGTGACATAGCATTTAAAAATTTTGTAATATTTGTATATATGTTTTTAAAACTTATATATAGACAAGCTCCGGGTGATTCAGAGTTTTTGGACAATAAACAGTTCGAATATTTTAAATGTATTCATAGAAAGTCATATAATCAGGAAAGTTGTAAGAACAGCAGGAGAAAGAGATTGAAATACAGTAAAAAAAAAAAAAAAGGTAGGAAAATGACTTTCAATGCCAAAAAATGAACAATACAGTGGAAAACGAGGATGCATATGAGAGAGTTTGTATTTTTCAGAAATGATGAAAAACTTTGGTATAAATAGTAATAAGCAGACTCTGAAAGTTGGGAAACGAGACAATGGAGGAAGGTACAGTATGCCAACAGCACAGAACAGGAGCTTGAGCCACTGAATTATCCTGCGCGAGTGAAGCACACGTGACCTCTGCCTGTTTGGCTAGGGATGAGGACCACACGATACGATGAATAGTGGTGATCAATGTTTTGCAGTAAACTTAGGGAATGGTTTCTCTTCACTGTGAGACGAACTAGATTTCTTGCTGCCACAAGTCCTGTTTTTAGGACTAAAGCATTAATAATCTTGTGAATCCAGGCAGGTATTACCAGTCACTCTGTCCTAAGATCAAAACAGGTGCAGATTCTGGACCGGAATCTATGCACCCACGCATGCACTTGCTTGAGAAAAATGATAAGGTGAGGGCTAGATAAGAGGGTTTCTCAAAAACCAAAGTTTTACAACATTATATGTATTTTTATATATGTCTATGTATATAGGTATAAAACAGATATGTGATATATATTTCTTTCCCTATTCACTCACATTTTAGTCTAAAAAAATACAAAGATATATCCAGCAGGTTCTACATTCCAACACTTAAAATAAGCACTATAGCAGCTCATTCAGTTACGCATCTGACTCTTGATTTCAGCTCAGGTCACGATCTCATGGTTCATGAGTTCAAGCCCTGCATCCGACGCTGCACTGACAGTGCAGAGCCTGCTCGGGATTCTCTCTCTCCCTCTCTCTGCCCCTTCCCCTTGCTTGCATGCGAACGTGCTCTGTCTCTCTCTCTCAAAATAAATAAACATTAAAAGAAATTTAAACAAGCACTATAATAGTGAGTAAATGGAAAGAAAAATAAGTCTAACTATGATGTGGATTTACTGGCTAATAGCAAATTTGAACCAAATTATCTTACCTATCACTAGCTTTTCATAATTCAAATGTAAAATATACTTTATTACTATATAGTTTCAATACAGCCATTGAAGTACTCATGTTAAATATTTAAAAATTCTGCTTACCAAAAAATAGTCCCAAGTTTTGAAAAGAAACAGAGAGCATATATTTCTTAGAAAATAATTCTCCAAACAAACTCAATGTAGTGGTATAATTGATTTAGTCTTTCAGCAAACAAATTTATAAACAAAGTAGAAGACTTATTGATCCCCAATACTTAAATATCACATTGCATGAATAACAAATGATATAAAATATGCAAAATAATAGTACATTAGCCTAAATAACACTAATAAATTGCAAGGCTTAGCATGAAATTGAAAATCACTAATGGAACATTGTGCAGTTTGTTCATGCAACAAGCAAAGACTCATACATAATGTAAGAGTACAACTGTTAGCAGCAGGCTCAGGGAGGGCAATTTAAACGTGTTTTTGTGGATAGGCTAGATTGATCTGGGAAGTGGCTCCCGAGGAGATTCCACTTACTCCGAAGAGCATCTTGGGAGATTGTCATGATTTTCCATCTGTATCTGAAACTCACATTAGTTAGATAACTTGTACTCTTTAAAATAAGTTTTAGGAGTTGAAAAAAATAGAATTTATTTGAAGGAGCTATACAAAATCACTAGTAATCACGGTCTGGGGTTTCCTTCCATGGCGTACTTCTTTTTGGTATTCAAGTTTTAAGCACTTCATTTAAAAAAAAAAAAATCTCCTTCATTCTTCAGATAGCACCTAATGTGATGATGTAAGTCAAAAACATGCCTGAAAGATAAGATGTAACTTCTTAGTGTAGTGGATCCTCATCGTGGAAAGCATCAATATCATACAGAAGTTAATATATGACAGAGGCTACCTTGGACCCCATCCAAGGGAAGTGAGTTATTGAACAAATCAGAAGGAACTTGTTAGGACTATGTTTTAACCATAAGTTGGTCCCTAGGCTTGGAGATTGATGATAACATTATTAAGTAAAGCTCTAGTGTTTTCTACTTTCATTTTTACCTTACTATCACCTCTAAATTTAATTGGTAATTCAAAAGAGAGTATAGTTTGAATTTGAACATTTTGTATCTAAAGGTGAGTGTAAGGATGAGAGTTTGAAGGTGATATGAAGTTGTCAAAAGTCATAAAGCTGCTACTAATTTCAAGATAAAAATAAATTGCGTTACTGAAGGAAAAGCTTAGCTAATACAACAGGGAATATAATAACGAGTTCACCTAATATAGTCCCTAAAAGTGAAGAGATTTTAGTCAAAGATGGAATCTGTTTGTAACAGAACACTCCGGGGATGTAGTGTAAGTAAAAATAGAGTTTTGTCCTTCACTCCGTTCTATCCTCAATGGTTCACTTACGAGTTTCCTTCTGAATTATGATCCTGTGGGCTCACTTAAGAATTAGGGAAGATTCAAGTGGTCTTCCTTGCTCATCTGTCATTACTGTCTAGGATACGTTAGTGATCAATATCATCAACACAAACAATGTCAATGTTAACATTTCCTTGAAAAAGAGAATTTGAAGCATACTTCATACCATGCTAAGCAACTCACCTTAGAGATATCTGGACTTAGCCTATCATGAAACAATTTTGATTATGCTCAGGTGACCTCTTAACATCCTAAGCTAATTGACCCAGCTATGGAATGCTCAGTCAGAGAACACCTGCTTCAGGCATGATTTGTTATTCCTGAGCATTAAATAGTAAATGGATTAGCCAAAAGGGAGTTGCAGAGAAATATTTATTATGTGGTGCAAATATTAAGTTTTAAAAGATTTTTATAAAACTCATATGTGGGGAATTAGTTATGCACTTAAGTCTAATCAAGAACCCTGTATACAAACAAAACAAGAAAATAAATTAAGCAGTCTGATTTAGATTTAGATGCTTAAAAGGAATAGAGGCTTAGAACAAAATAGAAATTAATAAAGTGAAACTATAATATGACCACTTGTAAAGCATAAAAGTACCTTCTTTCCCTCTTGATTTTCATGGATAATAAAAAGAAAAATAGTATTTCAAATCGCTACAGTCTTTCTAGTCTAGAAAATCACAGATGATCCTACAAAGCTTCTTAGCTATTTTTTCACGATTTCTGTAATTTAAAAATGATGCCATTTAACCTAACTTTTTATTTAGTAACAAATTTAAAAGCATATAATCAGAAAAGGGTATTTTTATAATGTTACATGTAATCAACAGTCTCCAAACTAGAAAAAAAACCTCATAAATAGAAATTAGTAAACACATTTGTAGATAGGAAAGATGCGGTAAAAAATCACATACGTTGCTAAATACGTAGTTAATACGTTGAAGGTTACTTTATTTGTAACAACGCTCTTTGAATTGATTTGGATGCTTAGGTATCAACGGTGAATAAACTCAGTTTGCTGCTAACATTCAAAGGGCCTTATTTTTATAGATGTAAATTTTTGGCTTCTTTCCATGTTGAGTGGCACATAAACTAATTGATACATTGATAGGATTTTTTGGCTTTCTAAAGAAGTACACAAATCAGTTTTATGCTTCATTTTTCGTATCTTCAAAATAAACGGACAAAGGAAATGTCAGGAGTATATTATTACTGCTTTAAATGACATTTAAAAACTATTTCAAATGAAGTAGTAGTAAGAGATATTTTAAAATCAAAAATAAAAAAGAAGTGAAACACTAAAAAAATGTAAAGAATGGAAAGCATGTATGTGCGAGAAAAATAAATTTATACAAGAAATCTGTATTTCTAAAGTAAATGTTAGCATGTGATTCTCAAACTTTATGATGTGTGGGAACAAAGTGCACTGTTGATTGAAAAATGGAAATTAGAACCAAAGGGATTGTGATTGAGCAGGTTTGAGGAGGGATCTAGAAATGCGCATATTTTAATTACCTCTTCAAGATTCTTAGATACAGCTGGCCTTCGGGTACTTTGGAAAATACAATTTTATTTTTTTTTTAAATTTTTTTTTTCAACGTTTATTTATTTTTTGGGGGACAGAGAGAGACAGAGCATGAACGGGGGAGGGGCAGAGAGAGAGGGAGACACAGAATCAGAAACAGGCTCCAGGCTCTGAGCCATCAGCCCAGAGCCCGACGCGGGGCTCGAACTCACGGACCGCGAGATCGTGACCTGGCTGAAGTCGGACGCTCAACCGACTGCGCCACCCAGGCGCCCCGGGAAATACAATTTTAAAATGTGAATATTTACACGGCCAAAGAACAGGTATCACAAATTGCTGTCCCATGAATTTTAACTTGTCTATAAGATATATAATATGTTTGGTCATTAGGAAGAAAAAGAAAAGTTTGTGTATTATACGACATAAAGTGTCAAAAGAGTAGAAGGTAATTATAGAGACAAAAATTCTCAGCTGAAACTACATAGACTTCAGCATTTGGATCAGCATGTCTGCACACCATAAAAAGAGTCTCTTCTTTTTTTTTTTTTTTTTTTTTAACATTTTTTATTTATTTTTGAGACAGAGAGAGACAGAGCATGAACGGGGGAGGGGCAGAGAGAGAGGGAGACACAGAGCATGAACAGGGGAGGGGCAGACAGAGAGGGAGACACAGAATCACAAGCAGGCTGCAGGCTCTGAGCCATCAGCCCAGAGCCTGACGCGGGGCTTGAACTCACGGACCGCGAGATCGTGACCTGAGCTGAAGTCGGCCGCTTAACCGACTGAGCCACCCAGGCGCCCCAGAAGAGCCTCTTCTAATTCCAGTCTTATTTAGAGCCTCTCTAAATTTACAATTGAAACTGATTGAACTAAAGGGACCATTAAACTATAAAGCATTGACATTGTCTAAGACACCATGGATCCTAAGGGGAAAAAAAAATTAATAACAAACAAAGAAACCTTTTTCTCAATTACAGTCATTCCAGAAAATATTCAAGCGAGGGATTGAGTGAAGGTGAAAACCAGAAAAGTAAGCAAAACGTTAAAGTGTGCTTTT
This sequence comes from Leopardus geoffroyi, assembly GCF_018350155.1. Classification (NCBI taxonomy): domain Eukaryota; kingdom Metazoa; phylum Chordata; class Mammalia; order Carnivora; family Felidae; genus Leopardus; species Leopardus geoffroyi. The sequence goes on along the minus strand of NC_059327.1, from coordinate 12,803,598 downwards.
GCCTCAGGAAGCCTATGTCAAAATTGTGATCCTGAGATTTGTGATCTCATACTTTCTAGAGGTGGGAGTTCTAAGCCTATGGCTCAACTGAAGTGTAGATTCTAATAGGAAAACTTCCTCCTTCAATGAACCTGGACATCTTCAGCAGAAAGGGAAATAGAAGAAAATAACCTCTGGCCTAGGAGTCTGCAAGTAAAATTGTATATATCATAACTAGGAATTAAGCAGGAGTAGGGTGGGGAATCTACCCTGGCAATTCATAATCATAAGCCAGACCTCACCAGTGTTGCAGCCTGAATATACATAATTCATAATTGTGAGGTTCACTCAGAAACCTCAAAATGAAAATTTAGTTTAGAATAGACATAGACTTACAGTATCCAATAGCAATTACAATCATTCTGAAGAAATCTAGCTTTTATTTTATTTTTTTAGAAATCTAGCCATTTTAATTTTCAAAAAAGAACCGTATGTTTATTTATTTACTTAAAAAATTTTTTTAATGTTTATTTATTTTTGAGCGAGAGAGAGAGAAAGAGCGTGAGTGGTGGAGGGGGAGAGAGAGGGAGACACAAAATCAGAAGCAGGCTCCAGGCTCCAAGCTGTCAGCACAGAGCCCAATGTGGGGTTTGAACTCACAAACTGTGAGATCATGAGCCGAGCTGAAGTCAGCGGCCCAACTGACTGAGCCACCCAGGAGCCCCAAAAGCTGTACATTAAAAAAAAAAAATAGTTCACAATCAAAAAGTGAAAACAACAGGGGCGCCTGGGTGGCGCAGTCGGTTAGGCGTCCGACTTCAGCCAGGTCACGATCTCGCGGTCCAGGAGTTCGAGCCCCGCATCAGGCTCTGGGCTGATGGCTCAGAGCCTGGAGCCTGTTTCCGATTCTGTGTCTCCCTCTCTCTCTGCCCCTCCCCCGTTCATGCTCTGTCTCTCTCTGTCCCAAAAATAAATAAACGTTGAAAAAAAAAAAAAAATTAAAAAAAAAAAAAAAGTGAAAACAACAAACAAATAAAACATGAAACCTATAAGGAAAATAAGAAATCATAAGCAAGAGCCAGTAGAAGTTAACAGCTGATTCAAACTATAGTGTTCAGATATTGAAATTATCAGCCTCAGAATTCAAAATAGATATGTTTAAAATGTCTCAAGAAATAAAAAAGAAAACTATGAAGAACTCTTAACATTAAACGTGCAATAACTGAAGTTAAAAAAAAAATCAGTTGATTAACAATAGTTTAGATGCAGCTAAAGAGAGAAGAGGTAACTTGGAAATAGAACTGAAGAATATATACATATGTATGTATACTGTAGAAATCCCTCTTGAGACATAAGACAGTGAAAATATGAAAGAGATGTTTAAATATATTGGAAATAGAGTTAGGTCTAACATAACTCTTACTGAAGTTTCAGAAGAGGAAAAGAGAGAAGGTGGCAGAGGCAATATCTGAAGAAATAATGGCTGAGAATTTTTCAGACCTCCTGGAAATATATCAATCCACCGAATCCAGAATTCTCATGAATAACAGGTGTTGTTAGTAAGAAGAAATCTATGTGTAGACATGCCATAATGAAACTGCAAGATACCAAAGACAAAAAGAAGATCTTAAGTGCAGCCAGAGAGAAAGGACAGACTAACTCCAGAGAAGCAAGAGTTAGAATAACTCGTGAATTTTCATCAGAAACAACACACTGAAGAGGACAGTGATATAATATCTTTACTGTGCATAAAGGAAAACAAATAAAACAAAAACTTCTCCATCTAAAATTCCAGGTTTTAAAACACAGAGATGAAATAAAGATTTCCAAACCAAAAACTGACTTTGTTTACTACCTACATACCTTCAACAAAAGTGATTGTACAAGCATGTGTGTATACATATATGTAATTAGGTATGAAATATATAAAAACGCACATATATCTGTATGTATATGTATATACGTGTATGCGTATATATTTATATTCATAAATATGCCTGGTTATATATTCATACATATGTATGTTTGTTTGTATATATACTCACATATATATCTACACACCCATATGCATACACAGAGAGAGAGGAAAAGAACAATGCTAACAAGTACTAAATCTGGGAAAGATGAAGGAGAAATCTTTGAAGTCTTCAATGTTTATATTGGAAAAAAAGAAAGACTAAGAACTAATGAATCAAGCATGCATTTTAAAGAAATTATAAAAAGAACAACAAAACAAGAAAAACACAAAGAAACCAGTAAAGAACAGAAATAATGAAATAAAGAAAAATCAAAAGAGAGAAACCTTATTATTTTTTCTTTAAAAGACTAATAAAATTGTCAAACATTGGGGGATTTTTCAGCATAAAGAATGAAAAAGAAAATAACAAAATAAAAAAAGAATGATAGAAATATTTGATACACATGAATAAATTATGCCAGTAAATCTGACAATTCAGGAAATGAAAAAAAATCTCCTAAAATATAACTTATCCAACTAACCTGAGAAAGAATAGAAAATCTTAGTAATGTTATTAATCTTGTAAGAAACTTATTCTGTAGTTAAAAATATTCTCACTAGTAAAACTCTAGGTCTCGTTTTTTATACAGATTTCTTCTACCACACATTCAAATAACAGAAAGCACCTATTCTATACAATTTACTCCGGAATGTAGAGAGGGAAAAATACTCACACCCATTTTACGAAGCTCACATATCCTTGATGCCAGAATCTGCCCCCAAAATATCAGATCGGTTTCACTCAGTAATGCAGATGCAAAAGGCATCCAGTAATGTACAGAAATGTATGTCTTATGACAAAGCAGAGTTGTTTCATAAATGCAACTACAGCAGAGGCTTCTTTTCTTTCTTTTTAACGTGTATTTATTTTTGAGAGAGAGAGCACAAGCAGGGGAGGGGCAAAGAGTGGGAGACACAGAATCTGAAACAGGCTCCAGGCTCTGAGCTGTCAGCACAGAGCGTGATGCAGGGCTTGAGCCCACAAACCACAAGATCATGACCTGAGCCAAAGTTGGACACGTAACTGACTGAGCCACCCAGGCGCCCCTGTAGTGGAGGCTTCTAACGGTCACTCGGTCCAGGCTTCCCACTTCTTTTTGGGTACACGGGAGAATTTCATTTCCCCACATTCACGGAAGTAGTTTAGGCAAAACGGTTGTGTGCAGAAGTGACGTGAACTGCTTCTGGGTGAGGGCACTGAATGGCCAAAGAAAGATCTTTTGATGCTCTGTGACTGTGATGTGATGATCACTGAAGCATGTGTAAAGATGCCTTGCCCACCAGCTCAGGTCTTAGAACTAGACTGAAATAAACATAGGTCACTTGTTAAAACCTGTTGGACATGTAGCCATCATTGTTTCGATCGAGATTTTGGTGATGCTTATTAATGCAGTGCAGCCTCATCCATAAAAACTGATACAATATGGTTGATTTAACATCAGAAAATCTATAAAAAATGGAATTCACCACATTCACAGACTGAGGAGGAAAATAATAAGCTTCATAGATGTAAAAAAAAAAAAAAAGAGCCTGTGATAAAATGGAATGGCCATTCATGATAAAAAAAACAAAAACAAAACCAAAAACCAAAAAAATAAAACCTCTTAAACACTTGGAGAAGTACCTTAAAAAAACAGTACCATACAAAAGAGTGAAACACTGAAAATATTATTATTATTTTTTTTTTTTTTAATTTTTTTTTTCAACGTTTATTTATTTTTGGGACAGAGAGAGACAGAGCATGAACGGGGGAGGGGCAGAGAGAGAGGGAGACACAGAATCGGAAACGGGCTCCAGGCTCTGAGCTGTCAGCACAGAGCCCGATGCGGGGCTCGAACTCCCGGACCGCGAGATCGTGACCTGGCTGAAGTCGGACGCTTAACCGACTGCGCCACCCAGGCGCCCCGAAAATATTATTTTTAAGACTATTCCTTAAGGGTAGCTGCTAATACCACTTTCATTCAACATTGTATTGGAATGTATAGACGGTCCAGTAAGACAAGAGAGAAAAACTAGTTTAAAAGTTGGAAAAACAAACAAGCAAGCAAAACCATTCCTGTGAACAAATGACACGATAGTCCATATTTCTTCAAATATAAACTATTAGAATAAACAAGAGGTCTTAGTAAGCTTACTAGAAAGTGAGTTGGTATATAAGATTGTGCGTATTTTTAACACTCCAGCAAATAGAACATAAATTTAAAATATACCCTTCACAACAGCATCAAACCCCTATAAATCTTTTCTTAAAATTTTTTTTTAACACTTATTCATTTTTGAGAGACAGAGAGAGACAGAGTGCAAGTGGGGGAGGGACAGAGAGAGGGAGACATAGAATCCGAAGGAGGCTCAAGGCTCTCAGTTGTCAGCACAGAGCCCGAGGCAGGGCTTGAACTCACGAGCTGCTACGAGCTGCAAGATCGTGATGTGAGCCGAAGCCGGATGCTTAACCGACTGAGCTACCCAGGCGCCCTGAAACACCTATAATTCTTGAGAAAAAGTATAACAAAATACACGCAAAACTGTTATGGAAAAATATCCAAGAAACAGAGCCCTGTATAAACAACTGACAAATGAGATGCTACGTGGAAATCAATGAGAAAAGGATGAACTTTCAATACATGATATTGTGATAAGGAATTTCATATGAAAAAGAAATCGGACCCATCCCTCATACACAGCACACACAATCCGATTCCAAATTGATGAACGATCTAAACGTATTCATGCCATATATTATCACAAAACTTTAAACGCTTGTGGTGTTTTAGACCAGAACTTGAAGAGAAGTTAGGATTCAGGAGTGGTATGTGTATGTAAAATTATAAATGGCTATTATTTCATCTTAAATATAGACAAGTATGTCAACTCATTCAACAAGAATAAGGGTATTGTCGCTAGAATTAGTACTACTTAGGGAATTTCTAAATGGAAGGTGGAGTATCTGTGTAGGAAAGCAGAGTGTAACGAACAGGACTGTGATGCTAATGGCAAAGATTGTGGGAAGAAAAAGATGAATGAGAATCAGTCTTGCCCTCAAGCTGTTTACATAATACTCATGAAACTTAACTGGCTATTTTTACCATCACCGCCCTTCCACGCCCTCCATCCTGCCAAAGGCCATATAGGAAGGGGAGACGGTCAAAGGCAGTTGCAAAAGTTAAAAAGTCAAAGGATTTGGAATCACCTAGAATAGCTCCCTGAAAATGTAACCTCTCAAAGAACCCTTTTTGAAGAAAAAAAAAAAAAAAAATGAATCCATCGTTTTGAATTCTTAATCAGACAATTAACTGAGTGTAATCACTGGCTACTGAATAAGATAACTTGTGGTATTTATATCAATTACATGCACATCCTTTTAATTCTTTTAATTATGTACCTTAATGGTCTCAGTACTGATAGCCAGAAAACAAGGTTTAGTAAACGTGCCAGCCTCACCATGTTCTTCATTAAATAAGTGGGGTATTAGATCCTTAGATCTGTCCAATTTCAGCTGAATGTACAACATACTTTCCTGAATCACAGAAAAACATCTTTAAACGCATACTAACTAAGCACACTGAAACTGATTACACTGGCCACCAACAGTGGTTGACTTTGCCCATCACCTACAGGAAGTCATCTGTCTTTGATCACTTGAGCCTCATTATTCATATAATTACTGTAATCATTGTGACACTAATGACTGTTGAAGTCTAAATGTGTGAAATTAATTCACTAACAAGTGTAAATAAGTGTCCATGAAAGGACAGTATACAAAATGGGAAATGAAACTTGGGTATTCTGTCGAAAATGAGAAATTAGAACCAAGAGGACAACCCCAGTAGGGTATACCCAGGGCCAGGGAACATAACCGTAGTGTGACCATAGTTAGATTTCAAAATAAATTAATTCATAAAGGTGACCTAATACGCTGACGCGTTTTAAAATTTGAGGGTGACCTGGCTGTGACAAGACACTGCACTGATCACCAGTGCTTTTTCAACAGATCTCACTGGCTTGCTGGGTGTCTCCTTTCTCTTCCACAGTCCAATCTCTGTCCTCCCTGAAGCAGAATGCTCGGTCAAATGAGACACATTTAAAAAAAAAAAAAAAAATCACATTATAGAACTTTCTGGGTGGATTTCTACATTGATTTCTGTTTGGGTTAAGTATTGCATTTCTGGCTCCTCTGAATTGAAAAATGGCACTCGGAAATTAATGGTAAGAATAAGAAATCATTTTCTTAGGATTCTCCTTTACAAAAATCTCTTTCTAGAGCAACCCCCCGAATCTGTCCCCATCAGGCTCGCTGAGAGCTGGTCTGCAGCCCTCATTTTCTGATACAAGGAAAACCACCCGCCTGACTCTTAAATCCACCTCATAGAAAGCGTGAGCATCTGACAAGATCACTTACAGGTTGGCTCAGAGGCCAGCTCTTCCCCCCTCCCCATGTCAAGGCTGAGGGCAGGAACTTGAGCTTGTCCTGGGGAGACGGGATCCCAGGTGCAGGTGTCTGCCTGCCAGCCACATGCTGTTTGTATGCCAGTTGGCATCTCTGAGTCCCCCCCACACACTTGCTGTGATTCTGAGCCTCCCTGCACCCCACCTCCCCATGCGGTAAGCTCCCCGGAATAGTGGTGATTAGGCCCATATTTAAAACGGTTTGTGACTGACAGGACAGAAAAAAACAATGCCTTTCAAATAACAGCACAACGCTTCTTTACAGATTTAGTCGAGTAAGCTGGGCATCTCTCTTTAGTCTAAAACAAACAAACATGACATGGGAATATGTTATTGAGAATGCCATATGTCTGCGCTGGAGAATGAAAAGTTTGCTTCAATAGTAAGTAGAGCGACCACCAGGAGCGAGGCAACTTGGGTGAATGCGATGGACAACACAAACCTCCTTCCATCCTCTGTCGTTTGTTTTGGCATATTTACTTTGCCCTTTTAAGTTCAGTCTTTCTCCTGCTGCCTACATGAATCCAAAACGCACATCAGGGGGTAATACAGTGGGTCTTTTACTTAAAACATCTAAAGCGGACCTAAAAAAAAATCCCATGCTTTACCATTCTCCAAGTTGGAGTTGCCTTAATGAATTAGACAGATTTTTAAACCAAGGTTTAATAAGTTCTCAACCAGGTGCCAGGTGCTGTGTGAGGAGTCAGGTAGATAGAGAGAGGAGGGCACCCCTTGCCCTTGAGAAGCGAAGCGCCTGTGGAGGAGACAGATAACCAAGTAATTCCAACCGAATCAAATACACGGGTCAGTGCCAGTTGTTCAGAACGTCACTGACTGTGTCAGAGAGAGCCAGAAAAAGTTCTGAAAGGAGTAGAAAGGCATAGAAGACCCGCGGGGAGAGTGAACAGAAACGCATGGAAGTGTAAAAAGGGAGATTTTTCCCTCCTGTTAGAAGTGTGAATGTGTCATGTTTGCATGTAAAAGAAATGGGAGCTAGGGCAGCAGGGGCCATGCTGGAAGCATCTGGAAAACTTGTAAGGGAGTTGGATTTTTACCTGAAAGGTATAGTTAGGAACTGATCTGAGGTTGGAAGCATGGGTGGGGCACGGGAAGTTTTGGTTTTTTGTTTGTTTGTTTTTCTCTTTTACTGAGATAACTCAGCATTTTTAGGCTAATGTGAATAGAATGGAGGCAGAGCCCAGTTAGCAAGCCAGTATAATAGCCTGGGTGGATAATAAGTAGAAGCCGGAATTAAACCAGATGAAGAGAACAAGGAAGACAGAAGAAAGGGAATTATCAGCCAGAGCAGCCAGATCTAGTAATCACGTGTTTGGAGGCATGAGAGGCAAAGGAGGGTAATGCCAACTCTGAGAATCTCTGATCTACTCTCTCAGAGTTGCCACCCCTAAGGTCAGGGAGTTTATTCCTTTTTTTCTTTTCTTAACATTTTTTAATGTTTGTTTGTTTGTTTATCTAAAGGGAGAGAGAGAGAGAGAGAGAGAGACTCTCAAGCAGGCTCCATGCTATCAGTGCAGAGCTGAACTGTGAGATCATGACCTGAGCTGAAATCAAGAGTCAGGTGGCCCACATTGCACTCTCTTTTGACATCATTTAAGTCTTTTTTGAGTTTGCTAGAGAAACAGAAAACAATTACTCAGCATGCTCATGAAGACCAGTTGAATAATCGAAGCCATTTAGAAAGGCATCTGTTTTTAACTTTCTCTTGTGTAGATTATACAATCTCAGTTCTTTCAAACCTAGGACACAGTGTATTGACTTTGACTTTGTGTTGTTCTTTGTCTCCCAATGCTTTTTGCATATTCACATAGTTTTTCAAATGTCCAGGTCAAATTTGCAAGGATTGCCTCTCACCCTAATTTGAAAACATTCTTCCTTTTTCACGTCACCGTGCCTTGGAAAAATCTCATGGTTGAGTGAAGGATACTGATTGTCCACTCCGTATCTCTGCCTCTCTTCAAGCACCAGCCCACCCTCAGGGCAACCCGTGTGCTTCAGATGATGCTACCTGTTTCCTCCGCCCCTCAGCCTGTCCCAGGGTTCTTGCCCATTAATCTAAAAGTAATTCCATCCCAATGGCCAGGGGTTGGTCAGTGTCTAAGAGCCTGAGATAGGATTTTCTAGAGGCAAGAAATAGCAAGTCTCTTAGTGTTCTATGGATGATACCTCAGGGTCATGGAGGTAGAGACGTCATAGACGTAAAGCCTAGAAACAGCCCGCTCACTCCTGCCCCAAGGAGAAGCTGGTTTATGGAGGCAGGGAGAGCTAAGAGGACTGCAGAAAAATGTACCCAGGACTACGAGGCTAACAGAACACTGAAACTCCACCCTTCTGTGCTGCTATTTGGTGAATCAATTGGTTTTCTTATGCTTTAAGCTAGTCAGAGAGGTTCTCTAGCAGGCAGCTAAAAGAAACCATGCTTTTATGTATGAACACATGATGATGTCTGATTTCCTTTTTTTTTTTTTCTTTTAATAAATTTTTTTTGATGTTTATTTGTTTTTGAGAGAGAGAGAGACAGAGGGCAGGGTGGGGAGGAGCAGAGAGAGAGGAGACACAGAATTGGAAGCAGGTTCCCAGGCTCTGAGCTGTCAGCATAGAACCCGATGCAGGGCTTGAACTCACAAACTGTGAGATCATGACCTGAGCTGAAGTCAGATGCTCAACCGACTGAGCCACCCAGGTGCCCCTCCTTTTTTTTTCTTAACAAAGACCACATTATAAACCTCCTATTTCATTGCTTCAGCATGTTTACAGATTTTTTTTAAGTTTACTTATTTATTTTGAGACAGAGACCGAACACAAGTGGGGGAGGGGAGAAAGAGGGAGAGAGAGAGGGAGAGCGAGAGCGAGAGCAAGAGAGCAGGAGCAGGGAAGGGACAAAAAGAGGGTTGGGAGAGAGAGAATCCCAAGCAGGCTCCATGCTGTTAGTGCAGAGCCCGATGCAGGGCTTGAACCCACGAACCACCCACGAACCACCCACGAACCACGACATCATGACCTTGGCTGAAACCAAGAGTCAGACACTTAACTGACTGAGTCACCCAGGCACCCCAGATAGAATAGATATATTTTGATCCACCTTGTACTCAGCACTCTGGCACCTGTCGTGGAGAACACAAATGAAGTAGAAAAGCCATGGGCTCTACTCTGAGGTCATAACATAGTTTGGAAGACAAGAAACACACCCGTTGTTCACCATACACTTTGCAAACAGCATAGGATGGTTTGTGGCTGCTCAGAGATGGAAGGGATCAGTGTAGGATGATGATTGGGATGGGGGTAGAATTTGGTCAGGTAGGATACTGGATGGTATTTCAGTGAAGGGAGAAAGAAAAACCAAGGCATGTTATGTTTCTGAGGCAGTTGGGAGGTGGACTTGTCTGCAGCAGCATCAACCACCTGGGGAAGCAACAGAAATAAGGCTGAAGGTCTGGAGAGACAGGCGGGGAGGTTAAGGAAGGCGTCATGTAATCAGAGTACAAAAAGTACACGAAGTCTTCCTCCCATATCATTGCCAAGTGTTTCGTATTGTTTCTTCAAATTCCTCTGTACCAGGAATGACTTGGAAGCAGAAGCCAGGTCTTAATCACCTTTGTATACATATGCGTATATTTGTGTATATTGCCCATGCTCCAAGCAGAACCACCCCAGAATGGGCTGGGCTAACTCCGGGATCCTTGTAGACTCTTGGCCACTTGCTCCTGGGAAATAGCTTGTCTCCTTCTGTAATATCATCTTAGTAGCCCCTATTTTATCCTTTGTGTAACGGATTAAATATTGGCTGGGTTCTGGACCAGCAGTACTGCTTGTAAGTTCAACCAGCCTAGCTGAATCTGTTCTCTACAAAGCTTTGTTCTTCCTTACCCAGTGCCCTGGGATTGATGTGCATGAAAGTAGATTTTTATGACATTTCCCTGTATTTTTCAAAATATGGAAATTAACCAGTAATCTTAGAAAAAGACTGGGATATCTTATTTTAATTTTTTTATAGTAGAGATAAGATTCCTTTATGTCTAGTCTTTTATAACTCTCAAAAAAGAGTTTTACTGGCACATTAGGCACATGTTAATTAAAATGGTGGGTTAATGCTTTAAGGGTCATAGAACTGATGGCAAAAATATTAAATAATAACCATTTGGATTTTCGAACTTCTATAGCAGGAAATCAAACTGGGAAAATAAAATTTCTATGACTCTCAGCTGGACCCATTAGAATTATACCTACACATAATAAAATCACCTTGTAGTTTTGTAATCTTTATTCTTAAGTTGGGAAAAGTAGAGAATTTAATCACAGATTCTTAAAATTTGTGGTGGGCAAGGGATAGGAATGAGACCGTTATCTCTAAGTCATAACAAATTTCTTTTAAATAATATGCAAAATAAAAACAAAGTTTATTTCCTGCTTACCTTCGTGTCATTTATATTTAATCAGAAAAACATTTTTTAAAATTTAAATTCATGTTAGTTAACGTATAGTATAGTATTGGCTTCAGGGGTAGAATTTAGTGATTCATCACATTACATATAACACCCACTGCTCATCCCAACAGGTGTCCTCCTTATGCCGGTCACCCATCTAGCCCTTCCTCCACCCACCTCCCCTCTAGCAATGCTCAGTTTGTTCTCTGTATTTAAGAATCTCTTGAGGTTTTCCTCCCTCTCTGTTTTTATCTTATTTTATTTTTCCTTTCCTTCCCTTATGTTTATCTGTTTTGTTTCTTAAATTCCAAATATGAGTGAAATCATAAGATATTTGTCTTTCTCTGACTTATTTCACTTAGCATAATATATACTCATTCCATCCATGTTGTTGCAAATGACAAGATTTTATTCTTTTTGATTGCCAAGTAATATCTCATTGTGTGTGTGTGTGTGTGTGTGTGTGTGTGTAATGTACATATACATATAATGTGGGTGTGTGTATATATATATATTATATAATATATAGTATATTATATATTATATACCACATCTTCTTTATTCATTCATTTATTCATTCATTCATTTCTTTCATAAGCATTCCATAGTTTTCAGCATACAGATCTTTTATCTCTTTGGTTACATTCATTCCTAGGTATCTTATGGTTTTTGGTGCAATTGTAAAAGGGATCGATTTCTTGATTTTTCTTTCTGTTGTTACATTATTGGTGTATAGAAATACAACACATTTCTGTATGTTGATTTTATATCCTGCTACTTGCCTGAATTCATGTATCAGTTCTTGCAGTTTTCTGGTGGAGTTTCAGGATTTCCGTGTAAAGTATCACGTCTTCTGCAAAAAGTGAAAGCTTGCCTTATTCCTTGCTAATTTGGATGCCTTTTCTTTCTTTTGGTTGTCTGATTGCTGATGCTATGACATCCAGTACTATGTTGAACAACAGTGGTGAGAGTGGACATCCCTGTTGTATTCCTGACCTTAAGGGAAAAACTGTCAGTTTTTCCTCATTGAGGATGATATTAGCTGTGGGTCTTTCATATATGGCCTTTATAATCTTGAGGTATGTTCCTTCTATCCCTACTTTCTTCAGGGTTTTTACCCAGACTGGAGCTATATTTTGTCAAATCCTTTTTCTGAATCTATTGAGAGGATCATACGGTTCTTATCCTTTCTTTTATTAATGTGGGATATCACGTTGATTGATTTGTGGATATTGAATCACCCCTGCGGCCCAGGTATAAATCCCACTTGATCATGGTGAATAATTCTTCTAATGTATTGTTGCATTTAATTTCCTAGTATCTTGTTGAGAATTTTTGCATCCATGTGCATCAGGGAAATTGATCTATAATTCTCCTTTTTAGTGGGGTTTTTGTCTGGTTTTGGAATCAAGTCTACGGCCATACCACCCTGAACGCGCCCGATCTCGTCTGATCTCGGAAGCTAAGCAGGGTCGGGCCTCATTAGTACTTGGATGGGAATCAAGGTAACTCTGGTCTCATAGAATGAGTTTGAAAGTTTTCCTTCCATTTCTATTTTTTGGAACAGTTTCAAAAGAATACGTATTAATGAATTCTTTAAATGTTTGGTAGAATTCCTCTGGGAAGTCATCCAGCCCTTGACTCTTGTTTGTTGGGAGATTTTTTATTACTGATTCAATTTCTTTACTAGTTATGTTAAATTTTCTATTTCTTCCTGTTTCAGTTTTGGTAGTTGATATGTTTTTAGGGATTTATCCACTTCTTCCAGGTTGCCCAACTTGTCAGCATATAATTGCTCATAACATTCTCTTAAAATTGTTCGTATTTCTGTGGTGTTGGTTGTGATGTCTCTTTTTCCAGCTGTGATTTTATTTATTTGGGTCCTTTCCTTTTTCTTTTTGATGAGTCTGGCTCGGGGTTTATCAATTTTGTTAATTCTTTCAAAGATCTGGTGCCTAGTTTCACTGATCACTTCTGCTGTTTTTTTTGATTTTGATATCATTGATCAGGAAAACATTTTTATAGATTGTGAAAAAACACTTTTTTGGTGGGAGATTTTTCAGAAAAGTTTTTATTCCCATTAAGCTAATGTCTATTGGAGATTGCACATGAATGAGAATTAATAGGGGAAAACTCCCCCCCCCCCGCCCCGAATTTAGCCACAAAGTTGGGAAAATATCCTGAAACTGAAAATGGTTAAAAGAAAGAAAGAAAGAAAGAAAGAAAGAAAGAAAGAAAGAAAGAAGGAGAAGAAAGAAAAGAAAAAATCTAATCAGTGTGGATAAGCTTAATGTCCACAGGAATAGCCTTCCCTGGGGAAACCTAGTTGACAGGATGACCCAAGGAGTCTTTCCAGGACTGTCAAGAATTTAGGTATTTTAGCCCACTTGAGAAAGACCAAGTTATGAAACATTTATTACATGTTTACTATGTGCCAGGCACTATGCAAAGCAATTTACGTAACATGATCTCATTCAAACCTTATCTCTTCGCTCTGAGGCAATATTATTTTTCCTAATTTATAGATGAGAAAACGGAGATTAGAGACAGTGAAAGAACAAGGTGTGCACTGGCTGCCATGGTTTTTGTAGGAAAAACCTACCATGCTAATGCAGCACCCTTGGAAAGGTTGTCCAGACAGCTTTCTTTGAAGACCAAGATGCTCATCAACATTTTCCCATAGCACCCTCTGCTCACACTTGTGTAAGAATTTGTCCCCAGGGTCTGAATTACCAGCATAATATTCTCTCTTCCACTAGGACACTGAAGGAAAGGGTTGAGTCTTGGTCCCCATGGAGCCAAGATGCACACCTCAAGACAGTGATTCAGTGTAAATCCTTTCCTGGGAAGTGAAAAAAACACTGGGAGATAAGGAGGGGAATCTAACTAGTACCAGCTGCATTATCTGACTAGCTCGCTATTACTGTGAGGGACTAGAGCTCGCTTATGCTGGAGAACCTCTAGGAGTCAATGTCCAACACACAAGTCCATTACCCACCCCCACTTCCACTGGGAACTGATGGAGGGTTGCTCTTATGTGGCAAGGAATACAGCTACTGGCATTTGCAAGGGGGTGGACAGTAACATCAATGTCTAAAGTGGTAAGGGGGAGGGGTGGGGAGGGCCCAGCAGCATCTTCTAGACAATCCTCCACACTCAGCATGGAACCAGTCGCATCGTAGGTGTGCAGTGAAAGTTGAGTAAAATTGTCATTTTGATTTACCAGTCAATATTTTGTGCATGTGGCTAGAGTGAGTCAGTCCTCCTAAATCTTATCGACTTCAGGCCAACTGCCAAAATCAAGTTTCTAAATATTTAAAGCATAGGACGAAACTCTAAACAATTGTGATTTTTACCTACAAACTATCTGAGGCCAACGGTGGAAATTCCCCTTTAACACATATTTAGCCCCATCAATATATCTCTTTTGCTCCTATCCATGTATCAGTACCTATCCAACACAAGATTTTAGATAAATGCATAGTGTTTTGCATCCTGACATACTAGAAAAAACAGGTCCATGTCACAAACTCTGTAAGTTGAGAAGGATCCAGTGTGGTTGTTGTGCCAGTGAGAGCTTCAGATGCAAACACAGAAATAATTCACCCTGTAATGGTCTGATTACAGTGAACAATCCAAGGTGAATCAAGAATTTACTATATGAATTCAAAGCCCTATTTAAGATAAGGTGGTTGTTTTGTGTTTGTGTGTGTGTACATACATGTGTATGTGCATATTTGTGTGTGTGTGTGTGTGTGTGTGTGTTATTTAAGCTGTTATTTCACCTAAGAGTTTATGAGGTGAATAAGGAAGAAAAAATGGATCTAAGTTGTCTTGGCTGTAGAGAAAGACTGCACCTCTCTGCACATAGAACCAGGTGGTATCGCCACAGCATGGCCCCCTTGAGGGACAGAATGGAATTACAGGAAGACCACGGAATTTGAAATTAGGGAGTCCCAAGTCCAAACCCTGTTTTGTCAGTTACTAAGCATGTATCCCTGGACAAGAAACATGTACTCTTGGAGCCTTAATTTCCGCATCAATCAAATAGGATAATAATGACCACTTCATTGGGATGTTTCGGGAACTTAGGCAAATCTTGGGCTTTGTAAACTCTAAAGTACAATACAAATATCATTAGGATGAGAAGAAGTGAGAAGAAATGCCGTTCAGTGTCTTCCAAATATCAAAGAGAGCCAGAGGAGCTTTCCTGGAACAGGAACCTTTGGTCTGGACCATTCAGAGGGTCCACTCATCCGGAAGGGTTGACAGGACTGCGCTCTTGGCAGTTCCTGAAACTCATCGATGACCATATGATTGCAGGAACTACTCTGCTTGAGCCTGCTCTCTTGAACCTAAACCATTCACCAGGAGACTGCAAACAACTGCGGTTTAGTCAAGGAAAACAGCTCTGCCCCTTTTCCTATAAAAATAGGTTCAAGCCCTGGGTCTAAGCTCCCAGAAACCAGTTTCCAAACAAGCAGTCCTCTCTTTCCTTCCAGAAGCCCTACTGGGGTAATCGATACCAAAGCTGATATCCTTTACAGGGAAGACAAAGGAAGGGATCTCTTTGCTCTTTTAATTAATTGGTCATTATTACTGTTCCAAACATAAACACTCCTGTCTTCCTGTCTTCCCTTGTGTTCATGCATGGAAATAATCAACATGCAAACAGCTAGCCTACTTTGCAACAGCTCTCACATTTGCTCTCTCTCCAAAAGACTTTATTGCTTTGTTAGGCCTTGTCCCATTCTCTGATTATTGTATTTGGGTTGCTTCATTCCATGGTTAAGATTTTCCTGTCCCTGGAGTGAGATGCTCTGCCACGGGGCCTCCTCTATCAGCCACAGAGCCAGGGGAGGTGTGGGTCTGTCATCTCATCCTCACTGATCAGCTGACACTCTGTTTACAGTCACTTTAGAGAGGCAAGAGCTTTAGAAAGCATTGCTCAAACTAGACTATTCTTTACAGAAGAGAGCACACTGACAAAGGATTGGTTGTGCTCGGAGGGCATTTTATGGGGAAAAAGTGCGGTTCCCGTGCAAGTAAAGCTTCTGTGTGAGCTACTTTTAGACCGCCCCCACCCCACGCTCACCCTGTGGTGGCACAGAGGGGAGCACTTCCTTCCGGTTCTGCAGAGCGCTCCCAGCTGTTTGCGAGGAGAATGGAGCCAGACTTGAACCCTACGCACAGTTTATTTCTCCTTTGCAAATATGTGTGCCCTGAATTAATAGAGACAGGGCCAAAAGACCTGACGAAGTACTGTATTTGAAGAATCACTGGTGCTGATTTCAAAAAGTTATCCTGGTCTCACAGGGTCCTATTACACCTGTCAATTAGCGCTGGTGATGACTGAAGTGATATTCTGTTTCCCGACTGTGACTGGTTAGGCAGAAGCTGCGTGGGAGACTAATCACAGCTCTGCCATTTCCACAGGGCTTTCCTATATATGACCTTGTTGGTCTTAATTCTACGTGAAATCTTGGAAAGTAAGGGTGAGAGGCATCCCTGTGATTCCTGCTGTACGGGACTCGCCTGTCCAACGTTACCCAGCTGGGAAATGACAGAAATGAGATCAGAGCCAGGCCTCCAGGTTCCAAACTGTATGCCATTTCTACAACATCATGCTTTTTATCCTGGGAAAGAGAGGAGTGTCTGGGAGTGGTTCAAATCTTCCATTTTCAGTGGAGATGAACAATAGAATCTGCGAATTTTATCTTCCTTTGGAGCAGTGGTTCTTACCCTTGCTTGCGCATAAAGCCATCTGGGAGCTTTTAAACAATACCTTTGCTGGGAGTCCACCCCAAGCCAATTAAGTCCAAGTCTCTCGGGGTGGGCCTAGGCATCTGTATTTTTCAAAAGCTCTCCGGGGTGCCACTAATGTGTAGCTAGGGCTAAGATTCTCTGCTTTAGAGTCGTAATCAACAAAACACTGATTGCATTTTTCCAATTTCAAGCCACTCTGGGAGTGTCGTAATGAAAAATCCTAATGGCAACTTTCCTGGCCGCCTCAGGAGATAGGTCGTGGCCTTGGCTCTTAGTAGGGATTCACATTTACCCAGAGATTGACTGACAGATGAGCTGTTAAAGAAACACTTTTATTGCTTGGATCTGTAACCGCAAAGCTGTCAATCCAGAAACTCGGCGGGATAAATAAATTACATTCTGATCCCTTCGCACCTTTTAATTATGTTACCTTAATAGTTTTACTACTGATGACCAGAAAATGATCATGTATCATTGATAATGCTATCAACATGTAACCATTGTTTCTCTTTGATAAATGAGTGGTTGATTTTTCCCCGCTTACTTTTTTCAAATAATAATAATAGGCACTTTTATTCATTTCAAGGTTAACTTAGTAAATTAGCTTTTGCATATACATCCCATTCTTTAAGACTTAAAACTTTGTAAGAATATATATATATATATAGATATAGATATACACACATATATATATATGTATATGTATATCTATACATATATAACTGAAATGCCTTTATATTTCTTTTATAGTTAACCTATTACTAACAAATATGTGCTGGGTATTTACATGAAAAATTCCCTCTCCATGACTTTAATTGCATCTCTTGTTATGGAATTTGAAAAAATATTCATTAATTGGCAAGGTGATTTCTGTGTCAATCCCTGTCCTAGATGCTAAGATCCCACATAGGCATATGCTATGAATGTCTCCTTACGAGAGGGAAACGCTATCATACAGATATCAGAAAGTAGAAGCGAAAAAAGACAGAAAGACATTAACAAGGACTTGATTTTTCACTGAGTCTGTACAAGCCATTTCTTAATTAAAAAACAAAAAACCCCAAAACAAACAAACAAACAAACGAAACTTTTGGTTTTGAATCTCCAAAACATGACATTCATTGAGTTGTAAGGCATATGTTTTCCAATTACATGCAAAAAAAAGGAAAGTTTATGAATTGTTTTGTTCTTTTGAGAACACTGTGTTAGCTGTATGTTTTATAACTGGGGGTATTTTACTGGCAATAGTATATGATATTACATTTGCTGAATTAGATTTCCTTTCTAAAGCTTACTAAATATCTAAACATCAAGTTAATAATACCTTTTCCAATAGACTCCATTTAGTACTACAACCTGGAATGCCTTTCCAAATCTTTGTATGTCAATTTCTATGCCAATAAACTGGTAGATCGATACCTGATATCATTTTCTCACAATAGTTTTGGAGAAAAGAATATTAATATCAGCTAATCTTAATGTTTTATTTTATTTAATTACAAAAAAGTAATCTTTACATTCAACGTGGGGCTCGAACTCACAACCCCAGGATAGAGAGTTGCAAGTTTTACTGACTGAGCTAGCTAGGTGCCCCTGAATGTTTTAAAATAGTAGTTTCATAGTGCTCGTCAGACTCTACAGATTCTTATGTTAATCACACATAGGAAAACATACTATTAAGGCCCTTGAAGTCATTGCTGAGAATTGAATTAAAGATGTGACAGGTGGCCCATAATTTTACCTGTCAATTAAATGGACTCTATATGCCCTGTGACTAAATCTACCCTCAAACGTCAGTGAGTGCCCAGTGGTCCTAATGCCCTGCAACCTACTGGACTGAAATAATTAATGTCCCTCCCTAAGCAATCTACTTCCTGTCAGAGCATGGCTAGGGCACTGAGAATAGACTCCAGTGAGGTAGAGGATCGTTTTTCATTAATTTTGATTTTTTCCCATTGTTACAGGTGCTTTGAATATTAAGTCTTGGCCTGATCGGCCACTCATGCTGTTATGATTTAGCCATTTTTCACTCTTCCCCCTCATGACATATAAAAATGGAAAGAAATGACATTTAAGTGTATATGCTTTTCTGGTTGTAGAATCAAGACACTTGGGATTACTGTTTCACATCGTGCTGTATCTATTCAAAATGTTTGCTGAGGGACCGTTCTCAGCAATGTGCATATTGGGCTAATAGACTTGTGGCACTATTAATGGATGATGTTATTAGAAAAATATGAAAAAGCCAAAGACAGAAGCCCTTTGTAAAACCAAGCAGGGCGCTCAGCAAAAACTCTGTCTTTAAATGTCTTCATATAGCTGTATCTTTTAAAAATGCAACACTCTTTAAAATGATGTTGTTTCACCTTATACACAAAAGCCTTCGCTTCAAAAGCCTTTGATTAATTTGAGTACAATCAAGGGCATACGAGATAGCTGTCATTTAGTGAGCCAAAGCAGTCCAATGCCAACTGCAATAAACCCATCAAGCTGTCATCGAGTCAAGCTGTGAGAAAGAGGATGATTACAAGCAATGGTTTCCTTCAGTGGTTTCATAATTTCAATTTTTTTTGTTACATTTCCAGATTTCCAATAGTTATAGTAAGAATGCTTGAGTAGAGAAATATTTTCCCCAGGAGTTACTATCAACAACTTAGTGTATTGGTTTTTTTCCCCACCATTGATTCAAGTATCGGAGCTCATCAGGCAAGAAATATTGTGATTACAAGTCATACATAAATTATTTAAAGGGATCCAGCCAATCAAAACAGAGATCTAAGTGACTATTTTTCTCTTGATGCCTTTGTGACTCCTACTCAAAAAGCAAATTTCTGATTGATAGAATAGTTTTGAAGTTACTTCAAAAAGGCCATTCTGTTGGATGGGAGGAGGGTCTCGGTATGAATGGTTCACATACTTCAACAATAACTCTTTTATGACAACTTTACAGAGGAGAGAGAGAAAAAGACACCAAAATAACACCACGCAGGGGAGTAAGGAGGCGGGGGTGGGGGGTGGGGGGTGGGGAGACAGTGATGGAACACAAGGCATGTAATTGAGGCTCATCCCTGTAAAAAAGAGACTCAGGTATTTGGTGCTTCCTCACTTATTCTGATTCTGGCTAAAGAAAGTAATCACTGTTGACTAACCTGTTACCCAAACACTCTTATTCAGTAGACAGCTTTGGCTCATGCCTTCCCAATATTTAGCACTACATAGACAAAGTCACCATGTTGCTTGACTTCATACTTTGAAGATCACCTCTAAGAGGCAAAATGCTAATTGCTTCTCACCTACCTCAGTTAATACCTCTACTGCCCCTTGAGATTTTTTTCTTTTCTCTTTTCTTTCCTTTTCGTTCTTTCTTTCTTTCTTTCTTTCTTTCTTTCTTTCTTTCTTTCCATCTTTCTTTTTCTTTCTTTCTTTCTTTCTTTCTTTCTTTCTTTCTTTCTTTCTTTCTTTCTTTCTTTCTTTCCCTTTTCTTAGATGGTATACGTTCTGCCTCAATATTTACAATATTTACACACAATGATATGCCCATACTCTAAGGAAACCTAATAATCATAGGACAATTCATTGTATATAGAATTAAGGGAAATATATTTTCTTGAAACGCATCGGAGGGCTAGCACTCCCTCTTTTATTTCCCAAATTTAAACACAGAAAATCTGGAAATTCCCAAGAGCTCAAGGTGTCCTCCAAAACTGCCAGCAGTAGATGCCTTACACGTAAAAGTGCATTAAAGAAAATCATTCCCTTCTCCTCAGAGGTCATCCTGCAAATGTCGTACTACACAGTTCTCCTATGTTAGGCAGTACAACAAGGAGAGAAAGCTGCATCTCCTAAATTAGGGCATCAGTGGAAAAGTGAAAAACTATGTCAAACTATCATTCTGAAAAACATGGAGAATGAGTAGACTAGCTTGAGCAAGTTTTTATTTGTACGATAGTTTTTGTAAGGGGCCAATTTGACAAATACACTGAGTCTGGAAATTACAAAAATGTGGGGATTACAAATATCAGTGACACTCAGTGTCTTCCTTTAAATCAACCTCTCCCTTTAAAAGCTCATAATAGAGTATAAAATTCCCCATTTTTGTGACTTTAAATATTTCTCACGCACATGCGCACACACACACACACACACACACCAATCAATTATGCAGCCTCTACTGCAAAGTTTGAGGATTTTAAAGTATCAAAAAGAAACAAGAGGTAATAAACTCATGATTAAGGCATTTAGCTTGGCAAGTGATTTATCTCTTTCCCTTTATCTGCTTAGGGCTTTTATTTCACTGTGTGAGCAAATTTTCACTGACAAGTAATTTTTGGAGAACAGCCGGAAGTGGGGGGTAGAGGGAGGGAGAAAGAAAGATTTGCTAAGATATCAAAGGCTTGACGAAGAAAAAAAAAATCTGATAGAGTGACATTTATTGTTTCAAAATAATACACCTTCTCCAGGTTCCTGTTCATTTACCAAAGAAAAGCTCTCCTGATTTTCATTTACCAAAGAAAAGCTCTCCTGATTTTCAGCTCTCATTATACAATGGGACGTGTAGAGTAATTCTGACCAAAATAATTTTCTGTACGAGATGTATAAAAGTAATTCTGAGCAAAAAATTCACCTAAATAGTAGAAACATTATCTATTTTTGCGCTGCGCTATCAAAGATTCTCCTGATGACACTACCGTGTAACTACGAATTCAACCAACAAAGGCTTGTATGCCATAGTTTTTTTTATGTGGAAACTCTGAAGTACTCTACACACGTGAGAAACTAGAATTTTCCATGGGCATTTCACCAAATCTTCTGAGTAATTTACACATAGTAGGCCTTCAAGAGATGAATCTCATTAAATTGATTTATCACGGTAGTCTTCATAAGTGATTTTTGTTTCAACACACACATATGCTACTCCTTTTAAGCTCTTTGTAAAACAGCTGTCTAAATAACTCTCATGTGGAAACCGCTTCTTGGCAAATAGAAGAAGGCTGCCGCAAATCGGTAAATTGTGCCACAAATTCATTTATTCATTCAATTTATAAATATTTACTCAGTGTTCACAAGTACTAAGCACTCTGCTAGGTGTGGTGGCATTTTAAAGAATAATTAAGACAGAGTTGTGTCTTCAAGGAATCTAATTATAGACGAAGGATGGTAATGTGGGATATGAGATGAGAACAGTGACAAGATCCCAAAGGGAATTCAAGGGAGAAGAGATGATTTCCTTCTAGCACATTCTTGGAGGACTCTAAGGAGCCAGTGACATTTCAGCTGGGCCTGGAGGGATGGGCAGGGGAAGGGAATTCCTGGATAATACCTGGTTCCGATGTGGTGAGTAAAACCACTGAGGGAAGAAAACACAGAGTTTATTCGAAGAACAGAAGGGTGTCCAGTTTAGCCAGTGTGAGAGATGAGAGAAGGGAAGTGATAGGTGGCAAGCCCACGACCATCGCTCTACACGCTGCTATCTATCTGTGGCTGGACTGGACCAATGTGAATTTCCTCAGGGAACAGTCTATAGGACTAACAGTCCTGCCCCACCTGAAACCTGAAACAAAGATGACAATGTTATGGCCATTTGTATTCCATTTTGTCTTTAAGGCTTTTTTTTTTTTTTTAGGTTTATTTATTTTGAGAGATAGAGCACACACTTGAGCTGGGGAGGGGCAGAGAGAGAGGCAGCGTGAGGGGGGGGGGAGGGGCAGGGAGAGAATCCCAAGCAGGCTCCAGGCTGTCTGCACAAAGCCCAATGCGAGGCTTGAACCCACGAACTGTGAGATCATGACTGAGCCAAAACCAAGAATCGGACACTTAACCGAATGAGCCACCTAAGCGCCCCCTTTTTTTCTTTAAGGTTTTAAAATATGCATTTATATTGGACTATTTTTGGAATCTGGGTTGTGTTGAATAGGGTATAAGATTCTACAGGAAAGAAGAATCTAAAAAAGGCAATGATATAAAATACAGAAAAGAAAAACATGATCCACTTAACTGCATATGCTGACAGTGGCATTCAAGAAAAAGCTAAACCAATAATGATAATGATAATAATAATAATAATAATAATAATAACTCAAACACCCTGTTGTCCAGCTCTGGCACATAAGAAAGGGATATTATTTCATAGTACAACACCCCAAGGTTCCCATTAGAACATAAAAATACTTATAGCAGTGGTGTTTTTGCTATGGGATTGCATGTTTTCCTGGCAAGTATTTAACTTATGCTTTGTGAACAATGGCACGTGGTATAATCAAAGCTGATGTTGAGGACTAAATGCATTTTGTCCCAAACAACTGTTTTTAGAACATTTGTAGTTAATAGCGCCTGTTACCACTAATCATGGCAACCAAGGAAATATGAAATGTTTATATACTTAATCTATTGTGAAAGTTTCTGAAGTAAAAATAGCCCAAATTATTGGTATATTCTACTTCTTAACTTAATAAGACTAACATTTGTTTCCCCCATTAATCAAAAACTAAGTCGTATTGTTCTGGGAAATAAATCACTTGACCAGTTCCTTACCATTCTACATGAAAAGCACAACCAATGGTAGTGATCTCAGAGTTATGAGTTATAAGCCACTCCAGCCTTCTCTAGAAGCCCCACACTCCTGCTGGACAACTTGTACACCACAAATCCAGATAGTCTCACGTCCGCTAGGTACAAAGACGGATAAAACCCATTTTAATAAGTGTGCTTTATATAAAAAGTAACTTGCTCATGAACTGGATTCATCAATCGATATTTTTTCAGTATTGCTATTAGTAGAGGCTGGATTAAAAAAAAACACACACACATTACTCCAAATTGCATTTTTGTTGATGCAAATTCTAGGAATCACAGTTATTTCTAGATGGCATATGTGATTCTCCAGGGAAAATTACAAACTATCTCAATAGAGTATGAATGAAATTATAGCATATCTTTTCTCAATGGTGAGGGAAGTGCATTGGCAAAAAACTGCCTCCTCTTTTGTCTGTGTTCTTTCTCATTTGTGAGGGCTGAAATATATTGCATAAGAAATGGGACTTTGTTTCTATGAACTTCTAAATCAATTTTTTAAATGTATACATGTGAAATTAGTAGCTGGATGTCATTTTGGATGGGACTAGACAGATTTGGAGTGGAAATAACTTGAGAATGGACAGACCCATCATTCAGGGGGGTGGTTTGGATAGATCTGGAAGGTAGTTCCAGAAGGGAATACCGCCAGGTGTGCAACTGACATCAGAAGGAATCTCATGGTAGGTGACAACAGATACAACAAGGTAGGAAGGTACTGTGTTGGAGAGGTCCTTCAATGGCTGCCATAATGGGCAAGTGGAAATACAGAGCCAGATGATCATCGTTAAAGGTAAATCCTAGTAACAGGTAGAGAAGACCTAACCATGGATAGAGAAGTTTAAGGAACAAGACTCAGGGTTCAGCCAGAGGAAGAAAACCAGCAGGAGACATAAACTAAGAGATTTATCACAAGGAACTGTCATATCATGTTACTGTGGGAGCTGGTTACGCAAGTCCAAGTTCTGGAGTCCTGTCAGGAAGGGAACGACAGAGCACAAACTGACACAGCAGTCCACCCACAAAGCTTCTCCTGGGAAGTCTCAAGTCTACTTTTAAGCCTTTCAACTGATTGACACAGGACCACCCAGGTTATCTAGGCTAACCCCCCATACTTAGAGTAGATGATTATGGACTTTAATCACATCTACAAAATCCCTTCACAGTATTGCCTAGATTAGTGTATGAATCAGTAACTGGGGAGCATAATCTAGCCAAAACTCATAGTCACAATTCTTTTCTGGAGAACTGGGAAAGGCAAGGTGGGCTATCCAAATGCTGGAGAAATAGCCCAGCTAAGCTAAATTAGAAAATAATATAGGACTTTTTACTAAGTCTGTTAAGGAGAAAGTTCCTGAAGCTAGAAAATGAAGACAGAAGGTCAACAACCAGATATCAAGACCAAAGAGATCAGCACACAAATCACCAAAAAACCATGAAAGGCATAAAACACCAGCCTATGAGAATCTTTGGTCCCTGAGTTTTTCTCTGTAGGTGTGTTTTAAAAAGTACAACCCATGGGGGCAAGGAGACCTTTAGGAGTGGGGCAGTAGATCTGAACCAGGGGCAATTTTGTGCCAACTCTGACATATACCTCCCATGTGAATGTTGGGCAAGATGCTTAACCTCTTGTAGCCTCAATAAACATATCTACAAAATGAGAAAAATACCATTCTCAGACTGTTATTGAAAGAATTAGGGGTATTACCAGGTTAATGTTACTCTCACCTGAAGAAAACACCTCTGGCAATAACACAGCCAACAGAGGATAAGACCGCAAATTAAACAATGACACTACCAACGTGCAGAAGGGATCCAATTTTAGAAATATTTCTTGCAACCTATAAGACTTGTTGGGTGGAGAAATGGTTGGGAAGAAAGGAGAAGAGAAGCCAAGGATGACCACAGCGTATGGATGCTGTTACCAGGAACTGAGATATGAATTCACAATGAGGACAGATGGGGGGAGATGATGAATTCCCTTTCAGACACATAATGTCTTGGGTGCCTTCGGGACAGCTGGATGAAGATACATTGGGATGTTGATGTTTTACAAGCCCCTTCCACATGTTTTGTTTGATGTGAACGATCTGGTGACACAACCTGGCTTTATTCACTATATTACTTAGATGAGGAAACTGAGGCTCAGAGAGAGTAAATGAATTATTCAAGACCATAAAGACTGTAAAGGGTAGCTATTCTCCTTGACTCCAACTCTCAAGAACAGATTTTAAAAAGGAATTTTCCAGGTGTGATAGTGGCAAATAGGTGAGGGATAGGGGTTTGTTTTAACCACTTTGTTTGTGAGGGGTTTCACCTGCTCCTCCAAGGTTGCAGAGGTTTAGGGAGAGTGGAACATTTAGGAGGACGCGGGGGATGAGTCCAGCCAAGATACCTTGAGAGGTCAGTATGGGGGGCGCCTGGGTGGCGCAGTCGGTTAAGCGTCCGACTTCAGCCAGGTCACGATCTCGCGGTCCGTGAGTTGGAGCCCCGCGTCAGGCTCTGGGCTGATGGCTCAGAGCCTGGAGCCTGTTTCCGATTCTGTGTCTCCCTCTCTCTCTGCCCCTCCCCCGTTCATGCTCTGTCTCTCTCTGTCCCAAAAATAAATAAACGTTGAGAGGTCAGTATGGATTGGTGAGGACACTGTAAGTGGAAACACTTTATAGATCATTAACCCCAGGAACAAAGGGAATAGGAGAAACTTGAATCAAAAATATTAGCACGCACTGCCAAGTCAAAAAAAATTTGCAATGAAGATAAGTCATCTGTGAAATGATAATGCAAATCGATGGAAAGATATGAATGAACAAATTTTGATTTACTTGTAACTTTTTAGGAACGCATTTACTGAGATACATTTTAATCTCAGAACTTTGATGTTATTTCATTCCGATAGCAGCACAGAGCATGCTGTTCTGAGGAAGAACTTTGAAAAGGCTGGGTATTCACAGGTTTGTTTTTCACAGTTGAAATGTTTAAGACTTATTTTTGGACGTGAGACACATATTCAAAAGTGCACTGAAGACACAAGTTTGATTTCTAATTTAGATTTTCTGGATCTGAGTTTCTCAAATTTTCATTTAAGCACCCTCCCTGCCCCCCGCCATCTAGTTCCTGGGAGAATGACCAACTTTGTTACCGGGATGGGGGTGTGTAGTCAGAGCACCTTTCCCTCCTAGAGAGGACATCTTTAAGATTCCAAGTCACAATTCAAAGAAGAGATGAACTACATTTCTAATAATCTTCCATATTCTGCTAACATCTTCACTATTCAAGTTGACTGCATTTTGGGGGGTAAGGTAAGTAATTTTTATTTTGTTGGTATATGTCCGTTAGGCTTTCATGTCACTGCCAGAGTTGAAAGTTGCATTCCCTGAACATTTGACCCCAGTCCCTTCTAGATCTCTGGTTATGCCTCTTTAATTTATATCCATAATTAGATATGTTTTCTTATCTTCCCTAATTAGGTGTTTGTCTTACTGTGTAGGTCTTTTCAGGACTTAATTACACTTTCTACTCTTTTTGTTTATTCCGTTAGCGTCATTGAGTTTCTCTTAGGTTCTTTTTCTTTGTACTTTGGTCCTTTCTAAATTTTTGTACTCTGCCTGCTTTTAAAATTCCCCCTCCCTCTCTCCCATCTTTCCTTATTCCATCCCTTCCTCCTTCCATGTCTCCCTTCCTCCCTCCCTTCCTTCCTGCCTTCCTTCCTTCCTTCCTTCCTTCCTTCCTTCCTTCTTTCCTTCCCTATCTTACTTTTTCTTCTCTTTTCTCTTATGCTTCTCATCTGATTACAAATGCTGCTAGGGCCCAAATTTTTCATATGAGAATAATGCCAAGATATTTTGGGGGAGGTCATCTTTCGATAAATTTTTGATAATTTTATCTGATCATGACACAGAAAGTTGCCCATATAAAACTTCTACTTTAAAAAAAAAAATGTGTATTTTTTTTGGCTAATTTTTGCCAAATAAACAATGGATTTTTGTGATTGTTTCATGTAAATGTACACATATATACATTAAAAAACATATATTTAAAGACCTTTTTATTTGAGTTCTGCATATATCTATTTAATAAAGTTTTTTAGTTATCTTGTTCAATTCTTCTATGTCATTACTTTTTTTTTGTCTACTTGATCTTTCAATTCAGAAAGATGTATATTTAAAAATGGTCACAAAGCTTCTGTTTTTATCAAGTTCTCCTTGCATTTCTAATTTTTTTCTCTGTTTCCTAAGGATTTTGGTCCATGCTGGCTTATGGCCAGTATTTTAAGTTTTGTCTTTAAAATTTTTTTTAATGTTTATTTATTATTGAGAGACAGAGAGAGAGAGAGAGACAGAGCATGAGCATGGGAGGGGCAGAGACAGGAGAAGACACAGAATCCGAAACGGGCTCCAGGCTCTGAGCTGTCAGCACAGAGCCTGACGTGGGGCTCGAACTCACAAACTGTGAGATCATGACCTGAGCTGAAGTTGGACGCCTGAGCCACCCAGGTGCCCCTAGTTTTGTCTTTTAATTGCATATTATGTTGTATCTTTTCCTAACACCCTCTGTCTTGAAGTCCCTTATTCCCTGTGCATCATTAGTACTGCCACTCTTGCTTTCTTTTATGTCTAGTGTGCATTGCCTTTTCTTTAATTTCAGATTCTTTTATCACTCTGTTTTAAATGTATTTCCTATAAGCAGATAAAGCTGAATTTTCTTTCTTATCCTGCTCTAAAGCATCTGCCTTTTAATGGGAGGTGTTCCTCTATGCAGGTGTAGTGTAGTAATTGAAATACTTGACTTTGCTCCTTCCATTTCCCTCTATGCTATTATATATGTTACTGTATAGTTCTTCTTCCTCAGTTTTTCAGGTTTCATCAAGTTACTATTTTTTTCTCCAGTTTTTCCTTTATGAGTTGGAAGTTCTCAATTTCTTTTCCCTTAAAGGTTGCTTTCCCCTCCCCAACACTCATGCAGACTCATATTTATCTACTGTTCTTTGAAAACAAGGTATTAACTATTCTTCTCGACTCCTACCACCTCCATGAGATGAAGCTTGTAGAATCTTCTCTCTTTCCTTTCTTCCCACCCTTATATTCCCCCCAGGAGAGAAACCCCAAAATTGTAGGTGTTTTTGAAATTTTTTTTGGTACTTCTTTCTTACATTGATTCCTGTTTCATTTTCTGGGATACCACTTATAGACATTTTGGTATTGCTGGGTCTCACTTCCTGTTCTCTTATTTCTTCCTTCATGTTTTCATTTGTGCACACCGGATCTGGGTTTAAGATCAAAAAGTACCTTTCCTCAAGTGCACCAATGTGGATGCTAATGCTATCTTTCTCTTCTTCCACCGACCTATTGGATTTTTAAGTCATAACATTCGTGTGTGATTTAGGTCTTGTTTTGCTATCCGGTTGTTGGGTTTGGTAATGTGTTTGATTTTTAATTGCTAATATTATGACACCCATGTGCCCACAAGCCCAGCATTTGCTGGACATGGGAAAGGCAGAGAAATTAGCATTCAGAGTGAAGAGAGAGTGAAATGTTAAGGCCCAGCCAGTACTTCCCAGAATCTTCTCTATGTGATGCTTTTGAAGGCACACACAAAAGTGATCTTTCAAAAATACCTTTTGTTAGGGTTGATCTCTCTGTAAATATAAATTACCAGCACAACAAAATTTGACCATGTAGGTGCTGAAGTACCATCAGGTTGATATAAACAATGAGTCACAGTTTTCCTAGAGTTAAAAGCAGCATTGGAAAAAAAAAAGAACTAATATTTTATTCATGTTAGTTTTTTATCCTTAGACCAATCACTAGAAATTCTGTATTTATTCTTTAGGATATTGAAAAAAGCAGTATTTCTATAGGTCTTATTGTATCTCAAAGTTAATAAAAGCCACCAGCTCTATGGAAAAATTCTTAGGACACTTTAATTTAGCCGAACTGGTTGGTCTGATTTATGTCATTTTGACCGAGATCTCTTGGTTCCTACTGGCCAGAATGAACAGACAATAAACAAACAAACAAACAAGCAAACAAACAAAAAGGGGTTCACTCCAGCTTGATGCATTATTTTTAAGGGAAAAGAAATCAACCATCATCAAAAACAATATTTGTCCTGAGTATTAAACATTCATGTTTAATCACCCCCCACCTAGTTTTCTGAGAATCCACAAGTAATTCACAGTCCACATACTTATGACAATGAAATCCACAGTATTCTGTAGACCAGCTTAACTCATAACTCATTTTCCTGACTTTGAAAGTACTTTCAGAACTTTTGCATAAATTTATTCCCAGAGAACTTTTTGGCCAAAACGTTGGAACTAGTGTATCTAGAAAGATATAGCCTTAATTATCACTTCTGTGGGGCATAATTGAGACGAACTATATGATGCATTTTTTCAATGCTCTCTGAAACAGGTATAAATAACACATGTAACAGTAGATGTGTGTGAAATATTCACAAGACACATAAATAAGAATAATTAGAAAGAAAGGTATTCAACTCTCGGGGTTGAAAAATAGCCTGTCAAATGATTCTTTCAATTTTGAAGGCTGTTATCTCTAAAATATTCTGTGGTGCATATTCATATAGTTATAGGAAGGACATTTGGTTTGGCAGACAAATTACTTGAGTCAAAATAATCCAACCTACTCCAAATTCCTAACTGCTTGCTGCATATCCCCATATGGTGCTTTTGCCAGCCTTCCAAAATGAAGTCATCCAAATTTGGATACATTTTCTTCTAACCTCTCTTTCCTCATAACTCATCCTTCCTCTAGCAGTCTCTCTCTATGTTGGTAATACCATCTAGTCACCCAGACTGGAAAAGCTGGAAACCCACCTCATCTTCCTGCATTCTTTAATTCCAACCACACAGGACCACTTGCCTGTCCCTGAACATCCTAAGTTCCCGGCTTTGTGTACATTGTTCACTAACCTGAAATTTATCCAATTTTTTTTTTCCTTGAGGAAATGCTGTTCCCTGTTCAAGTCTTACGTCCAATGCCACTGCCCCTGGGTTGGCATTTTTGAGTTTCCTAATCGAAACGAACAATTCTGTCCCCTGTATTTCAGGCACCCTTGTCAATGCATTGTAACTCTTTCTGCCCACATCTTCTTCATTTCACATGTCTCTCTCTTATGGGATCATAAGCTGCAGTGTCTAAGGGTTGAGTCTCAATGAGCTTTTGATTCTCAAAGCCTAAGTACACAGCCTTATGTGTGTCACATAAGAATCAGTAGGTGCCAACATGTGCCAGCAGCCGGATTTCTCGTGTCTTTTGCAACAATCTTCCATATAGCTGTCCTTGTTATTCTCGTTTCAGAGTTGCAGATGCTGAAGTACACAGTTTAAGTAGCTTGCCAGAAGTCAAGTTACTAGTAAATAAACCAAGTGATTTTGAACTTGCTTCTGTCTGACTTTAAAGGGCACTGCGTCTCTGCCACACTCCACAATCACGGACCCTGTGCTTGTTTTCTTTCATATGAATTATCCTATCTCACCCACTGCCCCTTCCGCTGAGCAGGGTTATGGAGTCCCTGGAAGTTGTTTACTTTTTCTTGATCCTTCTTTGTATCAGTTTCCTACTGCTGCTGTAACAAACTACTCCAAACTCCATAGCTTAAAACAACAGAAATTTATTATCTTAGAGTTCTGGCGGTTCAAAATCCAAAATGAATTTTAAGAAGCCGATTCCTTCTGGAAGTGCCAGGGGACATTCTGTTCCTCGCCTCCTCTAGCTTCCATAGGATAATGGCCATGTCACTCTAGTCACTGCTTTGTCAAAACGTGGCCTTCTGTTGACTTTGACCTTTCTGCCTCCCTTTTAACAAGAACCCTTCTGATTACACTGTAGCCACTTGCATAATCCAGGATAATCTCTCCATTTTCAGATTCTTACTTTAATCACATCTGCAAAATCCTTTTTGCAAATTCCTGGGATTATTGCATGGACGCCTTTGGGGGTTATTACTCAACCTACCACATCTTTATAATTAAAATATGTGTTAGTAAAAGAAGATCTTTCTTCAGTATATTAGTGCAGGAAGCTAACTGGTCAATAATAAGGTTGAATCAGGAATTTCTAGTTCTGTCAGTAGCATGATACAACACACAATTGAGGCAAGTGGCCACAAACAGAGACACTTGCTTAAACAGACACCTAAACCCTGGATAATTGTGGCATGTTACCTAAGTACTATTGACTCTATAAAATTCGAAATCAACTTGACACTACTCATGGCTGTAAGTGGTCAAAAAACTCGAGAGCCATTATGTTTTAGAAAATAAATGAATGCTATTTAATCCTTTGTGCTCTGGAGTGGTGCTTTTGGAATTTAAAGAAACGTCCTATGGTCAAAATTCCCCACATAAATGCTCACCTTTCCCGTGAGTACATGTAATGTGTTTCTAACTTTGTCTCTTACTCATCGGAACGGTAAAATGGCTCTCTCTACGTTCTTTCTTTGTTAGCTTCTTCAAGTGAACTAATCATTGGAGCCACTCATGTGATAGACTGGCAGTTAAAAGACTCAAATGTCAAGATGTTTTTATCAGTCACATCAACAGTAACTTTCAGACTGAATAGTTCTCTGGTTTATGTCAAATCTTTGGTGTGGATTTTTTTTTTCCTTCCTCAAATAGAAACTGCTTAGATGCTAATATAAACTAGCTCGTCCAAATGCTCACCCATCCCATCTACAATACCTTTCCCCTGTTGGTGAAAAAGGATGATGGGACACATTATCTTGTTGCTGATGAACGCCCATTAGCCTTGAGAAGCAAATATAACCCTTGTGTGCATCCACCATGTGATTGTAATAGAATTCCATTTTGTGGCTTGTGAAAAAAAGAAGTGTTTTAGAGCCAATCTACGTGTGTTTTCAAATTTCATACCAACACACATTCAGTTTCTGGGCTGCTCACTTGCTTGCTGGTGTGAATCCCATTTTCACATGCAATTTCTTTATGAATTAAAGGGAATATGTAGGCAGACTTCTAGCTGTTGAGGAAAATACATTTCTATATTTCGAGCATGTGCCTTGCTGTGGATGCAGGACAAAATACATAGCTAGACCTCTCAGAGCACCCGTGAGGCTTTAGTTTTAAAGTTTGATTATAGAAAGTAATATTCTTCTCCATGCCTTCCAACCTCGATGGTTCCATTAATTTTTTCTTTACTATTTAAATATTGCTCTGCTCTATAATCAGTAATATAATGACCTATCTGAAATGCCATATGTCGTCAAACTATTTGCCAGCACAAACCTACTTGAGGCCCTTATTTACTGACAGCAGCGTGTACTCGAATAAACAGACGTCGTCGCCGATATGCTCCAATCCATGAACATCTGTGAATGAAGAGCTACAGCGTATTGATTTTGCTATGGTCCCTCACTACAGTGTAGGTGGTGCTGCACCAGCTTACAATCTCCATGCCGTGCTGCAGTTTAGAAAGAAAAAAAATCGTTATCTGGAAACCTCTCAAATCAACAGAAATGCAATCAATTTTTTATCTGTGGTTAGGCAGTGGAAGTTAGTGGTGGATTTTCTGTCCTCAATACTCTCGTCCTCTTGTTAAAATATTTAGGGAGCCCCCATGGGAAATACTATACCTAGACTGAACCTGTTTACATTAGGAAGTGAAAAATCTGCTCTTTGTATCCTGTTAACCACAGAAGCATTCTTGTCCTCCTAGAATCACTTTCCCTGGGGGATTCTGGGGTAGAGCTCTCCTCTGGTTACTGAACACCCTTTTACCACACGACTGAAGCCAGAGGAACTTATTACTTCAACCTCGATTATTATTTGAATTCAGCATACGATTTTACACCACGTAACTTCAGCTCCCGATCAAGTGGGGACACACTGATGTGACATCAAGCAGTATTCTCAATAGTGTTCTTTTGATGATTATGAGAGGAAAACAACACTATACTGAAAAATATGATAAAAGCATCCCCATGATTGGCAACACGTCTTAGGTGAGTAACCATCACATTTAAGAAATATTTGCTATTGATGTTTGTTTACCCATTTACTCACACGTATTAAGGATACGCAAGTGTTTAAACATAGTCACAGGGATGTGAGGGTGATGGATTTACATCTTCTCTTATCCAGGAGCTTACTAGGTGAAACTCTTATCTAGTAAGAGGAAAGGGACATGTTTACAAATAACTATATTGCAGGGCAGGGGATGGCAAACGCCATAATAGAGTTATAAATGAAGAACTATCGGTTTTATGGGATAGGGTATCTTCAGAAGAAGAATGGGAATCACACAAGGTTTTATGAAGGAGGGGTGTTTGTGATAAAGTAAGTAAACACTGACTAATCATTGATGAGGACCTATACTGTGTGGCTGGCAGCGCTGGACAAGAGGGAGTCCGGCAGGGGAGAAAGATCTTAAATAAGATTTGAACCAAAAAGTGATGAATTACAAACAGGATAAGTCTACGAGGAATCATAAGGTTTGGTGAGCCGTAGAATCAGAGGCCCTAATTTAAGAATTCTCTGATTATGTGGTAGTTAAGCTGGGTGTGGGGATAGAGGAGATTGATAGTGGAGTGGAAAGAAAGTTGGGTAGAATTAAGACCCACTGTGTCCCAAGACACATGTACAAGATGACTGCCATGATCGCTGTAAACACAGCTCTTCAGGGCTTTAATGGATCATGAAATTCATGACTAGGCATAAGAATTTAGGGTTCTGGAATGCAGGACTGAAAAGAGAGAAGAAAGTAAACTCTTCATTACTAGTTCAGCTATAGGGCAGCACTATATCAGGTTTTGTACATTCATTACCTCACCTAATCTACAATTTTCTTATTTTACAGATGAGGGAAATAAGATTTGAGAAGTTGAATGACTTTCCTAAATGATACTGAAGGTATGTAATGGTTCCACTGAGGAGGGGTGAGAAAAACTTTCCAGAGGCTTTGTCACAGGCTCCCATTTTTGACTTCTGTTACCCCAAAGTACCTTTAAAGTAGTCTGAATTTGTTGAACACTCTCCAAGTATCTGCCTTTCCTACATTTGTTTCAACCTCCCTGGAATTGTTTTTCCCTCTGTATCTGCATTTCAAAATTGGGTTCATTCTAGAAGTCCCAGATCCACTGTCACTTCCCCCGTGCAATCTGACCTAGTTGGAAGTAATTCCTCCCTTCCGCTGCTCGTCATGTCTGCTTCAGCCTTAATAATCCACATACTTCTGTTGATATATTCTTCACATTTTCCCCTTGGATTATTATCTGTGTGTGTGTCTCCCTCCTCTGTAGAGCCGGATGGCGCAGACCCTGGATTTTATCCATCTATGCCAAAGCTCGCGACCAGCTGCAGATGGACGGCAGCCGCATTTTATTTTGACTCTGCGAAAATTTTTGTATTATTTGCCAATAATTCCACATAAAAACTCAAGATTTGCAGTTTCTCTGGAGAAGCAAAGCCTCAGCCATCGGCTGGAGTAGCTGGCTGCCCCACGATCTAGCTCTGTCTCCCGCCTCACCATTCCTTAATGTCTATTAATTTACCTTAGTAGCCAGCCTGCAGGCATTTGAATTTGGGATGCTGGCTATAAAATTCCTACCGAATTTAACCAACGATTGTGTGCTGAGTTACTTCATGCAGGACTGACTGTATAGTCAGGTAAAATTTGTCAATGAGCCCTGTGAGGTCCTTATCTTGGTGTAATGGCGGTACCTTTAACTAGAGGGAGGGGAGCATGTAGGCAAGGGCTAATAGGACCTCTTTGTCCTCAGTCTAAACCTCAATTTCCAGTGTAAAGAAATATAAATGTATGTTAAGAAGGAACAGAAGGCTGGATAAACTCTTGATTGCATTAGCATAGCCTGCTTGCTTTGTAACTTCTGGGATGTATGTGGTAAACATGAAGTCGGTGGCGGGGGGCAGGGGTGGGGACTGGATTCTGCCTGGTGGAGACTGTGTCGTAGATAGTTTGATACGGTAGAGTTAGCATGGCTTACATGCCTGGTATTTGTTTGAGACTCAGAATCTCTTACAAGTGCATGTAATAACTCGTTTTAGTGATGGACACTTGACAGTTTGGAATTCTTCCTAACACATATTTGTAATGAGGAAATAAGGATATATTAATTCCTTGTGCTCCAACGTTATAAAAAGAACCTTTCTTCTAATGATATGCTCATCCAAATGATTCAGATTTAACGCCATCCATTGGTGGATAAAGAAAGTAAATATAAACTGCCCGAAAATGGAGTCATGGTAGAAGGAATTAAGATGATTTCTTTCACATTCCTGTGTATTTAAAAAAAAAAATAATAATGTTTGTTTTTGAGAGAGACAGAGAGAGAGAGAGAGTGTGTGTGAGCGGGGGAGGGGCACAGCAGAGATGGAGACACAGAATCCCAAGCAGGCTCCGAGCTGTCAGCACAGAGCCTGACCCGGGGCTTGAACTCAAGTACCATGAGATCATGACCTGAGCTGAAGACAGACGCTTAACCGACTGAGCCACCCAGGTGCCACAACACTCCTGTGTATTAAGCACACTTTCCTGTCAAAAGATGAACTGAGGCATATTACATTTTTAAGTCTTTAAGAATTTGTCTGAGCAAAAATGGATTTGAATAGGGAAGCACCAAACCAAAAAGTGGTTAATGCTCCACTGATAGGAAGGAGGGGAAGACTCTCATCACAGGGAAGATACAGACGCAAAGTAAGGAAATGATTTGATCAGCTGCAGCTTACGTGTTCGCCATATTAGGAAAAGCCTATTTGGCTGTTTGTAACGGACTGTCTTTAGGCTTTTATTTCTAAACCTTGAGGCATTTGCAGGCTTAGCTTTTGGTTTGCTTAGGTGAGCCAGAGGTATTAGAACGACCTCAGTCTAATGGCTTCCCTGTTTAATTAATTTAACACCTCCATGCATAAAATGGGATGTAAGGCTTCTACATCATGTTTTTGAATCTTTGGGATCTTAGTGTTTTCTGGAAATATAACTATTAAGAGTTCAACTAATAAAAATAGGTAGCTAGAGCACCTGACTGGTGCTCACAAAGGTAGAAACAGATAATTAAATGTGAAAGATTAAAAAAAAAATCAACACAGCATGAGTACCTCACTGACAATGCAGAGACCAGGGGGAAAATGCATCAAGTCAGAGGCTCAAAAACAATATCAAAAGGGAAACCATGTTTGTGTTTTTGATCACGGAAAATTTGCAGTTTACTTTCCAACTCAAATCTAGTTATTCACAATAAACCTTTCCAACGTCTGATCCAAAGGCCTTTTTTTTTTTTTTCCTTTTCTTCTCTCAGACTATTTCTTGGCTCCGAAAACTGTGATCACGATAAGAAGTATTCTGTTACAAAGGGTCTTCTATGGACACAACAGATTTTATGGGCTGGAGGAGATTCCAGTGAGTGCAAAGTTATGGCAAAATCTTTATATCCTGTGAGGTTACATAATTCTTTCCGTAACGTCCCGGCTGCAGACATTTATATAACTTGTCCAGCTCCGGCACTGTCTCAGAGTTCATCTGGAAGGAACACAATGGCCGTAATAGTACCCATTAGAGCCACTATTCCTCTCAATTGTAAAGACACAGCGAAATCGTGGGGCTGAAGCTGCGCCTTGATTGGCTGTTAAATTGCGATCAATGAAAAGTATTTGCGCCATAATTTTATGACCACACAAGAAGAGGCCATCCTGGTGGTAAGTCAACATGTACATACCAGCAAAACTGAAGTCACTTGGATAACTCAAGTAAATTTTCTTTAAAACAATCGGATACAATAGACATCATATTAAAAACAAAATCTGGGTGTTTTTCTGCCACCTGGTTAAAAAGAAATAACAGATGAACAAGGACAAAGCTTAAGTAAGAACAGTGACTTGTCTCTACTGCATCTCTTTATAAAGAAAACCAATGCTATTCTTCCCTTAATAGTAGATGAAAATGGCAAAGGGCCAGATAGTAAATATCTTAGGCTTTATGGGACACATATGGTCATTGCTGTATATTCTTTTCTTTTTCTCTTTTTCTTCCCTACAAGTCTTTAAGAAATGTGAAATCTAGGCATTCAGAAACAGACCATGGGTTATCCACTTGACTGCAGGTTGTTACCCCCTGGTTTATATGAATGCTTACAGTTGTGGATTTTAATAAAAGTCTCTTTTGATCTCCTCTACACCACCTGTCCCCATCCACCCGGGAGAAATGATCCGGAGGGTATCTCTAGTGTTAGACCAATGCTTGGAAACAGCACTCAAGGTTATCTACATGAAGCATGGCTGGAAAAGAAACGTAGGCAATAGTACTTTTCTTATTGTGCCTATCTGCAGACTTTCTTGGCTTTGCACAACCCATCACTGTTTATCTCTCTTAGTCTGGTAAAGCGTCTTAGAGAAGACAAAACAAGTAGAAAAAAAAATCTCCCCAAAAGCCCACACAAGAGTCGAGAACACTCTCTTCCAGACATACACATCCACATTACTTGATCGCTGCCAATGAGTGTGTGCCATGCCAGCCGGTCCACTACAATTACCTCGCTGTCGCTCATGTAACCTTGTACTATTTTGTCTCCCCTCTCAGCTGCTTCCCAACTCACCATAACACAATTACTTGGATACCTTGCTGTTATTTTCTCTTTGGAAGCAGTTGTATTTAAGAGGCATTTTTTTTTTTTTTTCTTTTCCAGTATAGCTACACAGAGTTGCCACACTCTGGATATGCCATCTTACTTTTAACATTCAAGGAGGAGACCCACCTTCTACTCATTACGGTAAAAGCAACGAAAGTAACATTGAGCGCCTACTATATGCTAGGTACTGTTCTAAGTGCTTGACATAAATAACTCATATAGTCTTCACAACAGCCTGAAGAGGTAGGTACTACTATTATTTTCATTTTACAGAAAAGGAAGTGAGGGGCAGGGAATCAGTGATGGTCAGTTGAATTTTTCCCTCGATACCATACTATAGGTAAGTTATTCCAGTTCAAAGAAATTTCCCCAAAGCCCAATACTTGCTCTGGGCGGGTTGGTGTTCTCCATATGATTGTTTCCAAAATGATTTTGGCCAGAAGTTGTTCCACTGATGATCAGGGTACAGCCTATACAGAATACATGTATATCCTGGTTCTATCATTATAGGGCCCTGAGTCTGCAAACAGGTGCCTCCCATCTGAATCTAGTCCACACTGCTATTATTGCTATTGTTTTTCATTTTATCTTATCTTATCTTATTTTATTATAAGTTTTTATTTATTTTGAGAAAGAGAGAGAATGAGAGGAGGAAGGGCAGGGAGACTGGGGGACTGAGGATTGAAGCAGGTTCCGTGCTGACAGAGAGTCTCTGATGTGGGGCTCGAACTCATGAACCGTGAGATCATGACCTGAGCCGAAGTCGGATGCTTAACACACTGAGCCACCCAGGGGCCCCTCTTTATTTTCTTTTTTAAGTGTTTGTTTGTTCATCTATTTAGTTATTTATTTAGAGAGCACAGGAGGAGGAGCAGAGACAGAGGGAGAGAGAGAATCCCAAGCAGGCTCCACACTGTCAGCGCAGAGCCCGACCTGGGGCTCAGTCCCACACACCATGAGATCACGACCTGAGCCGCAAACGAGGGCCGAACGAACGCTCAACTGCCTGAGCCACCCAGGCACCCCCGTTGTTGTTTTTAATAAATACATAGATTCCACAGGATGAATCTTCATTTCTGGCTGTTCTTCAGTATCAGAAGATCTTGCGACCCTGGACTTACATTCTAGCAGAACGAAAATGGGCTCCATCTAATGCCTCTGTGGCAAGTGCTTTCCAGTTTGCCTGTCTCCACGGACCACCCCGCTCACTGGCATTATCTGCCTGGCTTTGGGACTTTTGAATTTGAGGCTAACAGACATGCTGCTGCTGACTTGTTCACCTAAACAGGGCACATTGTGCTGTGATTCTTGTGGAAAATCTACAGACATAGTCAAAGCATGCCATGTCAGAGACTTGCATCCTAGCAGTATAATTTAACACCCCCCCCCCAAGCTTTCTTTTGTACTCATCTATTATTATCCCAGGCATTTACCAGCTAAGGACGCATTTGGCAGTGTCTTAATGTGCTAGGCTCTTTCCATTCCTTTGCTGTTTTGAATAGCTGTGTCAGCTTTTTATTGCTTACATGGCTTAGGTAATACACGTCGGTGGATATTTTCTGGTATATTTTATGAAAGTTTATAAAAGTAATTGTCAGGAATGATCAGGCTTTGATTAAATAAATATGCTATTGAGCAGTTAGGTACACAATTTAAATATGGCATGAATAATTTGTTACCATATCTGTCAACCTATTTCAATAGCTTTAAATTGTAGATACATTTGTGGGAGCAAACATCCTATTTTGCAAATTTGACAGCAATAGCTGTTTCCTGAATGTATTTGACATTATTTTCTACATTGTTTTATGCCAATCACACTTACTGCAAACTGCTTATTACTTTATTGCTGAAAACGGCAACATGTATTTATTTAGCTTTTTATTTTAGAATCAGCAGGCTATCACTTGCTTTATTAATCAGATCCAACCTTGAGGATTATAGCTACCAGTTTCAAGATTATATAATTGCTGCTGCTCAAACTCTGAGAAATCAGTAATGTACTTATACTCTCTCTCTTGAGGAATTATCGTTCCTAAGGATGTTGTATTTGGCACTGGGAAAAAGAGAGGCTTCCGATTTTTATATACATTGTATTCTATTCTCTACTCTGTATAATTTATATTCTATTGACAATAGTGCATAAGCGACTTTCTAAATTTTGTTTTAGTGGGTTATCCTCCCGACAAGAAGCAGGCTAACCTGTCTTTAAGCATCAGACTGTCTTCCTTTGGTTCTTACTATTTAGAAAGGTCTTCTTTTCTTGTATTTCCAGGGATCTCCCTGGCAGGCACTGTTACATTTCTTATAAAATTAAAACTACATTTGTTAACTCACACACCATTGTTTTTATTAGCCCCGCAGAAAAGTCAATATTTCTAATTTGTTGCCTCTGGATTTATGCCAGTCTTGATGTATAATAACAACCCAACAAGGCAACGTAATATACACTAACCCAAATCTATAAAGAAGGGAAATGAAAGTCAAAATAATAATAAAAAAAGAATTACTTGGGCACCAGAATGTGAAACGATCTGAAACAACAGTTACATCAGCCCGAATTGATTTCTGCTTGTGAAAAAGAATGCACCTTAAAACATGCAGAATTCAGCAGAGAAAGTAAATGTTTATTTAAGTTTTTCCTGTGAACTCTTAAGAGTCTTTTCCCAAGTACCGTGATACTATGCCAGCAGTGCTGGGGAGAAGCCAGCTGGGGGCTCCAACTCAGCGTCAGCTGTGCTTTGACTCAAACTGCTTCTCGTGGCTGTGCCTCAATTTCCTCACTTGTAGACTGAAGGTTTGGTTAAAGAACTAGCTTTTGAACAATCAGCTCCTAACTTCTACAATTTTGATACCTAAGAATAAAACAAAGAAAAAAAACTGTGCACACGTCCTATTTGTTTTCAATGTTTACATATTTTTGAGAGGGGGGGTTGGGGGGGGGGGAGAGAGAGAATCTGAAGCAGGCTCCAGGCTCTGAGCTGTCAGCACAGAGCCCGACACCGGGCTCGAACTCATGGACTGAGAGATCGTGACCTGAGCCGAGTCAGACACTTAACCGACTGAGCCACCCAGGCGCCCCCCACACACATCCTATTTTAATATATGCTTTCACATATTCTTTTTAAGAGAGGAAAGGAAATGGGAAACAAAGAATAGTGGTAAAAGATGGAACAGTGAGAATTGCTAAAAAAAAAAAAAAATGTAGATTCTATCATCTACTTCTCCTATTTCCTATGTGGACTGTAAAAGTCTCTAAGAGAAAACACACAGAGCAAAGTGGTTCCCAATTTACCGCCAGAGTCACAGAACATAGGCGGGGTTACTGCCTCATAGTTCTGCCTCTTATCAACACATCACGAAGGCCACCCTACGGTTGGGCCGGAGAGAAGCCTCCACACTACAGTATAACGTATGGCAATGACAGAACGCTCAGCGGCATCCCAGCTCTTGCTAGTGTTACTTCATTAAAAGTAAACGGGCGCGGGGCGCCTGGGTGGCGCAGTCGGTTAAGCGTCCGACTTCAGCCAGGTCACGATCTCGCGGTCCGTGAGTTCCAGCCCCGCGTCAGGCTCTGGGCTGATGGCTCAGAGCCTGGAGCCTGTTTCCGATTCTGTGTCTCCCTCTCTCTGCCCCTCCCCCGTTCATGCTCTGTCTCTCTCTGTCCCAAAAATAAATAAACGTTGAAAAAAAAAAAAAAAAAGTAAACGGGCGCTGCAAAGCCTATGGCGATGAGCTGAAAACACATATTCAGACGCTTCAGATACAGCATGTCTTCTCGCTTGCTCCCAGTCACCCCTGCAAACGTTACTTCTTAGTCCTCAGGAACTAAACACAAGGTTACAATTTGTTGTATCTACTGTGAGGGGGGAAAC
This sequence comes from Leopardus geoffroyi, assembly GCF_018350155.1. Classification (NCBI taxonomy): domain Eukaryota; kingdom Metazoa; phylum Chordata; class Mammalia; order Carnivora; family Felidae; genus Leopardus; species Leopardus geoffroyi. Next base: position 12,761,887 of record NC_059327.1, on the reverse strand, counting down.
ACAGGCAGAGAGAGGCGGAGCGAAACATGCATTTTGATACATATATACATATATGTATCTGTTTAGCTGAAGGACTGAATTAGGCCCATGGAGTCTAACATACTGAACCAGAAATCAAAAGCAACCAGAGGGAAAAGGAGAGGAAGTAGAAGGTGGGTCAGCTTGGATCAAAGGGCAAGGAGTCCAAGACCCCTTCTCTGTTCTCCTGGGGTGCCCCTTTCACCATTATGTGCTAGGCACTCTTTTCTTTCCTGCAGCTCAACCCTTTGAAAGGGATGTTGACCATGGTGAGCAATGGGGTCACATCATCAGTAGCAAGGTAAGCTTCATAGAGTTCTTTTAGGATTGGGAGGAAGGGAGCAGGAAAAAAGAGGGAAAAAAGATAAAAACAGACTTACAAAGAAAAGGGGCGGGAACATAGTTTGAGACACTAAAGGCCCGTGGGGCTGTGCACTACGTGGCCCTGGGGGGGGGAGGGCCCACACTCTGGCTCACTCAGCAAGACAGCTGGACACGTGGTAGTGCCTCCAACCCCTGCGCAGGATGGAGAAGTGGCCTGTGACACGCCCCCGTCCAACATCACCTCAAATGCAACAAACCCCAAAACTCCAACAGCCTAACTTCTGAAAATTACTTCACAGACATCCAAAAGGCAGTTTCCAGACCTGCCCTTACGTGATGGAAACATTCCTGAAGATTTAACAGTCAGAGGGGAGGGGAGGGGGGGATGGGCAAAATAGGTAAGGGGAGTGGGAGATACAGGCTTCCAGTTACGGGATGAATGAGTCACAGGATAAAAGGCACAGCATAGGGAATATAACACAGTCAATGACAGGGCGGTAGCACTGTATGTGACAGGCGGGAGCCACACGTGTGGTGAGCACAGCATAATGCACACGCTTGTTGAACGACGACGTTGCATACCCGAAGCTGATGTAACCTTGTGTGTCAACAATATTGAAATTAAAAGGAAAAGATTTCAAAGCGGATTAATATCTTTGAGTAAAACTAACTAGAGGGGTTCCAGAAGAGTGGCCTTTTAGAAAGAAGAATAACTGTCACAGTTGTGGACATCAACACCCAATGTCTTTGGTCTACATAGCTTCCAAACTGTTCATATTCCTCACTTTTTTGTTTTAAGTTTATTTATTTATTCTGAGAGAAAGACAGAGAGAGAGAGAGAGAGGGAGAGCGAGAAAGCAGGGGAGGGACAGAGAGAGAGGGAGAGAGAGAATCCCAAGCAGGCTCTGCACTGACAGTGCGTAGTCCGATGCGGGGCTTGAACTTACGAACCTGTGAGATCATAACCTGAGCTGAGATCAAGAGTCAGCCACTCCCTTGCTCCTCGTGATCAAGTAATTAGTAACCCTGTTGATGTGTTCCTGTTATCCCACTTTTCTAGTGCAAGAATGAATTCGTCTCTTTTCTTCTAACCTATTACAACAGACATCAGTGTGATTCCCTCTGCCCAGAAGCTCTTCAGGCCAATGTCTACACACCTAAGTCCTCTATCAGCTTCAGGGCCTCCCCAATACTATCTCGTCCATGATTCTAGCTGAACCTGTAGCTGAAAGTAGCCTTTCTTCCACTGACCACCACCAATTTCCATTTGTGCCTTTCCTGGGTTATTCATCCCTTTCTATTTTGCTTGGTGGTAGTTACAAATGTGCCCCCTAGTGGAAGGAGGGTACTTGTTTGAGTCATTTGTCAGATCTGCTTTGCTGAGGTCCTGGACAGAGTGACTAATATATTTCTGAAACATTCAGAAATGGATGCCTTTCTGTAAGGACTACATCATAGACGTTATTGACCTGTGGAGCATTTATGACAAGAAGAAATTGGAACTAATTACCGTTTTAGATCTGTATGTGTGTAGGCATGTCTGTTTGTAACCTCTACATCCAAATGAGGCTTGAACTCACAACCCTGAGATCAAGAGTCACAGGCTCCACCGACTACGGCGGCCAGGCACCCGGAACTGATTGCTGATTTAATATTAACAGACTCCTAGTTCTTGATTCTCTCTGCTGCTGGCATTTGCATCTCTCTTTTGCCCATCAGGACACGGAACCATTCCTGACTACTCCACTGCTTCCACTGCCCAAATCCAGTCAATCGCCAAAGACCCCCGATTCCATCCCAACCCTTTTCCTTCCCATATTCAGGCTTCCATCATCTTTTGTGTGGGTACTGCGGGGACCTCCTCCTGGGTCTCCCATCTTCTGTGCTTTGCTCACGAAATCCAAGCTCTGCAGAGGTACCAACTTGACCTATCTAAGGTGCAAACCTAACCCGTGTCGTGCTGAGGTCACATTTTTCCACGGTTTCTTACCATCTAAAGTTATTTTTACATGGCATAAGGTACCTTCTTTGACTGGCACCTTGTGTACCTCTCCAAGTTCACTTCCAAATTCTATTCTTCACCCACGTGCCAAGCTGTTTATTACCTTGACTGTCATCTTACACTTTCCTCTGCTTTGAGCGCCTGACAACAAATGGTCTACATATGGCTAAGTTCTATTCATTAAGAATCTTACCTTGTACAAAGCTATTCCTGTATACCTCCTATCCTCCATTCCTCAAGACTTCAGACTCCCATGAGGTCCTCTCAATGGCTTTCCTGTACACATATCCATCACTGCATATATCCCATTTATTATAATTACCTGCCTAGAAATCTGTCGCCGGGTTCTTTGATGATATGCTTATGTCTTTGAATAGCTAAGACTCAGTGCTCTGCCTATACATAATAACTTACATAACAGGTGCTCAGTGATGTTTTGCCAAATGAATGAATGTTAATATGATATTGTATGAATATAAGCTGTCTAAACAGTGACAATCAAGCATGGCTTTTATTGTTGCGAACCAGCAAAAACTGATACAACTAACCTAAAATAACTAGAGAGCAGAGAAAATGAATATGGCTCAAACCAGCCTCACTGGGGGTATTGGACTTGAAGGCAGGTGGACAGGAAGAGCTGAGACTGAAAATGTAGACAGGGGCCAGGTAGTGGTCACCAAAGGATTTCAAACAGGAAGTAACATGGTAGCCTTGCATTTTATTCCCGTGGGTCTGGTATCTGTTGGGAAGATGAATCTAAAAGGGAAAACTGAAAGATGACAGACCCACTGGGAGATGCCACCAGCATTGAGGCCAGAAGTGAGGAATACCTTGCAGCAATGGCGATGGTCCAGAAGAGAAAGGGGGTGGGTTTGAGAAATATTTTGGGGTAATGACAGGAGTTGTTGAATTGGGAAATGAAGTATCTATATATGCATGTATTTATGTATTTTTTTTTTCTTTTGACTTATCTCTCAGTTGAGGAAACACCTGTCTTTAGCACGGCCATGACCCTGCGGCACCAAGCACTTGGTGATGGCTCGGTAGCTCAGCAAACGGCACCAATCATCCCTCAAGAGAGTTGTCTGGATGCAACACACAGCTGTTCATTTGGGCCAAAGTGAACACCCAAAGCCAAAGAAATAACCAATAGGCAGGCACGCAGGGTACTTAACCAAAATAAACCGCCGGGACAACCAATAGTGTAAGGAAGTTCAGGTCACTGTTGCTATTGTTGGTTTAGATTTTAACTGTAGGTTACCTTGCAAACTGGTCAGTGAGTTTCTTCTATTAATGCTTGGACTCACGAAGTTGGGATTTGGGGTGGGGGGCAAGAATCACAGAATCACAGCCTCTGAAAAGTTGTTTCCAAGTACCTTGAACTATCACTTATCACAATCATTGGGGATGACTTTGGGTTTCATTTCCTAAATGAGATTTCCTTATATCAATTAAATTTCCTTTATCCAACCCAACCTAAACAGAACTAGAACATTCTTCAAAGTACCACATAAACAAGGAAAGAAACTCTCAACTTGGCATTTATTTTGAGAGTAACTAAAATTATTGACTCAAGACCTATAATATATATGGGCAAGGGGTCTGAGGATGTTGCTAAGTTTATTTTGTGATGCTGCCTTTGTACTTATATTAAAATAGATCCAAATGTTTTGGATGTTGCCAGGTATTATTAGTGTGGAAATACTAAAACGATAGGAGGTATATAAAGTAATAAAAAAGGACTATGGGACCAGCCCTAATCATAAACTAAATAATGGGAAATACAATAAAACAAATGAACTGAAAACACTGAAAATACTCAACAGCATTTCAATTGAAGGAGGCAAGTATTACATTTTCTAAAATGATGTGAGCTTTTTCCCGATTCAGATACTAATGCAAACACAGCATTTTCTTCTTTGTATGTATGGGAAAAGCCAGCCCTTTCGAGAGTTAGAATAGCTTTCAAGACTCCTGATTTAAATTTCAAACTCTTGATCATAGCTGGGGAGCAAAGGTTTTTATCTTGGAATTGGAAATGGAGTTCTTTAGCTCTATACCAAGTGATAATATTAAGCATTTTGTTGTCTCCACCATGCAAGCCAAGTTCCCCACTGTGCCTTCAAAGCCACAGTGAATGAACCATATTTGGATTTGCTTATCAGGAAGAGACATTTAGAAAGACAATGCACTTGTCCTGCAAGACGGAGGCTCCTGATGCTTTTAGATAGGCCTGTGGAGAGCTGCAAAATGGGCCCTAAAATCAGGCTGACATGGTCTCTTAACAAGCTTCAGAATGCTCTGTGGGCTCAGCGAGTTTGTGGGGTCCCCCACAGGGCTGCTGATGGCAGCCATCATAATTAGAACGCATGAATCAAAAACACCAGGTGAAGATTTTGCCTTGGAAGAAAGAAAAGGCAGATGGAGGGAATTACCATGCCCTTTGACTATTAAGCTCTTTCATGAAGCTGGATCGCTGGCCGGGCGGCATGAATGAGTCTGGGGGGCAGTTTACTGAGTCTCACCCTTCCTCCAACCAAGCTTCAAAGTGGCAAAGGGAGCAGAAAATCTCTTCCTTGTCAATTCACTGAAAGAAGTAAAACCTCAGCTTTTCTCTCAACATTTGGTAAAACAGGTAACAGTGTTTGTCTTCTTCTTCTTCTTCTTCTTTTTTTTAATGTGGAAAATGACTCGGCAATCTTTTTTACAGGAAGAAAACCTCTATAACTTTAAGGGATATGACCTTGAAAGAGATTTGCTGAACTTTAATACGACTGGATTTTTTCTGACCTTTATGGGCTCTTGATTTTAAAATCTGCCTAACAAAAGCCCTGCCAGGAAAGCTGTTATTATAAAGATGCTTCTCAACAGGGAGAAGTGGGTTAATTGCATACTCTCCACTAAAATAAAGAAGGGTTTTGAAAACAAGTATAAAATTGACAAAATGTACCACATTGCTCTTATGGAAAAAAAAAATTAGGAGGGAGAAACATTTGAAATGGCAAAATGTCTAACATGAATAGATGCTATAAAACTTGTTAGAAGAGGCTATCAGGGATTTCAAATTTCTCATAAACAATTGCCCATCTGACCTTGATAGGACTACAGAAATCCATTAGCAATCAAATTTTCAAACATAATTGTATACTACAAAATATTTGTTTTTTTCCTTTATCAATTTATGTTGACAGGATCTAGTTTAACACCAAAACCTAGACTTATTTATGTGTTTATCTTCCTTTCCACGATAATGCTCTTGAGATTTAGTAAACATAACTCACAATGAAGAGCATAACAGTAAATTGTGAATTTGTGGGGAAGATCTCCTTCTGGCATTCTGTGTGACTTTTATGGCAATTTAAGTTCCATTTTTTTTTCTTGCCAAAATAAAAGCTCCAAACTACCCCAGGATTTTTTTGTTTCCCTGTTTATAAGCAGTTGAGATGTTTCTCTTCTAATAAAGTTAATCTTTAGAGTATTCCCCTGATCTTAACCATTTTAAGAGAAAAATCACACGAGAGTATATCCACAATTTAAATGATAGACAACATCATTGAATCTAATAAAGGGAATGATTTTCAGATTACTTTGATAGTAAAGTTTCATATTTGAATGTGTTTAATGTATACAGGCTAAAAATTCAGTCCAGACTGTCCAGAACTGCCCAACACTGTCCAGAAACACTGTTATCCTATAGACTAATAGAGATCTTTACTGAATCCATCAAAGAAATTACATAGAAAATTGCATTTCTGTCCACGTGTCCCAAGAGTGGCTGTCCCTGGAGGACACGTGCCTTAATTTTGCCTATTAAGTAAATGAATATTCTCGAGAATCCACAGAGTCAAGCAAAAACACAACAATGCCCATTGCCTACTTTTATTTCAGTAGTCGTCAGACTAGACATTTCTCTGTCTGATTCGAGCTTCATTTGGAAGCAATTAACTATCTTATATTCGATATAATAAGGGTCTCTAGTGCACGGACCACATTTGCCTACATCAGTTGTTTAAGGCTTAATTGAGTAAAATTGCAGTCACACTCATAGCTCCCAAAGATAACCACGTCCTTAATGCTCAATGTTGTTTCGAGTCTCATTTCTGATGAGGTGAAGAGGTAGGGGTAAAATGTTGGCCAAAATCACTAACTTCTCTTATTTTTATTTTACTTTTCTGAGATTGATGTTTGAGCATCAACATGGCCAGAACGCGGGTTGAGTAAAATACTTCGCATGGTGTTTACAAATTCCACACCCGATGCCTGGCTTTACCTTCGTGTCTCACTTTTAAAATTCATACTTTTTACTTACGATTGGCAATTCAAGTTTTGCTATTATGAACAAGTCGAAGGAAGGTCAGAACCTCAAAAATTATTTTAAATTTCCATTATTTCATTAAGTGGGAAAACTTTGACACATTTAAAAGAATTTATGAAAGGTCTCATGTAGATGTGACAACACAAATAATAAAGACCCAGGAATACAGACTGCAGAAGCTTGAGGACCTGACAGAGGTCCAGGGTACTTACAAACAACTATGCTAGAGACATGGTTCTTTTATTCCAGGTAAATGCCCACCCTGCAGCTTATCTCACTTATTGAGCTCCTAAGGTTTCATGACTCTGCCGCCTTAGGCTTCTCAGTGTATTCTGTAGATGCCTCCACCAAAGCCTTTATCATGTGGCCACACACTCATCTTTTGCATCATGCCCACAACCAGACTCTTAGTTGCCTAGAGGACAACAGCCAGGTTTTATTCATATGTGGGCCCAGGAACAAGGAAAGGATCCGACACGGAGTAAGTGAGAAAGGGCAACTTGCCTCTAAGTGTCACCAGAAATGCCCACTGAGGAACATTCTCAATGACCACTGAAGATGGCTGCCCTTTTCCCACCCCATGAGTGCAGGTGAAGGAACATACAGTTCAGCGTAGGACCACTTCCTGATACTGGAAGCCTCGGAACATTTTATTGTCCTTGCCTAAAACACGTGAAGCATCAACTCAGAAAGTCCCATGTTCCTGAGCCTAGATTGAGATGTCTGGGATGGGATGGATGAGCTTCCTTCCGATAGATTCACTTCTCTATTAAGAAATTTCTCGGTTCTTTCTACTCACAAGTAATCAATTTTCTGTTTATATTTCCCTTTGTATCCCTGAAGGCAGGAGTCATACCTTGTAACTTCCATAGTCTTGGCTCCAACTATGGGGGAAACTTAACAAGTAATGCTAACTGATAATATGCATGATGCCATTAATGACTGTCCGAGTTTACTTCTATAAAGCACTATACTGCAGACACTATCTTGGAAACATTTTTGGTAGCAGCTTTCCATTCAATGCTGAGCGAGTCAAACTGTAGGTGGAATGAAGTGAGCCATTTCATAGACCACCCAGCCAGCATTCTAACAGTGTTCAGGACTTTCCTGTACCCCTAAAGACCTAAATCAGCAACAGTAGGGAGTGTGCCACGGGTGGAGCTGGAACCTTCCTTCTGCTAGGGGCTAGGCGGATATGATAGGGTCAGCATGAAAAGATCAGAGATATTTTCTGCATGGTAAGGCAGGCAGCATGGTAAGAGAGGCAGCGAGAGAGCCAGATGGCATCGGTTTTGACCCTGGCACCTCCCCTTACTAAATGGGTTTCCTTCGGCAAAGCTTCCATTCACAAAGTTGGGGTATTAATAGTAACTGATCTCATCAGGTTGTTGAGAAGATTAAATAGGGAGACACGTGTAAAGTGCTTGGATCAGTGCTTGGCAATCCAGCAAGTGTTTTTTAAGTGGTTCCCTTAATAATGAGGAAGAAAATCAAAGATTTACCATTAATTAAGCTCTTATTCTCCAACACGAGGCCAAGTATCTAACATACATTATTAATAATAATCACCCAAGATAAGAAGAGAATAAGGGGACAATCAGGATTCAGATTCAGATCTACATTACTCCCTCATCAGGCCTTTCTTTCATTTAAAGGGGACCTGAGAGCATCCTGTGTGGTAAAGGTAATTCTTATTTTTTAGAACGGTCTTCAATACGTAGAAAGCCCCTTCTGGTCAATGGAAAGCTGAAAGGAGATTCACCTCTGTGCAATTTTGTGATAATTCATGGTTGTCAGAAAGAACGCCAGCTACTGGTGCCATGTAACCATGAGAAGCAGGCCACGTTTATGTAGGCAACTGTTGAAAGTTTGTAAATACCGGAGTTAATAATAGTTATCAGATTTTTTTCTTTAAGACAGAGGATTCCTCCGAGAATTCAACCGGTATGCCATTCTTCCCCTCATGCTTCTCATGGCTTGGCCTAAGTGTGGAATCACAAAAATGATGTGAGATACAGTTTTTCTTTATAAGTACCATTCCTTATGGTTTATAAGTATGGAGTCACCAAGGTGGGGTAAGGACATCAGTGTTTTTCTTATACTGAGGAGAGCTTCACACCCTTCATGGCATCAGTCTATATTCAGACATCGTTTCATTTAGATACGATTACACTTAAGTCATACTTGTTAAGGCCAATTGTTCCCTCACTCCTGCAATGAGACATTGTAAGACTATCCCACTTTACTCAGAGGCAGAGCATGTGTGTGATAGGGGCATAGAGCTGCACATATTCATTAGAGAAAGTTTTGTAGGTATGCCACAGTCGGCTTACCTCTTGCTGGATCCTGAACGAAGCACAGTGGAACATTGGGAGACAGTGACCAGCTGATGCAGGCAGGGCCTGACCTTGACCGCTGGACAGGATTGCCATACCAGGTTTCTGGGATCGTTTATTAAGATTTCTAAAATGCCTCCTCTAGCCTCAGGTAAGCTAGCTTATATATTATCATCTGCCCAGAGACTTACTCATTCTTGTTTTCCTGCCTTTTCACATTCTATTCAAAATACGGTCTCAGACCTCCCACTTCATGTGTATCCCCTATTTCAATATTCAGCTCAGAACTCACCTCTCCTCTTAAGTGTTTTCTGACTAATGCCTCTTAACTTTTGTCCCTCACCACTTGGGCACATACTCTCTGCATTTCCATACTCATTTTATGCTTTATCATGAAATATTATGAATACATTTATTTGTACTTTCATTAAATCATTTCAGGAGTGCATGTCATTTCTCCAAAACACATTTTAAGTTTCTAAAGGCCAGATGATGTCTTTCAAATCTATCTTAAAGCAATTTATCTCCCACACCTTAAATCCCATTATGATACTGCTTACACAGACTCAGCAATAAGTGTTAGTTGAATAAACTTAGAAATGGTTATGGGGCAATGGGGTAGAGTATATGTATTTTCTAATCATGGATTATCACCGTGGGGTGATTATTGCTGGCCTGAAATAATAAGACCCCCATGAGAAACTAGCAGGAAATGACTACCTAAAGTAAGGACAGGGAAAAAAAAATCCTCCCCATTGAAAACACAAAACAAAATGGAAAAAAAAAAAAAAAAAAAAAAGAAAAAACAACTTTTCTGAGAGACTGAACACTCAAAAAACAAAAAACAAAAAACAAAAACCAGTGAATTTGATGCCCAGGAATCCACAGGAGGAAATCATGGGAAGAGAAAAAACATAAATAATTGGACAGCTTTCCAATTCATTTGACAAGGCTAGAATAACTATAAAACAAAAACACAACAGAGAGAAAAACAAATCTGAAAACTATTCACCAATATCACTTGTGAATATAAGGTGGAGAAACTATGAATAAAATATTAACAAATCTGATTTAACAGTATACTGAAGAAAATGTTATGATTAAGGAGGTTTTATTGAGAGAATGCAGTAAATATGCTTACTGAGATGTTATATTAATAACATATTGAGAAGTATAGAAACAGGAATCACATGATTATTTTCATAGATACTGAAAAAAACCCTTTGATCAAACTCACCACTCATTTCTTACTAAAATCAAAACAAAAACTCTGTAAACATAAAGAAGCAGCATTCCTTAAGTAATAAAGGGCATGTTTCAGGAAACAACAGTTCACTTAGTGGTAACATAATAGAACCATTCCCATCTGAGTAAAGAACAAAACAAGAATGGCTACTCTGACAGCCATTACTCCTTAGTGTTCTGGGTGTCCCGGCCAGAGCAATACAATAAGAAAAGTAAATTTGAAGTATTAACACATAATACATAAAAACCACAGTTTTGAAAATGTTATGATTTTGTATTTAAGGAATCATCTAAAAAACCACTAGAAAAATAAGACTTCAATGAGCTACTCAAATTCAGTTTTAACATACTAAAAATAATCGGAAAAATGAGACTCACCACAGTAGCAACAATAACCACCACTAATACAAATCTGGTAATCTAGCAATGATCTTAAAAATTATGCCAGGTAAATCTATGCATGGACTTTGAATAGTCTCGGAATATTCTATATTTTAAAGTTTTTTGAGGGGCACCTGGGTGGCGCAGTCGGTTAAGCGTCCGACTTCAGCCAGGTCACGATCTCACGGTCCGTGAGTTCGAGCCCCGCGTCAGGCTCTGGGCTGATGGCTCGGAGCCTGGAGCCTGTTTCCGATTCTGTGTCTCCCTCTCTCTCTGCCCCTCCCCCGTTCATGCTCTGTCTCTCTCTGTCCCAAAAATAAATAAACGTTGAAAAAAAAAAAAATTAAAGTTTTTTGAGACCTGTGGGGGGAGGGGCAGAGAAAGCGGGAGAGAGAGAGAGAATCCCAAGCAGGCTCCCTGGTGTTGGCATGCAGCTCAATGCAGTTTTTCAAGTCACAAACCCTGAGATCCTGATCTGGGCCAAAGGCAGATGCTTAATCCATTGAGCCACCCAGGTGCCCCCTGAATATTCTATATTTTAAAGAGATAAAATTTTCCCAATTAACCTACAAAACAGAATGCAATTCCGATAAAATTTAATAGAATACTTGTATTCTATTAAATACATAGAATATGAAGATACAATGATTCTGAAATTCATGGAAAAGGAGCTACATGACAATAGCCATAAAGAGAAAGAATAATTCACACATTGAGAGAATAAATTCCCTCAGTAGATTTTAAAACGTGTTACAGAGATACAGTAAGTAGAACAGTGTGGTATTGTCACAGGAATTGATAACTAAAGTGCAAAAGAAAACAGAGTAGTTAAGAAGAGACAGATTCAAGCAGAAACTTGGCATATGGTTCTGAGTATATTCTCAATTAGGCAGAATACTTCCTTTCTTGTTTTACAAAATTATATAAATAAAGTGCTGAAGATTTAAGTGTATAATATAATAAAATCAAAATTACAATATAAAATTGAGAATGCATGCCACAGAACCAGAATTGATAGGAAAAAGAGGGTAGAGCTCCATATTCTGAAGATGCATTCCAATATGGTGGCTTTGTACCATGTCAACCTGGCTAAACCGGAACTACACTTCCCAGAATCCACTTCCCTGCATGGTTCTGATTTAGAAGAGGCGAAAAGGGAAAACTGATCATGATGTAGAAGGTGGAAGTGAAAAGGCAGCCTTTTGTCTCTAAAGTGCATCCTGGTGAGAGACTGTGAGAAGAGACACAAACTTTCCTTTGGATTCCAGCTTGTCCTTATTCTACCCAGCTCCCTGTCTGGTTCCTCTTCCCTCCCCCCCGCCCCCCCCCGGGGGGCCCTGAGGACCACCAGCGATGCCACGCCCACCACCAGCGATGCCACGCCCACCACCAGCGGCACAAATAAAGCCTCCATAGGTCTGTCCATTATTCTCCTCTGCAGAGTAGACCCATTCCTGCAGCTGGATATGCCTGCTTCGGGGCTGGCTGATCCTCCAACTGCCCCCTGCTTCTCCTGTTATGAAAGGCCTAATTCTAGAACAACCCTTGATTGAGTCCATAATACAGTAGTTCTGCTTCCCTGATTGAACCCTGACTCAGTAAAAACGTCCGCCAACCTAAGGGCAGACTTCCTGGGAGAAGTTTTTGGATAAAAAAGAAAAGGTTAAGGAACAGAGGTAATTTTATTCAGAGAAATGGATATTGCGTACATGAACTGGATTTCTTTTTACATTTCTTTTTACAGCGAGAATAGTGAGCTAAACTTTACGATCCAGCTCAGAGCAAAGGTTCTGACGATGTTTTTCTTGCCGTGCTGAGCATGTCTCAGCAGAGGAAGAAAAAAACTTTCTGGATCAAATTGTGACCTCCAACTCAAAACTGCCTGGAGAAGTGGAGGCGATGGAATCCCAGGAAAAAGTGGCTATCCCATTATGAAAGCACAGAAACCAGCCAAGGAAACAAGGCAGGATCAGACATGTGGCTGAAATGACAGAGCACCGTTTTATTTTTGCTTAGATTAAAGGTTAATAAACTTTCCTAATCTGAGTCTCTGAAAGGGTAGACAGACCAAAGGAAGGAAAACTTTCAAGAATGGAATTCTTATAATAAAATTACCAACAGTACACATTTCTTCCAGCAAAAGCACAATAACGTTAAGTAAGCCTTTACATTAATAACTGTGGATTTAAACTAAGAATAAGAAATACTCGTTATATATAAGGCTGTGTTAGATTGGAGGCTATTCTTTTCCTGCATCGAGGCACTGTGATTTTTAGCAATTCACTAAATTTCTTGGAAATGCACATTCTGCATAAGTAAGTGAGGAGACTGATGTCTGTGTAGTAGAAATTTTGTCAGCATTGAGTTAGGTAGTTTATGTGAAAATACTTTAAAACTGTACTATAACATTTCTAAATAGGTGCTATTAAAAAAAAAAACAATATGCAAATAGGGCCTGCAAGTTTTAAGAAGATAGATTCCGCCCCCCCCCATAGATTTATTATCCGTTTCAATGAAAAAAAAAAATGAAATTCACTTCTCCGAATAGAACCTGATATAAAAGTTTATTATATGTTGTTGAGAAAATGCCCTTTTTCCCCCTCTGCTTTCTCTCTCTATTTTGGTTTGGCTCTTGTGCAGAAAAGGATTGCTTTAGGGAGAGCTTAGGCCCAGCATAAGGGAACAGCAAGTAAAAGGATGTTTAATTGTATGATCTTCTAAGCCAATTGTCCGGTCCCAAATGAGGTGTGTTGTAGGGCATGTAGATAATTTGCCAGGGAGATTATGAATGAACTACTCAGGAACCATGGGTAACCAGATAGATGCTAGATGGGGTAGAATGGAACCACTGTCATGATTTTCAAAGTGGGAAAAATAAGGATTTCAGAAATTATAGACATCAATTTGACATAAATCACCCAATAATTTCCATATGGTATTATTAAAGTATATTCAGTGATTTCTTGGAAACAAAGCAATTAGTAATAGGAATCCGTGTGTTTACCCAAAATAACTATGGACTTACTGAGGATAGAAACTAGGCAATTTTTAAAAATCAAGATATCTGGGGTAGTCCTGCAAAACAACCTTGGTGACAATGTGGAGGAAATGTCAATGTAGACTAGATAACAAAATGGTGAAGGTGAACTTGTAATTGTAATTGTGCAAATGACCAAACTCCCAAAACAGGATTGAAATATGGTTCTGCATACACTTGAGGAGTGGAATCCATAGCAGATTTATAGCCTTTGTCTTCAGCCCTTTCTGTCTGATGGTTTACCAATAACTTGGTTGAAAATATAGTTGGTATGCCTGTTCAATTTCCCCATATTGTTAGGTCAAATTACTATATTACATGACCGATTCACAAATTATAGAAAAATACATCAGCCATTTGAGCTTTGGGGGCTGTAACCAATGAGATAAAATCTGATTGGAATACATATAAAATCCTCTGCTTAAATACAAGGGACCCACTCCAACACAAAAACTAGACCCACTATCTATAAAGATACAAAAATCAATCACAGAAGCAACTGTATAGAGTAAGGCAGGGGGAATTGTTCCTAAAAATAATCTGAGAAGAGTTTTTGTGGAGAAAAATTCATAAAGACTTGTAATCTCAATATCCCAAAACCTTGTGATCTAGAACAGAAGGTAATTTAAATTTGTGAGGCCTCTTGTATAACACGTATAAATGAAAAACTTGGACCAGATGGCCTTTAAGGTACATTTCAAGTCTCCGTTCTATGAATTTATAAACAGGTCTGTCCTAAATGATAGCTGAGATCCTTGATATCAACTATTGCAATTCCTGATAGGATTATGGGTTGTAGAAATAGGAGCATATTTTATAAAGCAACAGCTCCCACTGTACTCTTATTGATTATATCCTTGAGAGTTCCACGACTCTAAGTAAAGTGAAACGGATAATTTTGAGTCTACCTGATGTTGAAGCATAAAGGGAAATAAAATACTCCTTAGGCTAAGGAGGTTTTGAAGGAAGGCTGAGGAGCTGTGGTCTAACCTGAAGAAGCAAAGTCTGGGTCCCACTTTACAAAGATAATCAGGTACTCACAGGAAATCACGTGGCTGCCGATGAGGAGATACGTTTTTGTGTTAGATGAGAGCAGAACAGGAGAAATGAATTTAGAGTAATGCAGAAGCAATTTTTTTTTTTTTTGATGCCCTATGTCCCTAAGCGTCTTTGAGATAATGAAATATGTTACCAGGGAATGTTGACTAATCTACTTATCTGAAGGTTTTAAGAAAAGTTGCAGGACGTTCTCTGCCAGACGTAAGTGAGAGTCCTAGATGACCTAGTGATATTTTCTACTGTCTTAACATAGAATAAGGTGAGAATTCGGATAACTTATGGAATCCAAAGTAGGTCCATCTTGAAAAATAAGCAAGATTTGTGGTATAGGTGCGGATGATGCTGTGATTTCATTTGGTTTCTCCAAATACATTTTACAGGACACTGATTGTCTAGTTCTAGTATCTGAGAAATGGTCTGCTCCTCTAAAAGTCAGAACTGAGTATATTTTGAAAAAACAGAGATTACAATGATAACATGTTCCTCAATGGATACTACATGGAATTGCTTCTGCATTTTAATTCATGTAACATATTGAACATTTTCTACAAATCGAAGTATTATATGAGTCACTCTCCTCACATATTTGAAAAAGAAACTCGAGAGACCCCACTTATTTTTTTCCTAGTAGTTCGCACAGTTGAAAATGTTTTCTATTTTTCCAATTATTATCTGGTACAGCTATATCACAAATCACTTCCATAGCATAATACCTGTTACATAGTACGTGTTACGCCATTTCCATAATTAATGTGATATTAAAAGAAAATCTCAGTGCCTGTGTAAAAATGTCCATCACATTTGAATGCTTGGCTATGCTCTCCTGCCTTAAAGAATTTAGAGACATCATTTCAGCACATTAGTCTAAATGTCTTGGGTAGGAACCGGTTCTGACCTTGAGATAATAGTTGGGTACGGGATCCTTCCTGGTGTACTTGAAAGCTTTGCTTTCCAAATAGGTTCCTTGGAATTGGAAGCATGAGGGTCACCAGAAGCTTGTTAGAAATTCAGAATCTCAGGGGTCCCTGGGTGGCTCAGTTGGTTAAGCCTCAAATTTTGGCTCAGGCTGTGGACTCACCATTCACGGCTTTGAGCCCACCTCTGGCTCTGTGTCTGGAGCCTGCTTTGGATTCTGTGTCTCCCTCTCTCTCTGCACCTCCCCCACTCGCAGTGTGTGTGTGTGTGTGTGTGTGTGTGTGTGTGCACGCGCATGTGTCTCTCAAAAATAAACATTAAAAAATTAAAAAAAAATAAATGAAGAATCTCTACTAAAAAGAATCTGCATTTAGAGAGGACACCCAGTTGATTGGTATGCACATGGAAGTTTTAGAAGCATTATGAGCAGAGGAGAGTTGGTTCTCAGTCAAAGAAGGGCTGAGATGCCCAATGTGCTTGCTGGGCATCTGAGAAGGCAGGACTATAGCTGTTCACAGGAGGGAGGGAGCCACACTTTCCTATCAGAGACACCGGTCCCCTGTGAGAATGAATCTTACGTGGAAGCTTCTCACACACTTAGGATCCACTTTTACCAAGCGTGCTTGTCTTTACCCCTTGGGAATCATTGGCAAAATTACATATAACATATATTATAACATGCAATATTTAATAGTTACATTTCCAGATGCATCACCTATTACCTTTTGACTAACAGATCTTCCTGCAAGATCTTCCGTTCTTGCAAAAATACTCCGCATTTCTTGTCTATGTGCCTAGCTCTTGTCTTTTCTCATTTTGGAATTCCTTTCTTCCTCTCTACTTCTGTGGAAGTTCCTCACAACTTTAAAGTGACACATTAAAGTATATTGACACCACAAAACCTCTCCTAATCAGAATTAGTCACATCCCACCAGACATTCCCATAACATGTTCTCTATTTTTGCAGTGTTTAAGAGCTTTGACGTTCCAGTTGCAGACTCTTAAATATTAAACAGAGTTGGCATGTTTTCCCTTAAGTTTATACTCCATAATTTTTTTTTTTTTTTTGAGAGAGAGAGAATGCGAGCAGGGGAGAGGGACAGAGGGGAAAAGAGAGAGAGAATCCTAAGCAGGCTCCAGGGCTGATCCCACAACCCTGGGATCACAACCTGAGCTGAAATCCAGAGTCGGACACTTAACCGACTGAGCCACCCAGGTGCCCCTATGCTCTGTCAATTTAATAGATGTTTATTAACTCAATAATTATGATTATACTCTTCTAGAATGGGGTATAGTAGATGATTAGACAAGTAACAGTAATATCCGATTGCCGATGGGGGAAAAAATCTAATGAATTCGATATTAGAGGTTATTCAGGAATGATTTGAGCAATTCAACTGCTTATCTACAAATATGTATATACCTAGTAGGTTTATGTAGACATTTAACATTTTAACCCACTAATGAATGATAAGATTTTAGACTCGAGATGCTTTAATAATAATTACAAATAATTTTTATTAAATGCTAACTGTAGCCTCAATGCTTAACAGGCTTCCATGATTTAACTCCATGAGGGGGAGAAACTATTTATTATTTCCATTGTGCAGACAATGACATGAAGGTTTAAAGAGATGATGTGCCCAGGATTGCACACCAATGCAAGTGGCTTAGCCAGGATAAAACCTAGACTGCGTGATTCTAATGTCTAAATTTTAAACAACACCATCTTTTTGTGTATGTGTAAACCAACACCCGGAGTGTCTAATGTCTAAAGTCATATAATTTCTTAGTGAAGGACTAAGGTTTAATATATGGTATGAGACTGCAATCCCTATGCTCTTTCCAGGAGATCCTTTGTAAGAATTGAGCTAGATTCTTTGCATTACTATCTTTTAAAGATAATGAGTAAGGCAGACTTAAATGAGCTCCTTAAAATGGCGGCTACTCTATACAATCCAATCAAACTGTTATCAATTTAATAATGAAATGCACATATCAAAAAGCTTAGATAAGCACCCCTTGCTAAAAGAGGAGAAAGCACTGGAAAATATGAACTAAGTTATAATGAAGGTCATTTTCTTGAAAGCTTTGAAACATTCACAACAAAACAAAATTTCTAAGTCATGATTCAAAAAAAAAAAAAAAGGAAAGAAACGGAAGTAAATGAGAGAGATGGCAAACGGTCTCATCTTCTCTAGACATTTTATGTTTTCATGTTGTTCTTATGTTTTAATTGCCCATAAGATTGTGAAAACATCTATGCCCATACATATTTTATGTCTCCTGCCATCACATGATAATAAATCATTTGATGATTGTGTCTTTGATAGGAAGGTTACCAATGTAATAAAAGCATTCTTATGAATAACTTTTGGTTTGATGGGGGGAAAAGGAATAATATTTTCTACTACAAATTGTTAGCGATATTGCAACACAATACAATACCAATGAGGTAAAAAAAAAATCCACTAGAAATTCTATAGTAAATATGGCATTTAATTTATCCAGAGTTTGGTTCATCCACGAAGTCCTTTTACTACTAAATTATTACATTTTTGCCTTTAAAGAATCGGAAATATTTTTCTATAAAAACTAATGAGTAAAGAATCTGAATACTTTGGGTAGGATTGTTTTAATATATACTAATTGAAAATGTAAAGCAGAGTTTCTCAACTTCACTAGTGATGTTTTGAACAGATAATTTCATGTGAGGAAATGTTTGCTAATTGTAGGACATTTAACATCATCTCTGGTCCCTACTCTCTAAAACTGGTGGCCCACGGAAAATCGTTACCCCACTTGTGACAACTAAAAATGTCTCCAGACATTGGGAGGGTCCCCGGGCACAAAATTGTCCCTTGTTAAGAGCCGCTTTAAAGTGTTAGCCTAAAAGATCAAATACTTGCACTTTATGTTCTCTGTCCAAAACTGTGTTAAATGATCTTCAAATTGACTAGTTTTTGATACTCAAGTCTGCCGTCAAGTGACCAAAGTTTAAGTGACCTTTTCCAGAGTTTCTAACTGAATGAGCATTTGTTGCCTACATTTAGGATGAAGCTGTTATTTGTCAATGTGTATTAATTTAAGTTTATAATCCATTACACACAGAAATGTTTCTTAAATCTGAAGATGCCTCACCATCTTCATGAATATCCTTCATATGTACATCTTTCTCTTAATCTTTCTGATTCGACCAATATGATTTTCTCTTTTTCATCTAAATTGATAGACTACCTGTAAGTATGCCTTGAGATAAGCAGATGTGAATTAGTCCTCCCCCCCAAAAAAAATCACAATTTCCTTGAAAAACAAATGCCTGTCTTAGTGTTTCTCAAAAGTATAGTTTACGGACCACCTATCTGGGGATTTCCTGAGATGACTGTTAATGTTATGGATTATTGGTCCCCTCCTCAGATCTACTAAGTGACACTCTCTGGAAGAGAATCCAGTGTTCCACAGCTTAATAAGACCCACACATTCAATAGTCATGGACATCGGCCGTTGAAACAAGAAAAGCAATGTTTTTCTGAAATTATTCATTCAATGGAAATGATTATGTATCTCATCTTTTTTAACCCAATTTGATTCTAACTACTTTAACTACTTTATGTTGATTAATAATAAACACTTGAGGTCTTTCACTAGAATTCACCAAATTTTAAGGTAGGTGTCCCTTAGTAAGTGAAGCTGGCATCCACCCTGTCAGTTCAGATCAACCCCAGGCATGACTTGACTGGCCAAGGAACAGAAAGGCCCAGGCTCAAAGGATAGGAGTATTTGCTTCTCATTCAAAGAAACCTGCAGGACAAAGAGTTAATCAGCACTGCCCTGGAAATATAATCACCAGTTGTACCTAATAAAATTTCCAATATAAATAATAAAAATATATATTTTTTTAGATTCCAAGTCTCTTGAGATGGAAAAGACCTCCAAGGGACCAGATGATGCTGTATCAGAACACCTGCTCGTGTCACCTCCTGGGCCTTCAGTTAATGGCATCCACCTTCTCAGAAGACCCATACCCCAAATTCTGCCCTTAAGAACCCTCACTTGCAAATCATCAGGGAATTTGGGATTTTCTAGCATTAGCTTTCTGTTCTCCTGGATGGCACTACACCAGTAAATAGCCTGTCTTTGCTCACTGCAAAAGTTTGGTGCTAGTTTTTACTGGGTTACTGCATGAGGGGTAGGTGAACTCTTATTTGGTTCACTTACATAAGGCTGCTCCTTGGTCAGGTAACATTTGAACTAAAAGTCTTTATTGATCGGCTTAAGGTCACCAATGGACAACAACAGAATTGCTTGTCAATGAAAATTTATGCAATTGATTTATACTGAACTAATAATTACCTTTTCCTTAAAAATATTCATTTGAAAATTCGAAGAAACTAAGAATGCCAAGTTCCAATATCTGTAGTTTCTATTTTCATGTCATACTTCCAATTTTAAGTTATTTCAGATAATCATACAACAAACTTGATTTTGCTAACTATAATTATGTAAAAATTTTTAAGTACATAATATTTAAAGCATGGGTGGTTCCATTTATCTTTTCCTTTTTTAATTTTAGGGAGAGAGAGAGAGGAGAGGGAGGGAGAGGGGGAGAGGGGGAGAGGGAGAGAGGGAGGGAGGGAGGGAGGGAGAGAGAGAGAGAGAGAGAGAATGCATGAGGAGGGGAAAAGGGCAGAGGGAGGGGAAGAATCTCAAGGAGGCTCCACACTCATCATGGAGCCCAATGTGGGGCTTGATCCCATGATCCTGGGATCATGACTTGAGCTGAAATCAAGAGTCAGATGCTCAACTGACTAAGCCACCCAGGTGCCTTTGATAGGAATGCCCCCCCCCCCCCCCGCTGCCATTTATCTCTTTTAAGTAAAAGAGCAAGACCACAGTTATGCCTCACATTCCAACCCAACAACTTCTAGGTAGCTGTGAGGAAAAGTAAGAGGGTGAGATTTTGCACTTTTTCCTCTTTAATTCCAGTTTACAAAAATGTATGCTTACATACCATAGTAACTCTAGAAACTCAGAGAGTTTCAAGTCTTTTTGCTAAAGCTGGTGAAAATAATAAGGGGAGTCAATAAACTTTAATCCAGTAAAGGAAGGCACAAACTAAAGTCAATAATACATACAGGCTACATAATACATCAGAATATAGTATTTCAATACTATTTCCCACATGGGACAACATACTTATTTTGGTTTTTGTTCTACAGTTAAATATATTAAATGTCCGTCATCGATTTTTTATTCATGTTTCCTCAGTTACTTCTTGGTTGTAGGAAAGTTATCTTCAAGTAGTTAGTAAGGAAGGGTTTATGAGTATATCATTCTCTGAGTTCTTATACATTTAAAATTGCTTTGCTATAGTCTAGAAAATCCATAGAATTTAGTATTCTTGAAATTTTGTCTTGATAGTCTTTTTTTATACTTTTCTTTGAATTATTTGAAAATGTTGCTCTTCAGAAGTATGGTGCTATCTGAATATTTGTACTCCTATAAATGTGATTTTTTTTTTTGGCCTGGATGATCTGGGGATTTTCTTCTTAACTTTAAAGTCTAGAATGCTAGAATATGTTTTAGAGTTGATTAATTCACGGAAATTTTCCCAGGTATATATGGTGAGGACTTTCAATTTAGTTGGGTTCAGGCTTCTTTATTTTCCAGGGATATTTTCTTAGATTATAGTTTTGATTATTATCTCTGTCCCGCTATTATATTTTTTCTTATTCAGTTCCTTCAATTATATATATATTGGACTCCTTTTCTACCTTCCATTTCAGTTACTTTCTCTCTGATTATTTTTTGTTTTTTCTTTATTTCATCTTCATTCTATTGGTTATTTTCCTGCCTACCTTAGATGTCCTTCATTAGATTTTCATTGGAATATATTCTCCCTGAGGCACCTAATAAGTTAGTCTTTATTTCTAAGATTTTTTTTTCGATATATTTCCTGAATTTAATCAACCTTCACTGCATTTTTTTTCCATTTCTAGTTTTAATTTCTGAATTTCTGATTCTACTTTTAAAAATATCTCCAAATTCTTGTGTGAGGAGCTTACATTCTAATTGAACAGTGTTGTATAATCAACACTCCTCTGCTTTGTGGTTGTCTCTCATCAGCTGTAATATTTTGATTCACATCATCTATTTTCTCCTGTAAGTATCTTGCATGGGGTTTTACTTTTCTTTTTCTTTTTTTCTCTTCTTTGAAGCTATGTGTCTCATGGCAGGGTTCCTAGTTCAAGGGCACCCTCTTCTGCCAGTTTAGTGTGTGTTTGCTTTTAATTTATGTTTCTGAGGAATCCTTAGTTCTCCTCTAAATTCTGTCATTCCCATTCTTTTGAGGGGCAATACTCCTATTCCCATTCATCTCCTTTTCTTTCAGAAGAAATACATTTTTTAAGGTTGCCATTCCTGCTCTGCTGACTCTTGATCCCCTTCTCTATAACTGCTGCTGCTGTGAACTACTAAGTTCCAGACCTGTGTTTACTATTTTGGCAACTAGTATTGGACTTTCTGGAGGCTGCTTTTGCCTGTGCTGTTTCTCTTCCAGTTGACTCACTTAAGCCCTCCCCCACTGTCTGCATCCACCAGCTTGTAGCAATGGCAGGAGCTCTGTTAGAATTTGGCATTTACTGGGGCGCCTGGGTGGCGCAGTCGGTTAAGCGTCCGACTTCAGCCAGGTCACGATCTCGCAGTCCGGGAGTTCGAGCCCCGCATCAGGCTCTGGGCTGATGGCTCAGAGCCTGGAGCCTGTTTCCGATTCTGTGTCTCCCTCTCTCTCTGCCCTTCCCCCGTTCATGCTCTGTCTCTCTCTGTCCCAAAAATAAATAAACGTTGAAAAAAAAAAAAAACTTAAAAAAAAAAAAAAAAGAATTTGGCATTTACTGTCTGGCTCCCACTAGTGCAAAAAGCATAAATAAAATATAGTTTTCTTCTCTTCTCTTCTCTTCTCTTCTCTTCTCTTCTCTTCTCTTCTCTTCTCTGTTTTAAAAGACAATTTTTGGAGATCCAGGCAGCTGCTCATATCCTTATGGGGGTCAGCATTTCATAATGAGGAAGGAGTATAATCCCTAAAATCCAGGCATGGTGGGACCTCTGGTAGTAACATAAGGAGGGGTCCCTGACACAAGGAGAAGCGTAAGAGCACCAACTTATTAATCACATTGGCCCTTTCTGCTAGGATCATATTTTCCAAGCTTCTTTCTGATAATAAACTAGATGGATCAGTTTTTTTAAAGTTTATTTATTTTGAGACAGAGAGAGCATGAGTGGGGGAGAGGCAGAGAGACACAGAGAGCAGAGAATTCCAAGCAGGCTCCACACTGTCAGAGTGGGATCCGGCATGGGGCTCAAACTCATGAAACCATGATCAGGGATCATGACCTGAGCCGGAGTCAAGAGTCAGGTGCTTAACTGACTAAGCCACCCAGACACCCCTAGGTGAATCAGTCTTATTTCAGAAGGAAAACTATCTTTTTAACCAAGTCTTCTGTCCTCCTCTTTCCCTGCAGATCCACTTTTTTCCCATTGTCCACTTAATTTAACATCTTATAAATCCCAAACCCACATACATACCGTAACTACATTAGTCTGTCTTCTACCCTGTACCATGGCACATAGTAACAGAAAGAGCAGCGTATATTTTCCTTTCTAAACCTTTTGCCTCCAAGATTGCTGCCATACTTTATTTTGGCACTGATGTATGGGGGGTTAATCTGAACATAATTTCACAACCTCTGCAGTATGAGTGTGTATCTATTGTGTCTCATTATTTATGTGTTTCTCAATCCTTACTGATGAGGGAAGGAAAGCTTTTAACAGTATATTATGATGACTCAACTTGAGAAGAGATAGCTATTTACCCCCCAAAGTTACTGAAAACAGTTTGCTTCTTCTTGAATCAACATTTGCTAAGACATCTTCAATAATATGATTCTATGTGGAGCAACCTACTGAGTTTCTCTTTTTTTATTTGTCATTCACGAGTCAGAGATTCATGAAAGATTGCTCTAGTAATCATTAATATCAATGTAGCAATTTTATGAATGCTCATTTCCTTTCAAACGAGCAACAAAGAAATGATTGCATCAAGTAAGAAATAATCCCATATTTTTCATTATCATATTTAAAGGACTTTGCATCACAGACCCTGCTTTTTGTGTTTATATGTGTGTCAACTCTACACATAAGTAAATACTAAACATTTTGCAAGAGATCAATCCACATAATTAAATAAAAAAGGAAAAGTAAAGAAAAAGCAAAGAGCAGTATTATACACCAAAATAAAAATTTGTGGGGTGGGGGTGGGGGAGACAACGTTCAGACACATCTTTCTGAATCAAACAGAACAGGATAAATTTAAAAATTGCTCATTCTGTCTTTCCTTAAAAAGAATGACCTAAGTAAACTGAACTTGGCAAATCATTCTTAAGAAGTGTGATGATTCTGGGTCATGTGTAAAGTCATATATTTATACTTATTCTCTAATGATTCATAACAATTTTAGATAAATATGAAATAACCATCTGCTCGTAGTTTAGTTGTTATAATTCTTATAATTATGTAGAGAATGTAAATACATTACAGCCACATGCCCATAGAATGACCAGATAAAGTATCAACTCCAAAATAATTACTCAAAGCTTAGACATTCAGAAATTAATCGTCTTTGGTTGTTGTTGTTGTTGTTGTTGTTGTTGTTGTTAAATGAAACCACCGAGAATTGCTTGCAATTCGATGATAGAATATTTTGTGTCCCTACGTCATACTTTTTGAAAGGAAGTAACATGCAATTAAGTATAAGCAGCTAAGTCAAGGGAATGAATGAATAGGACTTCAGAAATTACTCATTTTACTATGTTTGCCATCCATTAAGAGACAGAGTCCTCTCTTCTCCTGTTTCTTTTTCTTAGTGTATGTTTTGTAATTCTTAAGACATTTTTAATTCATTAATATAATATGATTTTTTTCTTTTGTAATAAAAAGCTATGACACATGAAACCTTAATTTGAATTTTCCACTTGAAAAATCTTTCTTTTAGAGAAGCAGAATGTTCTAATGTAGCCCCGAGTCAAATAAAAATTGTTCCACTACATGTACACTGTTCTATAAGCAAGGAAAAAGAATAATAACAATTATTCATTTATATTTTTCAGTTGGACAAATCAGCTCTAGGCAACAAATGCTAGCTCTAGAGAAAGTCACAATCCAAATGATCTGTAACAGTTCTGCCAGTGTGCATGTCCACATACTGTGTTCCTGAAAGCTTCCACAATTTGATATGAACCCCAATTAAAGTCCCCAAGTAAAAATTCCCAGAATAAACAATCACCTGACTTTACCAAACAATTTTTACTCTGGTTTTGTCTTCACTTGAGCCAATGCTAAAAGGGATAAGACTCATCCAAGACAGAGGTTGTCAATCTTTCTCTGTAAAGGGCCAGACTGTAAAGATAGGCGCTGCAGGGCACACGGTATCTGTTTTAAGCACTCAACTCTGAAGGTGTAGCAAACAAAGCAGCCATAGGCAAAACAAGTGATAGGTATGACTGTCTTCTAATTAACTTTGTCTAGGGAGAATGATATTTGAACTTCATATGATTTTCACATGTCACAAGGTATTATTCTTCCTTTAATTCTTTTCAATCATATAAAAATTTAAAAACAATTCTTTAAAAAATATTTTAAATGTGGGGCGCCTGGGTGGCTCAGTCGGTTAAGCGTCCGACTTTGCTCAGGTCATGATTTCGCCGTCTGTGGGTTCGAGCCCCGCGTCGGGCTCTGTGCTGACCGCTCAGAGCCTGGAGCCTGCTTCAGATTCTGTGTCTCCCTCTCTCTCTGACCCCCACCTGTTCATGCTCTGTCTCTCTCTGTCTCAAAAATAAATAAACATTAAAAAAAATTAAAAAAAAAAAAATAAAAAAATATTTTAAATGTTTATTAATTTTTGAGAGAGAGAGAGAGAGAGAGAGAGAGAGAGAAGGGGAGGGGCAGAGAGAGAGAGACATAGAATCTGAAGCAGGATCCAGGCTCTGAGGTGTCAGCACGGGGCTGACGCGGGGCTTGAACTCACGAACCATGAGACCATGACCTGAGGTGAAGTTGGACGCTTAGCCGACTGAGCCACCCAGGCATCCGCCCCACAAAAAGCAGGCGATGGCCAGATTTGGTCCAAAGACTGTAGTTTGTTGACCCCTTAGCTAGGAAATTATATTCATTATTTTATGAGCATATGAGAGATATTATGCTGATGATTATGATGGTAACAGAAATGATTAACTGATAATGACAACTAAGAAAGCAGTTGGTTTGAACACCAGAAATAATCCAATGCATTCACCATTCATAATAAGAAAGTTAAATTTCTTGAGTTCATGCTACAATTCCCTTGATAGAAATTTCTTATCTTTTTGTTATGGTACCCACACTCCTATTTTCGTATCAAATATAAACAGATGCCATCGTTCATAATTGTCATCAACCACTCGGCAAGATATTGTAACAGAAAATATATTTGTCAAATTTGTTCCACTAATTGTCAGCTATATTCTTTCCATTTGATGAATTCTTTTCCACTAAAAGTTGAATACAATTTGCTAATACACATAATTAATTTGATTTTCTAAGCTCCTTTTGTCTCTACTGTAAATATTTTCAGGCAGAACTATTGACATCTGTGAATGTACTTGAAATTTCCCCAAGTACTAATGCTTTCCCCACTTTAATTCAAATGCAACCAGAGAACTAAAAACTAAGAACTTGGGACTGTATCTAGCTAGACCATTTCCCAGATGCAGTAGTCTATTTGTAGTTGATGTGAGTTGCTAAAGTCACTGGTTAGGAAGAGATCTTCTTTTTTTCAAGGTTATTTAGTTATTTTTGAGAGTGAGAGAAAGAGCAGACGAGAGGCAGAGGGAGAGAGAGAATCCCAAGCAGGCCCTGCACTGTCAGCACAGAGCCTGACACAGTGGGGCTCGAACTCATGAACCCTGAGATCATGACCTGGGCTGAAATCAAGAGTTGGATGCTTAACTAACTGAGCCAACCAGACACCCTGGTAGGGAAGAGGTCTTCATGATGGGGTGAACATTCAGATCATTTTGCTGTAGTGGCCTGATCAGTTTTGATGCTGTGAAGAAAGACACAGAACTCTTTGTCCCTCCCTACTCCTCACCCCAGAATTGGGGAAGCTGGACTTCAGCTAAAGTGAAACTCTTAGCCGTGTCTTTAGTTGGCATAAAAAAAAAGCTGACCTGGTTGCTTAGGGCAAAACAGTCATCCCAAATCAAGTGCCACTATGTTGGAGTCTCAGACCATCCAGTTTCACACCTTGCTGACCTTCTCTAATGAAGAGAAGCATTAATAAAGTTAGTTGCATGAAACACCATCACCCCAAAAGAGAGTTTGCAGTGTGGAGGGGAGAAGTGGGAGGAAGTCCAGGTAATATTTAAATGAACATATGTACACTCTAGACCCTCTGCATGATTCATACATTCATTTGTTTATGTATCCTGTGCTACTGCCTGCTTGGCAGTGAGAAAGAGATTGTCTAGGGTCATGAAATCTAGTTCTACTACTAACCACTTGAACTCCATCTGTAGGAAATTCTATCCATTGGACCAGAAGGTGTTCACTTTTCACCATCACTACAACATGACCTAGGAGGCCTTTTCAAACTATGTGCTCTCACGGGATTGCGAGAAAAAAATGCATACTGAGCCCTGATACTAACTGGAGAAGACTGTGTTCCTCAGGTGTTCTGGTAAACAAGATTTTGCTTTTAAATTTTTTTAATGTTTATTTATTTTTGAGATACAGAGAGAGACAGAGTGTGAGCGAGGGAGGGGCAGAGAGAGAGAGAGGGGGACAGAATTTGAAGCAGGTTCCAGGCTCTTAGCTGTCAGCACAGAGCCCGATGTGGGCTTTGAACACACGATCTGTGAGATCAAGACCTGAGCCGAAGTTGGATGCTTAACTGACTGAACCACCCAGGCTCCCATGTAAACAAGACTTTCTTATGAGAGTTTATCATCCAGTGGTTCCCAAAAGTGGCCACTAAGACTTGTCTATTAACAATTAAAAGGAAGATGCTACAGTAACGGGTCATGATATCCTAGAAATATTTTCTTGAATTGATATTTAACATGATGAGTGACTTATATTCCAAATATCACAAATATATTGGACAATTGCATCCATGCTTTAAATTTAAACCCTAATGGGCTAGAGAATCTCCTATGCATTTTAGAATAGATTATCTCTAATCTTTCCCAAATATAGACATATAGCGTATATACCCAACGCTTTGGAATACTTGACAGGGAAGCAGTGTGTAATTGAACGCTTTTTAGGAAACCATATATAGGCTGTGAAGAGTTTTTCAAATATAATTGTGAGTGAGGGGTATTATAAAATCATTAGAGTATGATTTTGGCATTAAAAACAGTTTTTAGAAGTGATCTTAGAATGACATATATTTGTAGATATATACATTTAGTGGAGTACGTTTGTGGAAAGAAGACTTTAAAAATCAAGCTTCAAAACAATGATTTGTTCCCTTAGTCTCTTATTAGCAACAAAGACCTTAGAAAATATGAGATATCTCTCCAATTGGTTTCAATAATGGACTGTGGCACACAAACTGCGAGTGCTTACCCCACGGTGCACAGGGAAGTGACCTAACAGCGGATGCGACACTGCACATTTGTTTATGTTGGACCTCCCTCCTAAACGTCACTCCTCCAACTTGCTATTTCCTTTATATGGCAGTTATGAGAGATGATTCCTCTCCCCTGTATGAACACATTTTTTATTTTAGCCATCAATAACCATGACAATAATAATACACTGTAAGACTGATAATGATGAGTTTTTTCCCCAACCAGCTTAGTATATTTGATAGTAAAAATAAAAAGATCAATAAAACTGAACTCTTGCCTTGACTAAGCAATTGATGATACAGAGATGTTTAGAGTGATTTGGTTAAAATATGGACAAGTAAATTAATTATGAATGATTCTTCATAGACCAGACTTATCAGAAAAGTTATTTATCGTGGGCATACATACATACATGTGCACACATTCATGCCATATATGCATGGCATATATATATATATATATTAATATATATATTATATATATTATTTAATATATTATATATATTATTTAATATATATATTAATATATATATTATATATATTATATATTAATATATATATAATTTACATACATATGAATCTCTATAATTAGAAACATAATGAAAAAACATAGTGGAAGGAAAAAATAAAAGAAGGTATAACAATCCACATGGGTCACAGCTAGGAAAATGTGAGAAATGGTGATCATCAGGCATATAATGGACAATCATAGGCTGGCAAATCATAAGAAATAAAAGCTAATTGGCCAAATTTGCCATATCTTACTATCATCAAACTTCTTGGTAGTGACTGAAAAGCCCATCTCCTCCCTTGACACTGTGAAAAGACTTCTGGAATTGGACTGATTAAAATTTTTAGGTCACACATTCCACTATCATAACTATAATGGATCCAACTTAGGGGAAATTAAATTACAAATAATATATACTTACAAAGGTATAAAATTAATTCTGTGTTAACAGTGGGAAATTATCCAATCGTGGTCTATTAAATTCAACAGAGATATACCTAAGTGACTAGATTAGTACAAATAAAGGGAATTAGGGAGAATATTTAGAAATTTTATTAGCAATTTAAAAACAATAGAATGGTGAGTGAAAAGTGTCATGTATTAAGAGGTATAATTATGGCATATTTAATTACTAAGTTATCTTTAATCTTAGTTTTGGGATAATTTTTTGATCCTGGAATTAATTACAATAGGTTTTTATATCTATAGGTGGAGAGTTCGTTGTTGTTGTTGGAGGGAGACGTCTTCTGTTAGTGACTTTTGGTTTTACTGGGCTATGGTTAGAAAATATTACCTGTAGGGGCAACGGGGTGTCTCCATCAGTTGAGCATCCGACTCTTGATTTCAGCTCAGGTCATGATCTCAGGGTCATGGGATTAAGCCCTGAGTTGGGCTCCACACTGAGTATGAAGCCTGCTTGGGATTCTCTCTCTCTCTCTCTCTCTCTCTCTCTCCCTCTCCCTCTGCCCTCTACGCCATGCGTGCTCTCTCTCCCTCTCTAAATTAAATGAAAAAAAATTGTTTTGTTTTTTTTTTTAATTTTTTTTTCAATGTTTATTTATTTTTGGGACAGAGAGAGACAGAGCATGAACGGGGGAGGGGCAGAGAGAGAGGGAGACACAGAATCGGAAACAGGCTCCAGGCTCTGAGCCATCAGCCCAGAGCCCGACGCGGGGCTCGAACTCCCGGACCGCGAGATTGTGACCTGGCTGAAGTCGGACGCTTAACCGACTGCGCCACCCAGGCGCCCCGAAAAAAAATTGTTTTTAAAGACAATATTATCTGTAAATTTCTATGTTTTGAAATTTGTTAAAGTTTGTTTTGATCAGTTCATGAGTAGTTTCGCATTTCTTCACCAACTAAGGAAAAACAACAACACACATACATTCTCTGTAGGCAGGATGCTGTGTAGGCCCATAGAGGCCCCAGAGCCAGACCAGCTGGGTTAAATCCTGTTCCACTACTCTCTGCCAGGGAACCCTGAAAAGTTGGCCTGTCCAGCTGGTGCCTCCGTTTCCTCATCCGTAAAAGGTTGTCATGAGAATTACATGAATTAATATGTCAGACTCTGGCATAGTGGCTGGCATGTAGGAAGCATGATGTAATTGTTTATTAAACATCTATCATTGTGTCCATCTACAGCCTATTCATATGCACACACACACACACACACACTTCTGCTGATTATATCATTCAGATCCTTGTTTTTCCACTTTACTTAATTATAATTCTTTCAGAATTTTGCAAACCAAATCTCCTTCATCATTTGATTTTACCCTAATGTATTTCTGGGAGTTTTTGTGTTATGTATTTCACAGCGATGTTGGTGGGTACAAAAAAGTGTATAATTCTTCATATTCCTGTAATACAAAGCGTTATACTTCCTTCCACAATTACTATTTTGTTCTGCTTAATGGGTATAGCCTGAAATTCCACATTAGGTGATATTGATAAAGCAGCCTCAATTTTGTTTTTCTCCTACATTTACCAGACATATCTTATTTATGATTATATTTTCAAATATTGAAAAAAAATATTAGATGTGTCTTTTTAAGCAGTTGGATTTTGCCAATCTGAAAGTCTGGCTCCTGTTGGAACATTAACACTCACATTTATTGTCATGTGGCTGATTTAATTCCATCCCTTCCTTGAACAAACTATTAACTAATATTATATACATTGCTTAGTTTTTTCATTTTCCTCCCTCATCCATACCTCTGTTTAACCAACTTCTTTTTAAAAAAATTTTTTTAATGTTTATTTATTTTTTAGAGAAACAGAGTGCGAGCGCGGAAGGAGCAGAGAGAGAGGGAGACACAGAATCTGAAGCAGGTTCCAGGCTCTGAGCTGTCAGCACAGAGCCCGACATAGGGCTTAAAGTCACTAACTGTGAGATCATGACCTGAGCCGAAGTCGGCTGCTTAACCGACTGAGCTACCCAGGCGCCCCTTAATCGACTTTCTTCGAAGTCATTTTGTATTCTCCATTCATTGAACCCAGTTCTGCCCAGTGACTCTATCTGCAGCATTAAATACTCAAACTGTATTTCAGATACTTAAGACCTGCTGCTACAAAATTTTATTTCAAACAATGAAAACAAGATAAAACATTTAAACATTTTTTGCAAGTTGTGAGCCGCTTTTTAACAATGGAATTGTCACTGATTTTTAAATGTTTTCTCCTAAAATAGAAATTTGGTAGAAAACACAGCTGGTTTAGGAAAAAGAAATTTAAAAAAAATTTTAATGTTTATTTTTGAGAGAGAGAGAGAGACAGAGTGTGAATGGGGGAAGGGGTAGAGAAAGAGGGAGACACAGAATTCGAAGCAGGCTCCAGGCTGTCAGCACAGAGCCTGACATGGGGCTCGAACCCACAGACCGTGAGATCATGACCTGAGCCAAAGTCAGACCCTTAGCTGACTGAGCCACCCAGGTGCCCCAAGAAATACTTTTTTAAGAGTGAAATTCCAGAGGGTGGTGAATTTTTTTTTTTTTTTTTTTTTTACAAACCACTAAAAACAAGAGGAAACAGAACTGCGTGCCCCTAAACGCAACCTCTCGGAGACCGTAGCTAGGTGCTGTCTTTCAGTCATCCTCTCTGACTAACGACATCATCGGTGAAAGGCAGGCTGGCTGGCGATTATTTACAACCCTGTGCTAGGCTCAAAGTTGGGCGTACAAAAACTGTAGTGACCCTTTCACTATTAATCTTTTCTGTTTCGTAAAGCGCGATCATCCCGTAAACATAGCATGTGAACACAGCTTTGAAAGCTAATTAGTACAGCCCCTTTGGAAATCCTCCAGCATTTTGGTCCTTCCGATCATTCTGTGTGTCTGCTGCTCCGCCACAAGTTCCCAGGCTGAGGAAATGGAAATCGTTCCAAAAATTCATAAGCGACTCTGATCTGCATTCCCTCTTTGCATTATCTGTAGGCTGTGTGATTTTAAAATGAAATGCATTTAAAAAGTTAAGTACATTAGTGGTTAGAGATCTTTGTTGCGCTAGAAAGGCTCCTTCTTCCCTCCCTCAAAAGATGTACAAAATCTTTAAAATGTCCTCATCCGGCTGGGCCTTCTGTTCTTTATCCGCTCTCTGTCCCCACAGGAGCTCATTGGGAGGTAAATGAATGCAAAAGATTCTCACCAGGCATTTTTATTCAGGTCCATCTACGCCACATCCTGGAGGACACTTGAGAGGTAAGCTGGGGAGCAGTAGTAAATACAGGAGCAAGCTGTCAGTGGCTTACTCTGTCATTGTTCCGCAGACAAAAGGCAGACTGTCACAATAAACAACATTTATTCCTTTCATATTTGTGGCTTAGGGCTGGAGAAGGGGGGTGTCCCTGGTCGTAATTGTAGAACACATAAATAATAATAGTAGCTTGCAAATCATACATCAAAGAAAACAGAGGGAGTTGGCAGGGATGAAGGCAAGAAAATAGATGCTTCCAGCACAAGCTAATTTACTACCCTTTAAAAAAAAATATGCTCTCCTTCCTAACAGTAAAAGTGGAATGATTTTGTTTGCCTCCCCAGCTGCAGGTGAGGAAGATGCAACTTCGAAATCATAGGTCTCATGAATTCGTTTAGGTACATAAGTATGTGTAGATGGTTTTTCATTCGAGAGGTGTTTTATAAATTCGTAGTCATTACTTGTACTAACAAGATCTACGTGGTAAGCTTTTTGCTTACCCTAACCATTATTGTGCTGAGTGCCCCGGCTTGTGAAAGCTTATGGCAACACCCAGGTGAGGTCTTTCAGATTATATTTCTCAGAGAGAAACATGGATCTTCGGATCTGGGAATTCCTAGCTGATATTAACACCTGGACAATCTGACCTCATCAGAGGTAGACACCTCGCACCCCGCAGACCGCTGCCTTAAATCACACCTTCTCCATTGGACTCCCCCAAACATGAAACATATGACAGAGCGCCATGCTAAAATTGAGCCCGTGTATGAGAGAGAGAGGGTGGGTAACCTTCTCATTCCCTTCAACCTATGGAAACTCAATGGGAGAATTCCCACAGGATGACAGAGGCTGAGAAACTCTCCCCATGTCATTACAATGTTGAAAGGTTTCTCATTTACTGCTGGTGAAAAGTGTCTATTGTGGCTTCTAATAAAAACCTGTGAAACCACATGGGTGTAAAGCAATTTTTTTTTCAACTTATCAAGAAACTGGTGAATGCTAAGTTCACTGTGGTAGCTTTGGGTGTGAAGTATTTCACCCTATTTGTGATGGCAGGTTTACATCTGTGCTGTGACCTGTTCTTACGCGACGTAATTGGAACTAGATCTCACACGCCGACGGGCTTTCTCTTTGTGGATTGCATACCATGGCTCCAAAAGCAAAACACAATAAATTACACGTGGATTACATATTCGTGGAGGAGTATTAGCACTCCGCGTGGGTTTTGGGATGGTTGGTTAACACTTTTCCAAAGGAAGGTAGGCTCTGTGATCGCATGGAGGGTCGACGATACCCAGAGCACAGACAGAGTCGGCAGTCGTGACGATAAAAGCGGAATGCCCTAGACAGGGGCAACAACCTGGAGCTCCCTGTGAAGACATCTTGGCCGCCAGCATTTGAGGGGCCAGGCTGCAAACTTTGCCGGTTGTTATCCCCCAACATTTGCTTTCGTACAGCAGTTTTGACAGTTGCGTTGCTCACAGCAAACTGCCACTATACTTTGTTCTGCTTCGGTGCCACTTGACTGTCACAGCCTGTCATGAGGCAAGAAAGCTCTAAACCTAACCCTGTCCGACAGGGTTTAATCATTCCTGTTACTCCTGTCGCCTGCACAGGCCACCTTGAAGCGCACACCATGCAATGTCACCCTCGCGACAACACTTGTTTTCTAGGAGCCCCCTGGGTTTTTAAAAATGGAGGGATAAACTACATTATTTTGAAGAAATTAAAAAAAAAATCAGAGAAACGTATTTCTTTGCTAAAGAAATAATATGGAAATTGATCAGTTATGAAGCAAAATGGAACAGGGCTGCCTTTTCCTCTCTGTTCAAGTTGTAGCTGCTGTTCTCCTTTCTCGTGCCTCTAAGAAGGGCGGTAAGTAACACTTCTATTCCACCAGGACAACTCGTCAGACGAGAATCGGTTATTTCTTGCTCAGAGAAAGCATTTGGGAAAAGACCTTAGCAATCTTGCCCCCACTCACCCTCTGTTTGGGAGAGCTTTACATCCATGTGATTGCTTCTCCGATCTGTGAAATGAGGAGAGTCCCACACCTTGGCCAGGGACCAAGTCCTTCGGCACAGAGGAGCTCACTGCGGAGTACTTAGATATTTGGTATGTCATCACATATTTCCCAGGACAGGTCTCTCCACCACAGCCGATGAGGCGACAGACACTGGAGATCACAACTGGCCTGCTTTTCGCTCATTAAGAGACTGCGATCAGGGGCAATATTCTTCCTCCACAAGGAAGAGAAATCCAGACACTCTTGACGACACTACCCGTGTTGAACTCATCAAGATCCGACAAACCTTGCTTGATACTTATTATCACATGGACTTCAGTCTATCCTCACCAGGATCCACAAAGAACGAGTAGGGCAGAGGGCAACATCACTCAGGGTAAGGTGACAGAATTTTACCCACTGATGTCACTTGGCCATGTAGGATCCCTTTTGGACTGCATGTTGGGTTAAAATTTGCTCGATTTTGACCAACTAGGCTGATTTAAGATCATCAATGTAAATAATTGGTCTGATTTCTGAATGGCCACTTCAACCTCTTATTTTTTAGACTCAGCACAGTTTATGTACTCAATGTTTGTAATGGGCTGACCCAAACTTCTTAGCATCCAAGGCTATGATTGATTTATGGCTAAAACAAACAGAGTTTTTTTTCCTACCATCATGTTATCCTGGAAAAATTATTTTTCATTTACATTTTATTGAGTAAAAAACGAGTGAGACTATAAGAAAGGAAACCATTTTCATGAAGCTAATACTTTCAAAGGTTTAAAACTCTGCAAATAATTGAACTGTGAAGAACTAGGTACAAGATTAGGGGGAAATCCCCCCCCCCTTTTAAATAGCATCAGTATAAACAGCAGTAAACAATGGTGTCTGAGATAAGAGCAAGGACATCATTACCCTAATTTACCGGCCTCTTAGTGAGACAATTGTCCAAACAACTGTCACTGAGCTGAACCTGAAATCTGAAGTGAGAGAAGCTGGGAAGCTCTCACTGGCAACCAAGAGATACCCTGGTTTGCACTTGAGAACTGACTTCCTAAAATCTTAACAAAGCCCATGACCTTGATAATGCCTTTGAAAAGGTAACAAAGAATGAAGGAAGAGAGTAGCCCCTCGTCCAGTACAATTAGCATTTTAGTTTTCTCGAGGTTTCAGGTGAGTTTTGGAATAGAAATGTCAGACATGGATCGCAACGGGACAATTAGAAACTCCTTCACATCGTACACTGCTTAAATAAAAATCATGACTGTAGTCCTGTTTTCCTGCCATCCACAGCCCTCTGGGACTTGCTCCTGCCTACCTTTCCAGCTTTGCTCTAACCACCTCTCAGCCACAATCCTCGTGTTTCCCCAGATTGGTTTCGCCATTACTTATTAAATAAGTCTGGTGAATTTCCATGGTTATTCCTTTGTTAATGACATTTTCTGTTGGAATGCCCTTCCCTTCTTCACCAAGTGAAATGTTATCCATCTTTTGAAGGGAGATTTCACAATTTTTTTTTTTATCCATGAAAAATTTTCTCGGGGCGCCTGGGTGGCTCAGTCGGTTGAGCGTCCCGCTTCGGCTCAGGTCATGATCTCATGGTTCATGAGTTTGAGCCCCATGTCGGGCTCTGGGCTGACAGCTCAGAGCCTGGAGCCTGCTCTGGATTCTGTGCCCCCTCTCTATCGGCACCACCCCTGCTTGTGCTCTGTCTCTCTCTCTGTCTTTCAAAAATGAAGAAACATAAAAAAAAATTTAAAAGAAATTTTCTCATTTCTCCACCCAAATATGTTTTCTCCCTCTTGAACTTTTAATGCATGCTATTTGCACTTTTCTTACAAAACTAGGTTACCTTGCATCAGTTCATCTATTGTATTATAAGCAAGTTGAGAAAGCAAGATTGTGTGATTTTATATATATGTGTGTGTGTAATTATATATATAATATGTAATACATGTGATAATTATATATACACACATATGCATATGCAAATCACTAGAGATATACTACACAATACAGTAAGTAATAGGCATCAATAACTGACAAAGTGTTATCTTTTCGTTTTTTGTCAAAACTAGCACAGATAACTGTAATGTCGCTTTTGTCAAACACGCTATTGTGATTGTTGGTCTTGTAAAAAATTCTTCAATCTAGACTGAAGATTTGTGATTAGCAAGCTGATTTATAGCTTGAAAGATAGCTTAATATCTGCCAGTATAACTTCACCTGTAAAAAAGTGTTTTACGAGGAATGTACCTGTCAATATACGGTTGTTTTCTTTCCCCACACGGCTTCCCTACATAAATGAATCAAGCCTCATTAACCCCCCAAATTGCATTCACTGCAGAACGTTCCCCAATGTTGCCTGCTAGCTGAGGAATCCCGGTCAGCACTGTGATGAGCACATACTTAACAGAGTGCCTCCTTTGTACCTGTGTGAGGATGATTTGCCAGGAAGTCTCACAGCCTCTCTGCCATCTGCTTCTTTGAAGTCAAAAACAAACAAGATCACACGCACGTAAAAATCAGTGCCTGAAACATTTCTTCTGGGACCTAAAATTTTGTCACTGGCCACTAATACAGCCCACAGTATCGTATCATTTCAACAGAGTCTCCTTGCTGTCGATTGCAAAGGAAGTCAGTCTGGGTAATCAGCGAGCGGTCTAAACGTGAGGAAAATAGCGCAGGTCCAAGCACCAACCTGTACAAATATTTTTATATACTGAACTCAGGATAAATCCATCTTTTTTTTTTTTTTTTCCACTTTGGTAAAACAACTGTGGGTATTATCCAAAAATAGCTGACTGTTAACTAGACAACTAGCCAGATCTGTAATGCTCCATGCGGACTCTGGCTGTTCTATTTCCATCTGTACAGCCTGCTGCCTGCCTGTTTTGAATTATGGAGAGCTGGGAGGGGAATCCACGAGATAAGGATTCAGTGGCATAGGTTGTCTCTGCTCTCGCTTTCATGGGAGAGATATTTTTCTCTTTTATGCTTTGACAGTGGCTGATTATATAAGATTCCAACCAACCTCCTCTCTTTCAAAGTATTTCTGTGTGAAGAACCTAGAGTTCGCTGAGTATCGGGTGCAGATCTGATTACCGTCAGGTGTCCTATTGCTGTTTGTACCCCAGTATTTCCATGCTTTCCTGTCGTTTGTGTCTTATTTTTTTTTTTTTTTAGACTTGACAACTTGGGGGTTTTTACTTCCTTTACACAAATAGTGTAACACTTATTAAGCAGAGAAATGCATCTGCAGATGAATCCTGATCTCATACTTCCATATCAGATGTTAGCTTTCAGCCGTGAACTCTAAATCTCTATCACGTGACTGGCGGCAGGTAAAGGTGTTAAATTCTTTCCGGCAGATGGAATCAGCCTTGTCAGTTATTAAACTGCCACTGAGCTATTTTTAGTTTCTTAATTTTTTTCGGTACTTTTTCTTCTTGGTTATATTATATGCCATGATTTTAAAAGATATGATTTTTTTTTTCTGTCTTGGAAGCCAAACATAGAAGTTTCTAGCAACCG
The DNA here is from genome assembly GCF_018350155.1 of Leopardus geoffroyi. NCBI lineage: Eukaryota > Metazoa > Chordata > Mammalia > Carnivora > Felidae > Leopardus > Leopardus geoffroyi. The sequence goes on along the minus strand of NC_059327.1, from coordinate 12,723,842 downwards.
TTGACTTTAGCTTTTCATAGCTTTGCTTTCTGTTCCATGCTGTCTATGCAGCAGGGGCTGGAGAGAATAAAGCTGGGATATGTCATTAATAATTCTCATTCTAAACGATAAGATGATACCATTTTAGTGCAAGATAATAAGCATTCCTTTCTCTACTTTGGTCTTGAATGATACACTCATTCCGCTTTCCATCCAAATGTAGTAACAAGGAACTCGACAACTTATATGATGAGCGACCTTGTCAGAAACGAGGACTCATGTCCTACCCACTGAGTGCCTATGTTGCAGTGAATCAAAGAAGGATACAGCCCGAGGTTGTCAATATTAAAATAAATAAATAAATAAATAAATAAATAAATAAATAAATAAATAACTGCCTATAACAGGAACAAAATTAGGAATATGAGTCCAGGCTGCTGCTTTTAAGTCAAAGACCTCGGAAACAGCAACTCTGGTGAAGAAAATTGAAACAAAAAGCAGGGAAGTCATGTTGGGAATGAAGATAGGAGTCAAGTTGATGAATTACAAAAAACATTAGGTAGGTATACCTAATGGGAAGGGATGGGCTCAGGCGCATGCAAAAACGCTTTGATATGGCCTCTGTCTCTTCTTTTGTATCTGTCCTTAACGTACACATCAGTATTCTTTTTTTTCACCAAAAGATTATGACAGGAATAATGAAAACCCCACCCACCCCCATGCACAATGTGTGACACCAGTTCATCCAAATGACTAAAGCTAAACATGGGTGAAGGTAAGGGATGCTTCTGGTCTGTGGCTGTAGCCGCAGGGCCCTTTCTGTTGAACAGACAGTTGGTTCTGGATGTGATGAGGTCAGTACTCATGCCTGTAACTTCATGACTTACTTCTGCCACTGCACTTCTGAAAACGTATTAGGGTCCCGGAGCAGAAAGGAGGTATGAACAATATGCGAGGAGAAAGGTCCTAAAACAGTTACCGGAAGGAATTTAATAGCCCTGGTTTGCTGACTGGGAAAATGGGTTTCTCTGTTTCTTTAGAAGGTGTTAATAACGGCTCAATTCAGTTAGAAAAAAAAATCTGACTCTAACTTCAGCTGGAGACAATATGGTTCACTGGAAATAATTTTGCCTTTCAAATCATGGTCTTGGGTTAAAACACTGGGTCCATTGCTTACTTGCTGAGGAACTCTATGAACCTGTGTCTCAGTCTCTAAATGAACACCTAGTCCTGCAATGTTATTGTAAACTTTAGTGAGACAATGATGCTGAGCCCCTAACATTGAGACCCAGAAAGTACTAATAATTTATCCCAATAAATGCAAACCTATAGGAAGCAGTTTTGATCATCCTACCGAGTGGTATGGCCACCTGAAATGTAGATGTGGTACGTGTTTGAATACGCTCGGAGCCCCATATAACAACCAAGTGGCGAGATGATTATATTCACAAATTATTACATCCTAGAATATCTTAAGAAAATTAAGTCTATGTAGCAGTAGATATAGCCTAACTCAATGACAGGACAGTATAAAAATTAAAACATGGTAATTGATGACCTTTTTCTAAAAATTCATAGGTATTCTTCATTTACCCTTGTTGCAAGCTGATGGCATAATTTTCCAATATTGTCCTCTAAAGATAGTTCTATGAATGGCTATTATGCATTTTAAAAGCCACCCGTTATACGAGTTGCCCCAAAGTGACCCAACTAACCTTGGAGAGGGACTGAAAGTCATGGTCTCCCGTAGCAAGATTTTAAAAGTAAAGTCCTACTGAGATATATTTTCAGAAAAGGATCAATTGAAGCCATTTGCAAGAAAAGTCACTCTTGCCTAATTCAGTTAAAACAGGAACAACCAAAAATGGGCAAAAATGGTTTCATTTAACTATTGTGATAGATCTATGGACCTAATATAAGTTACAAAGTGGGTAAGAATGTTAAGTACTGAAGGTAAAATTTTCTTTGGCTTTTTCCACCTTTTAAATTATTTAATACACAAACTAGCCACCAAATAAGACACAGCCCATCTTTGCCTGAAGAATTCATCCTAGAATATCTTAGGATAGAATATCTATCCCTGACCATGTAAAAAATATGCTTTCAAGCCACCTTCCAGTACCTAAGGGCCTGTCCCACCAATATCTTGCCCACGTTTCACACTGGACATTTTCTTGTCTCATATTTATTAAAACATTCCTTTCTTGTGTCGCATTTCCTCTCTGCTTTCTGTCATGGACTGAAGCAAATATAGATAAATCATCTACCAGTTTATCAAATGGATAAATTAAGGGATTAATGACTGATAACTGGATTCTTTATCATTAACTCAGAAGAGGTTTAAGTTTAATAAGGGGCTGAGACACAAACACTAATCCAGAGGAATAAGTATTAATGGTCCTGTGATAAGATATTAAGGGATATACTTTGGACAGGTGGATGTTTCTTGAACTCTTCAAAAATACTTTCTGTATCTTCTATCTATGAAGCTATCTCTGGTTACCACACTTACAGAAAGAGATCAAACTTGCTGGTAAACTGTATTAATGTAAAGAACCTGAGACACAATTAATGGTCCCAAGTTGTAATATATAACATCCATCTTGCGATAGTCACAAAAGAAGTCAGAACTTGTTAATTCCTCAACCATCATAAAAGTAGACAATATTAGCATTAGGAGCACAAAATATAAAAGGAGTAGTCTTTTGAAACTCTGCTACCCAGAGTGCTCTATAGATGAAAAGCAAGTAGACTTTCTCTTTATTACAATCACATCCTCACCCTCAAACATTCTTCTTTTGAATGGGCAGAAATGAGTTTTCTTTTTTTTTTTTTAAAGCAGTTTTTCAAACAATGTGTTTTCTTGTGATAAGAGATCTGTTTTAATGTCTTGACAAAAGAGGCCCTTCAAAATGGTATGTTAAGGGGGGAAGTGTGAGGATTACAAATCACACTGATTTTAAAGGGACCCAAAATTCTGTAAAATTGCTCCACCCCTCGCCAAGTTCTTTCAGGGAGACGCATTTTTTTTTTCTGGAACGTTTATGTTAGACTTATGAGTTAGTTACCATTGTTTTGTAAAGGACAAAGAAAAGCCAGAAAGGACCCCTGTTAACATTTCTTAAAACTTGGCTCCCGTTACTTGTTTTCTAATCATAGGGGTAAATGTCCAATTAACGTATCCTTTTCCTAGAAATCTTCTCTGTAAAAATATTGCTTGGAGGGTAACAAATTATGAGGCTGACTTTACTATATTGTCTTGTTATATTCCCCCCACTGAAATAAATGTTTTCCTCTAGCTTCTTAATTTTACCACATTATAGTAGTCTCTAACACAGAATTTAATAAATTCAATATATTTCTTGTTTTGCAAAATTATTTGAAAAATAATTTAGAATGATTCTATAGAGTTCTAGATCTCAATTACAGTGTAATAATTTATGCATGGCGTATGCAGGGACACCTGCCCCTTGGCCTCTTGTCTAACAATACACTAGACAAGAATTATTACTCCATAATTCACACCCTGTCATGTCTTATTGCTTAATTAAAGCACAACCTTCCTCTACATGACAAGCAATTGGACTGTTAACATTATAGATGATTATCCAACCTAGCATATTTTATTTTTACAACTTATTCTTTTTATGTACATACGATGCTCATTTCAGGTACACCTACCTCTGAAAATATGAAAAAATCTGTTTCTTTACTTACTTTCTGGCGACTGTACAAATTGCCACTTGCGAAAACATGCCCAAAATATTGTAGGTTATAAATTAGTAGTTTAGGCACTGAAATAACAGTGCAATGTCTATAAAGCAAATTAATGTGTGAATTTGAAGGCCTCCGAGTATACATAGCTTCTTTTCTCTGTTCTATTATTGATCAAGTAAACGGTGATGCATATGTACCTGCACTTGTAAAACAAACTTAATATTTAAATAAATAAATGTGTAGGGTCTATAGAGGAAAACCTTAAAACCCTTCTGAAGGACTCAGAAGAGAATGACCAAATGATAAAACCTAGTATGCACATGAAGTACAAAAGCACAAAGGTATTGCTTTTTTTTCAAATGTATCTATGAAATTAATAATAATTCAATAAAAAATTAAAAAGCAACAGTATTTTTTAATATGACAAAATGAGACCACAGTGTTTGGGTTAAAAAACTTCTGCCTATAGGTACCATCTCATTTTTATTTTTGGTTTCTATTTATAGCAAAATTCCTTTTGGGGCACCTGGGTGGCTCAGTCAGTTAAGTGTCCAACTCTTGGTTTCAGTTCAGGTTAAATAAATAAACTTAAAAAAAAAATCCTTCAGAGTGCTCTGGACAGATTACTTCCAATTTTTCTCCTTTCATTTTCTTGAGCCAACTTCAAATAGATTTTCTCTTCTACCACACTACCGATGATCCAACATTGCTAATGCCATCCAATCTTCATGTTCCTTGATGTGAGGACAGCGCTTTACAAATGGCTCCCACTTGGCTTTCAGGAAACCACCCTTTTCTGGTTCCCTCCCCCTTCACTGACCACGCCTCACAATCTTGACGTCTACACATAGGGGTGCCCATGTCTAAGCCTTTGGTGCTCTGTCTGCTCTACGCACAACTGCTCTCTTAGTGATTTCACCCAGTCTGGTTACCTAAACACCTTCTTTATTCTGGCAACTTCTAAAGTCCTATTTCTAACCAAGACCTGAATGACAGATTCTTATATTAATGCTGTTTACTTAGCATTTCCAGTTGGACACTTAATAGGCATCTCAGGGTAAACGAGCCCAAAACAGAACTCTACCAAATTTTTCCTGCTACTCTTGCCCATCTTAATAAACTACAACTCCATCCTCCTTTGGAGTCATCTCTGGCTCTTCTTGATCTCTCATCTCATAGGCGACCCATCTGAAAATTTTGTATTACCTCGAGAACATATTTATAATGTGAAACCACATATCGCCACTGCCTCCTCTCTCATCCTGGTCCAAGACACCATTATCTTTGCCTGGATTATTGCAACAGTCTCCTAACTAGTACACCTGCTTCCACCCTTTCTCCTCTTCCATGTATTCTCAGCACAGCATCTGGGACTGTTGTTTTAAAACACACATCAGGTCAGGTCATCTTCCTGCCAAAATCTTCCAATATTCCACATGCACAAAAAGAAATAACAACACACATATAAGCACAGAGAACAAAAAACAATCCCTTAAAGGCTTCGCATCTTACATAGATGAAAAGCTAAAATTGATCAGTAGCCTCTAGCTATCCAGCTCTGATTCTCCTATGCTGTTCCTCTCCTACCCACACTCCTGCTTTCCCGCTGTTCACCCCTTTGTGCCATTTTCCTCCAGCAGGTGTGTCCTTTCCCAAAGCTATGCACCTGCTCTTGTTTCTACCTGGACTCTTTCCCCAGCTACCTCCAGATGCCTTCTCTCACCCCTTTGCTCAAATATCACTTTCTCGGGGCGCCTGGGTGGCGCAGTCGGTTAAGCATCCGACTTCAGCCAGGTCACGATCTCGCGGTCCGTGAGTTCGAGCCCCGCATCGGGCTCTGGGCTGATGGCTCAGAGCCTGGAGCCTGTTTCCGATTCTGTGTCTCCCTCTCTCTCTGCCCCTCCCCCGTTCATGCTCTGTCTCTCTCTGTCCCAAAAATAAATAAATGTTGAAAAAAAAAAGTTTAAAAAAAATATCACTTTCTCAATAAAACTTTCCTTATTCACAAAAGCACTTTCAAGCATCCTTCCCTGTTTTATTTTTCCTCATAGTACTTCTATTTCTCTGTCTCTGTCTCCCTGTCTCTCTCTCTCTCTCTCTCTCTCTCACACTCTTATTTATTCCATCTATAGTCTGTTTTTCCACACAAGAATGCATGACCTATGAAAGCCAGGATTTTTTTCTTTAATCTATTTTGCTTTCTGTTGCAACCTTCCCGCCAAAATTAGTTCTTGGTACATAAAAATCCATGGGTAAATACTTGCTGAGTGAATGCATAAATGGTATGCAGATAATTAAAGGTATATGCATTTCTATGGAAGAAATATTAAGAAACTGTAACTGGGAATTATTTTAGAGGTAAGAGGCTTTTTATAAATGTCTGTTTTTTCTATCATTAGTTTTTGTTATTTAAAATTATAACCAAAATGATATCGACACTGGTATCACAGGACTTTACAGGCTATTTGTTGTATTTTTCTTCATACTACTGTCTTAAAAAAAGTAACAGATTTTATTTTAAGTAAGTCCACACGACTTTAAAATTGTTATTAAACTTACAAGCAAGAAATTTAACCAGAGACCAAACACTCGTAGAATAATGAGTTGTCCAGCGACCTGAATAGTCCCACATTTAAAGTATTACATGCATTGTGAATGAAGAAAGAGTATAAGATACCTGTCAAATGACGAAAGCAGTAAGGATATGTAAGTGTTCTGTTTTGAAGACAAGAGAAGTGTTTACTGAGGTTTCCATAAACACCTTTCTCTGGATGTGGAATATTGGAGGATTTTGACGAGGAAAATGGTAACCAACATGCCTCTTGGCAAGTTCATTCATGTATCAAATAATAATAGCATGATTGTGATACAATGTAGCAACTGGAACCTTGCATCTGATAGTTTGTGTTGGGCAACAGAAGAGAGTGAGCGCTGATCATATTAGCTTGAGTGATAGGCTATTCTATTAATGGTTCCATTCCAGGCAGGGTGGTCCTGGCCCATCACAGTGCTGACTGTGCTCCATTTCGTAATGACTTACGGTTTTCTGTCGGGCATCAGCACTTTGATTACCCAACATATATGAGGAAAAAACAAAACAAAACAAAACAAAACAAAACAAAACAAAACACCTTGGTACTAATTCAGGCACATTTTACCAATTTAAATCCAAACGTATTGTTAACATAGTATTATCAAAGTACGTTGGGTTTTTGTGTTAACTGCATTAAAAATACGTGAATTCAACTAGAACTATCTGCCAACTGATGAACATATGGTTACTTTTTCTACTAATAAATATTTCTACAGATATGAGACTAATGAAGCACAGTGATACTGCCTTTTCATGATTATTAAATACATAAATTCTCAAGAGATACGGCTAGATTTAGGTCATTCCAAGCACAACTTCATAGAAAACTACTTGTAAGTACTGTAACTTGCTTAGCACATATCGCATGATGAGAGAATGTGACATAAACACATAATTACAGAAAATCAAAATATATGCTCAGGTTTTTTGAGCCACAGGTTTCACGTTCACTATACCTCAATAATTTTTTCAAGCAGAAAATGTTATATTACTTATTGTGCAATGGTCTTGACACATTATATTTGGGGGCTGTCAGCCACCAAATAATAAAAAGATCTTACAGTCAAGAAGCTGTTCCATCTTTATTCCATTTCAGTCTTAGCGAGATAGTCTTGATGTTAAAAGCATTTTATATATTTTTTTTTTTACGAGATTATAAGCTCAGGATTTTCTGATCTCTCTCAATTTTTCTCCACTTCAGGTTTTCTCCCAGGTAATAATACAGCTATTTTGATAGAAATGTAGCCATCTTATGATTTTCTTTTTAAGTGGGTCTCCACATTTTTCGCAATTTGAAACAGTAGGCACAGCAAAGAGCACTGGAGTGGAAAGAGAAAGTGTGGGGGTAACATGTTCCCCTGAATGTGTTAGGAGACCCAAAATCTTAAAAGAACTCCTTCTGAGCTTTGGTGCTAGGACAATATGGTTCCCCTAAATATTTTCCAATCTGTCAGATTTCCTTTGACCATGCATTGTCTCTACTTTGGCCAGTGCTAATTTTTTGGTGCGTTTAGGTTTGGTACTTTATTTATTATTTTCAAAACCTACTGCAGTGTTTCTATTGTTTGGGTTTTCTTTCCCTTTTGTTCTGTTTGCTTTCCCATGTCTCCTCATTTTGCTGGATCTGCTTTATGCTTAATAACTTCTCAATCTAGTTTCTTGTGGTCTTTATCCTTTTACACTTGCCTTTGAAAATTGCACACTGAGTGAAGCTCAGTCCCTATTTATATTTTGTCTGAATCACACATAATTTTTTAATGACATATTTTAAGTAAATAATTCAATATCCCAAATTTCCCATATTATTCATATTTCCTTGAAAATAATTGAAATGGTGGGCTTTTCATAACTGTTGAGACAGCTTTAAAAATCTGTGAATAAAACTCGGGAACAGAAATGAAGGAGTTTAGTATGGCATAATTGTCTTCATTTTTATCAAGTTGCTCTGTCTCTGAATTTTATTTTAGACTAATAAGACTCTAGATTATACCAAGTGCTTTATTTGATTTCATGAAAGTCAGAGCCTCAGAATACCTATAGTAGCATAAAAGAAATGGGGGAACAGAGAGCCTCAGAATGAAATAAACATAAAAGAAACATTTCAGTATGTTCCCCGGTGAGGCTGGGGGTTAGGTGTACCTACAGTTAGGTCCATTCCTGAAAAACCAAACTCAAGGACTAAGATTGGGTTTGATTTCAAACAATCCCTCCATGACATATGCATTGGTTGCTATGCAACAAAATTTAATATCAACAAATGATGCCAAGTGGTTTTTGCATACTGTAATTGGCTTGCAAGTTTTGCTGCTTGAAAATTGCAAAGAGAGTGTGGTTATTTGAATTTAAATGGCTACGTTAAACATGCTAATTTTTATAATTAAAAAAAAAAAAAACCTACAACACCAAACCTACTTCTTAAAACTGAAGAAAAGAACTGCCTTCTGTGATAATAAATGTGCAACAGTCTGGAAAGTTTCTCTTCCACCCTTTGGGAAAGGATAGAACATATTGAAATAACTTTTTATGCTGGTCTACTCACCTAGCTTCTCTGATGAGTTGGCTGTGGAAAGCCTGTATCGAGACGGAGCTCAATTAGTGTAATTTATGTATCCTTGGACGTCAATCATTCCTGTTGAGAGGTGGGACTCCTAAGCTCTCAGTGCATTAATTAAGAGCTCATCTCAACAGAGCCATCTTTCTACCTAAGGACCAAAAAGAAAGTTTTAATTAGATTTTTAAAAGCAAGTATGTCATATATGAAAGCAAGTTTAGTTCTTTAGTTCGTATGCGAAGCAACAACTGGAAAGGGATATTCCAAACAATACAAAGGGCACGCGTTTTCAATCATCTGTGCTGGTGTAAGGAAAGGGGGGAGGGGGAGGCATCCATCTCAAACCTTGGTTTCGGCCCTTGGAAATCCCTTCGTGGAAATAACTAAAGTTTTGACTGTGTTGTTTCATTGCCAACGCAATTATCGGACCCCTGTCTAATTATTGACGCGGAGCCGGTGCTGTTGAGGACAGACTATGTTTTTCTCTGATGGCTGGCTTTTTGTTCCAGGCTGGCTTCAGACTGAATATGCGGTGGGCAATACAATGCAAGTTCAGCAAAACAGAGTGAGGGAACTTGCACAACACATCAATTTCATTGGTTCGGTGGTGGAGCGAGCATGCCGTTGCTCACTAACCTAAAAATACAGAGGGACTCGAGAGGGGGAAAAACTAGTGAGGCTCACTGATGTCAGCTGCTTGAGAGAGGCTGTTCTCCTGGAATGGCTTGTGTGAGGCCATCAAACATACTCCTTAGGGCTCACTTGGGAAATAATAGATACATTATTGATTAAAATATTTATAAATTAAGGGAGGGAAACAAATTTTAAAAGCCAGTTCAGAATCTAGAAGGGAAATATATCTACTAATAGCTATTAACCCCTCCCTCTTCATAATTAAGGTGGGGAGGTCAGGATGCATGCTTGGGAGAACAAAACCAAATGAGTTTGCCAATATTAAGAAAAAAAAAAACAAATAGAACACAAGGCAGAAAAACAATACTGAACGATAGAAACACCGTCATAAGTCACAGATACAATGAATACATCGCCCAAGCTCAACCATTCCAAAATATCAGTCCCAGAAAAAGTAGGAATGCAAATTCTCTGCTTTCAGAAAGGTTGCAGACAATGGGGAAATATAAAGCCAAGCATAAGAAGCACAAAATAAATGATGTTATAATTATAAGGGGGGTTCTAACCAGGATGACCGGCACCCTGGGCAGATGACTCAGGACACAAGGGAAGCTGAGCTCACCGGCTCCACATTAACACAACACGTGCTCCAGTGATTCTCATGGCTAGTATATTTCATTTTGGTTTTCTAAGGGAGGGTGTTTAGGAAATCCAGTTACCGTATATGTTATCAATTTACCACCTAACTAGCATACTCGATGCGTACTGAATAACAGCTACAAACCTGACAGAAGAAACTATAGGTTTTATAGGTATGTGGTTTGTGCAGTGTGTTTCTAAATGATAGTGTAGGAGGCAAACATTCCTATGTAGAAAATTTGTCAAAAGAACAAAGCTGGAAAACTGTAACTCATCATTTATGTTAATGTTCATAAAGATATTTTATAATCCTTTCTCGACTCTTTCCCCTCACATATTTTCCCAGCTATTTTGCCTCGTTTATTGTGCTGCATAATGTTTATGGCACAATACATAGAGTAGTACTCCCCAGATACAACTTGGCAATTGTGCTGGTTACACCAATCTTGTGTGCCTGAAAAATTTATGTAATACAATATCCTGTCTTTGAGTACCATTTTTGTGTCCTTCAATGCATCTTTTTATTTGCATTTAAGCCAGGGTAGATTACAAAGCCAAACTACCTCTTAACTATACTCAAGGATATCTACATGATAATATTAATATACATATTTATGTTTTATGATTGTGTTTTATGATTGTGACCAATTTGTATACCTCAGGAATCTCTTTGTTTTCTAAGCAATGTTTAAATTATCTTTATAACAGACTCAGGGCAGAACATGTTAAAATTAAAGAATATTTAGTACAATCGTTTTCAAAGAAGAGATACGTCAGGGTGTGTTTTCCCATGGGGTGTCAGCTTTTTTCATTCCCCACCTCCCCCGAAATTAGGTACAATTACTTTTGTGAACCGAAGGCAACAATTTTAGCACTGACCATGGCCACTCTGTTATACATCCCCCGTCTGTTCCTATGGGCCGTGTTTCTTAAGACCATGGAGGAGGAAACAGGCTTCAGAGCAGGTGGTCAATTTTTATGCTTTTAGCCAAAAATATGAATTTTCTCACTACTTAATTTGCAGCTTCACAAGAGCCCAACTTTATGATACTGGAGTAGAAGGCAGCCCTTTCCTAAATGAAACGCCAATGTTTTGATGTAAGATATTTTCTCAACTTAATGGCACCTTTTGAATGTGCTAAAACAGAAGCCCAGCTCACATTGTAACTGGAACAATGTACCCGTAGGAGGCTCTGTGATCTGTTCCCTTATTGGTTGCAATGGTGTGATGGCATTCCAAAGAAGAAACCTTGGTCTATGTTTGGAGAATGGCAGCTGATGGAGACCGGGCTTCACCCTCTGCCCCACCCTGATGATGGGAAATCACATCATTTTTCAAAGATTCTGAGTTTGTGTCTCCACCAGGTCATTGACCAAGACTCTCATCTCCTCAGAGAATGATTCTGTGTTACCAACTACCTGCTTCTAATCTGTCCTCTGTTAGCAGCCACCATGACAGCTGCAGGACAAGAAAGTTCATGGCCTTGTCTTTTCTCCAAAGATTTTGTGAGGCTACTCCCCTAGGTTCCTGGCATTCTGGCAGGGGTCATTGATATGTACCAATTTGATGAAATGGGGGTTGATTAAAAAAAAAAAAAGTGAGCCCCTGAAGTGACATCATAAAGGCTCAATCTGTTGCCATTCAAATTTTAATTCATTTGCTATTTAAGAATAGCATAACTGGAGTTGGTATTATTGTTTTGTTAATATTATTTGAGTGAATACCTTCGCATGAAGCCCTGTGGCCCAGAAAATAAAGACTTAGAGTACATTTACTCATAGAATACTTTCTACCAGGTGGGCTAGTAAATTCTTTTGAACATTTAGCTAATTTATTCAGTGAAATCCGTCAAGCTAGTATATACTAATTTGCCACATTTTTTATACTCATGAGACTCGTATCCAAAGGCAAACTATAATGAAGCTGTCGATAAAATGACCCAGTTCTATGTTGTCTTATCACTGATTAAGTGTGAAACAACAGGTTTATTGTCTGACCTCCTCTACCCTTTTTGAGAAATGATATTAGAAGTGATATAAATTCCTTTTTATATTATATAGTGAGAAAAAATATGGACATTAAAATACAATATTGGGGTCAAAAATATGTATATCATTAAATTATAAACGGGGACTTCCAGTAGCCTTTAAATGATGAAAACACCAATGCTGAGTTTATTTTATAAATCAGTTGTGAAACTCATTATCAGAGATTTTCATATTTCTATTAGCGAGATTCCATATAAAAAACTTTACAGATAGTAGTTCAGCCGAGGAATTTCGTGAAGGAAGGACAAACCAAGTCTAGAGTCGTAGACTCTGTGGCTTTGGAGAATAAGACTGGGTTAGTGTTCTGCAAAATCTACTTGTTTAGATAGATTTTTCCCTAAGCCATAGAGGAGAGATGTCTGAGTGGGTTATCAGTCTTTTATCTTTGACGTTTTATTATTTAGTTTTAATGCTGAAATATTTTATTGTACATGAGCCTAGAGGTTTTCTGCTTTGATATGTTTATAAGACAGAATAATAAATAAATGATGATTTAGTCCACTATTGATGTCAGGATTGTAGTAAGCTTCATATTTTTTAAACCTTTTCCCAATTCTGACTTAGGAAAATGATTAGTTTCTAGTTACTTTCTTGACATCTAAATCGTTAGGGGGAAAACAGTCCCCTCCAAAAGTTTCCTGGGCATTAGGTTAGGTAAGTGGTGTCGACTAATAGGAACTTGTGTTGAATGTTTCATGTACCAGATTGTGTCCTTGTAACTTTTCCACCAGTTTAATAATAAAGGGGAGCAGTAATTAATGTACTCTCTTAAGAACATATTCAGATGTGAATTGGGAATGAAAGATTGGTCCCTCAAAATAACAAGCTTGGCGGTTAGTGAAACTATTCAAACACTTCACAGGTGAAGCCACACTGGCAAAAAAACAGTAAGGGAAATCCGTATTCATTTATACTCTTTTTTTTTCATGTTTATGTATATTCTTAAACAGTATATTTTTTCATAGACTCTCTTCTTTCTGTGTTCATGTAGATTCCATATATAGAGGCATAGTAACATACACTACCCACACATATTAATTGCATTTTTATTAATTTAATGATTTCATTTTAATTTTTTTTTAACCTTTTTTTTTTAATTTTTATTTTTGAGACAGAAAGAGACAGAGCATGAACGGGGGAGGGGCAGAGAGAGAGGGAAACACAGAATCGGAAACAGGCTCCAGGCTCCGAGCCATCAGCCCAGAGCCCGACGCGGGGCTCGAACTCACGGACCGCGAGATCGTGACCTGGCTGAAGTCGGACGCTTAACCGACTGCGCCACCCAGGCGCCCCAATGATTTCATTTTAAAGAAGACTGAGAGTGGAGAACTTTTTAATATTCCCCAAATATTTAATATTTCCAAATAAGCTTATAAATGTCATGACATTTGAAAAGTTTCACTCTTTCGTTGTGGTATACAATTGATATATAACATTATATTAGAATCAGGTGTACAATATAATGATTCGGTGTTTGTATACAGAAAGTTTCACTGTTATTAGGCCATTGCCTTAAAATCCCTATAGAAACTACACACAGGATATCACAGGATATTTTTAAAAGAACTTTTTCGTTATTCTATAGTCCATTTCTACTATCAACAGTAACAGTTTCTATCTACTGTTTTCATATTCTCAATAACCCAAATCAAGGAGAAAAACAAACAAGATTTTTTTTCCAGTGATCTAGAAAATCTTGAGACGGAGGGTCATATTTAACCAGTTATACTTTCACATAAAATATGAATCGCTTTGAAAAGTCATCTCCTGCAGTCAACATCATCCAAACAATAAGTCTGTAATTGGCTATAGATATGCGTATATGTCTGTCTATTTGCATGCATGTGTTCAATGCCAAGTAAAAATCTTTGACATCTTCCTTTGTTGGTCTAAGAAATGTGTGTAAGTGGTGATGATGTGGGGGGTGTAAATGAGACTTAACCGGTTCCTTCACACATGTATTTACATAATGAATTTTTATTTAGCCCCCATGTAAGTGCCCAGCACTATGCAGTGTTCTAGGAATGAAGTAATGAGCAAAACAGATGAAGGCCTTGCCCTCACTGAGCTTCCCTTTCAGTAGATGTATAGATGCAACGATTCCCTAAGACCTCGATACATTTATCCAGTCTCCTCATTTGTCTTTTTTATGAGCCTTGGCAACCTGATACTATCATCAATTTGGTGATTTTCACTTTCCAAAAACATTTGAAAACATACTTTGTGTTGAAGTCTGATTTGCCACATAAGATGATTGAAAAAGCAATTCTAAATTACTTCTAGGCATTCAGTATAAAAGGAAATTTTCAAAGATACGTTTATGGCTTAATAATTAAATCTGGGTGAATATGCCTGCTGGGAACTTCTGCAATAATAAAATAGAATGGCAGGTTCCAAGCCGCAAACAAAGAACTTTTTCTTTCAAAGATCTGAGTCACAGCATATTAGTATTTAATAGATTCTACATTTTTTTAAATGCATAATGCCAGAATTTCATGGTAAGGAGTCTTGAATAATTATTCAAGCACAATCCAAAAGATTTCGAAAAACAAAGAATGGGATGAAAATATTCAACAACATAACTATTTTAGAGATTCTAAGTGCCTGAAACAGTAAGATATGATTGTTTTGATCTCAGTTCTGGAGCTTCCTCTTTACTTCTCCCCCTGCCCCATAAGATATTCAGAGATTCAGTCTCTTTCTGCCTTTTACAAACTAGTTCATACCTGGTCACAACATCCCAATAACTACACGTGATGCCCACGAAATGAAATGGCCCTCTGGGACAGCACTGATGTTGACCCATGGACCTCAAAGTGCTTAAGTGTATGTGAAGCTAAAAACAAAACCATACAAGCATGCATGAATTAGCGACTTCTCTTGAGACTCTGAATTCAGTCACCCTTTCTTGATAAAACGATGGCAGAAAACATGATGCTAGTCTCCAGAGAGAAGCAACAGCTCCTATTATAAAGATAGGTAAACTTTCCAAGGGTTCCAAAGATACACCTAAATTCACTATAAAGAAGACTCGGTAAAATAACTCCATCTGAGGTCATATTTTAAGATAAATAGACTTCAGAAGATTAGACTAAATTATGCCTTTATATCGATTTCCATCTATCAATATTTAGCTATTTATCTATCTTTAGAAGTCAAAGAAAAATAAAGTTCTACCTTCCCTCCATGGCAATAACTGAAGCAGGAAGAAACGGCTTGCATAATGAGTTTCATTCCAGAGGTCCAAGGACAGAAATGCAAGCCCCAATCATCCTCTGTATTTTCAGGCCATATAAAATCACAACACTTTAGGGTACTCTCAGAACAGCTAGGCGATTCTAATTTGTGTCCATTCTCCTCCTTCACATCCGTCTCCATCAATAATTGATAAAGCAACAACGGGTCTTAGCTGACTTTTTAATTCTAATATACAGAAATTATCTCCTGGATATAAATTAACACCTATACAATAGTCTGCAAATGGATTGAAAGTAATTTGGTGGTTCTTAAGATGCTCCATTGGTTCTGTTTTGTTTCTGAGTCAAGTTTTCACTACACGTATCTGCTCACTTCACCCCTATGCTGTCCCCACCCTGCTCCCACCTCAAAATACAAGTTCCTGTCACACTGAGGCACAGACTCGTTCCATTATTTTTGCCCCTTCTCTTGGTTTGCTCTCCAATTTTCTCTTAATTGGTACTGACATATCAACAGTGCCCATGCAAATGTTATGCAAATATCAAATGGAAAGCTTTTTTTTTTAATGAGAAACACAATTGATAACTGTGTAAATATAATAACTGTGCTAGTTACCGTTCACCTGATTTATGCAAAGAGTATGTGGGGTAGGTGGATTTTCAAAACAATGGCTACTTCGCACTTTATGAATCATGATGCTTTTATTTCATCTCTTTTTTTGGTTTAGAATCTTAGAAAGAAATGAAGACTTCGCACACTCCTGCACTTAAGAAACTGTCATAGGAAATAAAACCAAAATAACCCGAATTAAGTGAATAGAGGGATGCCGTCAGATGTGTTGACACGGGTGAAACTTTCCTTTTACTACATGGCTTCAACATCCTGTTTTGGTGTGCTCTTACTCTGTGTGTGTGTGTGTGGGGGGGGGGTAATTTCCAAGTTCAAGGTCATTTCTTGCCAAGGTGGCTGGGTGTGCTTCTTTTCCTCCATATATCTCATCTACTCTTCTAGCCCCTTCTCCCACCACCCACCCATCCAATCAACTCTCAGTCCATTGCTATTGCTGTTAGGTTTCCTGCCTCAGGCTGTAATTAAAGCAAATTGGAAGAGGAAGTAGGGAAATCTGACAGCTAATTTTGTGTCTGATAAGTAAAAGATATGCAGAGAATTTTTTTTTTCTTGGACTCATATTCTTCTTCCTTTCCCATTTAATTTTAGATTCCTTCTGCCTTTGAGGTTTTTATGTAAGTTAGAGATTGATATATAAATAAAATACAGTCTGGCCATATCCCATTCATCTTATATACTCCCTTAAGTCACAGAACTGACTCTAGTGCCCAGGGAGGTTGGATCACCAGAACAATCTTGCTCAGTGCAAAGTTTATTGATAATAATGCTCATTTGTCTCTTTACTTTGTTGATATATAGTACACTGCACTGTGATAATTTTACTTTATTTTATATACGTCTGCCCAGTAAAGAGAACTGGACATTCAGTTCTTTTCATCAACCACCCTCGGAAAAATCAAGCCCATGTGACTGACATCATCCTAGTTCAACATGTTAAAACCACACTATCTCACACAGGGTAGGTATTCAATAAATACTTGTTACATTGAACTGAACTTTATAAAATACACCCTTATTAAACAATATTGAAATAATACTTTTAATAATGACTTACTTACTAAAAGGAATCTTCATTAACATTAAAACTTAGCAGAGATTCCTATAAATAGAATATTTGTCCATTTCATGAAAGAATAGAGAACTTTAAAAAAAAATAATGTTTATTTATTTTTGAGAAAGAGACAGAGAGAGAGAGACAGGGACAGAGTGTAAGTGGGAAAGGGGCAGAGAAAGAGGGAGACACAGAATCGGAAGCTGGCTCCAGGCTCTGAGCTGTCAGCACAGAGCCTGACGTGGGGCTTGAACTCATGAGCTGTGAGATCACGATGTGAGCCAAAGTCTGACACTTAACAGGTTTTTTTAAACATATCTGATATGGTTTTATGTCCTTATCACAAAGTGGATACAATCTGAGTTAAAGACTCCGTGGACTCTAAGTTATAATTCTCTCAGATCATTTGTACAGAAGTAATTTAAGTAATCAGAACATGGGGGCGCCTGGATGGCTCAGTCGGTTAAGCGTCTGACTTCGGCTCAGGTCATGATGGCGCAGTCCGTGAGTCTGAGCCCTGTGTCGAGCTCTGTGCTGACAGCTTGGAGCCTGGAGTCTGCTTTGCATTCTTTGTCTCCTTCTCTCTCTGTCCCTCCCCTGCTCTCACTCTGTTTCTCTCTCTCTCTCTCTCAAAAATAAACATTAAAAAATTAAAAAAAACATTTTAAATAATCGTACCATGCATGAAGTTCATCCTTTTATCTGGGTCATCTACAACCAATAAACTAGAACAGATTTTTTTATAATCCTTATGCCATCTTCAGAAATTTCCATTTTGCACACTGAAAACTGTTGTTTGGGAACAGTCAAAAAAATGCAAGTATCACAGATCTTGCACAACTAGGTATTTATTTATCCAAAGGATACCAAAATGCTGTTGGTTTCAAAGGGGCACATGCACCCCAATGTTTACAGTAGTGCTTTCAACAATAGCCAAAGTGTGGAAAGAGCCCAAATGTCCATCGACTGATGAATGGATAAAGAAATGTGGTATATACACACAATGGAATATTACTCAGTGATCAAAAAGAATAAAATTTTACCATTTGCAACGAAGTGGATGCAACTAGAGTGTATCAGGCAAAGCGAAATAACTCAGGGAAAGATAAATATCAAGTGAGTTCACTCATATGTGGAATTTAAGAAACGAAATAGATGAACATACAGGAAGAGAAGGAAAACTAAGGAGACAAACCACAAAAGACTCTTAAATACAGAGAACAAACTGGGGGTTGTTGGAAGGGAGGTGGCTGGGGGGATGGGTTAAATGGGTGATGGGCATAAAGGAGGGCAGTTGTTGGGATGAGCACTGGGTGTTATATATAAGTGATAAATCACTAAATTCTACTCCTGAAACCATTATTACACTATATCGTAACTAGCTTGTATTTAAATAAAATTAAAAAAAAATCAGAGATCTTATTTTGTTAAACATATAAAAAGAGCATGAGTCACATTTTTACTTCGTTGTCTGAATAGCTTCGATCTCATAGCTTAATTTTGGAAGTTGCATTAGCCACATGTACAAGTTACACTAGAAGCCTGTTCATAATTACCATGTAATTACAGAATGTGGCCTGCTGTATTGTTCATAAGATTTCGATTATATTAAATTATGAAGGCATACAAACTGTGTAACAAGTCAATTTTCTACAAATCCTGAGAAATTATAAAAACGAAAGAAAGCAACAAAAACCTGTGGCAGACTGCTTGTTTTCCAACTACTTCCCATTCGATTTCCCCCTTCTTCCTGGGGACATGACTGTCCAGAAAACAACGTTCCAGCCTCTCGAAGGTAGTGTGGCCATGTATTTAAAATCAGGTTAATGGAATGTGAACAGTCACTTTTCTCTGGACATTGGCTTTTCCACTCTTGTCACCGGCTGGAAGACGGACATAGCAATGACCCTGCACTAGCTCCAAGAACGAAAATAACTCCCCTGTGGGCTTGCACATCAACAACATGGAGGCACATGCTTCCTGAATGACCCAGTGGAGAACAGGCACCCTGCCAGCCTAGACCAGCTGACCGCTGCATGAAAGAAGAATACATCTTATATTACTTACGATGTGGTGTCTAGGAGGTTCCTTTCTAATTTAACGTAAACTTCACCCTACTATATCTGTTAGTGATATGGTCACAAAAGTTTCCTTTGTAGCATAAAGCTAGTAAAAACCACCCGATGGCATTTTCACAGTCCTCTGAAGAATACATTATGGACTTCCATTTTTTAGACTGCCTCCATTAACAGAAGCTTCTCTTCAGCTATATTCTTGCATTTGTTCTTTGCAGGAAGGAGAGGATGGCTGAGATCCTAGAGGCACCGTGAGAAGCACAGGTAAATCATGTCACTCTCCACTCGTCGTTCAGATAACGTCGATGGCTCCTGACTACCTTTTGAGGCCACCTCTCCCAGAGATGCTATTTTCACTTTTCCAACTAGGTTAATAAATTTTCCTTTTTCTGAATGCCCACACAATTGTATCTGTGCTCAGGGACTTTCCTGCATTTATTGCAATTACATGTATGTAAACTTTGTTTTCTATGAAAAGGCAAGGTTCCTCAATGAAGAATATATACCCAATCCATATCACTGTAGAATTCAGTGTTATGCATGTACTTGAAGCAACTTAAGTATATGTTGATTATAACAGTGAATAAACAAATTCTCATGTAGTAAGTTATGAAACATCTCCTATTAAGCTGAAGGAAATAATATAATAATGTATCCTGGATGTAAAAAGACATTCTACTCTAACCCAGAAGCCATATAAATTGACAAGGATAATAATAATAATAATAATAATAATAATAATAATGTATTTCCTGCCATTCTATTAGACACAATTAGTTGAATTGACTATTATATGGGAACCGTGATTGTCTTTTAAACCGAACACCATAATTTCTTTTCAACTGTACTAGATAAAATTTTTAAAAGGCAAGAACATGACTCCACTACAAACTCTCGCTACATTATATAGTTAATCACACAAAGACCAGACTGATCTGATTTTGGTGGGAAAATCTATAAGCCATTTTAAAAATCATGTCTGATATTTACTCACTGGCTATCTTATTTACTAGGCTTTATAAGATCAAATCAGGTGTCACCTACCAAATTAAGGCACAGTAGATTCTTGATTGATTCTGAAGTTAACATTAGGGCTAGCCATCAAAACTGTGAGTTTTCAGGTGGTTCTTATTAGCTGACTCCCAGTCTAATTAGAACCTGGAAATGCAGAAAACATTTTTGACTTGTTCCTATCACTTAAAAGTCTGGGATCCAGAAAGAAAAGATCTCAAATAGGCTTAGCAAGGCACTTATAGATTTTTTTCTACTCAGTTCTCAAATGCTCTTACTTGAATGTAACCTAATGTGAAATATGACTTCAGTGATAAATATGGTAAATATCTTCTCTAATATTTTAAATGCTACCTTTCACTGAGGCAAAAGAAAACCATACTTTTAAATAGATTATGTAGATTAGATAGTATTACATCACACAATCATCAAACATTTTTCTCAAAAAATTTTCCTATCCTTGGGAGACTAGAAAAACATAAAATAGAAATTCACTACTAATATTTCATGGCTGTATGAATTTCTGCAAGTTATTTAACCCCTCTGAGCCACAGTTTCTATGTATTTAAAGACTGGGATGAGAAATTCCTACACACTGTATTAATATACAAAGTAGATTATAAAATTGCATGTAAAATACTCATGATATGACCTAGAACAGAAGACATTCATCGCACATAAAGTCCTGTGATACCTGTACACAGTGGGGAAGAAAACTGGTATTATTCTACTCACTTCACCCTCCCAGAAACCTTATTATGCATATAGTGGATGGTTAAAAATGATCTATTTCTTATTTTTCCAATAAATAATTATATTCTGTAATTTTTCACAAAATTTGGTAATTTTGTAAAACATTTATTTTTTTACACTATATAATTTAGGGAAATAATTTTATATTTGAATGACTAAATATATTTCTAAAATATTAAGCTCTCATTCTCTATTATCATTTCTTTCTTTCTTGATCCTTTCCTGTTAGTGTTTAAACACTATTAAGAATCTATATATTTTTGAAAGGCAATTAAGAACAACGGCATCCTTCACTTGAGACTTGGCATTCAAGATACAAAGTTTTCTCCTAGAAGCATCGTCGTTAAGATCCTATGGTACTGATATCAGAATTGAGAGAAATGATGACTGAAACGCAATAGGTAGTCTTGAACTAGGTCTTAGCTTTTATTTTATTTTTACTTTATTTTAATTTCCGTGCAAGTGGAAGAGGGGCAGAGAGAGGGGGGAAAGAGGATCCAAAGTGGGCTTGAGAGACCCATGCAGGGCTTGAACTCTCGAACTCGGGGGGGTTATAACCCGAACTGAACCTGAACTCGAACTCGGGGATATAACCCGAGCTGAAGTTGTATGCTTAACTGACTGAGCAATCCAGGGACCCCAATACAATTTCAAATGTATTAAAAAAGTAAATGTTAAAAATCCAAATAAAGAAGTAAACCTGGTTTCAGAGACATACAGCAATTGATATGCATCCATTTAATACTTTCCCTTCCTAAGATCCCCTGAAACAGCAATGAAAAAAAAAATGTATTCACAAACCCACAGGAACAGGACGCATGAGGAAGAAGAGAATAGCAAAGGAGGAGTGGTAATGCATTTAGTGGATTAAGGAAGCTAGAACCTAAGCTGACGGCTGAGAGAGCTGTAAAGCGGTCTGTTCTGTCTTGCACTGTGCATGAGGGCCTGAGTCTGGAGATTTACCCTCCTGAGAATAAAACACAGGATTTCTAGACTGGGGGACAGTGACACAGTTGATGGAGTTACTATTTGCCAAATGAGAATTTAAAAAAAATGTGTATTTACTGAAAGCTGAGACTCTCTCTCCCCTTCCCATCCCTTTCTCTATTCCCTGAAAACTGGCAATTTGGACTTTAGCCTCAGGACAGAACACTAATAGAGGATTTTCTGGGGATTCTGACTGGCTCAAGAAGAAATCGGAAAAATACCTGACAGCACGTAGCAATAAAAAGCAGTGGCATCTCCCTAACATCAAGGTCAAAGTCAACACATTCTACCTAAATTAGTAGAATCTTCATTTAATATTGAATCCCCAGCTTTTAAGTATAAACAATCAACCAAAGGTGACCAGAAATCTAAAGAAGGTTTTAATATAGAAGATGTAGATCGAAACAAGTTAAAAACAACAACAACAACAACAACAAATCGAATAGTCACTATGCAGGAAGAAGAAAGCTTTGAAATACATACATCTTCTCAAAGAGATAAGAAAAACTACTGTGCTTGTGAAACAAAACAGGATGCTATTAAAAATAAAGTACGTTTGGAAAACAAGCTTTTGGAAAGTAAAAACATGGCAGAAGAAATGAAAAATTTGACAAAGCATTGGAAAACAAAGTTGAGGTGGCCTACGATGGAAAATAGACAATACAATATTAGAGAACCAGTCCAGGAGGTATAATTCCTAAAAGGAAAAAAAAAATGAAGAAAATGGACAATACATAACCATTAAGTCAGAAATAGTGAAGAGGTCAAGATTTTACTCTACTTGAAAGTTAACAAGTTACTCTATCACAAATTCATAAACATATGTGGATAGAAGACACAATAGCCCCCCATCAGAAATACAAATTATTTATTACTCCAAGCAAAACAGCAGCAGGAACAGCATTTTGGGTCGGTTCCCTATGCCCCAATCCCCACCGCACAACACAATGAGGGCTGGATTTTAACTTGTGTGCACCAACCATGTGCTGTGGCATTGAGGAGGCATCCCAAATTTTAGAACACTAAGCTTTTATAGGCTGCTGACCTACCTTGTCATTCTCCTCCCGGGAAGAAAGAGATCATGCACTATCCTGGAATGTAAGCAAACACTTTGAAGGAAAAGCAGAAGGCTTTAATCTTTACTAGTCTAGAACATCTCTGGGGAAGCGTACTTCTAAATCTTTCTAGCGTGATACCCTATCTCTACTTTCTAAAACTGCTTATTAAAAATGTCCTCTGCTTAGAATGCTCACACTGTACAGGTCCAAACTCTGAGAAATCATGGAGAACTGTCTTTCAACAATCATCAATAAAATAATTTAATAAAATTTCCAGAGCCCAATGAGTCCTTGGTCCACTTGATGAATATAGCCCCTCACCAGAGCACATCACTGTGAAACTTCCGAACTTGTGGCTATGCTAAATTCTTTAAAAAGTTTTCAGAGAGACAAAAAGTTAATATACAAAGGTATAATAACCTTTGACTTCTTAAATGCGACATTGGAAACTAGAAGACAATGGAATGATGCCTTCAAACTTCTGAAGGAAAATTACTTCATGTTAGACTTCTATCCCCAGCTAATTAAACTATCAACTGAGGATGCAATCAAGATATTTCCAGATATGTAAAGTAAATAAGAACTTTACTTCTCATGTTCCTTTCTGATTTAGCTACTGGAGAATATATTCTACCAAAATAAGAGAGAAAAAAAAAATCTAGAAAATGAAGAAATGGGTTCCAAGAAACCGAAAATCCAACACGAAAGAAAGGCATCAAGGGTTCAAAGAATAACAAATGGAACTCCTAGAAAAACAGCTCCATAGTAGGTAACGGGTCTGGATCGCCAAGGTTTAAAAGAAAATGTCGAGGGCTGGTTTCACTAACAAGCCCATGTCACTGTACAATTTTTTTTTAATTAAGAATGCGATGCCTGGCTGAATCTGTCCAACGTTATTATCTATACTTTGTCTTGACCATTTGCTGGTGACATTCCTGTTCTCTTCTCCATGTCCCTGCTTTAAGTTAGTTGAATATGCACATTTTACCAAGGCAGTATTCTGTTCTAGTCACATCTGAGGTAGAGGTTGGCCATAGTGAGTTCACCAAAAAATAAAAATAAAAAATTACAGAAAAACTCTCTCACCTGATGGCATTCTCACTGAACAGCTAGTAGCCTGGCCCATGGTGGCCCTTCTGAATGCCCTTCATGTCATGAGTCTTAGGCTTATCAGAACTCACCTATTGGGCTTTGCCCAATGAATTTGCCAGTGTGTCCTCAAATATTCTTTACTATTAAATATCATATTTTGAGGAATAGTTTTAAAAACTTGAGATTTTGAGGAAAATTGAGGAAAAACAATCAAATGAAATATAAATAGTAAAAGAAGAAAGGGATGGAAAATTGTGTACATGCTATCATCACTACTTTTTTAAAAAATGTACCATATGGATAAAATACGTATACAACAAAATATATTAGTATATTATAAATACTTTTAATTTTATTAATTGTATCCTTCCATATTTTCCCATGTGCTACTAAAAACAAGCATTAATTTCAAAATCAGAAAGTATATTAAATACATCTACTCAAGAAACAAATCTCCTCTGATCCTAATGATAACTTCTAGTGACAGCCTTCCTTTGCATTCCCTTTATAATTATGTTTACTTGAAAGAGTGGTCTACAATCAATGTCTCCAATTCCAACCCTCCCGTCACTCTCAAATGTCATAGCACTATAGCTTCTGCCCATACAATCCACAGAATATACTCTGGAAATGTCACCAGTGGATATTCTTCAGTCTTCTTATTTCATCTAGGAGTTTCATCCAGCCAGTGTGCATTGAGTGCTTACTATGTGCCATGCTTTCACCTAGGCTTCACACCACTGACCACTTCCTCCTTCATAAAATACTCATTTACCTTGGATTCCATGACACCCTGGTCTCCAGTTCTCCTTTCATTTGTTCATCCCTTCTTGTTTTTTCCCTTTCATTCTTCTGTGTGTCCTCTGAAAGTCGCCACAAAAGCCTGAAAATCTGTGGCTCCCTAGAGACTTTTCATCATCTTCTTCTCCCTTTCATTTTACAAATTCTTGAAGTCACAGATTGTGCTCACCACGCAGCATCCTTCACAGTCTATTGTTGACTCCAAATTTATGGGGCACCTGAATGGCTCAGTCGGTTGAGTGTCCAACTTCAGCTCAGGTCATGATCTCACAGTCCGTGAGTTCGAGCCCCGTGTTGGGCTGTGTGCTGGCAACTCAGAGCCTGGAGCCTGTTTCAGATTCTGTGTCTCCCTCTCTCTGCCCCTTCCCTGCTCATGCTCTGTCTCTCTCTCTCTCAAAAATGAATAAATGTTAAAAAAAAATTTAAATATCCTGTCACATTGCTCCCCAAATCTCCAGACCAAATATTGATCAGCCTTAGTGACAAATGCACATGTACGGCCCATAGGTACCATGGATATAACACATTCCAAATTTCATTCATTATTTAACCAAAACAAATCTTATTTTTTCCTACCCTATATTTTCTTTTTTTTTTTTCAACGTTTATTTATTTTTGGAACAGAGAGAGACAGAGCATGAACGGGGGAGGGGCAGAGAGAGAGGGAGACACAGAATCGGAAACAGGCTCCAGGCTCTGAGCCATCAGCCCAGAGCCTGACGTGGGGCTCGAACTCACGGACCGCGAGATCGTGACCTGGCTGAAGTCGGATACTTAACCGACTGCGCCACCCAGGCGCCCCGTTTACCCTATATTTTCTAACTCGGTGATAGACACACCATCTAACTTGTATTTCAAACTAAGAGGCTGAAGACTACCTTGCACTTTTCACTTTTACTTTTCCTTATGACTCACATTTAGCTACCAAGTCTACTGATTTTGCCTTCTTGATTTCTTTGCAATTGTTCCCTTTTCCCCATCCCTACCTCGGTTGGACCTCCATCTTCATTGCCTACATTACTACCCCTAATGTTACCACTCCCCAAATCTTACTCTATTATTCCATTTCTACAGGACTGTTAGACTGATTTTTCTGTCATGCAAATTTGGTTCTATTAAATGAATGACCTTTCTTACCTTCAAAATAAGGTCTAAATTTCCCACCAGGGCATTCATAATTCTTTTTCACCTTGACTCTGCCTCTTTCCTCAATATTACCTCCTACTAACTTCATGCTCCAGGCTTACAGAACTAGATTTTACATATTCTCTTGCCTTTCTGCCTTTGTACATAATGCTCCACCCTTCTAGAATGATCTCTCTCTCTCACCCTACTCTACGCATCTAACTGCTATTCATCTGACTGAATTCAAGAGTTACTCCATCAGAGAAGTCTTTCCTGACTCCCCTTTATCCTAGGCTACATTAGGTGTCAAACCTATGTCTTGAATCACGCCTTGTTTTAATACCCCTCTCTTAGAGCCTTATCAAACTCATTGCAAGGCAATCCCACTGGAAATCCCACCTTGTTTCAATGATGTATCCCTCATCAGAACTCCTCTGGAGAGATTTCCTTCAGAATTAGCTTTATGAGTCACACAAGAAAACTTATCTTTATGGCTCAACTTTGTTTTTGCTCAAAGTGGTATTGCCCAGTGTGATCACCAAAATTATTGAACAGATTTGACATTGAATAATTTTTGGCTATTTCAAAAAATTCAAATATGCTTTCAAAGGACAAAGACTTCTTCCCACTGAGAATATTTAAAAGACTGTTATCAGATGTAAGAACTTTTGAATGTTTGCTAAAAAAAATAGCCAAGGTACTTGTAGAATTATAGTTTTAAAGGTACACATATTTTCCAATACATTTTCCGCCAAAAAATCACCAAATCAATAAAAATGCATATTTTAAATGAAAAAATTAAGCTTATTCTCAATTTTAGAAGACTGATATCATATATAAATGCTGCAAATAAGTGGGTAAGAAAAAATGATTAAAAAATGCAGCATGCAAAGTCATACACAGAATATAGCACTGTAACACATCAAAATAAGCACATTAAGAAATGCAATGAATAAAAAATGATATCAGATAGAAATATCTTGGGAGAACATTATAATATAGGCTTAAATTATTAATGGGAAGAACATAACAATACTAATATGGATGTCTAATCCATGTTTTATATGTTGATTCTTATACTAATGTCAGAATTATCTTGCCATGAAAGCTATTATTTGTCATTAGTATTTTCTCTCAATGAATAGCATTATGTTTGAAAGAAGAAAAAATAAATAATTTAGAAATATTGCTTTAGAAGTTTTATTGCTCATTGCTGGGATATTTGAAAATAAAACTATATGGCAAATATTAAAGTGGATAGATTCCCTAGCTTGATGAAGAGCTGTCCTTAGAAAGGATTCACCTAACACATTAAAGTATCAAGATCTTTTGAGAATGTCATGCAGTAAAAGCACCATATGAATATAAAACAAATGACACAATGCATGCAGTAGGCACTTAATGAGGATTTATGAAATTGAATACCAAATATGAATCAAGGGAGGTAGCAGTGAATCAGTAAAGTGACCCCAAGTTACTTTGACGGTCATTGGTTCCATGATCTCAGACTTAATTTTATTAAAAAAAATTTTTTTTAATGTTTATTTGTGAGAGAGAGAGAGAGAGACACAGAGAGACAGAGAGACAGACAGACAACAAAGTACGAGTGGGGGAGGGGCAGAGAGAGAGGGAGACACAGAATTCAAAGCAGGCCCCAGGTTCTGAGCTGTCAGCACAGAGCCGAAACAGGGCTCGAACCCACAAACCACAAGATCATGACCTGAACCAAGGTCCGACGCTTAACCAGCTGAGACACTTAGGCGCCCCTCAGACTGCATTTTAATGAGCATTAAGAAATCACTGAGGGGCTCCCGGGTGGCTCAGTCATTAAGCATCTGACTCTTGATTTCAGCTCAGGTCATGATCTCACAGTCATGAGATTGAGGCCCACATAGGGCTTTGTGCTGAGCATGAAGCCTGCTTGTGATTCTCTCTGCTTCTCTCTCTGCCTCTCCCCTGCTTGTGCATGCACACACACACACACACACACACACACACACACACACTCTCTCAGAATAAATAAACATTAAAAAAAATCATTGAAATTCTAAGTTGAATTTATTATATAGACTATGGTTTAAAATAGTGGGTTGTCTTTTAACACTTGGAAATATTTGGTGTCTGAGTCTTTTCAGGGTGACTTTGGGCTTTTTATTTGTTTTTGGTATAGGTGTGCTCTTTTCTCAAGGAGAATTCTGATACCTGAGATATACTTATATGAAATAAAGGAGAAACTATGGTCATATCATAAGAAGTATATATTTCACCAAACCTTTACTGAACACTTAGCTAAGGGCTACAGTTTCTTACAGCTGAGTATAAAAAGATGAAAAGTAAGATCCAATCCTTGCCTTCAGGCATGTCCAGCGGGGCAGCTAAGAATATTCTATTATAATGTAATGCAGCAAAACAAAGATAAACAACATGGGATCAGATGAGTGGCTAGCTCGATGAAGCCTGGAAATTCTGAAATAACTGACTGCATCACACATTTATGGACGTAAATGTGCAATTTCCATTGGGAACTAACCCCAGGTAAGCTTTGGGTTCATTCTGAATTCAAATCCTGGCTTTATCCCTTATTAGCTGTGTGACTTGGGTATACAGTAGGTGATTTTCAAATAAGTCTGAAACACTGTAAGAAGCAAAAGGAGGTGTAGCTGAGAGAGAGCCATGAGGGTTTGGGAAAACTTAGTAGGTGAGACAGGACCCCAGTTGAACCTCGGGTGCCCTGTAAGAACTAGGTAGACAGTGTTGGTGATGGGAGGAGGCTGTTGGGCTATGAGGATTGAAGGAAGTTTCAGAGAAGGGAGTCTACATGGCATGTGATCTAAAGGCAAACAAGTATGGAGGTTGCCCGCTAGGAAGGAAAATATAGCAAATTCCAAGATCGTATAAAGTCTTCCAATGGTGTTTCATAGAAGATGCATACCGTCTTTCCAAGCTTATATATTCTTCCATGCTCTTATGCTCTCACTCATTTCTTTCAAATACACATTTAGAAATACTTAATTGAATGGAATATTTTGCCGGTATTTATGGTAATTACTTCCTGTTAGTTCTTTTATTAAGAAACAACACAATTTCATGTAGAATGCATGGCGCCAATGTTCTCAGTTTGTAGTAAGTTATCTGACATACTTTGCAATAAACCAACATCTGCGCGAGTTATTCAGCTCTGACAAGAGGACGCTACTTAGATGTTTACACGTACAACCTTGTACGTGTCTCGTATGGTGAAGATATAGCAAGAACTTAATTCATCTTTTCAAACACATTATCTCCAGTCTCTTCGTGCACGGGGCTTTACTTTTTATTTTTATTTTTGCATACAATTGAATTGGCTTCTGTGCTACACAGTTCAGTGAGAAGGAGTGGGTGCACGTTGCCACATTCTAGACAGAGACATACCAGACGCAAACAATACCTCTCTGCAAAGTTCACAGGAGATTTATCACAATAAAAGGGGCCAGAAGAATCTGGACATTTCTGGGTTACTGTGCTATTCCCCACCGCTATTCTCTAACCATCTCAGACAGGCTGACAGAAACTATTGTTATAACTTCTGCTGGAGCTGTATTTAGACACCATGTTGGTTAGGCTGTGAGGCCTCAGTAAAGGCAGGCACATCATGTGCTCTTGCAATTTGCACACAGAGACTTTAAGAGTCTATCATCTGGTTTACTTACAGCGTCTATCACCACTGCTAAAAAATAAAATAAAATGAAATAATGGAAAATGGCACCATCAGGTTGAAAACAGAAGAATGTTGTGTCGAGAATAAAAGGAAAATATTAAAAACGGTCTACTGGAACATTTTACACCCCATGACCGTCTTCTGCAATTCTGTCTCTGACATGAAAAAGTTGGTCATGAGCACAATATAAGAACTGTTATAAGGGCGCCTGGGAGGCTTTGTCAGTTAAGCGCCCAACTTCGGCTCAGGTCATGAACTCATGGATCGTGAGTTCGAGCCCTGCATGGGGCTCTGTGCTGACAGCTTGGAGCCTGGAGCCTGCTTCAGATTATGTGTCTCTCTCTTTCCCTCTCTGCCCCTCTCCCACTCACGTGCTTTCACTCTCTCCCTCTCTTTCTCTCTCAAAAAATAAACATTAAAAAAAGAACTCCTATTATATTGTGACTTGTCTATAATTGTGCATCCACATTCAAACACTAGATCATTCACAGGCTTCCAGTGTATGATTCAGCAAGGGGTCCAACAATGAAATAATTATGTGAGTCATCTTGCCTGCATAAATTCCTGTTTACTTAGAAGTCAGCAGGCAACCTCAAGATTCAAATCTACACATCCTTAACACATGATATATGTAAGGGATCAAAATCAAATCAAAGCTCTAAGACTCAGTATCAGGAGTGGCTAAAAGACTAGTACATTCTGTGCTTCTGTTTATCCACCAAATTTGGCAAGAATATGTGCTAATAATCCCAAACCAAAAGAAATAGTATGAGAAACAGTTTCTGTTTGTGAGGTGTGTGTGTGTGTGTGTGTGTGTGTGTGTGTGTTGAGGGTGGGGGGTGAGGAGGAGAAAAGAGATTCCACATGTGTTACAATATCTACCGACGAAGGTATTTTTTATTGTTTCTCCCCCAGCTTTTGACATTTTTTTACTATTTTCCACTATTAAAAAAAAAAAACCTAAATCTATAGGATATTATTAACCTTTACTGAGAACTTACTTTGTGTCTGTTCTTGGTACTTTACATACACTAACTCATCTCATTCCCACAAAGCCTTTTGACAGAGACTTTATTTTTATGATCTGGATATTATAGATGATGAAACTGGAATACATAGAGGTTAGGAAAATAGCCCAAGATCACATAGCTGGCAAGTGCTAGGTCCGGGATTCAAATCCAGGAAGACTGGCTTATGTGCGACTAGAGTTGTACTACCCAGTATGGTAGCCATGGCCACAGAGGGCTGTTGAGCAAAGACAGGGTGGCTGATTTGACCCCAGATGCACTATAGGTGTAAAATATACACAGTACTTCACTTAGTAAGGAAAGGAATATAATAATATTTTTTCCTGATTAACATCCCATCAAAAATTTTTCTATGGATTACAGGCTGAAATGATAATACTTTGGATATATTCGGTTAAATACAACATACTCTTAAAATTAATTTCACATATTTCATTTTACTTTTTACTTTATGTGGACACCAGAATATTTAAAATTACATATGTGACTAACATTATATATATATTTTTTAACTTTTTTAATGTTTATATATTTTTTGAGAGAGAGACAGAGACAGAGCGCGAGCAGGGGAGAGGCAGAGAGAGAGAGACACACACAGAATCCGAGGCAGGCTCCAGGCTCTGAGCTGTCAGCACAGAGCCCGATGTGGGGCTCGAACCCACAAACAGTGAGATCGTGACCTAAGCCGAAGTCGGATGGATGCTCAGC
The DNA here is from genome assembly GCF_018350155.1 of Leopardus geoffroyi. Classification (NCBI taxonomy): domain Eukaryota; kingdom Metazoa; phylum Chordata; class Mammalia; order Carnivora; family Felidae; genus Leopardus; species Leopardus geoffroyi. The sequence continues at coordinate 12,692,467 of NC_059327.1, read as the reverse complement.
CGACTGAGCCTCCTAAGTGCTCCTCTACTAACATTATATTTTTCAAGTTGGCTCCAGTCTGGACTCTTAACCAGTCTGCAATACTGGTTTCAAAATCAGGGGCACCTGGGGGGTGCAGTTAGTTAAGCTTCCAACTCTTGATCTCAGCTCAGTTCATGATCTCACAGTTCGTGAGTTGGAGCCCTCCATTGGGCTCTGCACTGATGGTGCAGAGTCTATTTGGGGATTCTGTCTCTCCTTCTCTCTGCCCCTCCCCTGCTTATTCTCTCTTCCTCTCTCTCAAAATAAATAAACTTAAAAATAATTTTTAAAAATCAGAATGAATGTTAGCTCAAACATAGATACTTCCTTCATTCTATTTTTTGTTTTATTTATTTATGACATATTTAGAGTAATATAATCTCTTTAAGCTTAAAAACATAAACTGAACCTATGTAAAACCACCCTGTAAACTAACTATAAGGACATTAGTTATTTTCATAGGTTTTTGGTGACCCGATGGCTGAGGAACAGAGGAGTAGAGCAAGGCCATCAGCACAAGGAATAAATAGGATCCAATTGTTACCTGCAGAGCCGTTATTAAAAACAATAATCATGGGGCACCTGGGTGGCTCAGTCAGTTAAGCGTCTGACTTTGGGTCATGTCATGATCCTATGGTTCATGAGTTTGAGCCCCACATCAGGCTCTGTGCTGGCAGCTCAGAGCCTGGAGCCTGCCTCAAAATTCGGGTTTCCCTCTCTCTCTCTCTGCCCCCTACCCCACACACATGCCCTCTCTGTCTCTCAAAAATAAATAAATATTGAAAAAAAAAGAAATAAAAATAATAATATGACTAACATCTGTCAAGAACTTACAATACACTACAACAGTCATTGGGTAAAGTCGGTGTCCCTAATAGGGTTGATGCTGCTCACGAGGGGGCATTTTGGAAATTTGTGGGTCCCTTTTTGACTGTCCCAAAGGACAGTGGCGGGACAAGAAGCCTTGGGTCAATCCCGCCCAATGAAGAACGCCACTGGATATTCTCATAGATGAAATATTATTTCAAAGTTAGCTCAGCCCAATCAGCTCAGCCTAAAATCTTACATAAAACACTAAATATTTGTCACACAGTTTTGTTTTTTTTTTTCAACGTTTATTTATTTTTGGGACAGAGAGAGACAGAGCATGAACGGGGGAGGGGCAGAGAGAGAGGGAGACACAGAATCGGAAACAGGCTCCAGGCTCCGAGCCATCAGCCCAGAGCCCTACTCGGGGCTCGAACCCACGGACCGCGAGATCGTGACCTGGCTGAAGTTGGATGCTTAACCGACTGCGCCACCCAGGCGCCCCTGTCACACAGTTTTAATATGCACTGAGTTTTCCAGAAATTCAGCTGCCATGAAAATCAAGGAAAGGCTGTACTTTGATCAGAACTTTACAAAAGATGTTTAACACTTCAGAAAATTCCATCACTGGTGTCAATACTGCTCTTGGTATTAGAGTTCAGCACACCTTGGTATAAATTCAGCACACCTGTATTTATATTACTGTACCTGCCATATTAAAGATGGTGAACCACAAGCATCTGATTACTTCGTATGCTATTTAGATTGGTCATGTGTAGTCATTTACACCTTGAATAAATATTCCTTTATTATAAACCGCTTTCCTTTTATTTTGTCCTTTAAATTAGAGTTAGGGGATTAATTCATTTTAAAAATTATATATGTAATAGGTTATATTAGGCATAAATTATTTTTCAGAGAGTAAAGGGGGCATTATAATAAATTAATTTAATAAAGGGGATATGGTTCTAGTAAGGATGAGAACTGCTAGGCTAAATTCTTTATATGGATTAACTAATTTTATCTTTAAAAATCACAAGCTTTAGAAAGTGGGTACCTTTTGTTTTCATCTCTATTTCACAGGTAAACAATCTGAGGCTTAAATAACATAATGCATTTTAATTGTTCAAGGTCAACATCTGCGTTCAAAAATTTAAAAAAAAATCTGTTAATCTATATATCTTTTTTTCAAAGATATATAACAGATGGAATATTTAAAATTTCCAGCTAATAGGAAGTTACAACATTTACATATGCATTTGCCCTACATCCTAGAATTCCCATGTCTAGGAGTCTGTCCTAGTGACTGATTAGAAAGACTGGACAAAAATATTAAAAGAAGTATCCACAAGACTATTCATTGCACTGCTATTTGTAGTACCGACTATCGGAGACAATTCAAATGTTCCCATTAGGAAACCAGAATACACTACGGTATCTCCTCCCAATGGAATGCTAAGCAGCCACCAAAAAAAAAAAAAAAACAAGTACAATTCTCTTTCTACTGCCGGAGTGACCTCCAGAATATAATCTGAAGTGGAGAAATGAAGTACAGTGTACTACCCATCGCACTGGTTCTCAAAGTGTGGCCTCCAGACCACCTCCATCAGCATCACCTGGGGACTTGTTAGAAATGCAAATAATTGCGGGCTGTCCCAAGCCTAGTGAAACAGAAACTCTGGGGGTAGGACTCAGAAATCTGTGTTTTAACAAGCACCGCCCTCCCGCCCCCAGTGATTTATTTGCAGCTGAGTTTGAAAAGTATTGCTATTCACCGTCCTAGTGTTTTTCATAGGAAGAGAATATAATAAAGATACAAGCATATATAATTACATTACACATATATATTTATGTGTTTTTTTAAAGAGAGAAGATTAAACCACTCCATAAATAACAGGTAATAAAACTGTACAGAACGGTTAACTGTGAAAGAATCGAGGGGAAGGAGGCAGGCACAGAAGCCAGACCTCTCTGAAGATACTTTGAGTCGTAGATTTGACTTTGGCATCATATTACATACGTAAACGTTTTTAATACAAAATGAAACAAATAAGACTATATTTAGTCGGTGGAAAAATAAAATAGAATTATTCCTAGTGATTTTAAAGCATAGTAACTTGTACTCTATTAGGGTATAACTAAGTAGAGCAAAAACAATGGCAAAGACATCCTACATTATTTACAGTAATAATTTTGTTACCAATAATACTGATGTCAGTATTCTCAAACTATGTAATATTGCATTGATATTACTAGGGGATCAAGGAAATAAGTAACTGAGTATGTCACTAGGAATTTAGAATTTCATTAAAAGAGATACAAATACAAAATCAAGCAACTTAGATTAAAACAGTGTAATTCTAAATTTCAACTGACAATATTACTATGAACTAGATATATGTCTTCTTGAAAAAAAAACTTCTTAACTGCTGTCCACAAAAAGGCCCAGAAACAAATGGCCAACCATATAGATCCATGGAACACAGTTGTGATCTCAAAGTACCATTTCCCACTAAAAGAAACTTGAATTCTTGAGTTCCCTGAGAAGTAACTGAATTCAGGGGTGGGGCAGGAAATGCACTAGGTTAAGTCTAGCCTTCCAGAAGCAAGGAAAGACTATCAAAGACCAGTGTGATAATGTCCAAGGGACTCAGCCAAACCAAACAGGTTTCTACTGACCAAAGATGAAACCATCTGAACATCAATAAGAATAATAATGGCAATGAATTAAAATATATTATATATGTTAAAAGCCCAATGTCATTTCACAATGATACCAAACTAACACATGGAAAAACGTTGTCTTTGCAGTTGCTCAAAATTCATCTAAAACATTCTGAAAACTGTAAAGGGAAAGAGCCAAACACTTAATCTTTCTTGCGCTAATTGTTATTTTAGGGCAACCAAAATAATTTAGAGGAACATAAACTCTACAGAATCCCTTTCAATACTTTCTCTGCTTTTGTATAGATACAGAATTCTTTAAAAGAGTAAAAAAAAACAATGGGGGCAAAATGGATATCTATAAGGACTCAAAAAATGATTTGGATATAAATTATAGTGAATTATTTTGAACAGATAAAAATTCATATGGCCAAATTCCCTCCAGGTCCCAACACTGTGCTTAAGCTCATAGTAGGTACTTAATAAATTATTATATAATAATTACTCTGTTTTTTCCACAGCTACTAATGCTGTAAATAATTAAATAGAACATAGAATAAGCATGACAAAAATTATTGACAAATACCTTAACTAATATAACTTCAACTGGCACATTTAATTTTTTAAATTTTGTATAACATAACAATATGTTCTGAAAAGACAACAATTGATAAATCTGGTTTAGACTAAGAATTATGTTTTCAAAAAATGTAAATAAAGGCTATAAAAATAGTTTTGATACCCAAGACATTTAGTAAGAATTTTTTTTTCTTAACAGCAGATGTTTTTAACTCTGTTCTGAATGTCCCAAATAAATATATCTTTAGAAAAAAACATTAGAAAAAAATCTAGTTCTACTTATGGCATCTCTTTATGTCATTTCAAAAATACATAGTAAAAACTCTGTGGGAAAGAAATAATCTTTTGAAGCATTTTATTAAAGATGGTTTTTAGTTTTCCTTGGTCATACCATGTTTTCCTTCTTATTATAAATAATAACCATATTAATTTTTAACAAGAATAATGTTGGTGATGCCTGTCGCAAAACCTAGTTTGATACCTTATTTTACAGAAATCAGTGTTAACCAAATTGAATTCTGAATATAAACTGGAATGCTCTTAGAAAAACAAACAAACAAACAGAACATTTCATGGTCAAATGCATTTGACAGATACCATATACTACATTCTCTGCACAAAATCAGAGTACAAAGTTATATGTATAGTAAAAGGCTCTGAGAACTCTACTAGCAGAGATATCCCCCACAAACTTTGTAACAACAATTTCCCAAAGCTTCCTTGGGATGGAACTCTCTTGTGTAACATGTTTCCATGTTCTATAGAACAACTGTAGAGAAAGCTGGCCAAAGTCCAACAGCCATTTTCTAAGCAATTTTTAATTGTAGTATGCAGATCATTTAAAGAAGAGCTTTCCTGTCATTTTATACACATGAAAAAGTTTTAAAAAAACACAAGAAATCAGCAAGCTATTAAAAATTAGAAGCACATTATCACTGACTTTCAGGAAAAGAAATAATACCCCTTAATATACCCCTTAATTCACAGACTGGTATGCATGCTTTTCCAGCTTATAAACTGAACTACATTTTTGCTATTTCAAAATGTGATTGAGTGACTATAAAAGTTAACATAGTTAATTTTCACTATGATGGGAAATATGCACTGTGTCACTTGGAATAGTTACTCCTACATTACTGTATTTGTTTTCCTTACAGGTAGAATACCGATGCAGTACTAGTCTCAAATTGTTTTCATGTTCCACTGTTTAGCTCCTACGAAAATTTACAATAAAATAATTTTCAACGTTTATTTATTTTTGGGACAGAGAGAGACAGAGCATGAACGGGGGAGGGGCAGAGAGAGAGGGAGACACAGAATCGGAAACAGGCTCCAGGCTCTGAGCCATCAGCCCAGAGCCCGACGCGGGGCTCGAACTCACGGATGGCGAGATCGTGACCTGGCCGAAGTCGGACGCCCAACCGACTGCGCCACCCAGGCGCCCCAATAAAATAATTTTCTATTAACACATCAAGTGGAACCAAAACAATCCCACACTTCAAAAATCAGACATATCAGGAAATTCTAGGCTATTTATGTGGAAGCTGTGGTTCTCTGTTCTTACGGATGCTATTAAAGTGCCAAGGCCCTCAGACCCCAAGGAGGTACGGAGAGCTTCTTTCTGTGGTTGGTGTTTGAACCTCAATTTGCAAGGTAAACTATCACTCCCCACCTAGCCGTCATGGAGGTTAAAACAGAGAGGGCAAGATGATACTGGAAACATGCACATTTAACAAGGGTGCATGACCTAAAAGTACATACAGAGACCAGAACAGAATGAAATAAAGCAAAAAGAATTATGTAAGAACTTAGAAAAACTTTAATTTCAGACTACATTATCTTTATAGGTAATAATTATTATTTTTTTTGAAAAACTCTAAAGCCCCTCTAGAGACAAGAGGGGATAAAGGGAAAAGAAGAAAGAAAAAAATAAGCTGGAGAGAAACAATAATTTCTTCTTCCTCCTTAACCTCAATTTATCTGCATTGTCCTTAAAGTAACAAATAAATAAATAAATAAATAAATAAATAAATAAATAAATAAATGGAATGGCGCCTGGGTGGCTCAGTGAGTTAAGGGTCTGACTCTTGGTTTCAGCTCAGGTCTCACAGTTCCTGAATTCCAGTCCTGCATCTGTCTCTGGGCTGACGGCATGGAGCCTACTTGGGATTCTCTCTCCCTCTCTCTCTGTCCTCCCCTGCTTGCTCATGCTCTCTCTCTCTCTCAAAATAAAATAAAAATAAAATTGTAAACTTATCTGCCTTGTCCATATTATGTTTCCCAGAAAGTAATTCAATACTACAAAATTTCTATCAAAGAATGTGTAAAAAGTCTCTGGTAGCTTCTTACAAGAGAGTTAGCACAGGCTCTGAAGTTAAAGATATGGGTGCTAGACCCTGCTTTACCTTGTCTCAGCAAAGAAATTAGGCAATTCTTCTAAGGCTTGGTTCTTTTTTCATCTGGAATATGCTAGTGATACTTTAAACAATTACCTATGAATGCATTTTTTAAAGTGCTGTAGAACTGTTGCTTGCTATTGAGTTCATCACCTCTAAGAATGGCAATAGAAATTAACATTTATCATTTTAGAGAGTTTTTTTTTTAACACTTTGTGAAGTTTCTTAGAATAGAATCTCCTTACAGGTGATAAATATATTTTATTGTCTTTGTTCTTCATTTTTAAAGCACAGTAGTTCTCAATAAATATTCATTAAAAATGAAAAAAATAAAACCAACATAATGGACAGGAGGTGGATCATCAAGAACAAAGACAATGAAATATATTTATCACCTGTAAGGAGAATCTAGTCCAAGAAACTCCATAAAGTGTTTAAAAATCTCTAAAAAGATAAATGTTAATTTCTACTGCTTAAATCATGGCAGACCACATTCCTGTTTACAGTGGAATCTAAGCAGAGATCTCAGTCAGAGGCTCTGCCCATGTGAAGGGCTGAGCAGGTGGCCTTGTCTGGCCAGAAAGCTCATTTGGCAGTTCTACTTGATTTGGGTCCCCATTCTGGCCATACAGCCTGTCTAGCACTCTGCCTAGACAGGGAAGCAAATTTGCAACCCCTCCCAATTGTTGAGGATAGCCTCTAGTCCTGTGCTTTCAAAGAGCCTGGCTAGAGAACTCGGGCACTCATGGAGCCCATTTGATAGCCCTACTCAGACAGGGAGTCAAGTCAGCAGCCCTACCCAGCAGTTGGGCAAAGCTTTTGGCCCTGTATAGCCCAGAAGCCAGAATAGTGAACCCGGGTAGTCCAGGAGCCCAGCCTACAGTATCATCCAGCTGCAGAGCCCAACCCATGGTCCTGCCCAATTACTGTTCACAGCCTGTGGCCTCACCCAAGCAGGAAGCCCAGGTAGTGACCTTGCCCAATCTTGGTGCATAGGCTTAGACTCCACTCAACCTGGGCATCAACCACATCTGAACACAAAGATCAGTCTCCAGCCCCCACCAAATCGCACCCAACAAAGAATCTACAAAATAGTCAGAAAACAATGAATACAATGGCAGTAGCAGTCCTTATCTATCAACAATTACTTTAAATGTATATGCATTAATTTCTCTAATCAAAAGATATAGAAGGCTGCATAGATAAAAAGGGATTAAAAAAACACAAAATCTAGTGATATGCTGCATACAGTAAACTCACTTAAGGTGTAAGAATGCACATAGACTGAGAGAAAAAGGGGTAGAAAAAGATATTTCAAGCAAATGGTAACCAGAAGAAATTGGGTGTAGCTATATTTGTATCAGACAAAATAGACCTTAAAATAAAAACAGCCAAAAGAGAAAAGAAGATCATTACATAATGACAAAGGGTCACTTAATCAATAAAAGATAACAAGTGAAGATATTTATTCACCCAACATCAGCACACCTAAATGGATAAAGTAAATGCTACCAGAACTAAGAGAAGAAATAAACGGCAATATAATAATAGTTGTAGACTCTAATACCCCACTCTCGACAATGAATAGATTGTCCAGACAGAGAATCAATATGGAAATGGCATATTTGTATCTAACAAATGTATCTAGCAAATATATATAGAACATTCTATCCACAAACAGCAGAATACACATTCTGCTCAAGCATACAAAGAACATTTTCTAGGATAAATTATATGTTAGGCTACAAAGTAAGTTTCAACAAATTCAAGAAGAAAGAAATGATGTCAAGCATCTTTCCTGACCACAGCGGTATAAAGCTTGAAATCAAGAGCAAGAAGAAATCTGGGAAATTCACAAACACATGAAAATTAAACAACACATCCCTGGGCAACAAATGGATCAAAGAAGAAATCAAAAAGGAAATAAAAAAAATAATCTTTAGTCAGTGAAAATGAAAACACAACATACATAAGCATATAAGATGCAGCCAAATCAGTTCTAAGAGAGTTTACGGTGATAAATGCATACATTAAGACCAAAGAAAAATCTAGGGGCGCCTGGGTGGCTCAGTGTGTTAAGCATCTGACTTTGGCTCAGGTCATGATCTCGAAGTTCGTGGGTCCGAGCCCCAGGTCAGGCTCTGTGCTGACAGCTCAGAGCCTGGAGCCTGCTTTGGATTCTGTGTCTCCCCCTCTCTCTCTCTATCCCTTCCCTGCTCGCACTCTCTCTCTCTCTCAAATATAAATAAACATTAAAAATTTTACTTAAAAAATTAAAAAAAAAATAAAACGTTAAAAAAAAGAATAAAGAAAAATCTCAAATAAACAACTTAACTTTATACCTCAAGGCATTAGAAGAACAAACTGACCTCAAAAATAGCATTAGGAAGGAAACAATAAATATTAATGCTGAAGTAAATGAAATAGAAAATAGGGGAAAAATAGAAAAAGTAACAAAATCCAGAACTGTTTCTTTATTTTTTTCTTAAATATTTACTTATTTACTTTTTAGAGAGAGAGAGCACAAGTTGGGGAGGGACGGGAGAAAGAGGGAGACACAGAATCTGCAGCAGGCTCCAGGCTCTGAGCTGTGGGCAGAGAGCCCGACATGGGGCTCGAATTCACAAACCGTGAGATCATGACCTGAGCCAAAGTCAGACACTTAGCCAACTGAACCACCCAGGCACCCCTAGAACTGTTTCTTTAAAAAGAAAAGAAAATTGACAAACTTTTAGTTAGACTCACCAAGAAAAAAAAAAAGAGAAAATAAAATAAATGAAATTATAAATAAAAGAGGAAAGAATACAACTAATGCCATAGAAATATAAAGAATCATAAGAAACTAACATGAAAAGTTACACATTAACAAGTTAGACAATCTAAAATAAATGGATATATTGCTAGAAACATGAAACATACCAAGACTGAATGAATCATGAAGAAATAGAAAATCTGAACAGACCACTAACAAGTAAGGGGACTGAATCAAAAACCTACCAAGAAAGAAAAGTCTGGAACTAGATGGCTTTACTGGTGAATCCTACCAAACATTTAAACAACAATTAATGCTAAATCTTCTCAACTTCCAAAAAACTGAAGAGGAGAGAACATGCCCAAACTCATTTTGTGAGTCAGACCAGCATTATCCTGATATCAAAGCCAAAGAGCGATCACAAGAAAAGAAAATTACAGACCAATAACCTTCATGAATATAGATGGCAAAAGTTCTTAACAAAATACTAGTAAACCAAGTTCAACAGTACATTAAAAGGATCAGACATGATCCCTGGGAGATTTATCCTTGGGAAGCCGGGATGGCTCAAACATATGTACATCAATAATTGTAATATACCACATTAATGTATAAAATATAAAAATCATATAGTCATCTCAATAGATGCAGAAAAACAACATTAGACAAAGTTCAACACCTATTCATGACAAAACTTCTAAACAGGGGTGCCTGGGTGGCTCAGTCGGTTAAGCACCTGACTCGATTTCAGCTCAAGTCACAATCTCATGGCTCGTGAGGTCGAGTCCCATGTCAGGCTCTGTGCTGGCAGCATGGACCCTATTTGGAATTCTCTCTCTCTTTCTGTGTCTCTCTCCTTGTGCCACTCCTCCACTTGCTCTCTCTCTCTCAATAAACAAACAAACTTAAAAAAAAAGTCTCTAAAGAAACTGGATATGGAAAGAATGTACCACAACATAATATAGGCCATTTATAACAAGCCCAGAGGTAGCATACATAGTGGTGAAAGGTGAAAGCTTTTCCTCTAAGATAAAAAACAAACAACAACAACAAACAGTATGATCACTCTCACCTGTCCTATTCAACTTATTACTGGAAGTCCTGGTCACAGCAATAAGGGGGGGGGGGGAAGACATCCAAACCTTAAAGAAGTAAAATTTCCCCATTTGTGGATGATGCAATCTCATACACAGAAAATCTTGGGGTGCCTGGGTGGCTCAGTCAGTTAGGTGTCCAACTCTTGATTCCAGCTCAGGTCATGATCTCACAATTTTTGAGAATGAGCCCTGCATCGGGCTCTGTGCTGATAGAGTGGAGCCTGCTTGGGACTCTCTCTCTCTCTCTCTCTCTCTCTCTCTGCCCCTTCCCTGCTCTCTCTCTCTCTCTCAAAATAACTAAATTAATTTAAAAAAAAATAAAAGAAAATCCTAAAAACTGCGCACGCACACACACACACAGACATGAACTGTTAGAACTATTTAATGAATTCAGTAAAGTTACAGAATACAAACTCAACATACAAAAATCAGTTGCATTGCTATATGCTAATAGGAAACCATCTGAAAAACAAAGAGAACAATCCCATTTACATCTGCATCAAAAGCAAAAAAAAAAATACTTTGGAATAAATTTAATAAAGGATGTGAAAAATCTGTACACTGAAAATTAAAAGTTATGAAAGAAATTGAGGAAGACACAAATAAATGGAAAAGTGTCCAGTGTTCATGGGCTAGAGGAATTAATTTTGATAAATGCCAATAGTAGCCAAAGACATCTATAGATTCAACGTAATAACTATCAAGATTTCAATGACATTTTTTATGAAAATTTTTGCAAGAGCCCTAAATGTCTATGCAACCTCAGAAGACCCCAAATTGCCAAAGCAATCCTGAGAAAGCTATAGTAACCAAAATAACATGTTACTGATATAAAAACAGGCACATAGAACAATGGGACAGAATCAAGAGCTCAGAAATGAATCCACCCATATAGTTAACAAGGCAGTGAAGAATACTTAAGAAGAAAATACATTTTTTTTTCAATAAGTGGTGTTGGGAACACTGATATTTGTATACAAAAGAATGAGATTGGACCCCTATCTTCCACCACATACAAAAATTAATTTTAAATGAATTAAAGACTTCAGTGTAAGACTGAAAGCCATAAAACCCCTAGAGGAAAACATAGGGGAAATGCCCTTAACATTGGTTTTAGCATTGATTTTATGGCGGCCACAAAATGTCATAAAATGAAATCCAAAAGCGTAAGCAACGAAAGCTGAAAAAATATGTGGGGGGACTACCTCAACCCAAAAGGCTTCTGCACAGCAAAAGAAGCCATCAACAACGAAAAAGGCAACCTGCAGAATGGGATAAAGTATTTGTAAACCGCATATCTGCGGGGGGTTAATATCCAAACCATATAAGAAACTCATACAAGTCAACAGAAAAACAAAAACAAAAGCAAATATTTTGTTTAAAAAATGGGCAAAGACCTAAGTAGACATTTTCCAAAGAAGATCTACAGGTAGATAACTGGTACACGAAAAGGTACTTGGCCTTAGTAGCCATCAGGAAACGCAAATCAAAATCACAGTGAGATACCACCTCCCACCTGTCAGAATGATTACTGTCCAAAAACACAAGAAAGAAGTGTTAGCTAGGATGTGGAGGAAAAGGAACCCTTGTGCAATGTTGCTGGGAAGGTAAATTGGTGCAGCCACTGTGGAAAACAGTATCGAGGTTCCTCAAAAAAGTTAAAAATAGGCATATACCATATGAAATAATAATAATTCATTTTTTCTACCTCTGAATGTTCATAGTGATGATGAGATCCCGGGTGCTGAATGGAAAGAACTTGCTTCCTGTATGATGTTATTAGTAAATCAATCATCTCTGAAGTTCCCCTACATTCAGACTTCTTGTCACATGAGAAAAATAAAACCTCTCTTTTTAATCCATATGGCACTTTTAGTTGAAGCTTCTGTTACTTGCCAAAATCATTCTCACTGACAATGGCATAATTCTTTAAGAGAGATTTTTGTAATTTCTGATTATTGGGTTTTTTTGCATTAGAGATGTTATAATGATGAGAAAGATAAACTAAGATATTTGCATAATATACTTTGGTGCAACAAACTACTGTCTTACTATACTTACAAGCTTTCTAAGGAAGAGAACAAATCAATGTGGGTTAGAGAGTAACCAGGGGCCTTAAAATCTACACGAGAAATGAAAATTACGGGCCTCAGACAATGCTCCTCTCTTTGGTTTTAATTCTGAAATGATGGGAAGTCTGAGGGTGAGTGGTAGCAATGAAATATTTTCTCCTTTGACTTGTTAATGCAAAACAAAGATGCATAATAATTTAGCTGGTGATTGTTTATTCAGCGGCATCAAAACCAAAAATGATGGCGATGCTGTAAACATTTACGCAGGGCTTCCCAAGTACGGGGCTCTGTTCTAACTAAGCAGTGCGTGTTATTCATGCATACAATCCCCAAATGGCCCTGTGAGACAGGTGCCACTTGCACCCACCGCATACAGCCAATCAACAAAGGCTATTTGGCCATCCAGCCAAGGTGGAACTTGAACCTGGGGAAATGGCTCTAGCTCATACACGCAGCCGTGGCACCACAATGCCTTTAATGAGAAGAGGATTGGGGGCGTCTGGGTGGCTTAGTTGGTTAAGGGTCTGACTTCGGCTCAGGTCATGATTTCATGGTTCCGGGGGTTCCTGAGGTCAAGCCCTGTATCGGGCACTCAGCTGTCAGTGCAGAGCCCCCTTCAGATCCTCGGCCTCTCTCTCTGTCCATCCCCTGCTTGTGTGCACTCTTTCGCTTTCTCTCTGTCTCTCAAAAATAAATAAACATTAAAAAAAAATGAGAGGGGTGCCTGGGTGGCTCAGTTGTTTAAGTGTCTGATTCTTGGTTTTGGCTCAGGTCATGATCTCACCATTCGTGAGTTCCAGTCCTGCTTCTGGCTCCACACTGACAGTGCAGAGCCTGCTTAGGATTCTCTCTTTCTCCCCACCTCTCTGCCCCTCCCCCACTCTCTCTGTCTCTCAAAATAAATAAATAAACTTAAAAAAAAATTAAAACTGAGAACAGGAACAGATGGAGGGTGTTTGCCAAGTTAGGTTTCCTTTAACTTTGACAGTTAAAAAAAACACATTTATTTATTTTTGAGAGAGAGAGAGAGAGAGAGAGAGAGAGACAGAGCACGAGTGGGGGAAGGGCAGAGAGAGAGGGAGACACAGAATCCGAAGCAGGCTCCAGGCTCTGAGCTGTCAGCACAGAGCCTGACACAGGGCTCAAACTCGTGAACCATGAGATCGTGGCCTGAGCCAAAGTTGGTTGCTTAACCTACTGAGCCACCCAGGCACCCCTACTTTGATAGTTTGTATACCAGCAAGAAAAGGTCTTAAATACTTCATTTACTTTCTGGATGATATTGTTGAATTTTTATTTTTGGACTCTCATTTCATATTAATTTTCAGGAAAAATGTCAAATAGGATTATATAGTTTCTATTTAATTCAGATTCAGAGGATCTAAGAAATGAGACAGATCTTGTCACTCCTCAAATAGTTGGGACTAAGAATAATATTCTTGACTTCATGAGGTCTGACTCAAACACAACAGAATTTTAGACAGAGTCTTTCTACGTCCTTATACACAGTTCTCATGAAGGCACTTAGTGCGTTGAAACTAATATATGGGGGCACCTGGGTGGCTCAGTCGGTTGAGCATCCGACTTCGACTCAGGTCATGATCTCACCGTCCGTGAGTTTGAGCCCCGCGTCAGGCTCTGTGCTGACAGCTCCAGAGCCTGGAGCCTGCTTCAGATTCTGTGTCTCCCTCTCTCTCTGCCCCTCCCCTGCTCATGCTCTGTCTCTCTCTGTCTCAAGAATAAATGAAAATATTAAAAAAAAAAAAAAAAAAGAAACTAATATATGACTTATTGACTTAATGATGGCATTTCCGTATTTCCCCCTTTTCTAAGAGATTCTAATTATTTGTAATACTTTCAAAACCATTTATATTAGTTCTTATGGCATGTCACTTGTCAGACAGACTAACCCACTGTAGCCACCACTTTGGTCGTATAGAATACCATAGTACGTGGGTTGGTAGTTGTTTCCACCCAAGGAGATTTTTCTAGCACAGATAAGGTAGTGTATACTGTTCCATCCTATCCCAGTTCTACACATTTTTCTTTTTCTTTTTTCTTTCTTTATTTATTTTGAGAGAGAGAGAGAGCGAGTGAGCACATACACATGTGCATCCAAGCAGGGAAGGGGTAGAGAGAGAGAGAGAGAGAGAGAGAGAGAGAGAATGAATACTAAGCATACTCCTCACTGTCAGATCGGAGCCCGGACCCTGGAACTCTAGCTTACAAACTGTGAGATCATGACCTGAGCTGAGATCAAAAGTCAGACACCTAACCAACTGAGCCACCCAGGTGTCCTTACATATTTTTCAATGGATGTTGTCTTCGGACACTGAATAACTTTGGAGCAATTTCGATATTCAAACATGTAACTATTTATAAAGTGAAAAACCATTCTTTGTGTCAATGACTTTAAAAAATTTAAGCATGGTTCCTATTATTCTTCAATCATTTTATAAACCTCATTGTCTATCTCTCTTTGGCTGGTGTTGAGGTATCTCTATCCCGACATAATCATTTATTCGAATATACACAAAGTGATCCTTACTATTTGTGGATTTCATATTTATGAATTCACCTACTTGCTAAGATTTATCTGTAAGAAATGTGATCACAGGTTTCCATAACTTTAACCCTGTTTCCTCTAGGTACAATGGTTCAGTAGTCATTAATTCAGTGTCTGTGGCAACTTTATAGAACACAACTTCTGAGAACAGTGAGAATTGACTGTATTTACTTAAATTTAGTAGACAGTATACATTATATTTACAAGCACCCTTGTCTGACTGCCACCTTAGATGGCCCTCCCTGACATCTCATATTGCCCTTCAGCTATGACCCCCTTCAGCTGTAGATCAAGTAAATAAAAGAAAACTTTTATGTGACCAAATCCAGTGTTTTTCAGTCCACATCTTATGAGACCCTTGGCAGTATTTATGAAGTTTACCACTCTCTCCTTGCAATTGTGATTTGACTTCTAGAGAACGCATTTATGGTTTTCGTTGTGCATTACTGGTTCCCTGATCTCATGTTGTTTTGTTTTGTTTAGTTTCCTATGACTCCTCTTGACCCCAGGGTTCCATTCTCAAACAATTTCAACGATTTCTCTCTAGCTTCTTATTGGGCACCATGACATCAAATACTATCTATATGCTGACAGTTCCCTAATTCTGTTATGAGCATCAATGTGTCTCTGAGCTTGACAACCAAATGTTAAACTGACCCCCTCAAAATGGGATATTTAATATTCCTTTTAAGCTTAATATATCCAGAGTAAATGACTGATTCTTCCTTTCCCACCCTAAATATACTTCTTTGGGCTCCACATGCCAATAAATGGTACTCCTCTTGACCCTACTGCTGAAGGAAAAAACTAGATTCATCCTTGATTCTCTCTCTTCTCCCAAATCTATTCCCAATTAGTCAAAAACTCTTTTCGGCTCTATTTAAAAGAAGGAGGAGGAGAAGGAGGAGGAGGAGAAGGAGGAAGAGAAGAAGGCGCAGGAGGAGGAGGAGGAGGAGAAGGAGGAAGAGAAGAAGGAGGAGGAGGAGGAGGAGGAGGGGGAGGGGGAGGAGGGGGAGGGGGAGGGGGAGGAGGAGGAGGAGGGGGGAGGAGGGGGGAGGAGGGGGGAGGAGGGGGAGGGGGAGGGGGAGGGGGAGCGGGAGGAGGAGGAAGAGGGGGAGGAGAAGGGGGAGCGGGAGGAGGAGGAAGAGGAGGAGAAGAAGGAGAAGAAGGAGAAGAAGGAGAAGAAGAAGAAGAAAAAGAATCATCACCATCATCTTAAATCTAATCACTTTCCACCTATTCATTGCCAAGCCTTAGATTCTCATCTGCTCTCCCAATTGGCATCCTGCTTCGAGGGCTCCCCCCTTCAATCCACATGACAAAGCAGCAGACCATCTCCCTCTCATGCTCAAGTCCTAAGTGATCTGGCCTCTGGCTGCCCCTCTGGCTTCAAATTCTTGCTTCAGTCGGGCTGGCATTTTTGCTGAAATGGCATTCCCACATCAGGAGCTTTGCACTTCCTGTGCCTCAGCATGGAATGCTGTCCCTCATGAGCCTTTAGCTCACTCCCTCACTTTGTTCAGATCTCTATTCCAACATTACCATTTTAGAATCTTTCCCAACGTGAATCTCTACAGTGGTCTCATTCTGCCTCCTCTCTCTATCCCCTTACCCTGAATTACTTTTCTTCATAGCATTTACTAATGTGTTCTTATGTGTTCCCCCAATCTCTCCCAAATAGAATTTAATCTCCTCGGTGTCAAGGACTTTATTGACATTAACAACATAACTCTAGATGGGTGCCTAGTACACTAACATCTAGTGCCTAGAACATTATCTGGCATATCACAGATATTCAAATACTTGAGGAATAAAGAAACTAGAAAATGTTGAATAAACAATTTGGATTAATGTACCTATAGTAGTTTCTATAAATATTCTAAATATATCTTTCTTTTAGAGGTTTTACATTTATGACCATCCTGTGCATACATTGGTATTATTATGGTCTTCGTGCTTTTCATAGATTCTATTTACTCCAATCGACTGTTTTCTATTTGATACTCAAATTGTATCAGTTTTGGAAATTCCTATACGTTGAATTATTTCTACATTTTCGCCAGGTCCCAGGTAGTTTGGATAATATCCCTGCTTTTGTAACAACACAAGATGTTCTAGGTCAATCCTGATGTTGCTAGCTGCAGACCTGGAATCAGCCATTCTCTAAGAACGCTCATTGCTTTCAGGTAGTGACTCTTACGCATGTCTCTGCCTTAAAATTATCGGGGGGAGCTTTGAAAAATCCCAATGCTCAAGCTCCACACCCCAGACCAAATTAGAATCAAATTAGAATCTTGGCGATAGGATCCAGATATCAGCCTTTTTCAGAGGTGCAGCCAAACTGAAAACAAATCAGGAGACTAAACAGATTTTCCTAAGAGTACTGATTTATTATTATTTTTAATTATTTTTTTTAACCTTTATTTATTTTTGAGACAGAGAGAGACAGAGCATGAACGGGGGAGGGTCAGAGAAAGAGGGAGACACAGAATCTGAAACAGGCTCCAGGCTCTGAGCCATCAGCCCAGAGCCCGACGCGGGGCTCGAACTCACGGACCGCGAGATCGTGACCTGGCTGAAGTCGGACGCTTAACCGACTGAGCCACCCAGGCGCCCTCTAAGAGTACTGATTTAAAATGGGTGATGTAAGGAGCTTCTTTGGTTACTTCAGAGACAGAATAAAAATAAACAAAAAACAAAACAGCTTTTAAACTAAAAACTTTTTGTTTTTTTGTTTTTAACTGAAGGTTGAATTCATGTTCATGTTTTCAATAGAACTTATTCAACTAAGTTCTTTCTTATCTGGTTCTGATAGAAAACTGACAATTTATGCACACTTCCAAAAGCGCCAGCTTTTCATATCTGACATAGGCAATACCATGCTACTTATTGTCATACCAAATTAGATCTGTAAGTTACAATATTATTTAAAATATTGAAAGCCTTCCATTTTCTTAAACACAATTGTATCTTACCTGGGTCTATTGAAAATCTATCCACAATTCACCATTCATTTTACCATTCCATTTAGGGCTGAAGAACAAATAATATATGCTATAATTAGACGAGGATATTTAGGCAAAATATACATGAGGATTACTACATGGTATATAATGCTGTGTTAGATTCTTAACCCAATGTCTTAGAAATAGTTTCACAGTATAAAGGCCCTAATACCACTGTTTTTCACTCACTGTAATATACTTTCAAGAATGAAAAGAAAAGTAAAATCACAGTTAACATGTTGGGAATTTTAAATAGCTCTGAAGACACCAATGGACACATGTCCTGCTAATGAATTTTTTGTCAGAGACAAAAAAAAAAAAAAGGACTATGTATATGCCCACTTCTTCTGTATCCCATAAATTTTTCTATAATATATCTTTTCATGGACCAGCTATTAGATCCATTAAACTCCAGGAGTCACCAAAGCAAATTATGCATACTAACCTTGAATTTGTACTTAACAATATTTAGACGAATGAATCCTTAATAACAATGGCTTAGAGGAAGGTTCAAAGCAGGTAAATCATATAGAACGTACGATTGTTGACTGTTAGTTAAAAGGCATCTAGTCCGGATATTTCTTAGATTTTTTTTTTTTTTTTATTACTGACACTTTTGATGACCATGGGGGAAGTATCAGCTGTCTCCATAGAAAAACTAGTAATGCATAGAGGACCACAGACAAATTTTTATACTTTTAGATTTAGCCATGGACTTTCAAAAGCCCATCTTATAGATAAGAAAACTACAATCTACAAAGGGACAGTAACTTTACCAAGAACTCTAGATTCATTATTCTAGTGTTTTACTTATTATTACATCTGTATAGGGATTTCAAACTAGCCTCCAAAGATTGTGTTTTTCTGCCTTATCAACAACATGTTGAGCTCATTTGTCTTTGAAATGTCAGATTCTTTCAACCTACAATGAAAAGATGGGTCTAGCAGAAAATAATGATTCAAACAGAGTAAAACAGGAACGAAAAAGTAGCCCTCTGCTTCCAGATTTATGATGGCGCATCCATTTTGTTTTGCTTTTTAATTCCTCCACACATTGTTACTTCTACAAGTGATTCGAAGTGGGGTCAAACAAAGCCAACAGCCAGAACAGTAGAAAAAGGCAGGCTCCTTTTCCTGCATCCTAAGCACCTACCCATTCGGCTGCAAAGCACTTTCTAATGTATCTCCTGGAGAATATATTGATATGGTCTGCAGTCTATCACTTCAATCAGATTCTCACTTGGGGGAGATGGAGAAGTAAAACCCATTGAACATCCTTCTCTGGAAACTCCCAGGACAAGGAGGCTGGCAGCCTCACTGAGAGGGAAGTCTGTTGGTATTTGCACCCTGGAGATCAGTAGCCAGATGAAATGGCCATAAATGGGAGAATAGCCTAACAAATATTAGAGCACCTAAGATGGCCTCAAGATGGGGAAAATCAAGTCAGAAACCTAAGCCTACTCATCTCTCTCTCTATTTCTTCTTAGAATTCAGGTCTTATTTATGATGCTGCCAGACCTTAGAAACTCAAAAATAGAGACACCTACCTTTTTTCTCAGAGTGCAGTGAGGTTAATGAACACAGAATCAATTCTAGTTTATCACATTTACTAAAGATAATATTATTAAAAACACTTTAATGTTCATCTTATTTAAATACAGAAGAGTACTTATCTAGGGAATACCACCCATGAATGGGACAGAATTCTAATCTCACGATTATGTATTTTCTGTATTTATCTAGATAACATTGCTGTGTGTGACTTTAATCTTCTGCAAAGAGGGTCTGTGCTGCGCCACTTGCCCCAGACTGTGGGGGCACCTCAGGAAGATGGCTGCTATGGACTGAACTGTGCCCTCTCTCAATGCATCACTGAGATCCCAACACCGAGTATCTCAGAATGAGCTCCTATTTGCAGACAGGGTCATTACAGAGGTAAATGAATTAAAATGAGCTCATTAGATAGAGCTGTAACACAGTATTAGCAGTGTCATTATAAGAAGAGGAAATTTGGACACAGGCAGGGAGGGAGGGAAGGCGATGTGAAGTTACAAAGAGAAGATGGCCGTCTACAAGCCAAAGGAGAGCCCAGCCCCAGACCCCTGCCACTCAGCCTCGGAAAGAACCCACTCTGTCAATAGCCTGATCTCGAACCTCCGGCCTCCAGAATTTCGAGAAAATAAATTTCTGCTGTTTTAGCCACTCAGACGGTAGTAGTTTATTACGGCAGCCCTAAGAAACCAATACAATGATTTCAAGTTATATTCAACAAGACCAGTAAAGGATAGTGTGGGGTTGGAGCATAGGGTGGCTCTACTCTGTAAATGGGGCCATTCTATTTACTTTTTTGCTTTGTTCTCTCCGAGGGTGAGATAGTTTAACATGACTATTGGTAGGCATGCATAAAAAACCTTGAAAAACAGAGACAACAAAGTTTCAAAGATCTTAATGTTTAACTGCATTGGCTTTGCTTATCAACCAAAGTGAAAGGGATGAAAAAGCAATCAGCCGTTTCTTGTCAATGAAAATGATGGTTCAAACAGCAGTGAGGTCACATTAAAATAACATTTGTCCTGCTATCGACTTCCAAGATTTATCTTTGGGGTGTTCTACACTGTAAATAATGGCTCAAAAAGAGAACACAAAAAAGATAATTCAGATTTTCCAATACATTAAAATTTTCCAAATGTATATGTGTATGCATGTGTATAATGTGTATATCTGCGTGTGTTTAGTTCACTTGTTCAGTAAATGTTAGTAAATGCTGACTCCCTCCCTAGTTTTATGTGAAGCTTCACCTCGTAGTTATAATTGCAAACCCCACTTTTTCTTAGGGTTCTTATAATAACTTGAATAAAATTATTATGGCGATGTTAATTTATGTGATGATCATTCTCCCTCCACCCACCCACCTCAAATCCAGAGAGGACAGAGACGGAGCTCTCTCTTTTTTTTCGTTAAAATCCCACCACCTGGTGTGGCACATTGTAGAAACATATAGAAAGAAATCAAATCCGTTTCCGAGTAAATATTATAGGGTGGGAAACTTTCAGGAAATAATTATGAAAGTGGGGGAATTCTTATATGGCTACAAGTTATTATTTCAGTTTCAGTTTGTAAGTTTACATGTCTACCAGGAGGGAAAAAATGATTATTATCTCTCACATTTGATCTCTACAAGATTGGCTGGGGGTTGTAGTGAGGATGGGGGGAAGGAAGAGAAAAGAGGTGACCTACTTGTAAGAAATAAAATGTATTAACATGAGAGTTACCAACTTTTCCCTTTCCCCAACCTGCTAAAGAGTATTCTTGTTTTTCTCTTCATCTACCCATCTGTACCACTGACAACATTTCTCCTGGGCCAGATTTAGTTCTTGGACTTTGTATAGCGGGATCAGGGAGAAGAGGAAATTTAGACGTGCAGCCTGCAGCTGGGAAAAGCTTGCTTCTTGGACCAGAGGAGGCTAAGGGGACTGAGTGGGAGAGTAATAAATGGGCCAGTGAACGGAAGATTATAAAAGGAGTTGCCACTGGGGTGGCTGATGTGCCAACTTACAGCCTCAGGCAGTAAGAGGGAAGGATCTGAATTATTTTGATGTTCTTATTGTCGCCTGAGTTCTCTGCAATGCTGAATGGCCACATCCGCCCACCATATAGCAGAAGATGGTGCATCCAGAGAAGACCAAGAAGAGTGTTGTCCTTCTGTCTTTCTGTGTGATTCCGACTCTGGACAAGGATGCCTGAGACAAGACTTTGTACGCATATGAGTACTCTGTCATTTTCACACCCAAGCAATCAGTGAACCACTGGGTCGTTTTTTCCACGGTGAAATGCAATTTAATAAAGTTGAAGAAAACATTAGGCTGCTTTTCTTTATACTTACACAAGGAAGGAAAAAAAAAAAAAAAAAAAAACAACTCCCCAAAGAATGTCTCTCCATTAAAGAGGAAGGAAGCTAAGTCCTGGATGCCGTGAGGAAAAGGAAAATTAGCTTAGCGAGGCAGACAGACATTGCTTCCACCTGCTTCACTCAGGAAACGTGAAGTTCGCCAGCTCAGCTGTTATAAGGACGAAACCACCCCACAAGGGCGTCTGCACTTTGCTCTGCTGCAGAGATCAGGAAACAGGGTGGCCCTGATAGGGTTTGAGTCTGGGGAGAAAAGTCACAGTGGGGAGAGGAAAAAAGAACGTTGTACTGCATCAACATCACACCTTGTTAAGGACAACATCTATCATCCAGTTACTAGGTCTTCTCTGTTTCCCCTTTCTGATCTCCATGCATCCATTTTATGTTAAAACTAAGCAACTTTACCTTATGGATATTAGGAATGAGATTTTACACTGTAAGAAAGCAAGCCTGAGGGTAAATTATTCAAATCCCTGGGCACTTAGCAGAGAACAGAAGGTTCTCTCACAGTAGACAGGCACAGTCTATGATATGTATGACTACCACATCTGAAATCAAGGGAGACCTTGCGGGTCTCTGGCGTGTCAACTTGGAATGTGTAAAAGTGCTTGGGGGCGGTGTCATTTAGTGACTGACTGCGCAGCCTTTGGCTGCTCTGCTTGGGTTAGAATGTAGCTCCAATGTGTGATCCTGGTCAAGATCCTGAAGCCCTCTGCAACCTTCATTTCCTTGTCTGTAAATGGTGATAGTATCTCCTACCTCATACAGTGCTGCAAGGATGAAGTTAACACAGGTCGAATAATTAGAATACACTTAGGTCTTAGTCAGCACTGGCTATTTTTTTCATATTGGTTAGGGGTAATTCACGCTTTGAATCATAGAGAGTTAGGTTCATCACATGCTAAATGCCCTCAAGTAACCAATGGCTAAAGCACTAAGACAAAGATTAACGATCATAGAAGGTATCATAAGAAAAAATGTGAACACATGATAGAATGCATAAAAACAGAACACTACACCTGCTTATGCAATGGGGACTCTAACTCATTTTAGCAGTAAGTGTAATGTGTTTTTATAAGATTTACTACGCATTACTGGTTGGATTTTGTGAAAACACTTGCTCTGACTCAAACTGTTTGCAAAATAGATTTTATGTAAGAAAATAACTTTTCTATAAATAAGAAATCTGTATATATCTGATCAAATCACTTTTTCTTTTCTACAAAAATATGATTTTTTCTCTTTTCTACTGAGTATCGTGGTTTTGTTTGACAAACGTATTATCCGCTGAGAAAATTTTGGGAAGTTCAGTTCGATAGCAGCTCTTCCCTTACTTCTTCTTTTAACAGCAACAACAAAATCCTATTGTAATTCACCTTCTAGAAATTCTTTTTTTTTTTTTTTTTTCCGGAGTGGACGAGTTGGGGAGAGGGGTAGAGGGACAGAATCTCAAATCGTAAGCAGGCTCCACGCTCAGCGCAGAGCCCCCACATGGGGCTGGATCCCACCAATTCTGAGATCTTGACCTGAGTCCAAATCAAAAGTCTGAGTCTCAACCCAATGAGCCACCCAGGTGCCCCTAGAAACGCTCTTTGTAGGTAATGCATATGGCTGGTATTCAGTTCTGGAACTTTATGTGTTTGAACATCAAGTAAGGCAAAGTCACGCATATTTGAACTTCTGTGAAATCTCAGTAACAGAGAGAGAGAGACAGAGGGAGGGAGAGAGAGAGAGAGAAGACCAAGAAGGCCAATGGCAGAGAGGAGTAGCCTGAAAACACTGGCAGAGTCTGGGTTCTGCGCCCCTGCTATGTGGATCTCCACGTCAAAGCCTCCCTCTTCTCGCCATCATAGCTTCCAGACAGGCTGGAGTTAGTAACACCAGACAGCGCGGAGAGAGTGCTGCTCTATTGACTTGCCTCATCCTGTGCCTGGCAACATCTACAGCATACAGTTGGGGCGTGCTGCGCACAGACGTTCCGCACAGGGGACCATCGCTGTGGCAGGACCGCACAGAACCACACTGCCTGCTGTAGTGGGTTCAGGGCTGGGAGAACCACGAGCTGTCCTGTGCCACACCCACCAGCACGTTTAAAAGCGACTGACGGGGGCGCCTGGGTGGCGCAGTCGGTTAAGCGTCCGACTTCAGCCAGGTCACGATCTCGCGGTCCCTGAGTTCGAGCCCCACGTCGGGCTCTGGGCTGATGGCTCAGAGCCTGGAGCCTGTTTCCGATTCTGTGTCTCCCTCTCTCTCTGCCCCTCCCCCGTTCATGCTCTGTCTCTCTCTGTCCCAAAAATAAATAAACGTTGAAAAAAAAAAAATTAAAAAAAAAAAAAAAAGCGACTGACGGAACTTTGGGTCACTTTGGAGGAGTTAAAAATTAGGAAGCCCCGATGGGAAAAGTAAAAAAAAAAAAAAAAAAAAAAAAATCTATTCATCGTGCATAAACGCAACCCATTTATTAAAGAAAGTTGAAAATCTACATTGATTTAAATAAACGCTTAGCTTCCAAATTACGTGCAGCAGCTCGGACTTAATGAAATATTTATTCAAAATCAACAAACCGCCCTCTAGGAGTCTTTCACTATAAAGGCAAACATTTTACTTAGTGCACTTGATTGTCACCTATGGCAATCTTGCAGCCGGTCTAACATTAGGGAAACTGATTTATTTCAGATCAGGCCATTTAAATAGAATGTAACCTTGCCATACAGGTAAAAGCGCTTGCCCTTGGCTATTACTTAGCCTGACCACAGGGCTTTCTGGAAACAGCAAAAGCTTTATAAGTGTCAGCTCATGGCTAAATCAATGTTTATGCATGATGTACCTCTGAATAGCAGACACTTGCTGCCTGGAAGCTAAACAATGTTTTTATCTGTTTGCCGATTTCGGGTTCTTCCACAACTGCATGGAGTGTTACAAATCGCATTTAGTAACAATTATCTGCCGGTAGTTCATGAAAAGGAAAGTGGTGTGATTAATGAAAAGTGACACTCACCGATGACTTTGTCATGCCAGCCTCCTTGGCGAGAGTGCGTTCTCTGAACCCAAGTCTGGGCCCCTTTACCTTTACCAAGGTCAAGGGGAAAGCTAAGCGCCTGGCCGATGAGCTCCTACCAAGGCTCCGGTCAGACTTCACCATGCTCCTCTGTCTCAATGAACTGCAGGTAGGCAGTTAAATGGAATGACGCTGCCTTCACCTCGGCACGAAAGATGGGGTTAAAAAACAAAAGAGGATACGGTTTCTACTTCAATGTGTAAAGTATACAAGTTGGAAATTTGACACGGGCGTTATTCCCTATGTGACGAAATACACAAATAAATAAAGAGTTCAAAATTAAAGTTTGTGGTCCACACTGATCAGGTAATTCGCTCAACTTTCCTCCTGCAGAATGACAAACCGAACAAAAGATAGTAATTGCTACCATTAAGTGAACTTTTCCTGCAAAATTATAGTTCTTGTGACCAAAATAGTTCATCTTTTTTTTTTTTTTTTTTTTGAGGCTGTAGAAATACATCACAAAGAATACAGGTAGTGGGGGGAAGGTGATAATCTTGGATGACATTAAATATTTCATCAAGATTTCTAGGTTTCTCCCAAGTACTCAGTTTCAGTTGGCACACAGGCAAGAGGAAGTAAGTAACAATAGAATGAGATGAGAACTGAATGTATTGTATTAACTAAGAAGAAATGTCAAAGTCAAGGCTTAATGAGATCACATACAAAATATATTTCCTCCTCCCCTCATATCCCACCAATTTTAGCAGACTGAATCTTTCTTTGCATCAGGAATATTTACAGCTTCATTTAAGATGCAATTGATTCTTTTTAACTTGATTAAAATTAGGAAATAAATGTATTTCTGAGAAGAAAGATTACACTTCTTTTTGTCACTAACTTCTATTAGGAATGCTTTCTTGCAGAAAAAAAAAATGACTCTGAAATAAAATAAAAGTCAAACCTAGAACTGCTGACATTCACTTCAAGGAGGGCAATTTTCATGAGCATTTTTATTTTCTCACATGCATTCGGCACAGTGTAGCAACATTGTTCTACCCGGTCAATGCCGACTTGATTGGAAATCCTCACCGATTCGGAGTGTGAATGACAGAAGTCACCCTGGAGGGTCACTTTTAAACTTTTCAGGAGGGTTTGTGTATGAGGCTAGAGAAGTCTGTAGGAAGATTAAAACAAAACAAAACCAACAGACATACCTCATTAAGATACTACGCTCTCATTTGTCAATGATCATTTTTGTTTCAAGAAAAAAAAACTCCTCTTCAGAAGACTTGACTGTTAATGCTCCCCTGAATTTAAGTACATATTAGTTAAGCAGCCATTCATTAATTGTGGAGGTTAAACGACAAGGTGCTAATTGTCTCATAGGGCATATCCAATTTTCTTTCTGCAATTATTCAACTTCAAATAGTTTCTATAAGGAGTTGCTTTATTATAAAAAGGAAACAAAAGTTTGTCTGTGTGAGATGATGGTAGGAGATGTAGCTCTAATTCAAAGTCTTAAAAATGAAACGGCATAACTAAATACACTTTGAGCGCTTGGCCTAAATTCCCTTCTCAATTTAAAGGAAATCATATTTTGCATCTATCTCAGCTATGAAAAGTCCTCAGCTAATTATTTTCCGTAAGTTGTATAACGACGTGTTAATAATATAGCTTCAGTATTTTCTTATCATTCTTGCCCACAGGCCTGAAGCTTGATGGAGACTGGGGCCAACACACTGATCTACTCAGGCCCTCACATGACACTTTAAAGTTCTAACTCAACAGTCTTTATTCTTCTACCTAAAGGCAAATTTATTTTCCCATCACTTAATCTGCAGCAAATGAGTTTTACCTAAGCTCTGTTTCTCAACAAAACAAGTTAAATACAAGTAAGGTATTTAGGATACATACAAGGATATGTATGTATAATATATACAAGGATAAATACAAGGAAGGTACAGTTAATTGTGTATGGCATAAATAGTTGGAAATGACTTTTCCCTTATGACAGCTAATTAAGATGTACAGATAACTCCTAGGACTGGAAGCCACTGTCAAGATCGTCTTGATTATACTGGAAGGAAAATGGAGGTGCAAAGAAGTTAGGTGATGTGCCAAGATCTTACTGCCAGTTTTTGGCAGATTTGAGATCAGAATCTTGATCCGCTAGCTTCCATTACAGGGTCATACTCTGTCTCTGTCCCATACTGCCTTTCAGTGCAGAATCTTGAAAGCAAAAATATAATTTTATTAAGGTCATAGGGCTGCTGAATGAGATGGCTACTATTACGCAGTGCAGTTCCATATGTGGAGTATGCCAGGGGGGTTTCCTAAAATAAAGCTTCTCAGTACATGACTTATGGGCAATTTAAGTATGGGTAAGTTCCTTAGAAATATCTTTAAGACCTGGAATAGAGGGGCTCCTGGGTGGCTCAGTCGGTTGGGCGTCCGACTTCGGCTCAGGTCATGATCTCGCGGTCCGTGAGTTCGAGCCCCGTGTCGGGCTCTGTGCTGACCGCTCAGAGCCTGGAGCCTGTTTCGGATTCTGTGTCTCCCTCTCTCTCTGACCCTCCCCCGTTCATGCTCTGTCTCTCTCTGTCTCAAAAATAAATAAACATTAAAAAAATTTTTTTAAAAATTTAAGACCTGGAATAGACCATGGAGAGGATCAAGGATGTCTGGAATTAGATTTCGACAGTCCTTTGCTATACTTTGGCCTTGGACACCCTATTTATATCCTTGAGCCCTTGTGTCCTTATTCCCAAAGGAAGACGTATGAAGTTCTGTCTTAAGGCTTTTATTGTCTTTTTTTTTTTATGATTAAGACAAATAGTACCTTGCAGAGTAGACATTCAATAGTTGTTAGTTTCTTTCTCTTTCCTCTTAGAAATTAGCATTAGAGTGAACATAATCTAGTGGGAAATCTCATTATACTGCACATCTCACTTAACTATGTTTGATAATACAGATGCAAGGAAAAGATGACTTTGCAGTAATGGACTTCATGCATCTCATAGCTGTGAA
This sequence comes from Leopardus geoffroyi, assembly GCF_018350155.1. Lineage (NCBI taxonomy): Eukaryota > Metazoa > Chordata > Mammalia > Carnivora > Felidae > Leopardus > Leopardus geoffroyi. Next base: position 12,664,573 of record NC_059327.1, on the reverse strand, counting down.
GGGAACAGCTGTGAAGGGAACCCCAAACCTGGTTCTGTCAGCCAGGTATGACAGGAAAACCCACGTCCTCACCTGCAGACCTCCCTTACAACTCCGCAGGCCAGAACGAAAGACCAGGCCTATCCAAGGTCTACACAGAGCTCTGTTTGAAGATGCCTGACGTCATGATCCAGGCTTAGAAAATGTCCAGTAACAGGACACAGATAATGATTAGAAACGAGGGATCTTAATCAGTGGGAGAGGAGAGTCAGGAAGGTGAGCCACAAAAAGAGAAGTTAGTGGACTCCCCAAAATTTGTGAAAGAGAGAGAAAAAAAAGATGAAATCTGGCTTCTGATACTGCCCTTGTTTCAGACACTGTCCCCCGTTCTCCGGCATCCTGAGGATGCCACTCTGACTCCTACCTTTCCCTCTGTGCCTCGATGGAGTCGCGGTGCTGACGTACAAAGAGCCCTGAGGGCTGGAGCCAAACATTCTGAGTTCCGTCTGCCCCTGCGACTCACTAGCTGTCATCCTGGGCATCTAGGTTCTTGAGCCTCCATCCCTCGAACCATAAAATGAAACTCATAATAACTCGGTTTGGTTTGCCATTTACTGAGTGTGGTCCAGCACTATGAGCCAGGCTCTGTGCTAGGCATTGAGGTTATAAAAATGCATCAGATTTGGCCTTTTACTTCAGGAGTCTACCTAGCCAAGTTTTTCTCAGGAACACATGAAAAGAGATAAGTGCTCCACATGAGCTACTGTGGCATATAACGATAGGCATCTAAATCTGTGGTGTTATTAGCACACAATGTTTCAGGTTAATAAGCTTCTTGATAAGATTAGAGGGCATTCCTCTTTTAAAATTTTTGTAATGTTTATTTATTTTTGAGAGGGAAAGAGCGCAAGCAGGGAAGGGGCAGAGAGAGGAAGGGACAGAGAATCCGAGGCAGGCTCCAGGCTCTGAGCGTCAGCACAGAGCCCAGTGTGGGGCTTGAACTCATGAACTGTGAGATCGTGACCTGAGCTGAAGTCGGACGCTTAACCAAGTGAGCCACCCAGGCACCTCAGGGCATTCCTAATACATTCTTCATGTGCGCAGTTTATCACTACGGCCTTTGGGAGACAACTTCCCCTTTGTTCAATACACTGGTGAATAAATGTCAGGTAGTAAAGGAAGTATTGATGAGGGAGCAAGGGAGGGGCCGGTGAGGCAGCAGTGTTAAGAGATGTTGCCTTCTCCACTGTGTGCTATGACCCTACTAGTGACATGTTTTATCTGTAGAAGATTGCTACCGCACACGTTATAAAACTATGACTCTGTCAGCTAAACTGCCTCACTGTATTAGTTCTTAATGCACACTGATACCTGTAAGGTAAGCCCACCAGTCATCATTCACCACGTCGCATTGTCATGAAATGCCAAGATGATAGTCTTAGGAAAGGCAAATGCATGTCCGGCTTCAGGGAGCTCATTTACACATGGCTTTTCTTTCCATGATTGTTCTAAACAAAATTTTCAGAATACGAAAAATATTATTCAGACTTGCATCGGAGTGCCGTTTTAACCCCCCACATTAAAAAAAAAAAAAAAAATCTTTCCTTAAGAAAGTGCTTAGCTTGTAAAAACAACACAATCAGTGTTACTGACTTCTCCCTGGCGTAAACTGTCTATTCTCTTGATCAAGCTCGCAATTGGCTGTGGCCGAGTCTCCATTACATGCCTGGTAAACAGTTTTCAAAAATAGATAAGTTTTATTAACCTACAAAATTACCTACGCTGCTTACCGAATTACTATATTAACATAAAAGGATTTTTGCCTATTCTGCCTCAGAACCCGGAAGTCTTTCCAATGAAAGCAATTATCCCCCGTCCCAAAGAAGATACGAGGAAGCAAATGTATAAGGCAACTCTATCTTCAGCATCAGTATGGGAAGTAAAATCATCCTCTCTGAACATATAATAGGGAGTGGGAGGGGATATGTCAGCGGGAGGAAAGAAAGCAAAGTTGAGTAATCAACTAAAATCTCAAGATTTCATTATTTTGCTTGCTCTTCTGTGAAATCCCAAAATATTAGAAATACTTTGTTTAAATATACAGTAACTAATAAAAACACATTTGAATGCTACATTTAATTGATTTGGGGATTACCCGAGGTTTTGAATTGTTCACATCACTGCTCCCATCCCTTGGGTCTATTACTCAAGAGTTGAATCTATTTGCTAAATTGTCTTCAAATAAATTCTGGATTATAAGATGATGTTGGAGTCTGAGGGAGAGAGAGACCATCTTTAGCTATGTGTTTTTCCCAGACATTTGGGGATCAGATTATTCTAATAATTACCTAATTAATAGAACAGATAATTTACTGGCAAAATTGCTTATTAAGCAAATGTCATTTCCCAGGAGGTTGAAAATAACTGGCTAATTACCATAAATAGAATGATACGAAATGATCATTTCACCGATTTTTGTATTTTCCATGTTTTCCGAAGTGAGCAAAGTGCTGACAATAGAAACAACATCAAGTTAATTGACCGACATCTTACTGATGGGTTGGGTTCAAGAGTATGGAGAGCATATCATCGACTTTGCAGTAGTTTGGTTTTGAAGTTAAAGAGACAGAGAGGCAGTTGGGATAATACTAAAGGTGAGGGTAATTTTCTTCTTTCTAGAATGGCAAACTCTTTAAATCACAAAGCAGCTAGTGATAAACATTGTATTTTCTCTAAACAGATAACAAGAACTGAGTAAGAGAGAAGGTTGGGTTGAGCAAACTGGTGGTCCGTAAAGCAAAGCTGTGTGTATTTCATTCCCAAGGTCATCTTTCCCCTTTGGTGGGGTGACATGAATGCTTCTACTACACCCCAAGTTTCCCTCTCCTTCAACACTGTATCTTCATTATTTATTTACTTGTGGATACCCCCAACTAGCTTCTCAGCTCCTTAAAAGTAGGGATTATATCTCATTCACCTTGTTTTCTTAGATCTAACACAGGAGTGGGTGCTCAGTAATTGTCTGTGTTGCTATACATAGTTAGGCACTAGACTTGAATAAAGTTTTTAAAACTTTAATTGATAAATGTATTTGCTATTTTATAGTGACACCTGGAATCTATAGCTGACCTGATGGACCTGATGATCAAATCTCTGTTCATTCTGATACAGGCTGAGTGTGTGTGTGTGTGTGTGTGTGTGTATGCGTGCACACGCATGCAGAGGTCAGACACTAACTTATTTTTACTTTATTCCCCCCGATAACAACAGCTAATCTCTACTGAAATCTTACCACATTGTAGGCACTGTCGTAAGGGTTTGGCACAATAGAATAATCACATGTAATACTCTAAATAATCTTTACAGATAGGTATTATTATTATTATCCTATTTTTAGATAAAGAAGTGAAAGCTTAGAAAGATTAAATAATTTATTCAAGATGCCCAGGCACTCTGACTATAGGCTTTGTGCTCTTAATTACTATACTTGGATCACCCTAGAATATCATCACGTTCCGAAAACAGAATACAAATTAATAAAATAGCACTGTCCAGCGTAGGTTTGCTCAAGAAGATCTAATCAGCCAATCAGATTTCCACGGGTGCCTATTACATGTGAAAAATTCTCATTCTATTCCATGCGGGGGGAAGCAAATCTAAGTCCCTCTGCCTAAAGATAGGATTTCCAGGGGAACCATGCTGATGCCGAACGAGGCACCGTGGTGAGCTCTCAGAGGGAGTGCTGAGTAATTCTGCCCAGACTCCCACGACAGGACTGTACTCAAGCTCCCGAACTCTGAGCTCCCGGAGCTGCAAAATGAGGACTCCTGAAGATTCCTTTTCTTTCCCTGAGAACAAAAGTAATTCAGCTCTCCACTTCTTTTCCAAAGTCAAAGTCAGGAGACCACTTAACAGCACTCTTCCTGGTTGGCTACGCGTTTCAGTCATGTATGATGAGCATACATCAGGCGCTCTGGGCCATCTCCTCTGGGTGGCTAAGGAATGAACTGTCAGTGGTAATTAACACACAAAAGAAATAAAAATTATGGATGATGGATCTGATTAGAAACAAATAAACCTGACAGGTCACCTCTGAAGGCTTGACAAGTCTCTCAGACAAGTCCCAGAAAAATGAATATTTTGGCTTTTAATCCAGCGAGCACAACTGCACACATTTGACATAGGATATTTCAAACGACGAGTTCACCCTTAACTATAGTGCAGTTTACATATTGTGTTCAGTTAACATAGTTACATATGGTAGTTTGTTTGGGGCATGCCTGGGTAGCATAGTCAGTTAAGCGTCTGACTCTTGATCTTGGCTCAGGTCACCATCTCACAGTTTGTGAGTTTGAGCCCCACCTCGGCGGGGAGCATGAACTGTTGGTGTGGAGCCTACTTGGGATTCTCTTTCTCTCCCTCCTTCTGACCCCTTCCCCCCAACAAAAAACAAATTAAAAACATTAAAAAAAAAACCCTTGTAGTTTGTTTGAAACCAAAGGGTTTGGTACCTTTGATCTGCCAGCAAAACAGCAGGTGTGGGGTGGGGACAAGGATAATGGTGCTTTAGGACTCCTCTGTCCGCCCACCTCTCCCTTGGCCCTGGAAGGAATTCCTAACTACCCAGAGCTCTCCTTTGCAGTTTCTCTTCGAGAACTCAAGTCCTCAAGTAGTTTCCATGTCCTACCCTCTCCAGCTTCTATGGCAAATTGGCACAGCTGATCTCAGCCAGCTGATGGGAGGCTAAATCTTACCTCAGGGGCTTAATGATATTATTAAGTAAAAAGAAGAGAGGTGAAAAAAAAAGAAGAGAGGCAAATTACTAATAATAGCGTTTCAGTAGCAGCAAAGACCCCCTGATGCCCCTTACATCATGTTGCACATGCTTGCCTACCTGGTCCAGCCACGGATCCGAACCTGTCTAATATCTCTGATACTACCAACAGTATATTAATATTTCCCACGTAAATCGCCTGTGGTAATGGACACAAGGGCACACATTTTCACAAGGGTTGTAATACCAAGCTAAATGCGTGGATTATGTGTCGTAAGAGCAGTGAAGTAAAATCCATATGCCGACGGCCTCCATCAGTGCATGGTTCTGTGATGAACCTTTTGTTTTCAGGTGCAATGCTCAGTTAACAAGCATCTTACTAGAACTTTGATCTGGTAATTACCTTGAACATGAGACTACACCCTTAAACCTTAAAACATGACACGGTGTGGTGTTCCGCAAGGATCGCGGAGCCTCTGACATCGTGCACATTAGACTTTCAGACTTATAAACGATAGAGTGTAAGACCACACAGCAAAAATTAATTGTGTATGCCAAACACTTATCCAACAGTGACTCTTTTGCGGAATGCTTGAATATCTTTACTTGAGAAAAATTTGCCAAGTTGATTATAAATGTGATATCTTACCTCTTAATACATTTTACAATTTGCACATAATGGTTCCAAGGGAACTTGTAAACCATAGTAAATCATAAAATTCATTTTGCTTTGCATCAATTCATTCATCCATGCACCCACTAATCACCTCATTTCAAAATTCAATAAACCTAAATACCTGGATTTATGATGCTTTGTCAGAATTAACAAGGGAATATCAACAATGTGGAATTAGAAGTCTATTGCAACTTAAAGACAAGCACCTAGTTGAAAACAATTAAAAAGACTCAGCAGCAATAATTATATCCACAGTGTTAGCAAATAAAATAAATTAAAACTGATTTAATTTCTGCTCTGGGAGATGGGGGAAGCACAGAAAAGCCTTAATTTAGTCAGTTAAAACACTGAAGTTGTTTGAAGCAAAACTTTAAAGTGATGATGAACTGGAGTTGTGGTATTAACAGTTCTTAACGGTGAGTGAAATGTACACACCGGTATATTTTTAAGGACGTTTTGGTTGGGCACATTGTATAATGGTCACAATAGCTCTTGAAATTCTCGTTTTCCTTAAAAGAATTTTGATGGTGAATGTTTTATTGTGGGATTTATTTGTATAAAGGCACTTGACATGCTATTAAAATACATAGTAGGAAAACACACACACACACACACACACACACACACACACACACCTTCCACTTAAGATGCATTGAAGTACAGTTCATGGAGAGGGCCCCTCTTTGCTAAAACTGCATTTTGACACACACTTGTAAACGATGTCATTTACCTTCTATCTTAAACAATAGCTCTGTTAGAGAAAAATGTCTATAATGTTGATATGAAATGTGTGGTCTTGTGCATGTGTGTGTGTGTGTGTGTGTGTGTGGCATGCACACACACACATGCATATGGGCGTGCACACACACACACACACTCAGCTCATATTCATTCCTTTGAGTTGATGAGACAGAGAGGAAAAGTATAATTATGTTTGATTCTTCGTTCAAAAATAAAATCTGGAGGCATCAGATAAGCAGCTGCTCTTAATCATTGTCTCTCGGAGCATATTTAAGTTAAAATAATTTCTCTGTTAATAACAGCGGATGCTTTTGCCTTTCATTTTCAGTGTTTCCTTAATAATTTTTTTGCAAACCTAAAATTATATACAAAAGAAAAAATAACATGCATGAAGATGCATGGAGCATTTAGTAAAGACAAAGCAAAAGGCTAGAGCAGTCATATATTTTTCTATAAAAAGGCCTAAAGAGGTATCCAATTGTTAGAGTCACAAAAGGTCTATATGGTCCTCTTGCCCCTTTAATTAAATTCTTAGGAGTAATCAGATGCAAAATGACAAATGGCAAGAAGAGAACATACCACTGCTGAATAATTTTATCATTTATACCTATAACTGTCAATCCACGGAGGGCTATTTTTTATATGTCACCTAAATCATACAAGCTGGTACCTTTTTCTGTGATTCATGTTAGCCCTGCTCTATGATTTACTGCTAAATTATTTCCCTTCTCTTTCAGGGAATTTTTTTATCTCCTTTCTGTGATTAATCTCTCTGGTTTGAATGAGCAAAGCTTTTTAGATGAGTGAGTGTCACAATTTCGTTGAGTATAAATTTTTTCAGTATGATTTTTTATACATATGTTTTTTTTAATGTGCTCAGAAAAGACAATTATTTATTTAAAGGCTTCTATTTCCATTAAAAAAAATCCCTGTCTACCTCTGTTATGCATTCCAAGCTTTTCTTCCAGAAACAAATGGTCTTTGCTTTGACAAGATGTGGTGACAATGGTTATTGGCAGTGATATCACACAATCACAGAGCGTTTTCACAAAGTAGATGGTCCTGGTATGAGTGATGTAAGACCACAAGATATCTTGATGTCTTCTTTCCTCATGTGAGAGAGTGCTAAATTGTGTGTGTGTGTGTGTGTGTGTGTGTGTGTGTGTGTGTGTGTGAGAGAGAGAGAGAGAGAGAGAGAGAGAGTGTGTATTTGGGTGAATGCACTCACGTGTGTGTGCTTTCCTGCTGGTTCTTAAATGCTAACAGGCCTGCCCTCTGTGTGAATGACTAACACATTAGTCCCTGAATTTTAGTCTTTTGAAGAGAGGAAGCAGATGTGTTAAACTGCTTTAATGAGCCCCATCAACTAGACTCTGTTGCCATATTAGATGCCTGGGAATCACATTTTATTTTGGATTGCCATGTCCAATATGTACATGGCAATCTTTCTGAAGGCAGTTGACAATGCTTCTCCACCACACACCTTCCACATTTTTTCTCCCTTCTTTTACTAAAAATTTTTACCTCAACTTTTCACATTTATGTACCTAATGCTTCTGTTTCTTATGGAATCAATCAACTTGTCTTAGTTGTGGAATGTGTGCCACCAACAAAACACATTTAGCCAGCTTCTTTTTTTTTTCTTTTAGTTCATCAAGCCTTCCCCATGAAAGCTCCTTATGGATTATTGCGTGACTTTTATTCACCTTCTCTGACTTTGTCCTTTCTCTAGTGAAAGGCTGAAAGGAGGATGTCCTCAAGGAGTCCATTTTTTTTTACATTTTTTTTTAATGTTTATTTATTTTTGAGACAGAGGGAGACAGAGCATGAACGGGGGAGGGTCAGAGAGAGGGAGACACAGAATCTGAAACAGGCTCCAGGCTCTGAGCTGTCAGCACAGAGCCCGACGCGGGGCTCGAACAAGGAGTCCATTTTTAAATACAGCAGAGGAAGACCATGCCTTAACTTTACCAAAAACTGGATTATCCACCACTGAGTAATCTGACTGTGTATCATTACTCCACCTGCTCCCCCTGGCACTACTTCTCTAGAATCATCAATATTGTCAAGAGAACCCTGGATATAGGGGAAATACCTAGGTATGGAGTCTGGGCTCAATGAAAGCTAATTCTCTTTCCTTTCTTGTGCCTTTGGATCTGAAGACCCAAAAGAGAAATGATCTTTCCATATATGGCTTTTCCAAGTTGGATAAAAATTCTAGTTGGCTCACATAAGTGCTAGATATCCATCCATCAATCAATGGACCAATCAAATATCAAATTTGGTTAGATAAAAGCAATCACCTCTAGAAATCAGATTTTGTACAAACAAAACAAAACAAAACAGCTATGTGCTCTAATTTTTGATGACTTTTGCTCTATCAAAAGTAGTGACATATAACCCCGAGATTCTTTACAAAAAATACTGGAAAGTGGAATTTTAAAAACAAGAACTAGTCACCCACAGAAAGAATAATATATGGGGGCAGCACTATGTCCTGCAGTATTCATGTGCATTCATTCATTCGCTCTTCAACACAGCCCTACGGTTCTCTGCATTGGGCTATACATGTGGATTTAAAGATAAATAAAATTTATGTGTGCCAAGGAGAACGAAGAGAAAGCAGCGAAGTGAAGGTGGAAGAGAGAATTTGATATATCCACACTTTGGGGCCAAGTGTTAAGCTAGAGCACAGTGAATGCAATCCTGTGAAAGGGAGAAGTGGATTGGAAACAGAAACGACAATCTGGTATTTTTCAGGAACTTTGTTGTCTTGTATCATCTTGCTCAATAGTTGAAGACAGGCACTTAAACCCTGAGTATTGCAGTTTTTCCTGTCTGGGCTACACTTACTCAGGGACATATACACATACTTTGTCACAGGATGCCTTTTCAAGAAAAAAAAAAAAAAGTTTCCCATTGTCCATTTTACAACAGGAAATGTTGAAGTCAGATGCTCAGTGGACCACAGTGACATTTATGGGTCAAGATGCACATTCAAATGCAAGTTGATTTTCACAGTAGGGGACATGACACACGATGACACCTACTGGCAAAACCCTTAGGGCCCAACTCTGAACAAGATCAAAACCAGTGTTTTAACAACAGACTATAGCACACGAATCGGTTTCTATCTAGAGAAAAACCTAACTTGGTTGAGTGTGCTGACATGGGTTGCACCCAAAGCACTGATTTTTCTCCCCTCCCCCCCCCACCCCAGTGATTATCTACGTAAAAAAAAATCAAATTTCTTTTGTGAAATAAGTGGAATGAGATGGAAATTTTAAGAAAGAATTAGAATTAGGTGAAGAAGCTTCCCCAGTGAACAGATTTACAATCATGTTCCACTGTGGGTTAATGAGTACATTTATTCGAGTTAAGACTGTGACAATTTGCAAGAATTGTATGAAAGTGATTACAGTGATGATTGCAACGGTCCCTGTACGCCAGCACACTCATATGTCAAAAATTTAGGGAGTTCATTCACAGCTACTGAAGAATGACCAGAAGATGATTATTTTGCTTTCTTGAGTGTGGGTTTAACCTATGTAAATCACTCACAGGAGCGCAATTTACAGTAGTACATGGTAAGTGTTCAGTGTATGTTTGTTACTTTTATTTACAGAAGATGTCTAATGGTTCTGTGGGACATTGAAAGACTGTATTATTCAAAACATTATGAACAGTTAAGTCAAAGGAAATACACAGGGTAGGTCTCAGAGTGGCCTACTGTTTGACGATAGCCTCCGCCGATCAGATATTCGCGGTAACTCAGGAATTAAGTAGAGGAAAGTCCTAACTCCATCCCAAGTAGGTGAAGGCTTCATGGGAATTTCTGACACGAAACAATTCAGGGTCGAGTCTCTGAACACCACTCCGAGCAAGACATGCCTCCTGACCTTCACCTAGGCTGGGAGAGTCTACAATGGTTTGCATAAGCTAGCAGTCAACAGTCATCACCAACGTGCACACACTGGTGACTTCCTCGTGGCATGGACAAATACATAAAAACAAGCCTTGAGGAAACTTCCGCAATTTTTTATTGACGTTATTTAGGAAAATAATAGAAAGGCCAGCTTCTATTACGAATATGCAGCTGTGAAGGGGAGAACAAAGGAGACCAGCTACTTTGAGTTTCTAAAAAAGTTTATGTGATCTTCACGGCAAAGCTAATTTTGATGAAATGGAAATCACTATATACCCCACAGATTAGTCATTAGAGAGTGGGATTAAATAGTTTCATTACAAGGCAAAAAAGGAACAAAATAACCACTAAATAATAGTCATTTTCAGTAACAGCTAGCCCTAATGTCTTTCTACTAACACATGTAATGGTCAGCCTTATTTAAATTGGTATTCTTCTTCCATTATATGACTATTAAGTGGTTTAATAAAATTTTATTTTGAAGGTCTATAAAATCACTAATTTGGCATGACAGGGCATATTTCTAAAACTCATTCCATATGTAAACGCTATGCTTCTCTTTCTTTTAATAAGAAGGACCAGAGTAGCAGCATATAAGTGATTAGTGAGGCAGAGATCGCTTTTTTATAGAAAACAATTATTCATTTAGTGAATGGAAAAAATGAAGTTCAAAAGAGGTAGAAAAAATAAATCTAGTTTGTTCTAGATGAGGAAGCATTTTCAGTATTTTGTAGGCTATCCTTGATCAGAGCATAGAGACAATTATGTGAGTTTTCTACCTTAAAAAATTACAGCAGTTATCAAAATAAAAAAGGGACTTACTAAATGGTTTCCATAAAAGATAATAAGTGGACGAAATAAGAAGTGGACACAACTACTTCACAAATGTAGAGGCATTAATTTTATAACATCACCTCTTTCTTTCTCTAATGTGTCCACACACACATTGCCTCTTCTGCTAAACTGTAAAATCTTTTAAGACCAGGAGCCGTGCCTTACTTATCTGCGAATTTCCATAACATCTAGCATAGAGCTTTCCACATAATTGTGCTCAATAAATGTTTATTGAAGAAGGGAAGAAGGCTATGGGGAACTTTTGTCCTTTAAATTATGTTCAAACCAGACAGCCTGAAATATCAAGTTCTATCGTAGGAAAAGCAATTTTAGTTTTTCTCACTGAGGGAAAAGAAGAAAAATATTTCTCACTCAACAAAAGTTAAGTGGCACTGCTTGAAAAACAGACTAAAAGAGATCTCCATAGTATCCTTCTGACATAAGGCATGATCTCAAGGAAAATGTTGTGCTGAGAAGTTGAGGATGATCCTAAAACATTTAGCGGGGAGATCTTGTTCCCTGGTATTTATGCCGTCAGGGTGGTGGGTAACACACACTGGTATTTGAATCACTCTACTGTGTGTAGCTGCAGACTTCCAAGCCATCGGTGCTAGAGTCATTGTTTATTGTGCTTCGCCTACAAAGATGAGTAAAACTAGTTTGCCAGAGCTCAGCAAAGGGCATGGTGACTCAGAAGAATATGCATATGGGTTCAACCTGGTTGACTTTCATTTGCCAGCCTGCATTTTGTCTCCCATACCAAAACTCCTTCTACGGCTAAAATGTCAGAACGATACAGACAAATACTAACCAATACCCTGAGAACAAGATTTTAAAAGTTACAGTTAAATCTGTTTCCTAGTAACACCCACTGGTGAATGAGGAAACGCAAAGGGATTTCACAGAGCGATTCTGACACCGGCAATCTCTGAAAAACTTCTATATATTTTAGGAAACAATTCGACTTACCATTAATTACATGCTGCCTCTCCAGCAACAGAGGGCACTCAATCACATTTGCCAAGTCAGAAACTCATTTGTGGGGTGAGTGGGGGGGGGCAGGGTGGGAATTCATCATTTGACATGATTCTGGTTTGCTCTTCACATGTTATTCAGTTTGGATTAGTCTTGTACCTTTGGAGATCTTCTCACACGATGATCTGTGAGTGTGAATGTGAAAACTTCTAACCACCTTGTTGAGATATCACTTCTAAAATGTGTCTGGGAACATTGAAAAAAAAAAATCAATGATGCACCTAGAGTAATTGGATGTAGATTTTTTTTGAACGTTTATTCATTTTTGAGAGACAGAGTATAAGCGGGAGAGGGACAGGGAGAGAGGGAGACACAGAATCCGAAGCAGGCTCCAGGCTCTGAGCTGTCGGCCCAGAGCCCGACGTGGGGCTCGAACTGAGGAGCCGTGAGGTCATGACCCGAGCCGAAGTAGGAAGCCCACCTGACTGAGCCACCCAGATGCCCCCTGGATGTAGATGTAATCAAACATTACAAATGCAGTGACATTAATGAAGTGATATCAACCTCTTGTTTGTACTTATAGCAGTCCCAACCAACTTGCACAGGTATCTGCGATAATGTATTGTGCATCTGTGGGCATGAATTTTAGCCGTGAATACCTGAAATCTGAAGTTTCACCTCAACTTCTGCTCTGGAAATATGCCATTAATGGGACACAATTATGTAATGTTAGATCTAGATGACCAACACATGCTATTTCAACAAATAAAAATCTTCACCAGAAGAGGAATACTGCATACTGAAACACTGAAAACTAGAAATAATTTGAATCACATTTCACACATTTAATGGTCTCCTAGCATCTTCTTAGCTGACTACTTGTTTTTAAAAATAAGCATTTGTTTATATCCTTTATTCTCCAAAGAGGAATGGAGGATTGCATACACCACTTTTTCTTTTCCTTCATCTGAAAACATCACTGAAATCAGTCCGTTCCTATAGAACAGTGATTCTGCTGGTAGAGTTAGATTACCCATGATGCATAGCTCTGGAGGCACAGTGTATGTTTTCATGCATTTTGGGATTGCTGAAGATGTCACTGACATCACCACTTTCATTTTCTTTTTTTTTTTTTTCAACGTTTATTTATTTTTGGGACAGAGAGAGACAGAGCATGAACGGGGGAGGGGCAGAGAGAGAGGGAGACACAGAATCGGAAACAGGCTCCAGGCTCTGAGCCATCAGCCCAGAGCCTGACGCGGGGCTCGAACTCACGGACCGCGAGATCGTGACCTGGCTGAAGCCGGACGCTTAACCGACTGCGCCACCCAGGCGCCCCTCATTTTCTTTAAAAACATATTCCTGGGGCTCCTGGGTGGCTCAGTTGGTTAAGAGTCTGACTTCGGCTAGGTCATGATCTCTAGGTTCATGGGTTCGACCCTGGCATCGGGCTCTGACTGTGCTGATAGCTCAGAGCCTGGAGCCTGCTTCAGATGCTGTGTCTCCCTCTCTCTCTGCCTCTCCCCTTCTCACACTCTGCCTCTCTCTCTCTCTCTCTCTCTCTCTCTCTCTCTCTCTCTCTCTCTCTCAAATAAATACACATTTTAAAAATTAAATAAAATAAATAACACATATTCCTTACATTTTCACACAGATTCTCAAGCAACCCTGCAAATGAGTAAGATGTGAAAACATTAGATTAAAAGTCACAGGATTTTTTTTCTTTTTACGTTGAGAAGAGGGTGGGGGTAGAAGAATAGGAAGGCAGCAATAAGGAAGAGGCTTGTGTATTTCTCTAAAAACGGTGGATTCTTAAGCCTAACTTCTTTATCTCTACTATGTTCAATGAAAGAATTGGGCTCTGGCTCCCGATCTGGTTTTCACTCAGCCACCCTCACTTCCCCTCCCACAGACATCCTTGCAAAATCTTGAAAGGAATTGGGGGTGTACTCGTGGAAGGCAGGGGTTAGCATAAACAAAGACCCAGAAATAGAAGCCTGCACGGAGTACACGAGGAACTCTGAGCAAAGCAGTCTACCTGGACTTCTAAGCCGGAAACTGCCTAGACTTATCCCAGACTCGTTTCTCCTATAATAATAACCAATAGCTGCTAAGTGCTTCCACGCGCTAGGCATTATGCTAATTTCTTTATGGGTTTAACCTATTTGATTTCACATAAGGAACTTTATGAAGAAGGCATTAGGCTTAGATTCTGCCTGTGGAAGGAAGGAATCGATCAAGTTGTGTGCTCAAGGTCTACCCAGGCGGGGGAGAACCTACCTCACTCATGACACGGGCACTTAACGCCCATGTTGTATTGTGTGTCACAGCCAGAGTGGGGTCTGTCATCAGGCAGACTCTTCTTCCGTTCCTACTTTTGAGGCCTGGGGCCACACATCCTTCCGTTCTGCCGGACTTTTGCCTTGGACACATAACTGGATCTTTCATCCGACCACAGCACATCTTCTGATTCAATCACTCTACCCGCTCCCTGCTTTCTAAGGTGGAGGGACTCAAAGTGTGGTCTGACCATCCGGCAGCATCAGCGTCACCTGGGAACTTGGAGAAACACAAATTCTTGGCCCCAACCCCCAAAAGAAGCAATTAAAACATTGGGGGATGGAGCCAGCAATGGGCATTTTAATAACACTTCCAGGCGATTCTGACACACACTGAAGTCTGAGAGCCGCTGGTGTGCAGCAAGAGATTCGAGGAATATTACAACCTAGGAGTGTGCATAGGACAGTGGATAGAAGTGTTAGATTCGGAGGCAGACTGCTTGATGTGCATCTTTGTGCCAACAATGACTGAGACCCTGGTCGGGTCACGACCGATTTTCAGTTTTCTTGTCTATAAAATGGGGATGAGTTATTTAACAGATTCTATGTGACGATCAATTAACCACAGTTTTATGCCTGGCATATGATGAGTGCTCAACACATACTAGGGATTATTATGGTATTTGTGATTATTGATTCTCTAACTTTATTTCCGGCAGGAAATTCCCTACATCCAACTTTCAATGTCATCCTCGTCCAATTCCCTGTATTGGCTCAAATGTACCCCGATCTGCAGCTCCTGTCTCTGGGCTGCTGCCTCTTTATCTGAAATGTTTTTCCTTCTTTCAGTAGTCTTGTCCCTGCACCAGAGACATTTCTGTTTGTCATTCCAAACCAAAGCAGAGAAATCACTTCTTTTGGGAAAACTTGTGGAACTTTCTTCTCTTAATAGATTCAGCCCATCACTCCCTTCTTTCTGCCACTTCCAACCCCTTTACTTTTATTGTTATGTTCCTGACGCTGTCTTATAATTCGCTTCGTATCTACATCTGCTCTAGACCTTGAGCTTTCCCCGGTTGTATATCTTCTCATTAGAGTATCTGTCCTCTCTAACTCTGCCTGGTCGATACTTGATGAATTTTTAAAAATTTGATTGCATCTGCAAAGACCTTAATAACCGTAAGCGGCATAGTGTCTTCACTAAAAGCAAAAACAAACAAAATACATTGTGCCTAGTTCACGCAACACTTGTCACATGGGATCACTTGGCTTATCATTTCAGGTTTGACACTTTTCCTGCACCATCTGCAGAAACTTCATTCTACTCCGGCAGAGCTTTGATTTTAGCCCCTGCGGTAGGTGTGGAGGATCCTCAAGGACTCCGTCAGCAGCCCGCTGTGTCGCCCGTGAGGCTCCCAGCTGCCCCATTCTTGGGACAGTCGCCCTCTTCTGAGGTGGGTCACCTTGACCATCCAGGGGCTGACCGTGACCAGGGATGCAAAAGGCTGGCCCTACAGACTGGAGGAGGGGAAGACCATGGTGCAGAGGTTTGGTTTACGCTCTAGATACACCTGTGGGTCTGGCTAAGACTAGATTCGCCTGAGCCCACATCTTTGCTCAGCTCTTTCTCCTTCCCCATCCTGTTGGCAGGTTTTTCTGGAAGAACATCCCCCAATGAACCATGAACTCTTGACTTCCGTCCCAGCTCCTGTTTCCAGGGAGCCCCGCCTCAGACAATCTCGTTTTTCTGGCCGAGGAGCTGAAGCTCAGTGAGTGTTTGTTAGGAGACCACACAGATGCTGGAGACAAAGCCCGGACACAAGGGGGTAAGGATCACATCTCATCTCTGCACTCTCCTGCACCCCCATAGGGGGAAAGTCACCCAACCTCTCTAAACCACACTTGCTCCATTTACAAAAAGGGAATAAGTGATTATACCCGTCCTATCGACCTACAGAGTAGACGCGAGGTTCAAGTAAAATAATGATGGTGAAGACCATTATAAAATATAAAGCCTTAAAACTTGAAGGGGCCTCTTCTGTTCTCTAATAAGCAACCATTATCTGACTTCTCCTCCAACTTCCTATTGTAAGAATCTCTGAATGTCACCCTCAGTATCTCAGGATTGCCTGCTCCCCTGCAGCTGGGAGTCCGTGCTGGGTGCCCGCTACAACACGAAGGGGAGGGAATCCTGCCCTTCGTCCACCCGACCTCCAGCACTTAATCACGTCTGGTTAGAGTTTGTGCTCACTCTTCCTCTGTCACACACCCCAAGTGAACTTCCCTATGGAGATTTTTTTCTTATGTAATTTTACTGTACTTATTTCTGACTACTCTTCCCATCTACCAAGGTCATTTAAAAGCCCGGTCATATCAGATGCGGTACAAGTTGATCTCACGTATGCGTGCATCTATGTACATATATATATATATATATATATATATATATATATATATATTTATTTATTTCCCCATCTGGGCAATGATATTTTGAATCCGATCCAAAAGCAAGTCCAGTTACTTTTATTTTAAATAACAGAGGTCATGTCCGAGGTTCACACAAAACGTCAGTGTCTATATGTAGGAAGGTCACGGGATCGACTGTTTTAACAATCAACCAGTCAACTGGGTGAAACAACGGCTTTTTCATACTTTTCACTGACTGACTGGTAAGCTGCCTACAGATGCAAACTTAAAGGGGAAAACAAAGGGAAAATGTCTTGGAAAACACTGGCTGTCGCTGAACAGAAGATCTCCACAAAAAGGGAAATTCAAAGTAAAGGCTCTGGCCGGTTTAATGAGGTTTCTAGTTCAATGATAGAAACAAGCCTCTGTAGCTGTGACAGAACACTTGCTTACAAGGACTTCTTGTTGGACCATTTATTGAATTCTCTTTCTGTTAATCGTCGATTTGAATGATATTGTGTTCCACGTTAGGGCCCTCAGTACCAGTCATTGTGAAGTGTGTGATATTCCATGTCCAGGAGGTTTCAAGACCGGCGCAATATTGTTACAATATATTTTTCTTAAATTCAATTAAATGGACGGTTGATCCTCTCTAGATGACATGTTGTGTAAATGGCATCCAGCTTACACTTGGACATGATTAACTGAGTTAGAATGCAACAAGCCATTCAAACTACATCTCACATGTGCAGATGATTTTGGAAATAATGATTAACGTATGTGTAGTGTTTCATCACGAAATTAAAATATTAACATTAATTTTAATACTAATATTTTAAGATGTTTAGAAAAATAACCCACTTTGGGGGCACATGGGTGGCTCAGTCAGTTAAGCGTCTGACCTCAGCTCAGGTCATGATCTTGTAGTTTGCGAGATCAAGCCCCACATCGGGCTCTGCAATGACAGTGCAGAGCCTGCTTGGGACTCTCTCTCTCTCCCTTTCTTTCCCTCTCTCTCTGCCCCTGTCCCACTCACGCTTTCTCTGTCTCAAAAGAAATAAATAACCTTGAAAAAAAAGAAAGGAAAGAACCTGCTCTATGTTGTATTTCATCTGTACCAAAGGGGTGGGAACTATGCCCCAAACCCAACTTTTGCATGTGTATTTCCTTCTCACAGAAATGGAGAGCATTTACTTGATAGATAGTCATGAGTTAGTAATTCCTTGAATCATGAGTATCCTAAAGCGGAAGTAATATTTTTGGTAGAGTGAAGAAAATTTCTGGACTAGACAAAGTGAGCACTGGCTGACTTTATTGTCAAGTTACTTATAAAGAAAGGAGATCTCATCTAGGCAATAAAGAAAAAATACCTGCTAGTTGTGGATAGTAAAAACAGTACTCACACAGTAATGGCCAACTGGAACCCTAAGGCTTTCCGGAATTGAGCAATTTTAGTGATAAATGCCTTGAGAACAAGGGAGAAAAAGTCTCTGGTGTTCTTTACACCTGCATATGATCACTCGAGTGGTTTTTTCCAGAGAGATGGAAATCTCAAGGTCCAGTTAAATGTTAAAAATAGAACTGCTCTTTTTATTATTTTTTAAAAGCCAAAATGCAATAATCTCTTTACTCATTTCAATTAGGCCACTTCTCAATCTTGGCAGACCATAGGATTTGCCTGGCAAAGTATTTTTCAAATGCAGCATCCTCTTTCTCTCTTCTTATCTCTGTCCCATCAGGGGTTGGAAATTTTGCACGTGAACTCTTTCCCCTTAACCAGAATGAGTTTATCTTGGACACAGTCTATACTACTTCTCCCATAAGCTAACGGAATGTGTAAGTTTACTTATACACCTACAAGTTTCCATGGAAAACAAGTAAAAGGGACAGAGAGATAATAATCCAGTTTATCTTACAGGTTAGCTGTTAGGATGCCCCAGTTTCCATAGACCCTCTGCACGTTAGTTCGTATTTCTCTTTGTGGAAAATTGACATAATCATTCGAATAACTAAGGTGAAAGCACTTTTTTGGAAAACAAAGTCTATGATAATTTTAGATTGTGTGGGATTAAGGATGCCTCTGTCAAAGTGAACAATTTAGGTTGAACTGAGTAATAACAATATCTCATACCCATCTAGTACTTTACATTTAACTGAACACCTTGGCTCCTCATGACAATACTTTGTAGTCAGACAGAAAAAAACTAGAATAACTTATGGTAACTTTACAATCTGCAGTTATTCTATTTTTATGATTCCCTGGCTGGTTATTTGAACTACAAAGTCATTCTACAAGGTAGAGCACATCATAGTAAAGATCTCAAAGATAGAGGCAAGACAGAGAAACAACGTGACAGATTAAAAACACACAAACAATAGACCAATTTTATAGGGTGGTTGGTGGCAGTAATACTTGCCTCCACATTTTTTATTATCATCATTTGAAAAGCTTTGTAATCGCTCTTTATAAGAAACGATTCTCATCAAAGTATCCTGATGAGTTGTCAAGGAATGACTTCCGGTCAAATTCATCAGCATGAATTGTAGCTATTAATACTTTACGTGCCATCTGAATTATCTTTAATGCTCTTCAAAAAGAAAAAAAAAGTCAGTACTCGCCTTTGGCTACGTGGAGATGTATTTTTTCTTTTTTTGTTTTTGGAAAAAAGTGTCATGAGGAAACCAACAAATGTCATGGACCTCTGGTAGGTAAGGGCTATGACCGACATAGGTCTACCACGTTGCTTTGGCAACTACATCCCTAGTGGAGATTTCCCTCTATCGACCTGTAGTATGACTGGTTTGTTCTAGCCTATTTACAGAACCAATTAAATTTCAGTTTAAAACATGTTTTTGAGCAATTAAAAGTGATTAAAAGAATCATATGTTTTTAGAAAGATGAGTTAAATATTGGATACTCTTTGGGACAATTTTTATAAAAACATAACAGAAAATACCATAGGAATTATTGTATCAGAAGTATTTATTATTTATAGCCTACATTCTTTAGAGAGAGAGAGAGAGAGAGAGAGAGAGGGAGAGGTAAAGCAGTTAATTTACAGATCATAGGGTTGAGATATATCTCTGGAGGATATTAGCCCAGAAATAAGGTTTTAGGAGGAAACAGGTTTAATTTTACAGGTATCAAATAGAATGTCTGAATCTATGATATAGTGTGCCAGTAAGCTGTAGGTAGGTATAGCTGAGAGCTACAACTGGCACTTTTTATAGCTATAGGTACTTACAACAATGAGATACAATTTTGGAAAGGAAATTGATTAGACATGATCATGATATACCTGAGCAATTTGCCAGGTAAAACTGTCTTCTCAGTCAAACAAGCTGGGAGATTCAGACGATGATTTGTATCTCTAGTCTCATCCTGCCTGAACCCTACTTTGAACTAACTGCATAAATAATGCAGAAGTGAATGTTTAAATTATCTGGACAAACTCCCATTTTATTTTCCACATAGAGACTTAGTCTGATGTATTATTTATATTACTATAACATATATGCGGTTTAGTATAATTCAGCCCCAATAATATACTTAATCAAATGTTTTAATTTGTGATACTTTAGGAAGTTACACCACTTTTAAAGTGAATTAAATCAGTATCTCACATGCTTATATACATTTCTAGAGGAGGAAGATGAGTTGTTTCCAGAATGATTTAGCCTAGATAAAAATAGCTTGAAAAACTATCAGTTTAAATGGAATTAACTATTTAAATTAACTATCAGTTTAATGGAATTTCCATCTAGAACAGTAATTCAAATCATATAAATATTTCAGATGCTATCAAACACATATTTTACTTGTTTGTACTCATTTGATTTTTGAAATTTGCCATTTTAAGGATCGTTAGGTAAGACTCAACATAAATTTTATTTTAAACTGACTGTGTTAGAAGGAAGGCTTATAATTTACTACTGAGAAGTATTGTGATACAAAAGAGAGTATTGGTGTTATCACCGTATTGCTGTGATTTGCAGCCATTGTTGGTAGAAAATGCTAACCCAAATTGTATCTTCGCTTTTTCATATTATTTAAAACATTCCTGGGAAAATTTCCATCCAAATAGCGTAAGAGAGATCATTTGGATGGACACAGACATAGGTATCATAAAGAAAATAAGCAGATATATTCTTTAGTACAAGTACATATAAAACAATCTAACAAAGTATTTTGGTAAGTAACATGCTTTCTTAATAAACTGTTAAATAATTATCAAATGACACTTTTATTTGAAATCCAAATCATGCATTTTGTTTTAGGGCCAAGTCATTTTGTAAGATGAATTATATCTGGGTATCTATTTTCTTTCAGTAACTATATGCCAGTCACTGAGTTTGGCACTCTAATTTCAGTAAAGAGCAAAGCAGACACTCTGCCTCCTTCTCAGAACTTATGTTCAATAGGGAGAGACAGACATAAAAAGGCCCCCTTTATGGTATTTAGCTATACCAAATTCTTTTCTGCCTGGACATCTTCTCACTACTCTTACCTCTGCTATGAATGTGTTTTCCCTTTAACACATACCCCCTTACCCAGTCCTTCATATTTTTTTAAATCTCAACATTAACACTACTTTCTCAGAAAGGTCTTTCCTAATTCCTTAAAGCCGGCCTCCCCACAAATCCCTTCTTCCCTTCCGCTGAACTTTGTTTGCTTTAAAAAAAAGTTGTCACAGGGGCACCTGGGTGGCTCAGTTGATTAAGCTTCTGACTTCAGCTCGGGTCATGATCTCACGGTTTGGGGGTTCAAGCCCCACATCAGGCTCTGTGCTGACAGCTCAGAGCCTGGAGCCTGCTTCGGATTCTGGGTCTCCCTCTCTCCCCCTCCCCCGCTTGTGCTCTGGGCCTCTCTCTCTCAAAAATAAAGAAACATTAAAAAAGAAAAAGAAATGGGGCGCCTGGGTGGCGCAGTCGGTTAAGCGTCCGACTTCAGCCAGGTCACGATCTCGCGGTCCGTGAGTTCGAGCCCCGCGTCGGGCTCTGGGCTGATGGCTCAGAGCCTGGAGCCTGTTTCCGATTCTGTGTCTCCCTCTCTCTCTGCCCCTCCCCCGTTCATGCTCTGTCTCTCTCTGTCCCAAAAATAAATAAACGTTGAAAAAAAAAAATTAAAAAAAAAAAAAAAAGAAAAAGAAAAAGAAAGACAAAGTGAGTGGGAGAAGAAAGAAATGCAGAAGGAATCGTAGGTGCAAACTCCTATGTGGGAAGAAGTCCCGTTTATTCAAGGAGCCAGAATAAGACTAATGAGTCTGCATCTCAGCAAAAGGAGGTTAGAGATGTGAAATGCATTCGAGGGCTAGGCAGGGGCCGGGTCACAAAAGGTCTCATTGATCATTTAAGCATCTTCAATGTTCAAAGAAAAGTGACCCTGGTTTTAAACAGGGGAGAAACTTAAACAACATTTGAACTTTTAAAGAAGCACTCCACCCACAGTATGAAAATTGATAATTTGGGGGAGAACATGATAGAAGAAAATAGAACAATTAGAAGACGAGCTTGTCAGGGCACCTGGGTGGCTCAGTCGGTTAAGCATCTGACTCTTGATTTCCGCTCAGGAAATGAGTTCAGGTTCCATGCTGTGCATGGAGCCTGTTTAAGATTCTCTCTCTCCCTCACGCATGCCCCTGTGTGCTCTCTATCTCTAAGAAAGAAAGAAAGAAAGAAAGAAAGAAAGAAAGAAAGAAAGAAAGAAAGAAAGAAAGAAAATAAATAAATCTAGGCTGTCACTTAGCTAACAGAAACGGGTGTCTGAGACAATGGAAGAGGCATTAGAAATGTGACAGGAGATGCATTTAAGATAAGAAGACTTGTGACCAGATTGGACAATGTGAGGCGAGGGAGGAGACCCTTCAAAGAACAGTCTCTCTTTCTGAACAGCTTGATGATGACTATGCCATCCTCTGGACGTTAAGTCTGGAAGAAGATTAGGGTGGGAGAAGACCAGCTGTAAGGGTTTGTCTGAAATGTGGTGAATTTTAGGTGCGCGTGGAGTTATGCAAATAGAGAAAGACAGGGGGTTGTTGCATGCATGAGTCAGAAAGTGAGAAGTCAGAACTGGAGATAAAGCGTGTGAATCATGGATAGTGGGTGGTAAAGAAAGCAATGGACATAGATTGGTTCCCTTGTGAAGGGAACATAGGCTAAGGGAAGAATGCTAATACCAAGCTTAAAGCATTGAGAACGAACAGAGGTGTGTGCATGCGTGTGTGTGTGTGTGTGTGTGTGTGTGTGTGTGTGTGTGTGTATACACAATAAAACCAGGACAGCAAGTTGTGTTACTGAGGTCAAGGTAAAACAAAACAAAACAAAACAAAACAAAACAAAACAAAACAAGCAAAAACACTTCAGGAAGAAAGGAGTGGTTGATAAGATTAAAACGTGCCTCCCAGATTTCATGGTTTGGAAGGCATTGGTCACTTTAGGGAGAGCTATTACAGTGACTATTTGGGGCACACATCAGATACGGTGTGTTGAGAAGTGTTTGGCTTTGTTATCAGTGACTAGTACGGCACAGTTTATACACGTAACCAAATGAAAATCTGTGTCTCCATTTTCACGTATCTGTGATCTCTAAAGTTGATGGGAATCTCTGGCTTGCACTGAGACAAAGATTCATCAAATTTCGTAATGAAAGAGATGATCTATCCTAGTCCAAACCCTACTTTAAAGATGAGGAAAACAAGGGGAAGAAGGAGTCCAGTCACATTTCCATGGTTGCATTCATCCAGAGTCTAAAATAGAGGCCAGGTTTTCCAACCGTGCGTTATTTTCCCCCTTCACCACTGTTTCTCTCTCCTGTTATGTATTGTTTGTGAATTTGTCTTTATACAGATTTGACAGGACACTTTGAAGCTCAAAAGTACCCCGGAAAGATGGTGTCTATCACTTAAACTATAGAAAAAGAAAATCCTCCCCCTCCCCCCAAGGCCCCATAGCGCTTGAAAAGAGCTCATTAGTAATGGTTTCATTGGAAAACACATTGAAAATGGGTCAGTGGATGAGGAAGAAACTTGATTTATGATGCAACATTTGTGTTGTTTTTATACCCTCTTCTAAGATATTTTTCTGCAGAAGACCTCTCCCTATTTCCCTAAGGGACTTTTATTATCAGACCTACCAATTTAAGCCAACTCAAACTGGAGCAGTTAATGCGGAATCTGAAGTCACTGAGCTGGAGAAGTCCAACGGTATTTCGTCACCAATTCTGTCCTCATTTTGCATGCAAAAAAAATTATTTTCAGAGAAAAATGTTTACCTGTTATGCTGCAACTGTAAAGCAATGTTAACAATTTTCACGTGGCTCATGAAAACGAGGCTTGCTGCTCTGTGGCCACACATCAGAGCAATATTATCCTGACGGCCTTTTGAAGACATGGGACATGCAAGCCACGTCCTTTTCTGCAGTGCCCATCAAAGTGACCGGCATGGTGCACACTTAATGCACATCTGTTAAAAAGATAATAAAATATACTGCCCCACTTTGAAATTCTACACTTACTTTAATTCCATCTCGCCTTATATTTAATGAATGTTTATTGTCCAAATTGTGACAGATAGGGCTAATCATAAGAAAAGTTTGTAAATCATATGAGCGAAAAAAAAATTTAAGTATATTGCCAAGTTCTGAAACAATAGAAAGGGCCATATAAAACATTCATATTTATTACCACCTAGAAGCCACAATTCTTCCAATATAACTCATTTTCCAAACTGCAAGGAAATGGTTCACAATATAAAATATGAATGATGACTTAAAAAAAAGCTCTGTCTTCCACATAAAATATAAGCCTTATATCTTATGTTTCCAAAAGGGCATTCTATCTGCTCTTTGATTTGATAATATTTCTGGGAAATAAGTCCTATTCAAACAAACCTAGATTCAGGCGAGTGTATCAGGATAGGCAGACCCAGACCTGCTTTTTAGCAAGTAGTTCACATGAGAAGTCTTTTAGGACCATAAGTCATTATCATCAAATAGCTTTGATTTGAGCACCTTCTGTGTCTAAATCACTGAACCAGGTGTTGGAGGTGATTTATGGGGCAGTGTTAAAGACACAGAATCTGTTCCTAATTCAATTTTGGAGTAAAAAAAAAAAATATGTGATAGTAATTTGGGAAAATGTGATGACTATGCAGTATATATAAAGGGTCCCTATTGTACATTTCAATATGATTTCTGGTAATCAGATTTTAACAAAAGCAAGAAATTTTGGAAACACAGAGTGCTCTTCTAAACGTGGTCCACAACACTAATAGGTTATGCATAATGACGTGCTGAATATCATACTGTTTGCTCACAATAACTCTGGTCCAAGAAATTCATCAGTGGCCTTAACTGTCTACGTTTCCAAATCAGCATTTGCATTTACAACGTAATGTTCTGGGGGACACTTGAAAGAAGGCTTGTGGAACAAAAAGTTACATGTTCATGTAATTTTATGAAATGCTGCCTGTTGAACTATCTTCTTGGAATTTCAGTATGCGGCTTAATAAGGTTTCTGAGAAGTCCTGCACGAAAGGAACCCGTTTGTGCCCAACTCAGCATTTCCCAAACTTAATGAAACACGGAACAGTTCTTTTCATCAGCCATTTACCAACATCCTGATAGACTCCAGTCTTGAAAATGTGAGCTAGATACACTGATACAATTATTACTTTTATTGTGAAATCTCTATTTTGTGCTGGGTAGAAACTGCAGTATTCAAGTTGCAGCTGTTGATTTACAGGGCTCCAATCATGTGGCTCCTTTGATGTGATTCTAACACCCACACCCACACCCACACACACACACACACACACACCACGTGTCTCTTCCAAGATGGCCACCACCTCTTTGGTCAAAATTTCCCTATGGAAAGTTCTGTAAACCAGGAGATTTTGAATCAACAGTGAACTTGAATGACAACACCTTTACATGTCAAGAAACAATAATATCAAGGAACAATACATTTATTTTATTCTTCCTTCCATTTAAAAGCCATTGTTAGTAGTAAATTGCTTCTTTGAAATAGTACATTCTGGAGGTCTTTCTTGTAAAATGAGATCATTCCTAGTTCTTTGCAGGCACTTTGCAACCACTCTTTCCCCCACCTCTCAGTACTATGTTATGTACACGGCAGATGTCCAATATATTATGATGACATTGATGAGACTGTATAAAATTTCCATAATTCTTGTCAACAACCATTAATATTTATTGAACTTCTTGCTTTCCTGTGACCTTTTATTCTACTCTTAGATATACAGGTTTTAATAGACTATTTTCTAGAGAGCTTCTTGGCTCACAGCAAAATTGCGCAGGAAGTTCAGGGATGGCCCACATTCCCTCTGCCTTGCACGTGGGTAGCCTTCTCCATTATCAAGATCTCCCACCAAAATGGTACCTTTGCTAGCACCGACAAACCTACACTGACCTCCCAAAGTTCACAGTTTATATCAGAATTCACTCTTCGTGTTGTACGTTCTATGCATCTGGACAAATGTCTAATAACACGTATCCACCATTGCAGCACCGCCCAGAGTGGTTTCACTGTCTCGAAAATCCACTGTGCTCCTTTCCTTCCCACTAGCCTCCGGCGACCACTGACTTTTTTACTGTCTCCATAGTTTTGTCTTCCCCAGAATGTCACAGGGTTGGAATCATACAGCATGCCGTCTTTTCAGATTGGTCTCCTTCAACTTAGTAATAGGTATTTGACATCCCTCCACCTCTTTTCATGGTTTGACAGCTCACTTATTTTTAGCACTGAATGGTATCCACTGTCTCTATGCACCACTATCTATTTACCCACTCAACTTGCAGAAGAACTTCTTTGTTGCTTCTGAGGACTGGCAATGTAAATACAGCGTTTATAAGCATCTGCGTGCATCTTTTTGTGGAGACATAAATTTTCGACCCCTTTGGGTAAACAGCAAGGAGCACTGCTGCCCCATGTAAGAGCACGTCTAGTTTTGTAAGAAACTGCCCAACTGCCCTCCAACGTGGCTGCGGCCATTTTATATTTCTACCAGGAATGAGTGAGAATTCCAGTTGTTCCACTCTTGCCAGCCATTTGGTGCTGTCAGTGTCCTAGATTTTGGCCATTTTAATTGGTGCATACTAGATCACTGTTGTTTTAATTTGCATGTCTCTGCTGTCACATAATATAGAACACATATATGTTTTTTAAAATTTTTTAAATGTTTATTTTTGAGAGAGAGAGAGAGAGAGAGAGAGAGAGAGCAAGGAAGGGGCAGAGAGCGAGGGAGACACAGAATCCGAAGCAGGCTCCAGGCTCTGAACCATCAGCACAGAGCCCGACACGGGGCCCGAACTCCCGAACTGTGAGATCATGACCTGAGCCGAAGTCAGATGCTCAACTGGCTGAACCCCCCCCCCAGCACCCCAGATATATGGGTTTTAAAATCAATGGCAGGCCTTATATGACATATATGTGAGGTAGCTATTTTAGTGCAGACATGAGTTAAAAAGAAAAAAAAAAGTTAACAGACTGAAAGACTATAGACACATCTATAGTATATGCAAAGACTCACATGCCCTCTGGAAACACATTTGTGGCACTATAGAAAACAGATTTGGTCTTTCATGCTGAGAGAAGAGGCACGTGGCTTAAGCAAGGGAATTTATGAGCTTGTCATATATGCCAGATTTCTACAATGAAGGGTATAGTGCTCATTTTGTGTCATCCAAGACTGTCCTAGGTTCTAGTTCTAGCTTTTATTTTTTCCCACTTTTAGGATATTTCTCTGAGTTTTGATGTCATCCTTGTCTGTGGTATGGAGACTATGTCATCTACCCTTTGGCTTATTGGGTTGCTCAGAATAAGCTGACACAGCTAATGTAGATGTCAGAGACAGCTGCAGAAAGAGTGGTCATCAGACCCGACCAGGAGTGCCAGCGTTTATGAGCCCACGACAATGGCAAACAACACAGCTATTTCTGCCTCACTTTCTATTTCCATAAAATGAGCATCACAGTCAACGTGTCATTTATTTTGAAGACTGATTACATCATAAACAAAATACTAGCACAGTTCCTGGCACATAAAAGAGGAAATTATAGCTAGGACCTATGATACATGTGATAGCACTTTTGTTAACTGACACAGAAATAAAATAAAGTTAGCAATAATCATTATGATAACACATCATAATGTTAGAGAATTCCCCCCTTCACTTGGAGGAGCCTTTATTTATTTATTTATTTATTTATTTATTTATTTACTTGCTTACTTACTTATTTATTTAGTGAAAGCAGGGGAGGGGCAGAGACAGAGGGAGAGAGAGAGAATTCCAAGCAGGCTCTGCACTGTCAGCACAGAGCCCAACACAGGGCTTGAATTCATGAACCATGAGATCATGACCTGTGCCAAAATCAAGAGTTGGATGCTTAACTGACTGAGCCACCCAGGCACCCCAAAGTAGCCTTTTATACAATGTGACAGGTGAGAAGACAGTTGCATTTGAAACCTACCTAGTTGCTCACACATTATATTATCTTGGTTAATTTCACCTGGCAGTTTCCTTGGATAATAAAGGGAGTTAACATCATTTCACTTACCGAAGTTCTTACAGGTTTAAATGAGATAATATTGAAAAATCCTTAGCTGGCTGGCAGAAGATGCCTAATCAGTGTTAATTTTCCTCTTTTTTTTTCTTGGAAACTGGTGTTAGTACCATCTAAGGAAATAACAAAGCCGACCTTGCATTTTTAGAGTGCCTGTCCTGTACTCAATCTCACTTAAAGGTTAGAGTGGATTTTGTATTTTCTCTACTTCACAGGAAAAGGAAATGAAGCTCAGAGAGGTTAAAAGACATGGTTAAGAAAGGGGGCCTGGAAACTTGCGTGACGGTTTTATCATATTACAGTGTCCTCTGGATAGACTCTCGTAGCATTTTTACTACCAAAGTGCACACAATGTTTGCAGGATGTTCCGCATATGCAAATATGATGACTGATTCTCAGGCGGGGGCGGGGGGTGCGAATACTGCAAGGTATTATCAAAATAAGCTGTTTTGGAATTCTGCAACTTAAGTAAAAACCTAAGAAGTTTCAAGGGATATCTTTCTTAGTAAATAATCTTCTTAACAGAAGAACAAGAGGGAGAAGATAAAACGCTCTCCATCTTAGGGTGCAATCCTTCACATGAGCCAGAGATACGCCAGAACTTCTTTCCTGGGCCAGACCAAAGACTGAATCTCTCCAAGACACCAGAGGACATCAGAGAGAACTGTATTAATGTGTGAACCAGAACTACCCGGTGCCGGGCCCTTTGCAGGGAATGCAAGGATGAAGGAGGTAAAATTTCCTTTCTAAGAATAACCCGCTTGCTGAGAAAGATGGATGGACAGTCAGGTACTAACCTGCTAGTCAATAAGTACCTTTCCTCCATGCAAAGGGCCATTGCAGGATAGAGAACCGCATTTGTTGAGCACTGGGCAGTCAGTTTTGCATAGTGTCCCTTATTGCATTCCCCCGATGACTCTGTGAGGTGGGTATGATTGTTCAGATAGGAAATGGAAAGTGGATCCATTTATCCATGGCAGACTCCAATCATAATTGTCTCTGTGTTTATCATTGAAGGCAAGTTGATTATAATTTTTGGAAAATATGAAGTAACACGTTAAGGAGTCTAATTTATGCCAGCTAATATCAGGCAAACTCTTAGAGCTCCTCATTTCCTTTCTAGTCCCGACCATTTACTTTCATGGAGAACATTACCCACCCGTGTTGGTAGATCATTTCCTATAAATTATGTACAACACAAGTAGCAGTGTATAATACCGCCACTTAAATAAATATGTATTATTTATAGTGTCACAGGTGAAGTATTGAAAGAAATGATATAATTTGCCAGGAATCCTATTTTGAAAATAACTTGTCCAGAATGCTGAACCTGGGCAACAGTGGCTTTTTTCTGCTGTTTAGATATTTTTAGTAATAAATGTGTGTTATAATAAAATATTTCAAATAAACACTGCATTATTAATGTACCTTGCACTTGCCCTAGGGCAGCAGAGGCATAAATGGTTCATTTAAATTCTGGGCTCTTCCTGCAACATACACAGTACTTCTAATACTTCTCTCCGCAAAGGCTGTACCTTTATCGTTTCTTTTTCTACAGGAAGGCAACGCAGTGATGTTCTACCTGAAGTATTTAATGCTTTGCTACCAAGTATAAATCTTTCTCTTCCTACTTTGGTGCCAGGTATATCTGGCAACACTAATATCATGTAGTCTTGCTAGTGTTTTCAAAAGAAAACACCAAGAGGTGAATTTCTTCTCTAGTTCCATAAGCTTCCTTGTCTTCTTTTTTCTTTCTTTCACTGAGTTAAAAACAATCCATTTTAAATGGCGACAAAATGCATGGGTCTTAAACTGTGTGATAGATCACATCAAGGCCAAGAGAATTAATACAGCAGCATCGCTTGGTGCTTTGGGACATTAATAATCTAGAATTATCAGAGAAGAAAACACAATAACAAACTGGTCACTCCTGGCAATTGCTTTTTACCACAATGGGACTAAGGGACAGAACGCTTTTACCTTCCCATTTTTCAAGTTCATATATATTACATTATGTAGTTTCCATTAAATATTATCTTGTGGTTAATTAAAAATTATGAAATGGTACTCATTCCAAAGTATAATCAATACTGGTGATCCATTTACCTTGAGTGTGGAGATCAATTTCCAGAAGTAATATTATAAGCTGTTTATCGTCTACATTTTTCTTGGCTAAGAGATACATTTGGATAATCTATGAAAAGCAAACTTCATATCTAAAATGAGAAATTTTAGGGGCGCCTGGGTGGCGCAGTCGGTTAAGCGTCTGACTTCAGCCAGGTCACGATCTCGCGGTCCGTGAGTTCAAGCCCCGCGTCGGGCTCTGGGCTGATGGCTCAGAGCCTGGAGCCTGTTTCTGATTCTGTGTCTCCCTCTCTCTCTGCCCCTCCCCCGTTCATGCTCTGTCTCTCTCTGTCCCAAAAATAAATTAAAAAACGTGGAAAAAAAAATTAAAAAAAAAATAAAATGAGAAATTTTAAACTGCTTTTTCACAGAATAATCATAAAATGATTCTTATTAATGGCTTTCTAATAAAGCCATCTTTTACATTCTCTTTAATGCAGGTTTCGGCTTGACGCGGCTGTGTTGAGATATTTCAGCAGGTGGATGTACACTCAGCTTTTCTCTAGAGTTCCTATCAAAAAAGAATGTCAACACAGTTGTAACATTCTCAGATGGAGTGGGCTTCGTCTGTGGTCTCCAAACTCAAGGTGACATTAACCCACTGAAAGAGGCATCCTGGGGTGCCAGGCACCGGATAGACATGCCTCCGGGTTTGCGAGTCAGAAAGGAAGCATAAGCCATCAGTCCTCTTGGGTTCCTCATGTGCTCATCTGCTGTGGGCTGCCTGACTCAGCCTGGGATTCTCAGATCTGAATGGGAGGTGCGGGGAAATATGGAGCCGGGAAGCAGATGATGGGAGAGAAGTGGCAAAAATGAATGAAAGAGATTTACTCCACCTCCCTCATGATTCCTGAGTAGACTCTATCCAAATATTACCCCTTAAAGGGTTTGTGAATTAGAGGTATGGTTTTTTTTTTTTTTTGTTATTTTTAAAATTTATTTTATTTTTTTATCTTCTTAAAAGTAGGGAATTTAGAAGAGTGATTTGGAATACATGGTCTCTGGGGCCAAACAGCTTTGGTACAACTCCCAAGAAATCATTAAGTAGCATAGGACCTTGCCCAAGTTACTTAACCTCTCTGGGAATCCCTTCATCAAATAAAGGTGGATGATAATTATATTAACTTTCAGGCTTATGGTGAAGATTGAGTGCATTAGTATGTGAAGAGTTTAGAGCAATGTCCAGCATTTCATGGGTCTCCAGTAAATCTTAGCTATTATCATTATCAAATATCCTTGGCAATGTGAAGGATTTAAGCCTTTGCTGCCTAAACAGGGCTAGATTTTTACTGGCCAAATGTTTCTCAGACATCCTCTTCATTCTTGACAGTTCTTTAAATTCTGAGAAAACATTGATTACTCATCACTTAGCTGTTATTTGTGGTATTTTGAGCAGAACACTTTCCTAGGCAATGAGTTTCCTTCCTTCCTTCCTTCCTTCCTTCCTTCCTTCCTTCCTTCCTTCCTTCCTTCCTTCTTCCCTCCCTCCCTCCCTCCTTTCCTTCCTCCTTTCCTTCCCTTCCTCCTTCCTTCCTTCCTTCCTTCCTTCCTTCCTTCCTTCCTTCCTTCCTTCTTCCCTCCCTCCCTCCCTCCCTCCCTCCCTCCTTTCCTTCCTCCTTTCCTTCCCTTCCTCCTTCCTTCCTTCCTTCCTTCCTTCCTTCCTTCCTTCCTTCTTTCCTTCCACCTGTCTATCTATTCTCTG
Organism: Leopardus geoffroyi; assembly: GCF_018350155.1. Lineage (NCBI taxonomy): Eukaryota > Metazoa > Chordata > Mammalia > Carnivora > Felidae > Leopardus > Leopardus geoffroyi. The sequence continues at coordinate 12,632,577 of NC_059327.1, read as the reverse complement.
TCTGTCTAGGATTATGTTCTCAAGGAACATGCTTTCAAGAAGAGACCAAAAAAAAAAAAAAAAGATATCAAGGTATTAAAGTGTAAGTCAAATTTAACTTTCTGATTATTATGAGAGTTGAAGTCTTTGAGTGACAGATAGGGGTGATTGGGGGGGGGGGGCGGGCAGTGGTGAACAGGGCATTCCAGGGAGAAGAAACAGAGATAGCAAAGGCAAGGAGTAGTAATTGTTATGGGTTGGTATCTACTCCCCAAAAATCCATATGTTAAAGTTATAATACCATATACCTCAGAATGTAACCTTATGTGCAAAAGAGTTGTGAAGTTATAATTAGTTAAGAGGAGGTGAGCCCCTAGGGTGATGTAGGGTGGGCCCCTAGTCCACTATGACTGATGTCATTTTAAAAAGAGAAAATTTGGACACAGATACACTGCCACATAGAGATTAGAATTCTGGCTTCCATAGTCCTAGGAACTAGCAGAAGCTAGAAAATAGGTCTGGAACAGAACCTTCTTGTGCATGGCCTGATGACACCTTGTTCTTGAACTTCTGACCTCCAGAACTACAAAACAATAAATTTATGTTTTAACACACTCAGTTTGTGATACTTGGCTAGGCAGCCCGAGCAAACTAACACTGGAATAAAGATGGAACGTACCAGATTTTAAAAAGTAAGACTTCTAAGCCTGGAAACAACTGTGTAGGCATGCAAAAGCCAGACAGAAGTGTGTGTGTGTGTGTGTGTGTGTGTGTGTGTGTGTGCATGTGCATGTGTTTTCAACAAATATTTGAGCATCTACAATCTATATGCCAGTCATGACTGTACAGGGTACATTGAGATACATTTGGTCCAAACTGAAGTTACCATACACATCAAAACTGTCTTTGTGGTGCTTGTATTCTAGCACACACACATGCACACACAGAGTAAAAATTATTTCTTCATATGGAGTATTAAGTAGAATATATAGACATTGTATAAAAAATATAAGACGAACAAAAGTAAAATTGTTCCACAGAAGAGGTGGGTGGGGAGTGTGGACAGAGGGTGAGTGGTTACTATTTAACCGCTGGTCTTATGCCTCAGTGCCCCAGTGACAGGTCCTCAGCTTCTTCCCAGATTTGTAGAGCTTTCTCTGAAAAGGACTGTTTGTGAGTGAATGTCATAAACCAATGGCAGTGGCGATGGATTCTTGAACAGAGGAGTCATGTGATGAAAAGACTAGAAGAACTATCTGGTGTTGACATGCAGGACAGAAGAGGATGAGAAGAAATGAAGAAAAGGACAAAACGAGAGTCTGGAAGCAAAAATTATTAGGTGGACACAGCCACAGTGATTTCCTGATGGAGTATTTGGGTGGTAAGCAATTTGGGTAGTAGAAGAATATGGGATTTAGGAAGAAACAACCTTCCAAAAATTTTCTACAGATGTGTGCAAATATGCCTGTGTATGAATGTACATTACTTCACTCCTTTGTACTAATCAACATTTTAGTAGTCACTAAAACATGACAGTATGACTGTGTCTACACAGTGGGATAATACGAGGTCATGAAACAAAACAAAACAAAACAAAAAGAACAACAACAAAACAAGGTAGATCTTTATGTACGCATCTGGAAAGGTCTCTCTATTGCTTCATGAAATGGGACTAGTGTGGAAGCAGAGGATGTGGGGAGCAGGTCCCCTCCACTGTGGGCAATAGTGAAAAGCATTCTCTATAGAGAATTTAAAACAATCAGGGGGTGCCTGGGTGGCTCAATCAGTTGTGTCTGACTCTTGATTTCGGCTGATCTCAAAGTTCATGGGATTGAGCCCACCACTGGGCTCTGAGCTGACAGTGTGGAGCCTGCTTGGTATTCTCTCTGCCTCCCTCTCTCTATTCCCCTCCCCTGCTCTGTCTCTCTGTCTCTCTCCCCCTCTCTCCGAATAAGTAAACTTAAAAACTTTTTAAAAAATCATGAAAGAAATTATATCCAATATGCATTTCATCATCACTGTGCAGTGGCATTTCTTAAATGGTTTTTTCTCTGAAAAAAAAAAACAACAATTTGTTGGTCAAAGTTTGAAACAATGGATGTAGTTACAGTTGAGTTTTGACAATACGTATGTGAACTTAAGAACAGTACATTTTTATTACTTATCCTGTAACAAATCTTATGTTCTTTAGAAGCTAATTCAGAGAACTTCCAGTGTTAGAGGTGACCCCTGACTCAGCAACGTGTGTTCAATTGGAGAGTAAGAATTCAAGTTCTGTTTTTTCATCTTTTCAGTCACTGTGCTATCATGGTATATTTTGAATCTTCTCCTTAAATGTTGGGGCACAAACTGCTTTCAAAGAGAGCTTGAACAATTCTGAACCATTATGACTTTTGGAAGTTCTTACAGAATGCAGTAGAAACTTACAATGAATTTTCTGGGGAGGATATTTTAGTGGATAATTTTGACTGCATATATATTTCAAAGATGCTAAAATCTATCCCTAAGGGGGGAAAAAAAGACATGTAAAAGATTGTACATTCTGGAATTTTTGTGAAATGGAATTTTATAGATCTCTGCCAGACCCCCTACATATAAGACTGTCTTTAATTTGAGTATATATTGTCTTATATGAGGGATACTTTTCAAGATTAAAATTAATAAAAAGTGTACTTCAATCAACAACAAGTGAAGATAGTTTAAGTCTGGCTATACTTTCAATTAAACCTGACTGTACAGGATCATTGATAATTTCCCAAAAGTTAATGCTGGAAATGGAGTTATTCCCTACTGTGACAGACCAGTAAGTAGGGATGAGGTGGTTTTTTTTTTCTTTTTTGTTCTTTTTTTTTAAGAACATATATGCAGTTAAAATGTTAATTCATTATTTTTCTTTTATGTACCACAATATTTATTGTACTTATGTTTACATTTTTTATAGGCATGGTTTACATATGTGTATATATATACATACATACACATTTTATACATATGTATGTGTATATATATACATATACACATACATGAAGTTTATATAGAGAGACTTTAACATGCATCTTCACATCTTGTATTTCTTGACCATTGTTATTCTTTTCTTATGATGATTATTACCCAAAATAAAGGAGGATATTTAAAAATTATCTTCTGGCGTTAAATGTGTTAGCTTTTTATGTCTCTCTGCTGAAGAGTGTGTGTGTGTGTGTGTGTGTGTGTGTGTGTGTGTATTACTTCATCCATTAACAAATGTAGATGCACATAATATAGACATTCATATTACAGGCACAAATGCACACCTATTTGTTTTAATGCTCAAATACGTGTATCACATTTTGGAAGGAAGCATCAGAGTACCTTTCTCTTAGGGAATGGAATTAGGAGAAAAAGAAAAGGAAACTCAGTTTTCACTGTCATTGTTCTGCTCTGTTTGCATTTTAAACAATGTTTATATATTCTTTTGGTAATATTTTAAAGACTAGTTTAATTTGTAAGAGGAAATGAGCTAACGTTTAAGGGCTGTGAAGTCCCAGGTACTTGCTCAGAAGGTTACAAAGGAGAGGACGCTGTAGTGATGAGGAGTGGAGGTGATGGGCTCTCTCCAGTGGAGTCTGGAACCCGACTCGGCCACCTGTTGCGATGTGGGCTGGAGGTGGCCTCCCCTACCTGAGCTGTACTGTCTGTCCAGTGAAATAGGAATAAGAGTAGCACCTACCTAACAGAACTGACCGGAATACAAAATGAGTCAAGCTCGGGGTGCCTGGGTGGCTCAGTCGGTTAAGCGTCTGACTTTGGCTCAGGTCATGATCTCACCGTCTTGAGTTCGAGCCCTGCGTCGGGCTCTGTGCTGACAGCTCAGCGCCTGGAGCCTGCTTCACATTCTGTGTCTCCCTCTCTCTCTGCCCCTCCCCCACTTGTGCTCTGTCTCTATCAAAAATAAATAAATGTAGGGGCGCCTGGGTGGCGCAGTCGGTTAAGCGTCCGACTTCACCCAGGTCACGATCTCGCGGTCCGTGAGTTCGAGCCCCGCGTCAGGCTCTGGACTGATGGCTCACAGCCTGGAGCCTGTTTCCGATTCTGTGTCTCCCTCTCTCTCTGCCCCTCCCCCGTTCATGCTCTGTCTCTCTCTGTCCCAAAAATAAATAAACGTTGAAAAAAAAAATTAAAAAAAAAATAAATAAATGTAAAAAATAAAAATAAAAAAAATGAGTTAACTTCCATCAAATACTTGGAACAGGACTGGCACTCTTAATGTTACCTACTAGTAGGATTATCTCACTTCAAAAAAAGAAAAAAATATATATAAGTAAGGTCCTTGGGAGAACGTAAGAATTATGAGTTCACCAACTGTATAGAGGACAAGCCGCTTACATCACCTAGGGTTTCTTCCGGTGTCTCCAGCAGCCGTGGGGAAAGCAGGTGGGGAAAGACGTGGGGAATGTGGGGGCAGCATGGTGAAAAGAGAAGTACCCTGAGGAACTGCTGAGGTATAGAGGGTACCACTGACATGATGGGCAGCGGAGTCTCATAAGGAGGCTGAAAATGAGGGGGCGTATGCTGGATTTCAGACCTTTAGCTGTTGAAGCACTGTGTGGGCAAGGCATGGCCAAGCACAGAAGCTGAATAGTGAACTTGGGAACCTGCAGAGACATCTATCATGCTAATAGTATCAGCTAGTAAAAGTTCTCATTCTATGCACTTTTCATGTTTTAATTCATTTAAACCTCGCAATAGTCTATAGTAGGTGCTAATTATTATCCTTAAAAAAATACGAAGAAACCGAGATAAAGAAAAAGCAAGAAGCTTGCCCAAGTGGTCCAACTGCAGACATCAGTCTCTTCACCAGGATACTAAATGACCTGAGTGACACCAAGGAATTGCATGTTCAAAAACTCAGAAGTACCATCTACCTGACAACTGAAGTCACTGAGGAGAATGGTGGGGGAAACGAGTAGAACACTGAACTTATCGGGAAAGATCGACAGCATTACTAGGGGGGCAGAAGATGGCATTGATAACTGAAAATGGGTCGCAAGGAAATTAAACACTAGAAGCTGAGGCAGGCAGGCGGGTCTGTCAATGACTGGGGCGGTCGTAAGTCATGTGGATCAAGAAAGAGCTTATGCTCCCTTGTGCATTTCTTCCCATCCTGCATTTCCTGCCACGAGAGGAATGCTGGAATTAAACTTCACTCTGCAAATGTGGTCCCTTACTTTTGAAGGATGTTCTCCCCATCTTTGCCTGCTGAAATCACATGGGACTTTAAAGCTAAGATACATATCAATGGTCCATAAGCCTTTTTCCAATATCCCCATTTGGAATTAACTTCCTCAACTTTGTGTTCCCCAAACTCTATTTTATAGTATCTCTCCCCTAAAAACTGTAAGCTCAATGATGAGAATGGACATAAGGGCCATGAGATGTCTAGGAGAGATCAAGGATCAACAAGTGGAGAGAAGGAAAGAAAAACAAATTTGAAGAAAACACTGGATAGTCTTCTTTATTTATGCCATAATTTCGATGAGTTTTTAACACCATTACATTAGAATGCACGATTGCCCCACATCCACGTGCATTTGGAGAAATTCAAGCAGTTGCTGCTGTGTTCCTTGGGTAAGGGAACATGCAGAACCCAGGAGAGAGCCAACCTCCATTTCTACCAACCAGTGGCCTGTGGACAGAGTTAGACTAGGAAGAATACCAAACAACTTGAAGGCGCTTCAAGGACTGAGAGATGAAGCTTTCCACGTGGAATACTCTCCAACCCCCTGGAAAATGTCCACGAAGCAGAACGTTTGTTTGACTAGGTCATCAATAACTAGTAAAAATTTTTTCAGATCTAGTTGGAAACAAAGTTTTAAATAATTTTACTAATTAGAAACTGATCCGGTATAACATAGAAAACATAAAAATAGAAAACATAAAATAAAAACATAAAAATAAAAATAATTTAAAAAATTTTTAAAAATTAAAAAAAATAGAAACATAAAAATAGAAAATAGGAAAACAAATTGTTCAGAAGCCTGCTGGCCAGTTTGTGAGTACGGGCTGGGTTCTAGGGTTAGGATCTATGTGCCTTCCAAGACTATTTTAGGTTTCAGTCTTGATCTTTTATCTTTAATTGGTCTATGGCCATTTACTACCAATACTGTGTGTCAGCAGCTGAGCATTTCATCCTTTTCCTACCCTATCTGTGTTAATAGAAAATAGGAGAGGGTAAAAGAGTAATTCTAAGGGGGCAACAAGGCCTCTTAGACTAAATTGGGCAGAATCAATGTGTAAAACCCTTCAAGGAGAAAAATATAAAGCATTTAGTTGTTTATTGTTCTGTGACTTAGTCCTTTCATTATGTGGCTGACACGAGACACATATGGTTCAATTGTCTTGGGTCTTCACAAGACTAAAATTATTCAGTAGAAAGCATACATTAAATTCATGACATGATGCCCTAATGGGAGAATAGAGTCTTGGGTCTATGCCCAGGCCAAGGTCAGAAAGAAAGTCCCACGCTCAGATTCCTGAGATGTCAATATCCAAGAGAAAAGGGACAAGGATGTTAGTTCAAAAGCTGTACAAAGAAGTAATGAAATAATGCAATGATTGCAGAACATATATGGTTTTAATTACAGTAATAAGCATAGTCCACGGTCTATATACATTCGAGTACGAAGGCCTGTGGATTTTTTTCAGGTTTTCAAAATCACATGAAAATAACTCAGACATTTTAGCCCGCTTATGCGATATATCATGCGAAGTCAGCGTTAAATAAAAATGTTGGGGAAAAATCACAACTTTATTTAGCTTTGTATCGATATCGAAAGTAAAATAATTCAGCACAGATAAGCCAGACTGGATAAAAAGCTCCATTTGAACATTGAAATAAACATATCGTATCATGCATAAATTTAAGGTCACAAACGTAACATTAGGAGAATTGCAATCCTGTCACACTCTTTGCTTTTCTGGCCACTGGCCTGTCAGAACACCTAGGAAACTCGTGGTAACGTCTGTTTAAAAAGAAGTGATGTTAGTATATGAAACCTTCTGAAACAATTAGAGTTCATTATCTTAAACACTATCAATCAGATAAAGCCATGCCCAAAAGCAGAACTAGTGTTTTTGCAAACTGCTAAGTGTGTACCTTTCGAACTTTCCAAAGGGCCCTTTTGGGAGAAGACAGTGACAGAAGAAAGAGGGAAAAATCTACTTAATGTTTTATGGACTTATTAAAACAAAGTCTCTCCTTTTATTAACTGTGGGGGAAAAACAAAAACAAAACCAAACAAAAACATCAACAACAACAACAACCCTTCATTAATATAGAAACTATAGCAACCAACCGGAGGAGACCCTGGTAACTATACCTCCCAAGATGACAATATCAGCATATCAGTAATCGGTTTTCTGAATTTTAATGATAGTTTTCAAACATGATTTGAGGGCTCATGATTCAGTAGGGGCCAGTAAAATGGTACGTTCTCCGTGTAAGAATTTCTCTCTCTTTCAGTACACGTCTTTCATTAGAGCTTTGTTCCAGATATTAGTCTGAGACCCTGAGTCACACCAAACTTTTAACCAAGCAGGCTTTAAGAAATAGGGAGGGAGTGGGGCGCCTGGGTGGCTCAGTCAGTTAAGCCTCCGACTTCAGCTCAGGTCACGATCTCACGGTCCGTGGGTTCGAGCCCCGCATGGGGCTCTGGGCTAATGGCTCAGAGCCTGGAGCCTGCTTCCGATTCTGTGTCTCCCTCTCTCTCTGCCCCTCCCCCGTTCATGCTCTGTCCCTCTCTGTCTCAAAAATAAATAAACGTTAAAAAAAATTAAAAAAAAGAAATAGGGAGGGAGGCATTTCTGTGCAGAAATTCAAGTGGGATTTTGTCGAGTGTTGTCTTATGGAATTTCTGAACTTAGTACGGAACGATTACATGCAAAGGCAATTGTCCAAATATTGTCATCCTGTAAGTTTGCTTCTCCATGAGCCATTTGGATCATGAAATGAGAAGTTATAGATTAAAGAGCCAACTCACGAGAATGTGCTGATTTTAAAGTGTAAAGTAAGATCAAGAAAGAAAGAATTGTCACCATGGATGTTAAAATCCATGTTAGGTCATTAAATATTGTTATCACTACATAATTAATATAGTGTTTTGCTCATAGAATTTAAAAATTACCATGTTCCCCCATTTATATACTTAAACATGGGGTCCACGCTTGATTTCTTACTTCTATTGAGAAGGACATACATCTGTGGTGCTTTCAGAAGCTTGTTGCCTTCTGAGTTGATGAAAATAGAATCATTTGTGTCAATGTTCGAATACAAAGCAAGATAGAGCAGGGATACTAGTTAATCTTGAGAAACAGAGACTTTTAAAACATTTGATATAATATGACATACACTGAATATCAGCTTTTATATTAGTTGCTATAAATTAATCCATCCATAATGCCTCAACAGGTACAAAACATATTGAATGAGGGATTTTTCCAGTAATGTAAGAGGCACTGAGCAGATGTGCTTTGTACCAAACGATTTCATATTTCAATGTGACAAAATAGATGAGCCACATAAAGCCTAATTTCAGTTGCAAATTGCAAGCTGGAATAAGTTCCAGAATAGTAAACAATTAGCTGCTTTATTTTCTTTTTAATAAGACTAAATTACCAGATAATATCTACTGGCATCAACTTGGCTAATAAAAATCTGTTTAATAGGATTTGCCATTTTTCCAATTGCTATCATGATCAGCTTTGCATTTTGATTATCTCTAAACTTTGCCTCAATTTTCTCATAGAAAAGCTCTCAGTGGTAATTGCTTTAACATTTATTCCAGGTCAAGTGGTTAAGTATGAATAATGATCTGTCAAAAATGTACAGTAATGCCGTCAATAGAGCAATTACCATTTAGCTGGAGATTATTATGGCAAAAGAGCACATTAACTGGGCACAATAAACAGAACAACAGAGAAGAAGGGGGCAAAGGGACTGACTGTTTGAAAAACCTGTGTATGTTGTACGTGTTCTTGACGGATATTAATTGTCTTTGAAGACCAATTAACCATACCCCCACAATGGTCTTCCCCGTGTAGAATGAATTAAGAACTTTTCACTGCTGATAAAAGGAAAACAAATATTTATACAGCCTATGTTTCACATTCCCAAAAAGGTTGTCTCCCTACGTTTTCCGCGATGGTGTTTATTTCTGTTATTCCTCATTTCTCCTAGGAAGGCCCACCACAGGGCGGTATTCGATGTCTATTTTAGTGAATCACCGATTAAATTAATGCTAATGGGAGGTGACAGCACCTGTTTTTGTTGTCAATATTACTACAAAGGCCCAATTTTTCAAAATGTCTTTCTGTAGAAGAAGCGAGGAATAAGGCTGTAACTCAATATGGTACTACTTGGGGGGAAAAAGGTGATAAAAAGGAAATATGTTTTACCCAGTCAACACAGCATTGTTTAGTTGTGACTCCCTTAATATCTGGGACTAAGGGGAAACCTTCAAAACCATACTCAAGAGCAGATGAAAAACGGCTCTTTGCTTAGAGCTAATTCCGTAGCTGGTAACTCTGTAACTCGCTAACCATTTCGGCACCCTTCCTGAATAGGCTTCGTGTAATTCAGGCACTGGCTGCTGTCTTTCTACCTTACACTCCCACGGATGGATGTTTAGTTAGAAGGGCTATGCTCTGTTTTAACTCGAGTTTTCACCACTGTGCCACTTAGTCCTGGACTCTACCCATCTCCTGAAATATCTGTCAACACATGGTATCTTGGGGCGCCTGGGTGTCTCAGTCGGGTAAGCATCCGACTGGCTCAGGTCATGATCTCGTGGTTGAGGAGTTTGAGCCCCGTGTCGGGCTCTGTGCTGACAGCCAAAACCTGCTTCGGATTCTGTGTCTCCCTCGCTCTCTGCCCCTCCCCTGCTCATGCTCTCTCTTTCTCTCAAAAATAAACATTAAAAAAAAAATTTTTTTTTAATCATGTGATACCTTATTCTAAGAGGTAGTATGAAAGTAGCTCCATGACCAAATAAATTAGGAAAACACTGGGTTATATGAACTTAATTTTTCTCCTGAATTTCTCATGTATTTTTTAATTTTGTTTGAATTATTAAGTTTATTTGAGAGCGAGAGAGAGAAAGACAGAGTGTGAGTGGGGGAGGAGCAGAGAGACAGAGGAAGAGAAAGAATCTAGAACAGACTCCAGGCTCTGAGCTGTCAGCACAGAGCCTGACGCGGGGCTCGAACTCACGGACAGTGAGATAATGACCCGACCCAATGTGGGACGCTCCACCGACTGAGCCACCCAGGAGCCACTGAAGGATCTTGTTAAAAGTGAAGTCTGTTAAGTCCCAATGACTCAGAGTCAGGGGGAGTCAGTCAGCCAAGGAATCTGCATTGTGACAAACATGAGTGAATGATCTGAGGATCACTGAGAAATGATGCTTTGGCCAAAATAAACTTCTTGATGCAACCCAAATGAATCCATCATGCCATTTCACACCAATGAACACATACCGTTTTCATTTCCTGGAAATACTCCTTTCCTCCAATCAAGCTCAAATGTCTCAAAACTCTGTGGAGTTTTACTCATTCCAGCAGAGTAATTATGGAGGCCAGATCACTGAAGCCTGAAATGTCTCGGGTCATGAATTCAGATGTTTTTTCCTGAAGGCAAGATAGAATCAGAAAAGGATTTGGGGTAGAGAGTTGACATATTTTGAACTTGTTTTAGGAATATTAATCTGGAAGCAGCATGTAGGAAAAGATGCAAAATAAACAGACTAGCTAGAAAGATTTCATATTATTCCCAGAAAGAGATTTCAAAAAGGGGGGGGGGGGTGGCAGTGAGAAAGTAAAAGGAATAAGGGATATTCTTCAGTTTTCCAGGCTGAATTATTCAACAAAAGAGAGACAGGTGGTAAGACCGTGACAACAATGAAAATAATAGACTAGACCAGTGATTGTCAAAGAGTGATTCCTGAACCCTTGTCACCAGCAGCTCTTCTTGACTTGTTAGAAATGCAAATTATAACAGGTTAGAAAAAGTAACTGTTTGAGAGTGAAACTGTCAATCCACTTAATACACAACTTTAGGTAAAAATTATCCTTTGGTTGCCTGAATCTTTCTTTGCGCTGTGTTATGTTGGGACGGGGAGGGACGTGTAGTACAGGTCTTGGCAGGAGGATGTTAAGTTCCAGTAGAGGGCAACAGAGAGCCCGTCAAATGTCAATGGCTCCTCAGGGCACATCGAAAAGATCAGTAAGTCTCAGTGCATCAGCCTTGACACTCAAAGTCCTCAGTCTTCCCATGCACCTCCCTCTCTGTTATTCCAAGTCCTCAGAATGAGTCCTCGGTGTGAACTTTTTCCATCATGCCATGCTTATCCTGAAATCTACTGTTTGCTCAGATGCCTTCTGCTACCTTAAGGTCAGCAGCCTGTCTACCTACCCACTCTGCCTCTCATCTTTCTTCTACCATCACTGTTGTCATAGATACTATTTGCTGATTTTTTTTTACCCTGTTTGAGATGCTGTGGGAAGGCTTCAAATTCATTAACCCACTTAGTATTTGCAAGGAAACTATGAGGTGGCTACTATCGTTCATAGCTCATTTCTAATAGCTTCCCGTCCAGCAGGTCTTCTTTAACCAACTGAATCCCAGTAATGTCCCCTTTTCTGAATTAAAAATAAAAGGAACAGAAAAAGAAAAAAGAACAGAACAGAACAGAACAGAAAAAAGAAAAATGCAAGTTCTTGGGTCCTACCCTAGACCTGCTGAATTAGAAACTCTGGATGTAGACCCCAACAATCCGTGTTTTAACACGTGCTCCCGGTGCTACCGAAACATACTGACATTTGAAAACCAGTGGCCAAGACTAAATGCTCCATGCAAGCAGGACGCCGGTCAGTGCCATCCATCACTGCACCCCTACTGTCCAGTACAAGTGCCTGGCCTGGAATAGGCACTTGATAAATAACTGCAGAGGGAATCAGTAATATTAGCTACCAATTTCTGGTAGCTAACAATACGCTAGACTGTCCGCTAAACTGTATGTGTATGAAACAGCAATCGTCACGACAACCTACTGAAGTAAGCTCTCTTTCTTCAAAGTTTTTTTAATGCTTTTATTTATTTATTTTGAGAGAGAGTGTGTGTGTCAGTGGGGGAGGGCAGAGGAAGAGAGAGGGAATCCCAAGCAGGCTCTGTACTTGGCACGGAACCTGACACAGGGTTTGATCTCCTGACTGTGACATCATGACCTGAGCCCAAATTAAGAGTCAGATGCTTAACTGACTGAGCCACCCAGGTACCACTCTTTCTTTCTCTTCTTTTTCTTTTTTTAAGTTTATTTATTTATGTTGAGATAGAGACAGAGAGAGAGCAGCAGCAGGATGGGGCAAAGAGAGAGGGAGAGACAGAATCCCAAGCAGGCTCCATGCTATCAGCATGGCGCTGGATGGGGAGTTTGAACCCATGAACTGTGAGATCATGACCTGAGCTAAAACCAAGAGTCAGACACTTAATTGGCTGAGCCACCCAGACACCCCTCTCTTTTTTTTTTTTCACAAAAGAGAAAACTTTAAGACAGGTTAAAAATCTTGGTGAAGATCCCATAGCTGATAGAGAGGTGAACACAAGGCTTCAGAATTTAGAAACTGTGGAATTATTCAATCCGTTGTTTGTCTGGGGATGGAAGGGAATTGGTTTGCTTTTGGAAATGTTGATTGTTTTTCAATTTTAGCAGAGTACAAAGTAGTTTTTTGTTGCTGTTTTGGGTTTGCTTCTGAGTTTTAAGGACTGGGAGGTTTACCATATGTTTCTACGCCCAGGGGACGGAACAAAGCCACAGAAATCACTGGACATACTGAAGATGCATGAGAAAGAAGAAGTAATTCATAAGACAATGCTGGAATGGCAGGAGTCCAACATGGGAGCCATGCTGTTCAGTTAATATGAAATATCTTCTATCTGCCTAAGCATTGTGCTAGACATTGGAAATGCAATATAAATAAGATATGGGGAAATTTGGGGGTAAAACTGAAGAATGATACCATCAGTCACATAATTTGGCTTTGGTCTTCCTAAAGCAGGAGACGTGTTCCTTTGTGGAGAGAGTGCAGGGGGTGGAGATGAGAAGATGTGGATGAAAAGGGTCAAAATGTTTAGAGCAGTCTGTGTATCTTCGTGTGGCCTCACTGACTTCTGCAAAGTGCAGTGTTGTTACTGGTCCAATAATGATGACTTTGAAAACCTTCCCCTTTGAAGAAATGTCAGAATGAATTATGGGCTTCCTTCAACCATATCCCATAGAAGACCACAACATCCTGAGGTTCTTGTTTTCGTTTTTCCTCAAAGTACTGATAATTTGCCAAAAGGGGGAAACATGGGATTGAAAGAAGGGCAACAATTTAATGCTATGCACAAGAGAACCAAAGGAATGCTAAATAACGATTTAATAGCATATGATATAAACTATTATGGCAAACAACTACGGTACTCAAATGAAAAAATGGACATTGAAAACTCATCTCTACATAAAAGTTACAAAAATAATTAAGGTGAAAACCTTAATCAAAATGACTTGGGCTCATTTGTGTAAGAGTTTGTTGGCTCGTTCGTTCTTTCTTTCTTTCTCTCTCTCTCTCTCTCTTTCTTTCTTTCTTTCTTTTTCCAATTAAAGTACAGTATAGGCAGATTGGTCTGATTTGGATGAAAATTTTATTTGGAATAGATCTTCAAACTTTCTGTAACGTAAGCTATTGCAGAACAAACCCAGATAACACATGAGACACAACACTAGCTTAATCCCATTATTTCTGCAAATTCTAAAAGCTCAAAGTTACTTGGTGACAGCTGTGATGTCAGTTTGTTCTTTGTATCTACTCACAGGACTCACAGAGTCCTCTATATCTAGGATGAGTCACAAAAATTTTGACATCAGGCTGAAACTATACATCGCTGCTCTTTATTAACATTGGATTATTATTCAAAATGGGGTCCTTACGTAGGTTAGTTTTGGACAACAATTCTCATGAATTTCCACTAAAATTCTGACATCCATGTTCCTTTTTGCAATCTTTACATAACACCACCAATAGGAGTTTCAGATTTTATCCCGTACTCATTAACCAGAGATTAGTATTTTCTTTCACTTTGATCTTTTCTATTCCTAACATTTCAGTAACGTTTTCAGCACTCCGGACAGGAAGGCACACATCATCCTCGTTAGAAGGCAGGAGAAGTCCCCCATATGCTGAGGAATTGCAAGTGAGAACAAAGAACTGGAACATTGACTCTTACATGGTTGTTTATGAAACAATAAATTGCCCTTTTGTAGGCTTGCAAAATATATGTTTGAATTCAAATATAAATCAAAGTAAATATAAGGATGCTATGCTTCCAAATACTATATAACATTTTGATTTAAAACTAGGAATTTGACATTTGCCCCATGAACACCATTAAATGTGCCATCATTCTCTCCAGCATTTGTCTTACCCCTCATTCTAGTGCTGTATTTCTTAAAGAAAGTTCTAGATTTCTGTTATTCAGTTAATGGCATTAAATGACATCCAGGGTTCACAAACTCTACTCAGTCACTATATATTTTCCTATACATGTTAAGCCAGAATGATCTATTACAACTATTGGTAATGGAGAGCTGTAGTATTACAGGTGATAAGGAAGCAAAGTGCCTGTAACCATGACAACGGGGACAGTAAGGATGAAAATGGATAATGAACATCCAGTTTTCACAGGATAAGGATGGGGTAAGGAGTGCTCCAAAGTAGAAGTTTCTAGGCTCGTGGAAAAGGCTTAACAAGACCTGAACTGTTCCTGTGTCACAGAAGAACACAATAAATGATGAAACACACAATATGAGCATGTGCACTGGTTTCCTACATGCTTTCTTTACATTTCTTTCCATAATTTGAGTTCTGAATACACCATCTGGAGTGGATTCTAGGAGGTTCGAATGGGTGGCATTACAATGGAGACTTTGTTGACTCATGTACGTGTCAGATTTAACTTTTAGTAAATCTGTTGTAGGAAATGCAATGTCCAGGGAATTTAAAACCAGCCAGAGTGATATGCCTGTTTGAGGCTATCATGCATAATCTTTGAGTGACAGGTATTCCGTTCCTGTTATCAAACCTGCTCGGATTTTTATAATCAGAAGCCCACATGCTTGGAAAAAGTCTACCTGACTTGTCTGATGAGCGACTTCCCCAAAACAAAGTTTGTCTCTGCTCTCAAAATCCCTCACCCAATGATAATCACTCCTACCAGAACCCCATCAATTTCAGCTATTATTTCCGCCCAGGTACAACTTTTTAAGAACCCCAAACCCACTCTACATCCAAGTTGACTGAGATGACACATTATCTCTGTACCACAACAGCTCTACTTAACAGGGACTGTAGACAATGATATTATTATAAAATATCACCCGGTTTCTGCACTGTCAAACATTATTTATCCCCAGGTGATTGGAAATGAATGAAATTTACCAAGTGGTACTAAAATACATTTTTCACATTCAACTAAAGTTGTGCTAGTATCAAACAAATCGTTACTCTTAGATCATTTCCCCTACTTTCTGCAAGGAGAAACATATCCGCCCCTCTCAACTGGCTCCCCAAAATGGTATCCAAATGACCTTTACTCTTGTGAAGCCATTCCCTAAAGATATATCTGGCCAAGGATTCAAGAAATACGAACACTTACACAAATCTGTCAATCCACAAGGCCTCATACTATGTTATATCTCCAGTCTGGACCAGCATCGAAGTAGCCATTTAGAAGATAACTCAGAGAAACAAAAAAAAAAAAGAAGCTTCCATCAAATATGACTTATTGCCTTTTCCCACCTGATCCCATTTATATGTCTCATGCCTGCATTGATGGACGCGTAGGGGAGAATGGCTGTAGGCTTCGCATTAGTCACTGTAATCACCAGCCTCAATAATTGACAGGAAAAAGGCTCAGCTCTGGCAACAGGGAGCCAATGAAAACTGTTTTCACACAGCAGTTAACCATTTATTCAAATACTCAGCCTGATGCATTTTCAAAGATTGAAAAATTCTTCTCTGCTAGAAATGGAGGTGGAGATGGCTAAAAATAATACTTAAATGCAAAGGCCTTGGACTGCCCACAGTAACCATCAGATTCCCATCCAAAAACAGGGAGGGAGAGAGAGACAGAGAAAGAGAACTGTTGAAGTGGACAGGATGTAAAAGAAAGGTTGATGAAAGACGAAGTGTTTTAGGACTGTGAATAAAGTTTCCCAGTTGTTTATAATCACTGTATCGTTCTTGATCTTGTCCTCCCGAACTGTCCATGTTTGTGCACCAACTTCTAGGCTTGCAATGTCGCAGGGTCTGGGTTTACCCTCGTTGGGTGATCTTGGCTCAGGCCCTTTTCCTGGTAACACAGCCAGCGGTTAATCAGAATGGGCACCAACACTCCTATTACTGTCAGAAGGACACGGGCATAGAATTAATTCCCTTAGGTATGTCACTGGTAGAGAGGGCCACTGTCAGGGGAGTTTGGCATTGAAGGCATAACACAATCTATAAGGGATCAGAAGGTTGTTTCCATGAGATGTTTTGCGGGTAACCAAGTCAGAAGAGCCACATGAAAAGTTAAACCACCACCAAAACCCCTCTTAGAGTCAAGTAGCACTCAGGTGCAGATGCCGAAGCTAACACAGAACTAGTTTGAGCCAGATCGGGGCTGAGGACCTGCACAGAAGTCCCCAGCATTGCCCTACCTTTGGTGTAGTATAATACGAAAGTCTCGTTCCCAGGGCAGGGCATTCCACCATTTTCCACATGTGACATATGTACTAGCACGGTAACATGCTAAGCATGCACCTTTTTTTTTAAGTTGATGCATTTATTTTGAGAGACAGAGACAGCGCGAGTGGGAAAGGGGCAGAGAGAGGGGGAGAGGGAGAGAATCCCAAGCAGGCTCCACACTGCCTGCACAGAGCCCAACATGGGGTTCAGACTCACAAAACTGTGAGATCATGACCTGAGTCAAAACCAAGAGTTGGATGCTTAGCCCACTGAGCCATCCAGGTGCCCCTGAGCACGCACCCTTATCCTAGATGCCTAAGTAATAGAGTAGAGGTCAATTCTCTAATGCAATTCAAGCTTCCTGCCCCTGCCTCCTTGGCACACTGAATAAAAGCTTCCCGCACTAACCCCAAGGGGAGACACTGCTTTAGGAAATATCCCTGGTGTTTCTTTACTTATTGCAATTCAAATCCTTTCTTTTCCTGGTCTTAGGCCTGGCGGTGGCTTTCGGTTGAACGCTCACCAAGCGGTGTACCTGGTTTGGGTAACAGGTGGAGAGTGAAGATTTTCCCTTGAGAGTCCAATGCCCCCAACCAGACAGAAGGAGAACGAAGAACATCCAGCTTCCTGCCTCATCCCCTGGGAAATTAGAATCCTTTGGGCAATTAAGAATGGGGACTCCCCAGATGACCTATAGGAGCTCATTCAAGGAAACTAACAGAATTTTGGTAGCGACTTTACAGTGTACAGAAGCCAGTAGTGTTTTTTGTTTGTTTTCTGTCTGACAACACTAGGCATTGGTCCGTCAAAGGACTTTGCTAAGGCAAGTGGCAGTGCAGGAGAGTTAGTGTGTCAAACGTGAATCAGTTTAGTGGCTCAGAGGAGGAGGCAGTCAAGGAAACAGGCAACCTTACCCCAGGGCAGGGGAAACCCCTTTAAGGAAACCCAACTTTTCTTTGCAGGTTATGCAAACTTTGTAGCAGTAATGGGATGAGAGCCATATCTCCACTGGAGTGCTTAGCAGCACTCTTGTGAATTAAAAACTTGTAAAACCTGAAAGATTGGCGTGCAGACATTATAATTACCATACCAGAACAGACCAATGAAGCAGGGAGTCTGGTACCCTCTCTCTGGTGCTGCATCGTCCTGAAGATGTAAACCCCCCTGTAATACACCTAATTGTGCAACACAAGACTACAGGGGGCCATTTCTCCCAGTCCCCAGCTGGTGATCAGCAGCGTGTGCCCTGAAGCAGTGGAGTTGAGCGTCCTTGTAATTTTGTCCTTGGCAATAAACTGCCAGCGCTATTCTTACTCACAGCAATGCAGAATCCTTTTCTCAACCCCCCCCCCCCGACAAAAGTCTGAATCCAGTAGAAACCGAAAAAGCACCTCGGAGGAATTATACACTATGTTGAGACTCTGGTGCCCTCTCCCTCTTCAGATTTGATGCCATTTGGTTTTCCTGAGCTCTTTCCTTGCTTCTTTGCTACTGAGAAAAGAAAATAAGGGTAACTAGCTTGTTTTCTTAACACCACTCCTTATTTCCCACAGCACACCCTATAGCGGTCGTTTTGCCTGCCCCCGTTTCTATATTCATGGCTCTTGTCTTTCTTCTTGGAGGAGTTACTCCTGGCTCACAGTACTTGCAAATTTCATAACACATTCCTGGATTGTTTTGTTGTTGTTTTCTCCTGCTGCTGCTTCATTAGTGAAATGAGTGACAAAAGTAAACCTAAGCTCAAAATGTGAGCACACAACAGGTTTAGAAATCCGCCCATGACACTATGATGCACATTGTAACACTTTGGTACACTTCTTAACGGGTCTGGTCTAATCCTAGCTAACACGTTGTATGTACACATCTCCCCTCCAGTTGCTGCTTGTGAAATAGATATTTTTACTCAATTCTTAAAACTGAATCCTGTGTCTTTGTCTTGAGAGGTTGATAGACAATTTGGAATTCAGCACGGATAAAGAACTATTAAATGTTCCATCAAACAAAATCAATGCATATGTGCACGTAAATATATTCAATGTACATGTTGCTTTGCGCTTGTCTGTACAAAATTTAATTTATCTGTCAAGTTGCTGCTTCGTCTTAGGCTGGCATTTCGTGTCCGTTGGAGACTTTCATCATATTTCCTTTTCCTAACTCACCCTAAAAATGTATCATCAGCAAATATTGATACTTAATATTCCCCTTGTCTTCTGAGTCATCAATATAGGCAGGGTATACAACTATGTATGCTTAATCTACATTTGGGGGTCCCTTCACTCTTGATCTTTCCTTGATGAAAACTTGCCACTGAAAAATAATGAGGTTTTCCCCTGTCCATTTAATCCACAACAGAATTTCTGAATACCCTCTGTGACTCAGTTTCCTTGACAAGTTCTACTGAGAGGACATATCATCAGACTTTCCAGTGTTTAAATAAATTATATTCAGGGAGTTCTTTTTCACTGCTGCTGCAGCTCTCAGAAAGTTTGTCAAGTGTTATAGAAACTGTCATTCTGCTCATTAGGTACTTAGAGTATGCAGTTTGATGTAGTGCAAAAGGCATGAGCCCATCTGGGTATATATCCTAGCTATTGTCTATGATGATCTTAGGCTAGCCACTTAATTGCCACCTCAATTCCATCATCTTTAAAATAGAGATGATGCCCTCTCTCCTAGGATCTTTAGGTGAATTAATGGGACAACAGTTGAAGCTCAATACATACGAAGTCTCTCCCCTGCTTAGATTTCGGCTTGAGTAAAATTAATGACAGTGGAATGAAAAAGAACACTTCTTGACTCGTGGTCTGGACATCATTTTAATGGCTCCCATCCCCCTTTTTTCACATAATATAGTTCAAAGGTCTTCCTTCCCTCTCACCTTTTGCTTCTTCAGATCACCACACCCTGTGAGGCAGCAATTGTCTCTAGATTACTATAGTGCCAGGCCCAGGTCATGCTGAATTTCATTCGTCGGATAAAATTTCCTTATCCTCCACGCAGGATGAAAGAAGGAAGTGCTAAACTCGAAATAGATTCAAGACCTAAATGTGAGACCTGAAACCATAAAACTCCTAAAAGAAAACAGGCAGTAATCTCTGGGACATCGGCCTTAGCAGTATATTTATGGATGTGTCTCCTCAGGCAAGGGAAACAAAAACAAAAACAAAGTATTGGAACTACACTAAGATAAAAAGCTTTTGCACAGCAAAGGAAACCATCGACAAAACAAAAAGACAACCTAATAAATGGGAGAAAATATTTGCAAATGATATATTCAATAAGGGGTTAATATCCAAAATACATTATACCAATCAACACCAAAAAAAAAAAAAAAAGTAGTAATGATGATGATAATAATCTGATATAAAAAATGGGCAGAGGACCTGAACAGACATTTTGCCAAAGAAGACATACAGATGGCCAACAGACACATGAAAATATGTTCAATGTCACTCATCATCAGGGAAATGCAAATCAAAAGTACAGTGAGATATCACCTCATACCAATCAGAATGGGTAGTATAAAAAGACTAGAGGGGTGCCTGGGTGCTTCAGTCAGTTGATCATCTGACTCTTGATTTCAGCTCAGAAATCATGATCCCAGGATCACGGGATCAAGCCCCGCGTCAGGCTCCACACTTGGCATGGAGTCTACTTGGAATTCTCTCTTTGTCTCTCTCTTTCTCCCTCTGCCCTCCTCCCCTGCTCGCTCTCTCTCTCTCTCTCTCTGAAAAGAAAAGAAAAGAAAAGAAAAGAAAAGAGAAGGAAAGAAAAGGAAAGAAAAGTATTGGTTGGGATGTGGAGAAAGGGAATCCTCATGCATTGTTGGTGGGGATGTAAGTTGGTGCAACCGCTCTGGAAAAGAGTAAGGAGGCTCCTCAAAAAGTTAAAAATATAAATGCCATATGATCCAGTAATTCCACTACTAGGTGTTTGCCCAAAGAAAATGAAAACACTAATTTGAAAAGATATATGGACCTCTCTGTTTAATGTGACATAATTTACAACAGCCAAGACATAGAAGATCTAAGTGTTCATCCATAGATGAATGGATAAAGATGATATGGTATATATATGCAATGAAATACTCCTCAGCCATGAAGAGGAATGAGATCCTACCAATCGCAACAGTGTGGATGGAAGTAGGCCGAATAATGCTGAGTGAAGTAAGTCGGAGAAAGACACATAGCGCATCTATGCGGAATCTAAAAACACAACACGAAACAAATGAACAAACAAACAGAAACAGACTCCTAAACAGAACAAACTCGTGGCTGCCAGAGGGGAGGGGGTGGGGGGACGGGCAAAATAGGTAAACGTGAGTAAGAGGTACACATTTCCAGTTATAAAACACATAAGACACCAAGATGACAAGTATAGCATGGCAGGGTGGGAAGAGAAGGAAATGCTAATAATGGCACAGATGAGCAGGGGAAAAAGCAGGGGGGCACAGATGAGCATCCTACAAAATTGCTCATGTATCTTTTTGTGTTTGTGTATATGATTCATAACAACACAGCGGCAACACCACACACCTTTACACGTCATCTTTGTGCCAGGCCACGCTCCACTATGCCCGGGACTTAACCTGTGTCGGCCTGTTTAACTCACAAATGTGTGTGCCCATAGGTTGTCTATACCTGGGGGGATCTTGGCCTCTGTTGGATGTGTGCATGGAAGTGGATTCTGTGAGAGATAATGTGGGTGGCGCAAAGGCACATTTTCCAGCCCTAATGACAATTTTGTAGCCCAAGTGATTTTTATAAACTATGTGCAAGGCTCTATGGGAGATCATTTTAATTGTAAAGGCATTTTTCTTCGAGTCAATATGCAGCCCGCAGATGTATAATTTCTGAGATCACCTTTAGTCCTATTAAAAAGATGGGTATCACCTTGGCAGCCTTCCAGTCTTCCAGCTCAGCGGCTGTTTTCAATGATAAATGACATATTTCTGTGAGTAGCACGGCCACGTCATTCTATAGTTCCTTCATGTTGCTTGGACGAGTTCCACCTAGCCGATGATTTATTACAAGGTAATGTTTTTGAGCTCGTCCATCATGCCCTCACCTTTATAATGTAAAGCATTTCACCTTCAACGATAGCAAAGGGTAACCCAAGCTTGGCACTAATTTTAAGAATAAATGAGAAATTGGAATAGTGTCGAACCAAAAAGGTGGGAAGACCCAGGACCGAATGTTCCCCATCCAAGTGCTCGGGAGGGTAGAAAGTGGAGCCCCAGTGGAGCCCCTGCCCAGTTCCCTCCTCATGAGCCCACAGGCAACCTGCCCATTGACTCTTTGCAGTAGCCACCTTCCTGGAATACTGGGGATCATGCCAGGAGCTGACTATGAGGAGGGGAAGGATCAAGGTAGATGAATCAGGCCTAAGATCAGGATTGTGTAGAGAAGGTTTCCAAAAGCTTCCAGAGTTCTTTACCTTCTGGAGATTCTTGGTCGAAGAAATATTTTTTGCCCTAGAAAAATGTGATCATCTGTGAATCTTCAACTCTGGGCTGACCATTTGTAACCTTTTTACTAACAAAATTGTCCTAGTTTACAGAGGTGTCTATAACATTAACTACTCAAATGTCTGTTTGTTATCCATAATGTATACTGTCAGGGGCAATACCCATTAAATTTCTGAGTCCTCACAGACTTCTTCTCCTCTCCCAAATTTTCCACAAGGAGGAATCCTTTTTGTTAAGTTTATTTATTTGTTTTTTGGGGGGGGAGGGGCAGAGAGAGAGAAGGAGATTGAGAATCCCAAGCAGACTTTGTGCCGTCAGCACGGATCCCGATGTGGGGCTCAATCTCATGAACCGTGAGATGATGACCTGAGCCGAAACCAAGAGTTGGAAGCTTAACCAACTGAGCCACCCAGGTGCCCCCACAAGGAGGAATATTGACTTGTCTGTTCAAGAGCTTTTCTCAGTGACCCTCAAGGTGGACATGTCCTTCCTTTTTAGCCATATTCCAAGGCTTATAAAATCAGAGATCAGATATAGACAGATTGGACTACAAGGAGACTTTCTCGCTGAGTCCATTCCTGAATCACCTCTGTGGGTGACAATCTGGGTAAGAAGTTAAAGAGAGAAAAAAAAAAGGAAAGGAAGAAGGGAGGAAAGGAGGAAGGGAAGAAAGGAAAGACAAGGAAGGAAGCTTGAAGGAAGGAAGGAAAGAAGGAAGGAAAGAAAGAAGGAAAGAATAATTAAAAAGACTAGATCAACGACTCATTAAAGATCTGAGGAAGAGTAGACAGAGAAGCCACTTGATATTTAGATTCCTTACACTTGGTGGGAGAGTGGGGGCATAAGTGAGACACGCAGAGAAAGACAGAAGAGGTTGCTGAAGTGTAAGCTAGGAATACCGTTATCTTTTATCTTCACAAGATAAAAAAAGATAAAAGATAAAAGAGGTTTGAAATGCCCTTGTAATTACTTTTTTTTGATGAGGGACTCATTTTTTTGGAATGCTATTCTATTTAGACACCAGGCAATGTGGGGCCCTTGAACATTTCCAGTTATCCTGAACTGTGGACAATCACAGTTTCCTTCTCTGTCTTCCCTTCCTCAAGACCTGACATGTCATGACCTGGTATGATTTGAGATATTCATCCTTCTACCCATACTCAAAAATAATCAAGAGCTCTACTTTGCAAATAACAAGCATTAGCTACCTGCTGTGCAGAATAGGAAACCCCCTTTTATGGGCAGTATGGACTGACCAAAATCAGCTGTTGAATTCTAGCCTCTGTCCTTTTTTTTCCATGTCAATCTCTACCCAGCATGCCCTACCCACCCTGGACATCTCTGCAATGCACTTACAGAACTTTAAACTCATGGAAGGAAGCCTTCTTTCATGCACACTCTCTTACAAGGCACTCAGTTAAAAGACCTAATTATCCCAATAATATTTTGTTGATTTAACCTTGACTCTGGCTCCACTCTGGCATACACCTCTGTGCAGTTCTGCTCTATTTTGATGAGCCTGGTCCTTAGACCACTCAGGAATTTCTACTCAGGTCCATCAACTACCACAACCAATCAGTCTCTCTGTCCACATAACTGGACACTATCCCGCATCTCAAAGACCACATCCCATATACACTGGATACTTTTTGAAACTGTGGAAAGTGAGAAGGCTCAGCCAAGCCTAGCCCTGCAGGGATCATGGGATTTGGCCCTAACTTGGCTTTTCTTGGGGAGCTGTGGTAGACTGAATTTATCTTAAGTTGTAACTGAGAAGAGAGTTATAATAAAGGAAGTCAAGTCAGCCAAGCATTCACAATTCTCCAAATGTATCATCTTAAGAGAACTTTTCACAAAGATATTCTAAGCACTATTACTCATGATAGCAGAAATTTGAGGTGGTATATAATTGTGGCTATGAGCTTAGGTTCAGGGGTCAAACATAAGTAAATTCTCATCACTGCTCCTCTGTTTACCAGCTGTGTGAATTTGGGAGAATTTTCTAACCTTTCTTAAGACTCAATTTTTTCTCCTTTAAAGTGGGATAAAAATAACAACTATCTACGCTGCATGTTTATTAAGAAAATTAAAGACAATGCAGACACAGTAACGGTTAGCATGATGCCTGGCATACTATAAGCCATCAATGGATGTCCGTGATGATGAAGATGATGACAATCATAATGACTAATAGAAAATAATTCAGTAACCAATAAAAGATAACCCAAGTAAACAAAATATGATAGAATAAGACGGGGAGATGCCAATTATGTTTGTTATTATGATGAGCGCTTGGTTTATGGAAAGTAATTTTGAACATTGATGGAACCTTCTTTTTCCTTGCTGGACCTGAGATCTAGCGTGCTTGATACCTGATCTCTACCTTATAATTTCCGTAATTTCTTTTTTATTACTTCTACTCCATACAGCTGATAAATATGGTAAGTGCCTTCTGTAATTAAAATACAATCCTTTGATCCTGTGTCACTCTCTGTATTTTGCTACACCTTTTGCTTCCCATTACAGACTAGATCCTTGAAAGAACAGTCCATGCTTCCTTATTACCTACACTTAATTCACCTCTGATTGCTGACTTCTGTCCCCGCCAACTACTACACCTTCTCAAAAGAAATCTCTTGAATGATTTTCACAGTTTGTTTTTTTATACCATCGACTACTTTTCCACATTCGCTTTGATATGGCTTTTTTTTTTTCCTTGTTCTTCTCCTAATTTTCTGACTTTTTCTTTACAGTGTCTTTTATGGGTACTTCTTCTTCTACTATCATCTTCTTACATGTTGGTGGGACCCAAGTCTTGGTCCAGAGGATAATGACTGAGATATGAACTGGAGAACATTTAATATTTAGATATTAATGGAAGCCATGGGTGTGGGTGAGGTTATATAGGCAGAGGTTGTAAAATGAGAAAAAAAAAAAGGCTTCAGACAAACCTTGGAGACTATGGAGGAAGCAGGAGAAATCAGAAAAGAAGAAATGAACACAATAACTAGGAGATAGTGTCAACGTAGTCAAGGGAAAATCTGCTTCTAGAAGAAGAAAGTGACAAACACTGCCACAAATCTGGTGATAAAATGTTAAAAGAGATGAGGCCTGGAAGTATCCATTAGAGTTGGCCCCATGAGGTTTATTGAACTCTGTTGAGAGCAGTTTCATTGAAGTGGTGAGGACCAAAGACAATCCAGAATGGATTAATGAAAAAATGAAAGAAAAAGAAATAGAGAAAACATACATAAATCTCTTGGGATGGGAGTATTTCAAGAGAAGCACCCTACTGGTGACAGAGGAAACTTACTGGTTGTCACCAACACCAAAAGCTATGCTAAAGAATATAGTTTTTTTTTTTTTTTTTTTTCAGTAAGAATTACTTTACTTCTGTGTATTCAGAAATTCCCAACAATCTTTTCTCTGCACCCACAAATTCAAAAAAGGCAATATTCTTCTCACGGGCAAACCTGTTTCTTTTTGGCAGTTAACAATACCAAATGAAAACAGAGAATCTTTCACAGCAATTCAAGAAACGTTAGGTAAAGAAAGCCTTGTTTCAATATTTTGATAAAACAAAGACTCTCTTAGTGATGCACATAATCACTGTGTACTTATTGTCACACCTGTCTTTATTTTTTTCTGATGCCGTCCACCCTTGCAAAAAGAAAGTAAGTTGGTGCTATACAAAGGCTTCATATCGCAGCTTCTATGGGATTCTCGACAGGCCTCTCACCATAGCTTTTTCCAACTCTGACTCACAGAACTAACAGTCATCCCTCCTAGGCTGTGGTGATTGCTCTGATGCTTGTCCACAGGCCTCCACTTAATTGCTTGCTTGGCTTTTCCTTATATCTCCTCTACCACTTCCCCGAAGCGGCCTCAAATGAAATAAAACTTCCATTTTAACACCCTAGATAAAATTTTGTCAGTATTTTCAGTAGGTCAGCATTACCACTTGCTGCTTGCCCCTTGAGATCGTTTTCCACCCTGATGTGTGCTCCCTGCATTGCCTAGGCTCCGTGGCTCCTTTCTGATTGGGTTGAGCCAATGGGGAACGCCAGCAGGTGAGTGGAGAACAGCATAAGGAGGCCTGGCTTCCTCTCTGCCAGGCCACAGGCTGGCAGTCCTCCACCAAAAGCCACAGCTGGAGTCTGTCGTCTTTTCCCTCAATTCCATTTCTTGCTGGATTGCTTTCAGCATGTTTTTTTTTTTTTTTTTTTCATTCTGCTTTTGCACCTTCTAATTATTTCTGGGCCCAGAATGCTTCATTATCCTTTGTGGCAGTGGTTCTTCAACTTGAGGGTGCCCCATAATCACCTGGAGAACTTGTCAACGCACAGAATGCTGGGTTCCAATCCCAAGTTTTCAGACTCGGCCCTTCTGGAGTAGGGACTGAGAATT
Source organism: Leopardus geoffroyi (assembly GCF_018350155.1). Taxonomy (NCBI): domain Eukaryota; kingdom Metazoa; phylum Chordata; class Mammalia; order Carnivora; family Felidae; genus Leopardus; species Leopardus geoffroyi. The sequence continues at coordinate 12,605,924 of NC_059327.1, read as the reverse complement.
TGCATTTCCAACAAGTTCCCAAGTGATGTTGCTACTATTGGGGCAGGGACCTCAAAATAATCACTGACACCTTTACTGGCTTCTCCCAACTCTGCCCACCCTCTTCTACCTGCTGCTACCTTTGGTGTGTACCATCTGTCTGCTGCTGGGGCCTGACACACCTGGAGACCCTATAAAAAACATCCAGTGCAACATAAAATAAATGGCAAGCAGCACTGTAAAACACAGGACACTATACTCGTACAACCCATGATGACAGGCTTGACCTGCAAACCCAGGATGGGTTTGCAACCTTAAGCCTCATTGGCAGGAATTTTGTCGGTCATGGTTGCCCTCATTCACTGAGAGGCAGAATGCAAATCAGGAGTGGTTAGCATCATGGCGGCCAAGGAAAGGGGAGCACTCAGAGCATGGGAGAAATAGTCCTAACAAGACAATGTCACAGAAAGGTAAGGACATAATGCACCGGTGCTACACTTGGATGGTCACCAGCAGACTGACCATTTGCATAAGTAGGGTTCACTGAGCCTAATTTTCCCTATAAAAGAAATTCTCAGTGAATCAATAAAATGCCTCTAAATGCAATATGCCATGATGATGTTTACCATTTCATCTGGATTATTATGCTTGGTTACCTTTTCGCTGGGCCTATTTTGTTTTCCAGTACATCATTTTCCTTTGCTTACTGCTCCCAATGTCTAGTAAAGTGTTCAAAAGGGCTTTCTGCTAGCTCAGTACAACCACAAGTGATGACAGAAATATAGTTGAAGTATTTTCAAACAATCAGAAAAATATAAAACAAAACAGATTCTAAGCCACTCTTGTATTTTATGATGTGGCCAGTCTGATGAAATGTGAATGCATGAGGTACAGTGTGATGAGAGTAAGTTCTGCAGTTTTATGCATGGACAGTATCTTGCAATATGACCTTTGGGCAACTACAAAATGTCAGTGATTAATACATGGATTAATTCAGAAGCTGACTGCCCTCTTCTTGTATACGAGATCAAAATTTGCAGGTGCGCCTCTGCTGATTTCAAGGCACTCTGGAACATAAATCTTTGAATTTTTTATACTTGGTGCTTCTCAGTAAAGCAACATTACAAACTATACTGTCTTAAGCCATGACGATAATTGCAATTGAGTCATTTTGTTTTCCAGGAAAGTTTACATTTTTACCAAAAGGGACATGGAGCATGATAGCAAAAACAGAAAATATCCTTATTCCCATGCCGGATTTTTGATGTTCTAAAACTGCAAAAAGATACAGATACACCAACGATCTTTGAATTTCAGGATGTCAACCTCTGGCTTGGGTTTGTTCTACCAGTGGAATACGATATAATGGGGACAGCAAGAATATGTACGGGTGGGGCACCTGGGAGGCTGGGTCCATTAAGTGTCTGACTGGCTCAGGTCATGATCTCGGGGTCTGTGAGTTTGAGCCCCGTGTCAGGCTCTGTGCTGACAGTTCAGACCCTGGAGCCTACGTCGTTTCTGTGTCTCCCTCTCTCTCTTCCCCTTCCCCACTCACACTCTGTCTCTCCCTCTCTCTCGAAAATAAATAAACATTAAAAAAATTTTTTTTAAAGAACATGGAAACAATGGCACTGATGATTTTTATAATTCTAAGAGAAATACTTGGTGATCCCCGAACACTGAGAGACGTTAAGTATTCTTCTACATGACAGCAGCTTCAAAACATTAACAGCCCTATTAGTACGTAATTGCTAAGGAACAAAAGAGAAGTGCGTATGCTGAAGGAAACCTAACATGATGCCCCACTATCCATGATTTCATTACTTTTGCAACCAATATCTATTGTGGGTCTCTCAATCAGGGCACTGTGTAGGCTACATGCCATGAGCAGATTCTATTATCAACCATCAGCCTACCCAGAATGATATCCATGTCCGAGATTTGAGTAAATCAATTTTTTAAGAAGTTACATAATAACAGAGCTCAAAGGCTAGGTAACGGGAGTAGGATAAAGTCAACAAGTATAAGCTTGTCCCTTAGGCTGTCTTCCACCTTACTTCTACCTTTGCTGCCCCAAATGACTGCTTGTGGCCCAAAGCCCTCATAGTGAGCCAGCCACAGCTGGAGCAAGCAAAAGAGACTGGCCAGGAAGAGCCAGAGAGATGGGAAGGAGACCAAGAGAGTCTGATATCCCAGAAGCCGAGTGAAGAAAGTACATTTAGGAGAAGGGAATGATCAATGCTTCAAATAACATTGGTAGGTCAAGTAAGGACTGAGAACTGAACATCAAAAATTGGATTCAGGTCCTTCATGCCTGACAAAAACATTAGGGACAGGAATGATGGAGGTGAAATCTTGATTCTCGGGAGTTCAAGAGGGAATAGGTGGAGAATTTGAAAAGCAAATATCGACAATTCGTTCAACAGAGTTTTGCTTTAAAAGGAAGGGGACAAGAATAGGGGAGGGAGCCAGTGGAAGAAAAAGAAGTCTGTCAATGAGCTAATGGTAAGATAAAGAAGGGCAAATTCACGAAGCAGGACAGGAGGGAAAATCTGATGAAGAACCGTCCTTGAGGCAGCGGTAGGAGGGATGAGACCCTGAGCAGGTGCAGAGGGTGGCCTTGCTATAGAATTGCCACAGTTCTCCCTATGAGACAGGAAAGTCTGGCGCAGGCACGGACAGCTGGTGGATGTTGTGATAGGAGCCGGAATTCTCTTCTGGTTGTGTCAGAAATGGTCACACCTCTCCAACCTCACTTGACTGTCATGGAAACCTCCTCTTCCTCCTCCTCCTCCTCCCTCTTCCTCGCCCTTCCCTTCCTCTGTTCTCCACTCCATTCTTTTCTCTTCTCCTCTCCTCTCTACATTTTCTCCTGATAATTTTACCCATTTCCAAAGCTTCAAATATCATCGCTATGGAATGGACTCTCCAGATCTGATTTTCATTTCTGAATACTCTGCTCCAATCCAGACATCTCCCACTTCAAAATCAAGCCCCCAAATAAATGTCCTGATATTCCACCCCCCCCCCCCCACCTCAGTGCTGTCTTCTTCTCCTCCCATCACACAGAAAAACACTTATCTCTGTCTGGATGCCCTTTTTCCAAAACTGGGCTCACCAACTTTGAAACCTCAGAACCAGTATTCATAGGTGAAATTCCACTGAAAAGTAGAAGAATGAATAGTAACAAAATTGGCAAATCATTGACGATTATTAAATTTGGGATGCATATGTACAGGCTCATTATACCATTCTCTCTGCTTTAACAGATGTCTGAAATTTTCCACACTGAACTTAAAACGAACAAGCTCAGAACTATTCTGATTCCTTCCAATCCTTGCTCCATGATCCAGTGAGACCCCAAGTCTTGTAAGGCCATCCTTCACAATTGCTTTTTTCCCGCGTGTCTTGCTGTTCACGGAGTTCAGTTCGTTGTAGTTTGTTGCTGTTTTTTTCATTTTTTGAAAGTCAGAGATGGCTACTGAACTGAGGATTAGATACTTATTCCCTGATCATGCATTGTAGACTTATTCCCCAGAACTGGTGGAAAGAATCGGAAAACAAGCCCTAGATGAGATCAGAGAATATCTAGACTTAATTCTGCCATTCGCTGCATGTCTGCACCCAAGGAAGCCACTCAATCTCTTTGTACTTTTCTTACTTGTTGGAAAATAAGAAAAGGGGCTAAGCAACTAATTTGTTGATCAAATTAGTGTGAACTTAAGTTCCATAACCTGAAGATACTTCTCCCCATGTTGATCGTTTTATTAGTTGGCAACAATAAAAAGGAGGGACTTTTACAGGGACACTTGGATTTCTAGCTCCTTCTTAATCCTAGCTTCTGGCAACAGTGTGCCTGAGTTCCCATGTAGTGAGGACCCACTGTGTGCTTAGAAAGGGCGTGTTCTCTCTGGCTATCCTGCTCCATACCCTGGCCACCTTCTTCATCTTACACCGGCCCCATATATGGGGACATTTAGTTTGCGACTCCTACCTGCCCAAATGATCTCTTAACACTGGTTTTCAGACTGATATCTGAACCATTGACTTTGACCAGAAATGCTAAGGATATAAGGAAACTTCAACATTTGTGTCTCTGCAGGTACTATCCCAGCCCTTAGCAAAGTCATAATTTCATTTTTTTTTTCCTCAGGTGTTTAAAGAAGACTTCTCAGCCCACATTAGTTAGATCTACTTAGACGAGTTCATACAGTGCAGACCACACCAAACTCTGTCCCTCATCATGTCACTCAACATACTTTTGCTGCCCGGACCACACTGGGCTAAGATTAGAACCAAAGACTTCAGACTGGCACTTCTCTCTGGTTCTTCAAGGGACATGCTCCTTTCTATCCTCCACTATCTAACCCGTCCCTCTGTCTCTGTGATTCTCCACATATCTCTCTGCTCATTTACACCAGCACTCAACATCCATCATTGTTCAATTCATTTGTTTACTGTTTACTCGCTTCCTGTTTGTCTTTCTGTGAGGGCAGAGACGTTCCTTGTCTTTCTGGTTCTTTTAGGTAGGTCCAGCGTTTAGCACAGTCCCTGGAATATAATACATGTTCAGCAATATGTGCTGCCAGATTTCTCTCTCCCTGTACATATGCACACACATGCACAGACACACACGTATACATATGAATGTGTATGTGTGATTTCTATATTATGTATACACTCCCTACACATTTATATGTATAGTCACATATATACACATATAGAATCTATGATCACACATGCATATACCTATTAATCCATATATACAAATATATGTGTATATGTGTGTATATATACTATATATGTGTATCTACGTGTTGTCAGGGAAGAGAAAGCACATGTAATGTGATTTAATCCCAATTCCCATATGAATGGGACCATTATGTTCTTTCCTGACCGTGACCCTTCTCTCACGATTGTATCATTTTTAGAATACCTTGACTTCATCGACATACTATGTTATGACAGTGTTTTGCAATAGTTTTCTTAATGCTCATGAGTCCTGTCTTCAGAGGAAAGTCTATGAAGAAGACTAATATATAAAACAGGTAAAAGAAGATCTGTGCTTCAGGAAAGCAGAAGTGCTAGGCTTAGTCTGGTCTGTTCGTACCCACTCCACCTGCAGCCCCTAGAATCTCCCCAGGTAGTGACCCAGTGGCTCCTTGAACCCAGTTTAGAAACCACCGTGCATGGAAGGCATCCTGTTAACAGGCTCAGTGGGGAGTCGGTACACTGAGGCTCAGCTGTGGGTGCCCACTCTTCTGATGTAAACAAGGCCTTTGGTCACCCAAGGTCACCTCTGCTGCATAGCAGTGGATCTATTTTTCTACCTCAATATCAATACATATGGGGATATTCTCTTATATGCAATGTGATCATTTGATATAAATGGAGTCCAATGTCTCCTGTGAAAAAGGATTAGTTTTCAAACCCATGGTTAGTTATGATTAGTAATTCAGTGTTTATTTTCACTATGGAGTAAACACACACCAGATGTTTATATCCATAGTTGGCTGAACTAGTATTAAGGTGCATTATGCAACAATTACAATAAAAAATTAAGTCACAGGCATTCATTTTTCAACTTTCTCCTTTGCTATGCCTAATACATCCCTTCTAGAATCTGATGCAGAGGAAATTTGGACTCCTAAATCACAACAGAATTATTGTGACTTATTCTTATATCTCTTATGGGCTCCGACAAGAAAAAAAAAACAAAACAAACAAAACAAACAAAAAATCCAAACATAAAAACCTTTTTTTTTTTTTCAGAGACAAGTCTCACAATGTTTATGTCTGTTAGTAGAACATATGTATATATATATATATTTTTTCCCCTCTTTCGTTCTTATGAAATCCCAAAGAAGATGAAAAGGGAGTGAGGATAATAGAATATATTTTTCACAAAAGGTGCATGGAAGATACTTATTATCAACACAAGTAATTTAATAATTATTTCCAAAAACTAAAATGGAAAATACTCTGGATACTCAGATTTTATGCTAAACAAAAAATGGTAAACGGCCATGACTGGATTGTTTTGTGAAAATCCGAGATTCTAGTAACAAGATTCATTAAGGAAATGGCTATATTAATTTAAAGTGATTGAAATTTTGATGTAAATTATGGATCACCCATTAGACATGAGCAGAGGCTTTTAGCACATTAATCTGAAAGAGCAATAGAGGAACATCTTACTTCCTACAAGACAGACTTAAAATATATGTATCTTTAGCTTCCTCACAACGGTAAGATCAATCACTTGAGGCATATGGTACTAGCAATACAAAATACATAGGAAAACAGATAACATATGGTTTGCATTTGCAAGGTAGGCTGTGTGAACAAAGTATTTCACACCTTTCCCCTCAATTATAAATGGCTATAAAGGAAATAAGGACTCCTACAAAAAAAAGTGAATAAAAAAAATTAGACATCTTAACGTTGAAAATGGATCCTTTGTAGAAGACCAAAATTTTTTTCAAAGGGTTGAAGAAACAAAGGCACATTTGTTACTTCAATATTTCTTATCCAGGGTGAACTTTCAAAGAGCAAATGGCAAATGTTTACAGCCCCATAAGGCCGAAAACGATAAAAGGGAAATTTACAGTTGGCAAAGGCAAATATGTAAATAAGGTTTATGGCTCCTCCAAACATCAGGCATTCTAAATTGTGACAAGATAGAATATCTGTTAACTGAATGGGATCACCGCCAAATGCTACCTACCATCACTGTGTCAGACTGAGGCTATCAATGTGGCTGAAACGAGGAAGAAAGTGCTTCAGAGCAAACCATAAATATGCAAGAAAGTAAAGGATGTATTTTCCTCAATGTCTCCGAATAAAATGGCAGCATGACCTTAAATATAAACTAGCACAATGCACGACGGAATTGATAAAGACCACTGGTTTGGTGTCCTACAGAGGTTGACGTGAATCCATGTGGCGTCCCGAAGTGCACAACTGAATGGTTTGCTAAGCCTAGTTGTGGGCGGAAACAAAAGTCACTGAGCCAAATTTATGTGTCCTGTGTTACTGTGTCCCTGGTATAAATTTCCAAAACCCATTCCAGAGCATCTTTGGGATCCCTTGAGAAAACTGAGGTATTACTAGTACTTTTAGACATTGACTCTGAGTCTGTAGAATCCCCCTTTCCCTCAAGTATCTCCAAATAGTTGTAACTTCAGGCTCTGGACGAAATCAGATGAAGAGACATTTTGGATTAGCTCTGGGCTATGGTAAGTTCACAACTATGACTTCGGGTTTAGGCTTGTTTAGTTTATTCCTTGGCTATCCTCAGAAATGTGCCCTTGAATTTTTAAATATTGATCAATGAATCAACAATATTTGCTGTGAGCTATTGTGTCTGTTGCTGAGGCAAATTGATAGACAGATAACTGCCCTATCTTTGCTTTCTGCAACTACACAATAGTAATAACCATACAGTGGGATCAGCATGAATTTACCTGGAGGTCCTACCTGCCCTGGGAAAAGGGATTGGTCTAGTTGTTGGGGGATAAAGGAGTTCCTGATGGGACTCTGAGAGCACTTTTTTATGATAGAGAGAACCTCACCTAAAGTTGTTATTTATCATTTGAGTTAACTTTTAAATCAGAAAGAGAATAATCTTAAAATGACGCTTAGTCTAATGAGCTGCAGGAATATTACTAAAGATTTTTATTACTAAGGTTGTCTGCTGTGGTTTAAGATTTCTATCTCCAAAGGGTGGCTGCCATGGCAACATGAAGCCATGGCCTGAGTCACTTCCATGTATGTATGTATGTATGTATGTATGTATGTATGTATAAAATTGTTCTTATTTTAGAGAGAGAGCACATAAGCAGACGAGAGGGGCGGGGGGGGGAAAGGATGGAGGGGGGGAAGAAAGAGAGAGAGAGAGAGAGAATGAATCTTAAGCAGGCTCCATGCTCAGAGCAGAACCCACGACCCTGGGATCATTCATGATCATTCATTCATCCTGAGCTGAAATCAGGAGTCAGACCCTCAATACCACTGAGCCCCCTGGTGCCCCTGAATCACTTCTTTTTAAATGGAGGAGGCCTTAGTAAGGCATCATTCAGGGAATCTGGGAGGTCAAATCCAAGAATGAGGCAACACAAGGATAGTATACTACCCTAGATAAACATCAGTTAAAGTAGAGATAACGCATGATTTCTACTGGGGCAAAATCCCCAATCCCATGAGAAGATCAGTTAAAAATCATGTTACTCACATAATTTTAAGACAGATTCTGAATTTTCTTTTTTTTTTTTTTAATTTTTTTTTTCAACGTTTATTTATTTTTGGGACAGAGAGAGAGCATGAACGGGGGAGGGGCAGAGAGAGAGGGAGACACAGAATCGGAAACAGGCTCCAGGCTCTGAGCCATCAGCCCAGAGCCCGACGCGGGGCTCAAACTCGCGGACCGCGAGATCGTGACCTGGCTGAAGTCGGACGCTTAACCGACTGCGCCACCCAGGCGCCCCCAGATTCTGAATTTTCATTTAATATAGAGCTCATTCCATTTTTCCATATTTCTGTACACTCAAATTGGAGTATTGAAAAATATTTCACTTAATATGTTCAAAGATCATTTGGAAGCCTCAAGCAATTGTGTAGAATGCAACAGTCTATATTGATGATGTAAAATATACCCAGACCCCATAGTGACCAAGTGGTAGCACCCTGGATCTGGGTAATTCTGAGAGATTTCACTTATTCTACAAAACTCTATGTTTTTATTCTGACCTGATTATTTTATTTTTTTAAGTTTATTTATTTATTTTTAAGAGAGAGAGAGAGAGAGAGAGAGAGAGAGAGAGAGAGAGAGAGAGAGGAAGTGAGCATGAGTGGGGAAGGGGCAGAGAGAGAGAGACAGAAAATCCCAAGCAGGCTCCAGAGTCAGTGCAGAGCCCAACGTGGGCTGGAAGTCACCAAGTGTGAAATCATGACCTGAGCCAAAATCAAGAGTCGGTCGCTTAACCCACTGAGCCATCCAGGCACCCCAATGGCACACTCTTGAAAACCATTATAAAGTTTATACATGGAGAATTTAGAAATGTCTACAGTAAAAGTCTTCCAGATATGTGGCACTGATCTCCATATTGGTGGTGATTTTCTTTTTTTTTTTTTTAATTTTTTTTTAACATTTATTTTTTATTTTTTTTAATTTTTTTTTTCAACGTTTATTATTTATTTTTGGGACAGAGAGAGACAGAGCATGTACGGGGGAGGGGCAGAGAGAGAGGGAGACACAGAATCGGAAGCAGGCGAAACAGGCTCCAGGCTCTGAGCCATCATCCCAGAGCCTGACGCGGGGCTCGAACTCACGGACCGCGAGATCGTGACCTGGCTGAAGTCGGACGCTTAACCGACTGCGCCACCCAGGCGCCCCGACATTTATTTATTTTTGAGACAGAGAGAGACAGAGCATGAACAGGGTAGGGGCAGAGAGAGAGGGAGACACAGAATCTGAAACAGGCTCCAGGCTCTCAGCGGTCAGCACAGAGCCCGATGCGGGGCTCGAACTCACGGACCGCGAGATCATGACCTGAGCCGAAGCCGGACGCTTAACCGACCGAGCCACCCAGGCGCCCCGGTGGTGATTTTCTTCACACTCTACTTTAACAAAATTTTCAAGGAGGTTTTACCCTAAGAAATACATACAAAAGCAAAACAGAATGGGAAATGGCCAAGGACAGATCACGGAGGGCAGACCGAACTGCTGTAGCAGCATCTTCTCACTGGCGGGACACATGACAACAATCAACTGAAAAGCTTCCCACTTCCCATGAATGGAAACTGCATCTGTCAGTTATTTTCCAGACCGCCGTTCGCTTGTGACCGAAACAAACCCACTAAGAAATCTCTGGAAAATCGCAGTATCTTTTCCAGGCTCTGTGCATATTTTCCGGGCAGCCCGTAAAGCCACTGGTCACCCTCATGTGCTGCTGTGTGGTTAGACTGTTCATAAAGATGGACACGGTGATTCTCCCATCCCTGGGTCATGTTCCTCTGTCACACGATTCTGCCACCAAGCGCCCGCCCCCCGCCCTAGTCAAGAGTCTCCCAGCTCCCCTTGAATGGAACAGCCCCCCCATCAAGAACCTCTCTGCTCCCCTTGAATGGGGCTGTCCCCTGGACATGGTCTGGTGAACAGATGGCAACGAAAGTGATGTTGCTGTAGGACGTCCTAGCTTCTCCTCAAGATGGCTTCCAGCTTTCCCTCTTGTTCTCTTAGTATCCTGAGATTACGTATGAAGTATAGCATACTGTGTCAGACTCCTTGAGGAGGGAAAGAGGTCAAGCTACCAGCAGAGGCCTTTGGTCAGAAATGAGTGAGGCCATCTTATACCTGAGCCCAGCCCAAACGGTAGAGTTGTGAATAAATCATTGGTGCTTGTTTTCATTACCACATTTTGGGGTGGTGTATTAGGCGGCAATAGATGCCTGGGGAAAAAGTATACAGAAAGGCACAAATGAATGCCATCTGATATTACCAAGACTTAGAAGCCTTTGAATCCTGAATGCGATATTACCCTTAATTTCATGGAGTCGCTTTACTGGGTGTCCTCTGCTTTTGTTACAAAGATCCTGGATGTGTTGTTACACGTCTTTGGCCCAATCAGAGAAAATGAGCTCATAAGCAAAGCACAAGGAATGAAAAGGGGAGAAAGCAGTTACGATTGCAGTCACGAGGCTGTTCCTTACTGTTTCCAGCTCTCGCTCTCTCTCTCTCTGTCTCTTCTAGGACATGGTTGAACATCCCTTCCCTGCTTCTTCTAAGTGAGGTGTGCCATGGGGCTCACTTTGGCTGCTGGAATTCAAGAGGAAGCCCTAAGAGCCAGGGAGTGACCAGACACGTTTGACCTTTCTCTTTTCATAGACTACCGTGGCCATACTCTAGATGGTGGTTTTTCCATCAGCCTGTACTCTGTAGTGAAGACAAGCCAGAGTCTCCAGCTGGTCTGAGATGAACACATAGCTGGAGAGTTGGGGGTTGTTACCGAGGTGTTAACTCACCTATCTTGCCAGATAGAGATGCTCAAGTAGTAGATTCTAGGCTCGTTATGTGGCAGATACTTACTTTGCCAAAAAAACTGCCGCCACCCCCCCCCCCCACACACACACAAAAAAGGAAAATCACTCAGAATATTTAAGAGACAAATTCATTCCTCTTTGAACACTATTCTCAAAAGAGACCAAGAGCAATTCCTTTGTTGAAAAGAAGAAAAGAGCAACACTGAACTACAGGCATTCTATCACTCTGTCCTATAAAATACTGTGCAAATATTAAGACTGTAGACATTTTCCTATGCATCATATTTCACTTTTAAGCTAACTTTCTATCTCAAATATAAAATTGCTTAACATCTAAATGAATATTTCTACATCCCAGAGTCATCAAAATTACTGCTTGTACATGAAATCTTCTTGCTGGTAACTGTATATTTAACCTCCAAGGAATATAACAACTAACTGTTTACAAAGCATAAGAAAGCTCATAGCACTGAATAATTTTAGCAATGGCTCCTGAACAGGAGAGTAGGTGATTTTAAACTGTGATTCTGCAGATCGTTAAGACTGACTTGCACATCACGGGTCTTAACAAAGAGGCTGAGTGTCAGAAGTCATTACCCTTATGGACCCTGTGAACCACTGCCTGTTTCAGAAACCGGTAACAGAACAGCTTTGTCAAATAGGGGGAAGAAATACTCCATTTTCACATAAGCAACAGTTAGCCTAACCATCTTGTTTGCTCCTTTAGCTTCCGTCCCTCCACCTACTAGGCAAGTACTCACATCGCTCTGTGAAAAAAACCTGTTCCTCCATTTGACAATGGGACCTTTCCAGGGTATCGACATAGCCTTTATGGCTGAGGATACCATTTAATTACACCATGAACCTATGAGGTAGGTATTATTTTCACCATCTTTTAGAAGACACACAGAGAGGTTAAGTGATTTGTCTAACATCACACAGCTTGTGAAGAACAGAGTTAATATTTAAGCCCAGGTCTGGTGCATTCCAGAACTTGAATTTTTTCGTCAAGCTTGTATGATTTATATGGCATCAAAAAGTTTTCTTTTCATCCAAACATAGAACCACGATGATTTATGTACCAAAGGGCCTGCAATTTTACCACTGGGGTTTATCACTGTCCTTTCTATTAGTTCTTCTGAAGAAATGTTGTGCTACCAGGGCACCTGGGGGTCTCAGTCAGCTAAGCGTCCGACTTCGGCTCAGGTCTCGATCTCGCAGTTCGTGAATTCGAGCCCTGTGTCGGGCTCTATGCCGACAGCCCAGAGCTTGGAGCCTGCTTTGGATTCTGTGTTCGCTTCTCCCTCTGCCTCTCCCCTGCTTGTATTCTCTCTCTCAAAAATAAATAAATAAACCTTAAAAAATACTACTGCAAGGGGTAACTCATTGAGTTACTCATGTATATTAAATTATTAAAATTATTAAGGAGTGATAACTTACAAATTAATCCTGGGAGAGTTAAAGGCAAAATGAGGTCACAAGGTAGCTAAAAGCCAGGGATTCAACAAAAATGGAAAAGTAAAAAAGAATGGGAGTGTGAAAGGCTGGGCACCAAAGGCAAACCTAGTTTATATGTCCTGTCCTCGGGGCCTGTTCTGTATTGAAAGCAAGTATCTCTTCCCATATCCTATGAAGCTCATGCTATCTACAGCATTTATTATAAGAAGAAGGATTCAAGGAACATGTTTTGATGCCTGATATTTTACAGCTTGACTGATTGCTCGTGTTTTACTTGGCAAGTGCAATCCAAGAGCGGCCAGAGTGAGGGAACGGGAAATGAGGTAGAAAGGGGAGAAGGTGTGCACACATAGGGAGGCACTGCTGGTCTTTACAGCCGGTCTCCACACAGCTGGTTGACCACACAGGACATCTCTAGACAGGCTACTGTGGAAAAATCACTGTCTTGGAAAAGCCCATCAGGGGCAGGAATGGAGACAGAATTGATGCCATGTCTTTTTTTTTTTTTTTTTTTTTAAGCTTCTTTATTTTTGAGAGACAGAGAGAGAGTGAGTGAGTGAGCAGGGAAGGGGCAGAGAGAGAGGGAGACAGAATCCCAAGAAGGTCTGTGCTGTCAGCACAGAGCCCGATGTGGGGCTCAAACTCAGAACTGTGAGATCATGACCCGAGCTGAAGCCAAGAGCCAGATGCTTAACTGAATGAGCCACCCAGCGCCCGGAATTGATCCCATGTCTAACACTGATCAAAGTTCACCCTAGACGGGATATAATTCCCAGCATGTGATAGTTTTCATCTTGCTATATGGATGGTTCACACTTTATGTCAATTAATGTCTGCATATGCTGGCTGAATTAACATGGAAGGTACTGCATGTTTGATGTGAAATAGGAGAACCGGAGAAGAACCCACTTGGCCTTCAGGGCTCTCAGCTGCCTGAGCTTCATAAGCCTGACCAACAGAACCTCTTACCTTCGACTGTTTCCTTAAGTACAGGCTGAGGAGTTGCTGGAATGCACAGTTCCTTGCATGGGCAACAAGGGCTCATTTTATTGTTGTTGGATCTGTTCCATTCTTGACTTCGAGTCTATCTTTAATATGCAGTTATAAATGGTAAGATTCTGACTTTTGAGAATATTGGAGAAATGAGACAACATACAGAATATATTAAATGATTTTTTTTGTGAGACCCTGGACAGAAATTGTAGAACAAGTTATAGACCTTGAGAGGTTTTCACTGCCAGGAGGCTATTCATAAAGCACACTGCTTACAATGGCAGGTATCTGAGGAAGCAAGCCAGAGGGCAATTAAAGTTAATTGATATGTTATTGTTCTCTGCGTTGTAGCATTAAAATATAGAAAAAAAATGAGTGTTAACTTGTCAAATTGCTCTTCTATGTACCAAAACTGAAAACAAATGAAGATACATTTATGACAAAGGTATTAAACAAATATTTTCCCTGACCTTGACCTTATCCTCCTTCCTAAACAGGGTGGTAAGGCATAATAAACAGTGGCCCATTCATTTAATAAGCACTTTGAAGGATGGAAATTTACCTGAAATGGTGGTTTCTGATTATGGAAGAATTCATTGTGCATAAAAGACATTAAGTCTTTTGTTAATAATTTCATCCACATTACAGTTCAACCATAGTTTCTTGGCTCTATTGGCAGTTTGACCTCTTTGATTACCATAAACTAGGTCCATTTTTTTTCCTCTCTCCTATTCCTTCCATCTCTTTAATATACACATAGATAAACAACCTGGTTAAAAAGATTCAAGATCAGTCTATGCCCAATAAGTTAACTAGTTCTAGAAATCAGGAGGACACCTGACCTCTATTTATTTCACAGGTACAATAGCCACCCATAAGTTACTAAGGCATCCTCAAATATTTTCTGTTTTCCCATAAATGGTAATATAAAATTTCTATTTGAAAAATTAGGAAAATAACCAATTGGGATAAGTAACAACTAACATTTGTTAGTGTCATATGTGTCCCAGGCATAGACTGCTTGTTTTTAATTCTCACGATTTTATAAGTTAAGTATTATCATTACTCATATTTAAAAAAAAAAAGCTTATTTATTTGTTTATTTTGTGAGAGAGATAGAGAGAGAGAGAGTGCTGAAGGAGCAGAGAGAGAAGGAAGGAGAGAGAATCCCAAGCAGGCTCCATACCACCAGCACAGAGCCCAGCGTGGCACTCGAACTCACAAACCATGTGATCATGACCTGGGCTGAAATCAAGAGTCGGATGCTTAACCAACTAAGCCACCCAGGTGCCAGTATCATTACTCATATTTTAATGATAAAACCGAGTCTTAGAGATTCAGTTGCTATAAACTATTTCTTTCCTCTTCATGTAGGTATTACCTGCTTGACATCAGGAATCTATTCCTGAAAAACAGACTTTCTGCACAGAAACATTAAGAGCCCATTTCTACCTATTTTAAGTGATAAAAAATTATAATGTGTTATATATCAAATAAAAATTGCAAATCAACTTCCTAAAAGGTCCCTGAAACAAGTAAAATGCTGACATAGGTAAGAAACTATCAGGTTAGGATGCGAAATGCCTAAAGCTGTATTTCCTGACCAACACACAATGAATATGGCTGTTGACAGTGAGTGAATGAGTACAATGTCCAGGGTGGACGTGCCTTGGGCTGGGATTCCTCTCACTGTTCAAAGGACTCTGACAGTCTACCAATTGTATTCGGCGTGTAATTTAAGGTGTACATGCAGAGCAACCTGTTTAAAATGAACACTGAGTTCTGAGGTCTTGAATCTAAATCTTTTTTTCCTTTGCGAATATCAGCCATAGTTTATTTTAGCGAGAATTACCTACATGTATGTGATATGCAAATAGACAACAGCACAATTGAGAAATCTGAGAAAGGATCATTCAGAAAGGTATGAGCAGGGTTAAGAGAAACGCATCCTGGGCCTGAAAGGTTGAAGGTGTCCTTAGTGACATCTGGAAAAAGTAGCTGAAAGTATAGAAGAGGCCACTCAAAAGTAGCTGTGGCCTTAGCAGAGGGCTGGTGTTACCCCATAGCCCACTTGGGAGGAGTCTGGGGAAGAATGATCCCAACCCTCTGATCTCCTGCTGGTTTCTCAATGGCTAAACCCACCTGGAAGCCAGGGATCAAGGGAACCTGCTGATGGAATCTATAAAGGTCGGCCTTCCAGGACACCAAATTGGGTACAGAAAGGAAGACAGCAGATCAGAAAACATCCATCACAACAAGTCGTTGTTTGCCTTGCTTTGAATTCTTTGCTCTGACTCTCTGTGTTGAGTTGGTTTCCATAAACGGTATCAATTCTCTTGTCATTGTCTTCTATCTTCCAGAAGCAAAACACTGAAGGGGGAACAAGGCTCACCCCAAAACTCCTAACCAATTTCATATTGCTGAGACCGCTCATGTAAAAATTGTATTCACAAACACTAGTCAGACCAATGAAAAACTTGTTACATGTTCCAGACAAGAAAACCCCTGTTGAAATGGGTTTTAAGTCTTCCCTTTGCAATGAAAATATTTGTAGGGTGAGTTCTATCTATAGAACTTTGTTCAATTCAAATCCCCTGAATTTTCCAAATTGGCTTAGGAGCCTTAGGCATTTCAAAACTACCATTGCCTCCAAAATCTTTGGCCAAAAATAGATTCCTATAGCAGCTGCAGACATCAGCAAACTTGTAGGCAGTTAAAACTGACACTGTCCGAGAAATAAATCACCCTCTGGTCAGCTGCTGATAGGCTAACACTCCCTAACCTCCTTCCCAGAAGCAATCAAGCGATAGGATGGTTATGTCTGCTGATGAGTCCTATCTCCATGGAACTCTCAGTCTTGGAAGGTTTTTGTTGCTTTACCTGAGTGCCACTGTCTGCTGAGGGGATATGGCTAATTGCTTGCTAGCTGTTGAGGCAGCCAAAAGAGCCATGAGAGGCCCCAAATCGGAGTAAGTCATCCAAGTTGATAAATTGGCTCCCAACTCACTCTATACCGCCTGCGGGAACTCATAAGGGCCGTGGTCTGTCACAAGCGTAGACTCCTTAGATAAGGGGCCTGCTACACTCAGGGGAAGTAGATGTCAAAACCTAAGCCGGTGACTGCAAGCTTTATATTGTTGTACTTTATTTTCAAAGATGACACCACTCATGGTGATTATGCTGTGCATGTGTAGGGAAGCTGCAAATCCTGATAGAGGACGTCAGGTTCGATCACACTGTGCACTCAAAGAGGCTGCCCTTTGGCTTGTGGCTGTTGCCACTATTTACAGAACCACAGAATCCTTATTTCCCAGTCCACCAAATGAGCTCCCATTTGCTGATGTAAATATTTTGTAGGAATCCTTTTCAATGGTGTTATTGGCTTTACGAGTGGAAGTTGGTCGAGTATGTCATTTACTCATGACGGTTCCACAGGCCCACAGACAAGCTGCGGGGTAGGGAAGGAGAGATTCTTCTTTAGGGTAATTAGTGCAACTGTTACCAGGTGTTTCCTATGTGTAAGCATTGCTCCCTCCCTCAGCGACAATCATGCCACTCCCAGCTTAAACCTTTCAAAGGCTTTCTGTCGTAAAGAGAAGAAATCACCAACACCATAATCATGGCGGCCAAAGTGTGTGTTTTGTGTCTGATTCCTCTCACACCCTGTCTGCCCTCCATCTACAGTGCTGCCCAGGCGGGACCATCGTGCCTCCTATTCTCGCTGCAGGAAAACTTCCTTCCCGACTCATTCTCCAGGCCCAGGGTCTCTGAAGTCCTACCTCTTCAGAGTTAATCTAGGGGTTAATAGGGGTGCCCCTCCCCCATTACATTGCTCTCTATATACATTCGCATCGTGGTCGAAATTATCTAATTCCCAAACCAAGTTGGAAAAAACTTGTCACCATGGATGTCTATTCATGTTGTTATTTATGTTTAGTTGCCAAAGGAAAAAGGAAACAAAACACAGAAGTCCTCATTTTCTCTCTCATTCTCTTTCTTAGCCAAAATCAAGAAGACCTGCCCTAATATCCATGAAACTAACACAGGAAATGGGACTCTTAGTTACCATTGGTTACTAGAAAACTACTTACAATTTTCCTGCCTCAATTTTCTCACAGTAAACTTCCCTCTTTATGTGGGTAATAAAATGACTTTCTCAAAATAAGAAGTATTAGTCCCTGGTAGATGGTAAAATATCTTCCCTATGGGCAGATTTTTGAAAGGTTTTACATTCTTATGTCTTTTTCATTGCCACAATCACTATGAACACAATCAACTAACATATTTTGTTCATGAGGTACCCTCTGACCTTGTAGAATTAATAGTATATTTTAAACCAGGAGAAAAATTCTCTCTAAGCCTTAGTAGGAGCACGGCTGGTATATAAAGCCCTTAGAATGTATTTTGAGCTGCTGGGAGTTACTTACATTGGATGTTTGATGTACGCATTCTGTTTTGCTTTCCTCTGAAATAATTCATTTGCCTTCTAAATGGAATCATGAAAATACTTAATAAAAATGGTAATACATCCAAGGGCACATGGTTATAACTGACGGATTGATGCAGAGAAAATTTTAGCGAGTGAAGGTTGGGGGTCGTGCATGGAGGCTGGAGAAGAGGCTGGGGTGTTCATTAAGTGATAGTCGGCTTCATGACATTTTTCTTTTGAAAGATACTGAGTTGTGGTCAGGATTCTTTTTGTAAGTTTTATCTGGGGTTAATGCCTCTTTCTCTAGCGAATCTTTCACGACCAGTAACAAATCAGAGCATGCTACAGAGCTGCTAGTTAGAAAATTGGACTGGAGAACGGGTCTGAAGTCACAGACTCTCACACCCCAGTTCTGGGAAGACTTGAAAACATATGCATTGCAGATAATGCCTCTCTGATCACAGAGAAGCGAAGGGAGGAACATAAAGATAAATTTCCACAAGCAATCAACAGTTACAAACCGGGACACCTAACATCCAGCAGTGAGCTGTGGGCTGTGCGCTCCCTTCTCCATGCTTTCTTCAAAAGATAAACAAAAGCCTGACTGTGAAAACCTCAGGCCCGCTGCACGTTCAAGGCCATCCACCAGCTCAGTCCCCACCCACACTTACCTGCCCTTTCACCACAGCCTGTCCTTCCCCATAGCATCTCGGTCATAATCCTCCATTTAATTAGCCGCTGGAAAGTCCCAAGTGAAGGAGCTACTTGCCCCTTCCCCCGCCAAGGTTAGTTACTGCTGAGCTATGCAGAGGCCCTGAAAACTGGTACATAGTGTTGTTTTAGTGTTTCCATCTTCAGAGTTACAAACCAGCCACGGAGTCTGTGAATCACCTGTTGCTCACAATGACTCCATCTTTCTGGGGAGAAGACCACAGGTCTGGCTGACCTTCACTGAGAAAAGGTGAGAAGCCCAAAGTGCAAGGGCAAAAGCTGAACACAGACACTGTGTCAAATCTGACGGAATGAAAACAGAGTTCCATGGGCAATACTGCTCTTTAAAAAACTGTGGTAACATTTCAAAATTACTTAGACATCCAGATTTGGGGGTCTCACCTAAACTTTGGAATCAGAACTCTTGGACGGGGAGCCCAGGAATCAGCACTGTAAACAAATTTGGTTCCTTGTGTTTGCTAATTAAAAAAAAAAAAAAGAACTGCTCCCTCCCCCAAAGGATCAGCTCCTCTTTTTCAAGGGAAAGCAGTGAAGACACTATTCCACTGGTCCCAGCAGGTTTGCAGGGTAAAAGCCGAAATAGGAAGGATGGGAGAAGCTGACAGTAATAGTTCATTTTGGTGGTTCTTTTTTTTTTTTTTTAATTTTTTTTTTTTTTTTAACGTTTATTTATTTTTTTGAGACAGAGAGAGACAGCGTGTGAACAGGGGAGGGGCAGAGAGAGAGGGAGACACAGGATCTGAAACAGGCTCCAGGCTCTGAGCTGTCAGCCCAGAGCCCGACTCGGGGCTCGAACTCACAGACCGTGAGATCATGACCTGAGCCGAAGTCGGACGCTCAACCGACCGAGCCACCCAGGCGCCCCTCATTTTGGTGGTTCTTAATTACTTTGGACTTAAACCTCCTTTACATTTAAAAAATAAAACAAACCAAAGTTCTTTTTAATGTGGGTTTTATCAATATTTATCATGTTAGAAATTCAAAATATATTTATGAATACATTTAAAATAACAATAGACCAGGGGCCCCTGGGTGGCTCAGTCAGTTAATCCTCTAACTTCGGCTCAGGTCATGATCTCTCGGTCCATGAGTTCGGGCCCCGTGTCGGGCTCTGTGCTGACAGCTCAGAGCCTGGAGCCTGCTTCAGATTCTGTGTCTCCCTCTCTCTCTCTGCCCTTCCCCCACTCATGCTCTGTCTCTCTTTCTCTCTCAAAAATAAATAAACATAAAAAATTAATATAACAATAGATTCATTATATGTTAACAAAAATAGTAGATTTTAATGAAAAAGAATGATATTTTTCAAACCAAACCTATAGTGAGAAGAATTGCATCATCCTACAGTTTGGCAAATCTCTACTGTCTGGTATACCAGAAGGAGCTGGATTCTCCTACCTGCTTCTACATTCGATCTATCGCGAAATCATAGGTCACGTGGCTTCTGTACCCTCAAAGCCCACTCATGAGAAAATAAGAGTGAAAATGCAAATAACATCTCAGCATTTTTATGAAAATAGTTTTGATCTTATTGGACTCACAGGTAGGATCTCAAGGACCCTCCCAGAGGCCCCCCGACTCCACCACAGTGTGAGAACAGATGGATTCTATTAATAAGACACCACAGTTCTGAGCTCCTTATACTATTTAACCGCCACAACAAACCTGTGAGCAACATACTATTTTCATTATCCCTATTCTACAAGTGTGGGAACTGGGACACAGAGGCATCATAGAAGTCACAGTTGGACTTACAGCCAATAGTCTAACGTCAGCACCCTAGACCTTGACCCTGATGTTATACTGCCTCTAGGTTGGGAAAGCTGAAGACAGGCGTATTCCCAGGACATCCAGAGTAAGAGTTTAGCTCGCAGTCACTGGCTGAGGTTTTGACATCTACTTCTCCTGAGTGTGGCTGGCTCCTCATCTAAGGAGTCTCTGTTCATGATGGACCGAGGCCCTTACGAGTTCCCGCAGGCAGAACAGGGTGAGTCTGGAGCCAATTTATCAACAAGGATGACTTTTACCCTGATTTGGGGATCTTTGGCTGCTTCATACAAGCAGCAAGCAACTAGCCATGTCGTCTCAACAGACAATTCCATTCACATCCAGCAGCAAAAACTTTCCAACACTGAGACAGTTCCCATGATGATGACACTCATTAGCAAGGGCTTGCGCGTGACGGTGGCAGGGGGCGGGGGGGAGACAGAGCAGCCGGGCTCCCCCACCCCCTCCACACTCCTCCAGGGGGCTCCTGGGCTTCCACTGGACCAACTCAGCTTTACCAGTGTGGCTTCAGCTCCTGAGGGTGAAGGAATCCTTTGGTAGGAGGCACACCATGAATACTTACAGTGCCGTGTTGTAGATCTGGGAACAAGGAGAGGAAAAGGTCCCTCCTTCGTTTATCACCTATGTTAGGGGCAGGAGCGTTTTCCACATTTCATTTCTCTGTCTGTTTTGTAAAGTTTATTTATTTTGCGAGAGACAGAGAGAACAAGGAGAGAGGGGGCAGAGGGAAGACGACAGAGGATCTGCAGCGGGCTCCATGCAGACAGCACAGAGCCGATATGGGGCTCGGACTCACAAACTACGAGATCGTGACCTGAGCCGATGTTAAACGCTTAACTGAATGAGCCCTCCAGGTACCCCTCATTTCCCTCTTTTCCATATTGATCCTTTCTAGAAAACAAAGGCCCTCAGTGGACCACCCTACGTGAATACATGGATTCCTCTAGTGGTTTGTGTGTATGTATGCATGTATTTGAAAGAGAAAGAGGGACAGAGGGAGAAAGCATGAGCAGGGGAGGGGCAGAGCGAGAGGAAAGAGTGAGAATTCCAGGCAGGCTCCACACTGTCAGCGCAGAGCCCAGTGTGGGGCTCGAACTCACAAACCATCTGATCATGACCAGTGCCAAAGACACTGAACCGACTGAGCCACCCAGACACCCCACCTTCAGTGGCTTTTAATGTACCAAATAGCAGGGTGGAAATTAGAATGGTTTATAAAAGATGGGACAAACTTTTTAAAAGATGTCCTGTAGCAAAACTTAAAATCTATTAAAAATGTAATAAAAATACGCAGCTGTAATGCTTTTAGAAATAAATATTTACTTCATCTTGACAAAATATGATTATAACTTCCTTAAAATGGGTGTCTTTTTTTCTTTTTCGCCAAGTAATATGCCTCCTGTCACACAATATTAAGAGAACAAAGAAACAGACAATAAAACCACTTTATCTTTAGGTTATGTAGGTCTAAATTGAAGGAATATTATGACTTTCAGTTAAGGAAAAATCAATGAGGATGTCAGGCCTTTGGGCAAAATCTTCTTGGTATTCAGTATTTCAACGGAGTGCTTACTCTATCAAATAAAAAAGAAAAGAAAAGAAAAGAAAACACACACACACACACAAACTCCCTCTTCAAGTCAGAAAGGAGACAATGAGGCACCGCCTGGCCATGGGTGATGAAGACCACACTGGCAGTGAAGAAGTTAAATACTGTCTGATCTCTCTTGTTCTCCCTCACATCTTAACCAAAGACTCATTTCGATCTCTAAGCTGTTTCTAATTAGGTGTTAATGACCTCAGAGTTGTGTGAGCTTACCATGTTCTGTACCTCATTTGATTTTCCCCCTGGGCTAAAACAATACCAAGAGGACGGAAATGAAGACAAAATACACCTCTATGGTCCCCACGGTTATTGCATCAGAGATATATAAATACAGAGAAGTCCGGAGGGAAAGATTATTATTAACACTACTTCTATGACCTATGCTAACCAAGAAATGAAAGTAATTATAGTGCTTTCGTGTGCTGGGCGAGGGGGTCCTCACACACAGAAATCATGAATGAAACGATGGCACAGAGCTCCACTGGTGCTTGAGAGGCTGGAGGTTTGGGGACTAATGAGCGCTCCGTCCAGAAGGAATGGGAAAACAATGCAGGGTCCGTGAGAAGTGTCAGGAGAAGAGTGTCTTTTTTTCCTTGAGGTAGAGGAGCCACTTATCATTTAACCTTCATGACAATAAGTAAATAATAAGTGAATAAGACAAAAAAAAAAAAAAAAAAGATGCATGATATATGGTGCCTGATAGCAACACGCAGCACCACAGTGAGAGATTTTCAGAGTGATGTCACACAGCCTTTACAGTGAATTTCAATTGTTAACATGTCTCTTTTAATTGGTTACATGACTATTATATGCATATGGGTCTGCTTTCTACATCTCCCAGCCTCCTATTTGTGAATGAATGAGGGTGAAGTAAATATTCAGTCACTAGTAATCCTGGGTGCAAAGTCTTATTTATTTGCATATTTGCATTTTGAAGTTTGCACTCATTATAACTCTATAATTGGCAATGCCTCTTAACTAAGGACTCATTCGGTTGTTTCAAAAAAAATAAAAATAAAAAAAACCCAAACAAACAAAAAACCTCAACAGATTTTAGCCAAGGATTAGGAGGAAAAAGAGTTACCAAACAAGACTTCAAATGTAACACAAGATGAGTCATTTGGAAGTGCTGTTAAGTCCATAAATCTTGAACAGACTGAAAAATATGCCTGAAAATAAAGTGACCTGGGTATCATTTAAAGAGGAGAAAGGAAAAAGAAAAAAAAAAAAAAAAAAAAAAAGAAGAAGAAGAAGAAGGGGGTGAAAAGAAAAGCTTGACAATATGCCATTACAGCATATTGACTGAGCTGGTAAAGTCACCATGATTAAAATGAAGTAATCCACTTTGAACTAACTCTAGCTGACTCCTCTAATGTGCCTGAGGATTGTCTGTGGCAAGCCCAGAGGAAATCTTTTGTGCTTCAGTTAGCAATAAAGCTTGGAAATCATTATTCTTTCTAAGATGAACATAGATAACAGAGGAAACCAGAAATGTCCACGCTCTTGTATTAAACTTGCAGCCTGCAGGTAGCCTAGCTATGCGCTCCCTAAAAATGGGTGAGGTTTTTATAGACGTACTAGTTTAAATGTCATAACACCTTCGTCACATGAAGACGCCATCAGCCAAGGAGTTTAGCTTACTAGGGGGCAAAGCAGATTGTTTAGGATGTGTTCAAAACACCATCAAGGGCGATAATGATCACTCCCTAACTCATGAAACCTACACATTTCAGATGATTGTCATTAAACAAAACATGAGATGGGCCTTTTGGTCTTTTCAAATGAGCTGTCCACATGCCATTATGTCCCATTTTGTTCTGTTTTCTAGAAAAAGCAAACGATCTTTAAGGAACGGATGTTTTGCAATTTTGGGATGGGGGGATAGTGACAGCATTGAGAAGTCCTTCAGAGTTTTGCCTTTTTTGCTCTGCCCTGCTAAACGTGTGGCTTCCGTTTTAGGAGTGCTGCTCCGTCTGTGTATCTGAGTGCCTACTGTGTATTAAAACCTCCACAACAAAACAACAACAACACAAAACAAAATCTGCTAAACCCCCTGTGTTCCCTTCCCTGCAGTTACTTACGAGGCGATTTCACAATATATTGTTACAGGTGAGTCAGAGTGTCCATCATTCATTTCTACAATTTTAGAAGCAGAAATGAATTGTCTGTCTGTTCTTCCGCAGGATAAATGCGTTCTCCCCGATGCTTTTATGCCAGTGTGTAAAACACAGCAAAGTCAGGTACATGAAACTGGGTTAAAAAGCTTCATACAACTATACTAGGTTGACAAAGCTGAGGATTAAAATTCAGTCACGCATGCAAAAATGTAATAAATGAATGAAAATGTATGTTATGGGTCATTTCTGCTTTAATAGCACCTTTGTGCTATAGAATCCAAATAGCAACAGTCATCTTATACACGCCTCACAAATGAAAGAACATTAGGTTTCTAGGAACCTAATGACACACAGCTAGCACGGAATGAGGCTTGTGCCCACGGATTTATTTCATGCAAACATACAGGGCGTGTAGAGATAACTTATCAGTCAAAGATAGGACTCCATTTAAAGCTGCTGCAACATTGATGTTGTGGTTCCTCTCCATTTTTCAGCTAAATAGAGGTTTTCTTTTTCGCTTCACATAAAGTCTTCAACTAGCTCAAGCCTTGTAATAAATTGCAAAGTCTGTAACAATATATCTTCTATTATGCCGCTTGTTACTTTACTAAGACAGGAAATTAAAGCAATAAAACACTTTCAAAATGATAGGGCACACTCAGGCAGTCATTTTTCTTATGTTCCAGTATTATTCTTCAAAAGACCTTTTATGATACTCATATTAAATTCTTTGAAGTCAAAAGAATCTGTTGAAAGTGTTGAATTTCCAAGATAAAGAGCTCAAATATTGCATCTACTCATGCATTTATTAAAATTGAATATGGGGTAGAAAATTTTAAAACACAACATACAGTACGGCTAAATAATATATGACCAGATACATTTCAAGTCCACATTAGAGCGTCCATTGTGTGGAAATTTGATTGAATGCTCAGGAAAATCTATTTTGCTTTTTCTCACCTTACGTGGCCAAATGCACAACATATGTGGTCATTCGTATGAAAGGCTGGTCACTGCAAGACGAAGCTTGGCGGACCAGACAAGCACCATCATGATTACTTATGCAGCATGTTCACATAAAGGAAATTGAATCAGCCTTATGAGGCTGTGCATTCTTGATTAACCTCCTGGAAAAAAGGTCAGACAACTGTTCTTTTAAAGGGCTAAAAGAGAAATGTAAAAAACTGCAATATATCCTAGGCAGTGCATTAGGCGATCGCATTAAACAGCTCGTGGAGCCATGTGGAAAAAAGCCCTCTTCATTGACTGTTATGAAAAAAAAAAAAAAAACGTGTCTTATTTTCTTTTCAGCACAAGCATTTCCATCCGACCTTATGGAAAAAGAAGTAGACGGAAAATAAATGGATAGGTGGAAAACAGTTGAAAGTGTAAATTTAGAAGAAACGAGAGCTCATAAAAAAGCTCCCCTCCTTCCACTACCTCCTCTTAAGCACTTCATTCACACTACCTCCTTAGCCCCCACCCACCTGCCCCCTGCCCTCCCTTCCTTCCTTCCTTTCTTCCTTCCCTCCCTCCCTCTTCCTTCCTTCCTTCCTCCCCTCCCTCCCCCTTCCTTCCTCCCCTCCTTCCTCCCTTCCTTCCCTCCCTCTTTCTTCCTTCTTTCCTTCCTTCCCCCTTCCTACCTTCCTTTCCTCCCCCTTCCTTCTTTCCTCCCTTCCTTCCTTCCTTCCTTCCTTCCTTCCTTCGTCCCCTTCCTCCCTTCCTTCCCTCCCTCCCCCTTCCTTCCTTCCTCCCCTTCCTCCCTTCCTTCCCTCCCTCCCCCCTCCCTCTTCCTTCCTTCCTTCCTTCCTTCCTTCCTTCCTTCCTTCCTTCCTTCCCTCCTTCCCACCCTCTTTTTTGCAAAGGTTTGCAAAAACACATAAAACCCCAGCAGGCTGAAGCATGAACATTCCTTCCCCTAAGACGAAACAAAACCCTGACTTCCCATTAGGTAAAATTACAGAGTTGCGTGAGCTGGTGCAGGAATTTTCCTCTTCTTTGGAAACCCCAAAACGGTCGATCTCTTTCTCAATGTGTCATTTTAAACAACTGCTATTTAGCAGGTGTGAATGTTCCAATTAAATAGCAAACGCTTTTCCAAGGCACTACTAAGAGCCTTTGCAATGTCAGGCTCCGTCCCCGTCCACTCCCTTTCCGCTCAGCTGATTAGGGTCAGCACTTTAAAATTAGAAAACGGAGCCCTTGAACCCCTTGTCACAGCTCTATACACACTTGCTCACACCAAAGGGAAGTCAAACTGGGCCTGCATGCTGCTAATTTACTTCAGTTCTTTACCAATTCCTATTCCTGTCCAGAAATATCTTTTTGATTTTTTTTTTTTTTTTTGAAACATTGTCCTGAATTCCCAGTGATAAAATTAGCCGGTCCAATCTGAGGCATTAGTCCTCAATAACTTATGTTTCCCTTCTCATCTGACACAGTTCGTCTCTGCTGGATTTCCAAAGCAATCAACTACCTGGGGATACTTTTCCCCAGAGACCTTTCTTTGCACACTGTATCAATTAACACAAAAGCAATTTTGGACCCCCTCCAATACGCTACACTACCATCTGGTCTCCCTGGAACCTCATGGAGAGGGGCAGATTTCAATTTGTCAAAACAATGCAAATTCCCCAAATTATTTTCAAATTATGCATGTTTACTTTAATGCTGTGCCCATTCATCTCGTAAAGGGTACTTTGCGCAGCCCGCTAAAGAGACTCTCTAGCTTGCACGCTTACCCTCTCTCTCTTAAGAAGTAGAAATTGGGGTTATCAAGGCTAAATTTCAACTCTAAGGAAATGAGAGTTTATAAATCGAAAAAGCTTGCTAATCAGGGTCAATGACCAATTATTAGATGTGTTCCCACCCTACACACCCAGTTGCAACTGCGCAGTCATTAATCTGGGAATATTTAATTTTTAGGCAGCAACACATCTGATATTATTTGAGAGGTCCTTAGAAGACTCTTGCATCAAAGACAAATGTTCCAAATGTGACCATGTGTCACTCTCCCTGTAAGGCTTTGAAAATTCCTGAAAGAATATAAGCAATTAATTTGGAAGTATTACTAAATTAAGTCATTTTTCACTCATTATAAAGAACTGATTTGGCAGATGAGTTTGGCCATTACCTTGAAAAGTTCTGCTGTGAGGATAGATGGCAGGAAAGATCTGGAGCCAGCCAAGGCAGGAGCCATTGGCCACAATGAAGATTCATTAACACTAAACACAATTTGAGAAACTCATCTCTTTAGTCACATTAGTCACATGTTTAGTGCTCGGTGCCCTCGGTAGGCACATGTGGCTGGTGCCTACCATCCCAGACCGCACAGACACAGAACATCCCCATCACCAAAGAAAGTTCTTTTGGGCAGCACTGATGTTCAAGAACAGTGGGTGTTCCAGATGAAGGTGGCTGGCAGTATACGCACAGGGATGTTCTTGCTAGAAAAGATGGGAAATGGCCCCCAAAGCAGGCAGGACAAAATGCAAAAGATCAAGTTGTGACTTTTCCTAGCCGAACGTGGGCCCTTTCCATCGGAGTGAAGAGTCGAGGAAAGATGAGAACATCTTACTTAGCTCATCTGGTTGTATGTACCTGGGCAGATTTATTTCATTTTACTCGTGCTTTGGGAGGCCTAGTACCCACCTTCGCCTTTGCCAGCTGCAATTATCTTTCTTTTATGCTCAGCCAAGTGTTACATGTCGAGTGGATTCTACCCCGGGATCCAGGGAATGACCCTGGTCTTGCCTACAGGACTGTTGCAACTCCTAAGCCACAGTACTGGATTAAAATTGTTCTGCCCATCAGATCTCATTAGAGGTCTTCAGGCCTCTTGCCTTAGTGACTAGGGGGGAGATGCTCGCATCTCGGAGATGCCGAGAAGACACATCAAACTGGCAACCATCTTACCACACGCAATGAGGACTGTGTGTGACTGGTGGCTACAGAGAGGACAGCAGAAGCAGTGGAGATGAGAGATCAGGTTCTGGGGACTACATGTGAGGCACTGGGTCCACTCGTGCTCAGAAGCAGACTTTTACCAGATCGATACAATTCTCTCCATGTCCATTTGGACCACAGTATTCCCTCTCATCTGTGGGTATATATACACGCACACAGACACACACCCAATATATAACTGAGACCTACGAGTTGTACAGAATGGATTTAGAAAGAGCATTCCCAGCAGAGGGAAGAACATATGCAAAAGTCCTGGGGCAGAAAGAGCCTGACAAATTGAAGGAACAAACAAAGCGTGGCTGAAGAGTCACAGGCTGGGTTGGTCGGAGTGGCACCGCAAAAGGCAGAGGCGTGGTGTGGAGCGTAGGGTTGATTTCACAAGAAATGAGATGGCATTAAGTGACTGTTCAGACAGTTACATCCCTTTGGCTGCTCCAACAGATAGAGGGAGACAAGACTGGCCCCATGGTGCCCCGTTAGGAAACCCAAGTGGAAGACTATGGTGGACTGGACTGAGATAATGGCAGGGGGATGAGGGATGTAATCGGAGGTGACAATCAAAAGGACTTGAAATCAAGAGTATTGGCTGGAGCGCCTGGCTGGGTGGTCATAGCATTTACCAAGATGAGGGACGGAGGAAGGAAGAGAAAAGGGTGAATGGGACTCAGAGCGGTAGCCCCCCAACCCCAAGTCATTTGATGAAAAAAGATAATGTGGAATGTCCAAGTTAAACACAATCTCAAAATGAATTCTACAGTCCTAGAGTTAAAAATTGCCCTGAGGAAACATTGAGTCAAAAATTCAACTTATGTTCAAGTCCCATAGGCCCAATACTATCAAAAGATTTTAACTGCTAACTTGTTTTTGGACAATTAGGCTACCACTTATTAGATTATAATAATGTTCCAAAAATACCATTTCTAGGATGAGTTTGATTCTATTCTAGTACTCTCTGGTACTCTTGCTTTATATTCTTTCTATTATGCTTAAAGAAGAAGAGTTGACGTTCCTATAATTATATTATACAGGTTTACTTGTTTTCTTACTCATTTGTGTATTTCTCTGCTTATCATATACTTTTGTAGGTGCATGTACCATTGTATGCTAGTCTTGTTTTTTTCCCTCAACATTTATTTATTTATTTATTTATTTATTTATTTATTTATTTAGAGAGTGAGAGAGAGCAAACGTGAGCAGGGGAGGGGCAGAGAGAGAAAGAATCGGAAGCAGGCTCCTAGTCGTCAGCATATAGTCCTACATGGGGCTCAATTCCAAGTACCGTGAGATCATGACTTGAGCCGAAACCAAGAATCGGATGCTTAACCGACTGGGCCACCCAGGTGCCCCCACCATGAGTCCTGTATTCTTAATCTCAAGTGGTCCCAAGACACATGGTGAATCTAAGATTACATGACTATATTATACCATGGTAATAAGTCATCACTTAATAAACACTTTGTACAATAACAT
Organism: Leopardus geoffroyi; assembly: GCF_018350155.1. Taxonomy (NCBI): domain Eukaryota; kingdom Metazoa; phylum Chordata; class Mammalia; order Carnivora; family Felidae; genus Leopardus; species Leopardus geoffroyi. The sequence continues at coordinate 12,576,349 of NC_059327.1, read as the reverse complement.
GTATTAAATCAACCTCCACAATAACAATATGAGGTAGTCTTATCGTCCCATTTTACAATGTACTGGGGTACACACACATAAAGTAACTCTCTAAGGTCACAGAGAACTGAAATTGGACCCAGAAAGTTTGTATCCAGAAGTCACAGGCTAATTCTACACTACCTCCTGGGTCATGAGATGAGAACTCAGTCCACATTACTGTGACCAGAATTTTTATTAAAATGTAGGGTGATGAAATGTTATGCACAAATCATTCTTACTTTTTCATTTTATATATATATATATAGATAGATAGATAGATAGATAGCAGAATTTCAAATTCTGGAATAAAATCTTAATATGCCATATATTCCAAGACATTGTTTAAAAAATTCTTCAGGAAATATTTCCTTTCAACAACATTAGCCAGGGCCAGAGTAGGGTCACAAGGTCCTCTGTGTTTCCATTTCATGTTTCGTGCGAAGGATGGGGCAGCTGAGGAGGCCATGGCACCGGTCAGGTTGACCATATGTTGCCTGGACTCTTAGGAGTGGGGGGTACTCTTTGGACTTGCCACTGTATGTGATCTGTGGGGGCCCGAATGAAATCCCATGTGGGGCTCAAAGCAGGAAAAGTACTCTGTGAAGTGAGATGGTGGGGATTTACTGAGGTGCCCTCCCAAGGAATGATAAGGAGACAATTTTTATATTTTGAAAGATAGTATAATGCTTCCTAATTTTTTTCTCTATATGCCATGAAATTTCTGATGAGTTGTTTCCCCCCCACCTTTAAAAAATTTTTAATATTTATTTTTGAGAGAGGGAGAGAGAATGTGAGCAGGGAGGGGCAGAAAGAGAGGGAGACACAGAATCTGAAGCAGGCTTCGAGCTGTCAGCACAGAGCCCCGAGGTGGGCTCAACCTCATGAACCACACAAGATCATGACCTGAACCGAAGTCGGCACTTAGCCAACCGAGCCACCCAGGCACCCCTGTTTTTCTCCCCTTTGCGAATGCTTGTTTGGGAGCAGAGGAGTCAGTCTATTTGATTAAAGATCATTCCAGTATCAGCGCAGACCTTCCCATCTTTTAATGAAGACTACCATACTACCATGTTACTGCACCCTGATAGGTGCAGGCAAGTCAAAGCTCGAACCACAAAAGAACTTTCTTGAGGAAAGTTGAAGTCATCTTTATTTCTAGCCTTCTTTCATGCAATTTATGAGTGATGGCCGATTCTCTTCTGAAGCTACTACTGAAAGCATATTTTCTCTATGATTTTATTTCCAATGGGTTTTAAGATTTTTGAAGGCGGGGATTATGTCTTTATGTTCCTTTATACTTATCAAAGCACCTTCTCTAGTTCCTTGCATGCAGTAGGTGCTAGCTGGATGGGAAGCCCTTTAATATTTCATTATTTCTATGGTATTTCATATCGTTTTTACCGAGACCTGAGAGGAAACATTTAGGGACTCATTTTCCACGCTCAGGGGAGCTGTGTTCGGTCTTCTTCTTGAACGTAATCACCGCTCAGGCTAAGAACAGACTAGAGCGTGCCGAAGGTATTCTTGCCTTTCTTCTTCCTACGTGAGTATCGATTTCTCTGGCACCAGCATACCAGTCCTAACTGAAACGGCTGATAAAATATTAAATTTTTAAATCACGCTTTAAGGTTTACAATTCTCTTTTATATTCGTCACTTCACTAGACCCTCCAACAATACAATTATTGAGGTATCAGGATGTTCAAGTGGAGTTTTTCGCTCTCAACTATCCCATCATGACATCTGCAAGATCAGCTGATTGTCTCCACCGAAAATCAGAAAGTTTTACTGCTTCATATAGAGTCAGTAAATGAATATTGCTATCATTTCAACAACTGTGGCATTTTGTCATTAAGAGCCTCTTCATTTCCTAGGAGTTTCATGTTGACTCATCCAGATAGCCCGGTTATATCCCTAATAAACGTTTGGAGAGGAGGAGGAAATAGCCATTTCAGCAGGTGGCACTGCTCATATTTGCAGTTTCGGATACTCCTTTAGGCAACACAGTTGAAGCCTGCATGATGAATGAGCAGCCACTGATTGGTCCTATTGTGCATTTGCGATTCTTCTTCTCCTTCTTCTTCTTTTTTTTTTTTTATTTCTAACTTTAGTATGCAGAAGATGCTGCTGGTGATCCAGAGCATGTGCACCAGGGGGCACAGGCACTAAGCCGAAATATAACAATGATATGTGGACACATGAGTCTTCTTCAGACGGGTCTTTCTTCAGGGCTGGTAGCAAGCTCTTGGGGTGGGTAGCTATGTGTCGAAAGCTGACCAGAGAGGCTGAAGTGGACGCTTTAAAAACCGGAACGCTGAACTGTAGAAGTGCCATGCAAGGAATGCCTAGTACAATCCTGCTGCTTCCTACCTCCACCTTTCTCCCTCTCCCTCTCTCTCCTTGTTCCTTTTTTAAACTCTGAGAGGAACAGTACTTGAGAGTAGATGACTTGTGGGGCATCTCACATGATGGTTTTGGCATATATTAAGGATATTTCAATGGCTGATGATGTAGACTTTTCATGTCAAGGTTACACTTGATATAAAACTTGTCACTAATGACTGAAAAAAAAAATCTTGGCATAAATTGTGTACAAATGATGATTGGAAATACCTAACTACAATGAAAATAAAAATCTCTTCAAAAGCAATCACCTCAGCAGGAACCAGAAAAAATGCAAATCGAGACAACAATAAAATACCATTTACCTCCATTTGATTAGCAAAAGTACTCAATGAGGAACACTTCTTAACAAGTGATAGAATGTAGATCAACAGAATCTTATGTTGCTGTGGGAGTATAAATTGGTACATCTACTTTGGAAAACACTTTATCTTGTAGAGTATTGATGAATCTTTTGACTTAGCGATTCCATTTTTAAAATACCGATTGATTTTTGTTATTTTTCACTTTATATAAAGGGTATGATGGTGGATTGAATTTTGGCCCCCAAAGATATGTCTACTGGGAACCTAACTAATGTGACCTTATTTGGACAAAGGGTCTGTATAGATGCAGTTAAGTTCAGGCCTTGAGATAAGGTCATCCTGGATTAGGGTGGGCCCTAAATCCAACAACAAGGGTCTTCAGAAAAGAAGTCACATGGAAAAGAAGGTGATGGGAGACAAGGTGATGGGAAACATTGAAATGATTGAATGTCTACAAGCTAACAAATGCCAAGTGTTATGGATTGCATTGGTTTCCCTCAAAATTAATAGAAATTTTGACCCTCAGTACCTCAGAATGTGAATGTATTTGGAGAGGGTGCCATTAAAGAGGTAATGAAGTTAAACTGATGCCTTTAGGGCGAGTTCTAATCCAATCTGAATTGTAGCCTTACAAGAAGAGGTTAAGACACAAAGAAAGACACTAGGGGCCTGTGTGCATAGAGGTATGGTCTAATGGATCTAATAGAGAAGCAGAAAGGCCTACATCTAAGTGAGGGAGAGAGACCTTAGAAGACCCCAATCCCACTGGCCTCTTGATCTTGGAATTCTAGCCTCCACAACTGTGAGAAAATAAATTTCTACTGTCTAAGCTACCATGTTGTTAAGTCTGTGGTATTTTGTTGTGGTAGCCCAGAGTAGATGATCACACCAAAGATTGCTAGAGCCAACAGAAGCTAGAAGAAAAAGTACGAAAGGGTATGCCTCCTCGAGCCTCCAGAAAAAGTACGGCCCTGCCGACTTGTAGGTTTCAGACATCTGGTCTCCAGAGCTGGAAGAGAATGGCTTTCTCTTGTTTTGAGTCACCCGGTTTGTGGTAATTTGTTACAGCAAAGCCTAGGAAGTTATCCAGGTGTCATGCCCAAGAGAAATTCTCACACATGTGCTCCAGAAGTCCTGTTCTTAGAACAAGGCCACAGGGACCTCTGCCTGGGCTCCAACCTTGAGAGGATCCCACAAACCACAAACATGGAAACACAAGCTGTGTTTTGTGTGTTTCTGTTTGTTTGTTTTCTTTTCTTTTCTTTTTGTTTTTGTTTTGCTTTCTCTTTTGGATAACATCACACGTTTTCTCGAAAATTCGGCAACTGAGCTGATGAGAAGTATAGATGAGGGACCCACCATTCCACCGGGGTCCCTGCCCCAAGTCAAGGATGCACGTCAGAGAGAAAGTACGCGTGTGTGGATGTGAGGGCAGTGAGAGGATCACAGCCACAGCCCTGGAAGACCAGAGAAAGAATGGCTGCCTCCCCAGACCCCAGCACCTGGGTCTGTCCATCAAGTTCTGTACACTGCCTTCTTCCTGCTGGGAAGGTAGAGTTTTGGGAGGTGACTAGGACCACCTGGAAGTCTCAAGTCAGAAAAGCCAGGAGCTAGAGGGAAGAATTCTCGCCTTTGCTGCTAGGGACACTGTACTTTCTCTCAAGTCGGGCTCAGTCTGGCCCTGTCACCTCCCAGATATGGGGCACAGGTGTAGCTTCTGTTTATTCTGCCCCCTCAGGTCACAAATGCATGGTGGCTTAGGGGACAGTACAGCTCCTTTAGCCCCTGGGGTGCAGGTTCATTCCTGAGGAGCAGGCTCTGGGCCCTTGGGTGGGGACATGACTCAGGCAGGGGGTAGGCTGGATTTACAGCATTCCATTTGTACTGTTACTCTGGAGACCCCAAAGTTTAGAGGCAGACCTGGTCAATAAGATTGTTCATCACAGCATTACGTGCAACAGCAAAAACTTGGAAACCCAGGTGCCCATAGTAGAAAAATGGACGAATTTGCAGAGGGCATATTCACACAGCAGAATATTATGCAACAGGCAAAATGACGGCATCATGGCAACAAGGAGTTATGGGAGTTAATTTTGGCAATGAAGTCATGAATGAAAAAAGTCGTGAGAGATTACGTTCAGCCTAACTATGGGATACCTTTAAGAACAACCCAAACTAAAAATTATGGTTTTTAATACACACTTTTCTCGAAAGGAAAAAGAGGAAAGAGGAAGCTAATATAAGATTCAGGAGAGGGGTCCCTCTGGTCTGGAGGACAGAGGATTCTGGATGGGGAAGAAATTCCTGGGTAGACACAAGTTACTTTGAATGGTATAGGCCTGGAGTTGTGCGGTGTGTTCAGGACAGTTAATATCTTTTTACAATAGATAAACATACAAAGTAATAAATAACAAATTCCTAGGTAGATAAAGGTTAGGAAATTATAATAAACCATTGTCTAATTTTGTACACATAGGCTCAACTAATTCAAATTCTTCCTTCACAAAGATGATCTTGTGTCAAAAACAGACTCTTAACTATAGAGAACAAATTTATGGCTCCTAGAGGGGAGTTTGGGGGGGGCGGTGGGGGAAAGACGGAATGGGGATTAAAGAATATACTTACGATGGAAAAAAAAATAAAAAGAAGAAGAAAAAGATGATCTTATTCTAACACAGATGTTTCTTGCCAAACCTTACAAAGAACCTTGCCCAAATGGAATGAACATGGAGGTAAAAAATGGGGGCTCTACTGGTTACATGACACAAGGACAAACTATGCGTCAAGCAACCAACAGTCTTGTTGTGTGTACAAATCCAGTAGCACAGGAAACAGGACGATTTCGACTGTAGGAGGATGTGTGCAAATTATGTTACTCGTGACCAGTTGTGCCCCAGCACCACTTTTTTGCTTAATAATTTGCCTGTGACCAAGGACTGGATCTTGCAATTTGTTGTGGCCTTTGAATAAGTTTCTCTGTTCGCCATCCTTAACCATTGAGTTTACAGTGTCCCGCTGTTGCTTTTGTCCTGTTTTTGAATGTGGCACTTATAATTACAGCGTGAACCACTGGAACCTTCTCTCTTTGTGTGCTATCTCTGTTGTTTGCTCATAATGAAGGGAATAGCAGTATGCTCATTCAATTGGGGTGCCTTGAGATAATGAGGCCTTTGACTAAGGCATCTCCGCTCAATGTGATGCCTTCGTTCTCCCGTAACGTGGCAGAAATAGTCCTCTCATGTGCTTGTTAGGGTTGGGGGATAACTAGCTGTTTACGCCCCTGCCTGGATGTTTACATAACCTTTTACCTTGTCCCTTTCAACCCTGGTCACTGAGAGAACAGAGATTAATGAAAGGCTTCAGGTAGTTAAATTGTCCACTGGTTTGTGTGTGTGTGTATGTGTGTGTGTTTAAGAAAGGGCAGTGAATGTAAAACAAAACAGAAAAAATGTGTTTTCATCTGAATTTGCACCACAGGTATAACGAGATTACTGTATATATATTTGAAAAACCCACATAGTTAAAAAACAGAGTCCTGTAATCTCTTATTTTCATAATACATGGAAAATGGCAAATTGTTCCTTGAATTAATAAGCAAATGATTCCTCTCTTTATACTCATATTTTTATTCTGGTCAGAATTTCATGCCTGTGTGATTGCAAGATATAATCTCTTCTATTTTGATGGCTTCTTATTTTTTCTCCTTTATGCTTCTTTAATAATAAAAGCAAGATATGTTAAATATTGGCCTTTTGATGATAGAATAAATGTAACTTAGGCAATACCCAAAATTTTTTGCCTAAAATTCATATGTTCACTTTTGTCTAATTGTCTTTACATGGTGTCCTCTAAAATGATCAAAAATTTGTCCTTTTAAAAATGTTCCAAACAAAAAGCAATCTTTACAGAAGAATACCATTAGCATCTCTTCTATTGAATGACAGAGGGAGAATCACCGGGATTTCCTTAGCACAACACTTTGGTGGCACCCACAACGTCCAAGAAGTGCCTACAAGAGAAGGACCCTTAGCTGTGAACAACCAATAGAAAGATATCAAAGTCACTCCTTGGATCTATCACTGGAGATAATCAATATAATTCTTTTTTTTTAAGTTTATTTTATTTATTTGAGAGAGAGCGCGAGAGCAGGGGAGAGGCAGAGAAAGAAGGAGAGAGAGAATCCCAAGCAGGCTCCACACCGTCAGCATGGAGCCCGACACAGGGCTTGATCCCATGAACTGTGAGGCTGTGACAGGAGCTGAAATCTCAGGTCGGCCACTCAACCGACTGAGCCACCCAGGTGCCCCTAGCAGTGTCATTCTTAAGGTGATAAAAATTAGAAGCAGGTTGGCAAAAATATGACCTTCCAGAAGGGCCAACTATCTGGAACTGAGAAAGCAAAAGGATTTTGCTGTAACCTTCTCTGACAACTGTGGAGCTGAATTAGTGATTAACGGAAACATTCAAAACTGAGAAACATTTTGGATTTCTCTATGTTAATCAAAACTGAAGCTTTCCCTCTTCCCAGTGTGTCTCAACACAACAGGAACACTGATTTATCGAGGAAACCAATGGTAAGCTATTTTACAATGCTCTTTCTCCAGGGAGACTCAGTGGTATATCAATTAGGCAATATGCGACCAACTAAAATATTTTATCGGCAACTGTTAAGGAATATTTAAATAGGAATAAAATATAGTCCTAGATATGCTAATACTTAAAAAAAAAGGAAAAACTTTCCCTCAACAGGCAGAAATGTAATAAAAGATAATATATAGATCTGTTAGCAGATAAAAGATAAAGAGGAATATGATATAAAAAGGAGGGCTGATGTCTTTTACTCCCAAAGGTAGAAGCCCAGAGTTGCCCGGCGTTCTTAAGATTAAATCTAGCATCATGCTTATGCCCCATTGCAAATACAGTTTAGGAAAGACTTAACATGAGTAAACAATTTACAGTTAAGGGACTTCCATCACTAAATAGTAAGACTAGATCTAATTTTTTTTTTTCCTAAAGAATGAGTGCTTTTTTTTGGTAAGAATTTGTCATTCTTTAGCAGAAAGATCAATGTATGTTGAATCTTAGGCAGGTCACCCAGGTAATATTTAAACAAAAGTTTCATAGCGCAGTGTTCCATAACTATGCACATATCGCATCTGTGTGGCTCTGATTTAAAAAAAAAAAAAAAAAAAAGGTACAAATGGAAGGTTACTCATTGTCTGCAATCACGGGTCATAGATTTAATAGGTCCTAGGAATGAATGGAAGTCGGGTTTTGTGTAGGCTGAATACAAGGAACCTGTGAACAGTTACTAGACTCTTCTGTATTGTGGCTCTGAGGAAAGGCAGGCTGAATGCTGCCAGATGTCCAAGATTTTTACAGAAGCCTAAAACCTGGATTTTTAGGTAAAATCTTCCTATTTTAAGTATTGATTCATTAACAAAATAATTGAGCTTTCTAAAACACATCTACAAACCAGATATCAACTACTTCTTAAATCTTTTTTTTTTTTAATGTTTGTTCATTTATTTTGAGAGAGAGAGAGAGAGAGAGAGAGAGAGAGCGCACGCTTTAGTGCGCATATGGGGGATGGGCAGAGAGAGAGGGGGAGAATCCCAAGCAAGCTCCGTGCTGTCATTACAGAGCCCCACGTGGGGCTTGATCTCACAAATTGTGAGATCATGACCTGAGCTGAAATGAAGAGCTGGACGCATAACCAACTGAGCCACCTAGGTGCCCCAAATATCAGCTACTTCTATATCAGATTTGGAGAATATTTATCTCACATTAAAGGTCTAGAGATAAACAGGTATTTATATTATTTTCTTTAAAACAATACATGTATCTATTTTTCATAGTCTACAAAAATAAGTAGTCAAAATAAAAACTAAAAAAAAAAATTAAAAATTAAAAAAAAAGAAAAACAGCCAGCCACTTATAAATTTTAATTAAGCATCTACTTTTTTCTCAGGAACTCTTCTAGGCACTGAGGATAAATTGCTAAATGAGTTAAACAAAACCCATGTCTTTAAGGTGCTTATAATCTAGTGATAATGAAAGTCATGAAGCCAAACAAGTAAGTGAGAAATTTCCAAATACTGTGTAAGTGTAGGAAGAGATAGGCAATGTGATCAGGCAACTTGGTGGGAGCATTCTGGCCTGAGTAGCCAGGAATGACTGAGCAATGATATCTTAACTGAGACCTGAATGACAGGTGGATTCAGTCGTGTTGAGACTGGGGAGAACAGAGTTGTAAGTAGAAGGATGAGCAAAGAAAGATTCTTCAAGATAGAATACACCTGTTGTGTTGGACTCAAAGAAGAAGGTTGCTGTGGCTGAGGACAGTGCGAGAAGACAAAAGAGGAAAGAATATCGGTTTGGAGAGGAAGTCTAGGACTGTATCTCATAGGGCCTTTTAAACTCATGCTTTTCAACTTTTAATACACACACCAATCCCTTGGGGGGGAATCTTAAGAAAACGATGCTTGACTCATTATGCCTGAGATTCTGCATCCTAAAAAGCTTCCAGGTGAAGCCCACGTGGCTGGTCCTCATACCGCCCTCTGAATAGCAAAGCTTAGACAATGGTGAGGTGTTAGATTGAATTCTACTTTTAGTAGAAAATCATGCAGACTAAGGAGGTAGGTGGAGTGAGCCTATAAATGGGCAGAGAAAACAGTGAGGCATTAGGTAGCTCAGAAGATAGATCATGGTGGCCTGGACTTCAAGAGGAGACTCAATGTAGACAGTCTGAACACAGAGAAAAGGGCCTTTCTACTAAATTGGAAGATGAAGGAGAGAGGAATCAAGTTTGGTGAGGGACATTTACAGCCTAAGCAAGCTTCCCCGATGGGGCAAAACTTTGGGAGAAGCATCTTTTGTAAGTTTGGTGGGGAGGGTGGGGGGGGATACTTTGGTTCAGCCACATTAAGTTTTAGATGTCTAATGGTTACCTACATGGAAATATCTAAAAGGCAGTTTCATATGTGAGTGTAGTTGAGGAGAGAGATCAACACTAAGAAAGAGACTTGAGAATCACCCATATATCAATAGCGTTGAAAGTCATGGACTGCATAAGGCTGCTTAAGTAGAGACATAGATAATGAAGGGAAAATGACCAAGTCAGGAGTTCAGGGGCTCCCCACCACTGAGAGATCTGGGAGACAGAAATGATCCAGCCAAGGGCCGCAAGAAAGAGTGACCAGAGAGGCAGAAAGAAAACTAGGGGGGTGTTTTGTATGCAACACCAAGAAAAGAAAACATTTCGAGACGAAAAAGGGAGGGCTAATCCTGAGGAAAGGTCAGATGATATGAAACTCAAGAACTGACCACTGATTTGATGACATCGGCTCAACAATTCAACAATTCAAGCATAACTTAAATTGTTTTTCAACAATTCAAGCATAATTTTTTGAAAGTGTTAGCTTTAATTGTTAAATACACATGGCAGTTTCTTTTTTGGAAAAGAATTAAAACTAAATAGAAAATTTTAGCCGAGTGACTACAAAAAACTTAAATTATTGGGTCATATAGATAATTCACACTTTATCTCATTCATCATGCTTATTCACAGGTTGCAAAAAGAGTAAGTTTTCCTATTTTCAGTTGTGACATGGTTTTTCGGACTAGAATGAATGAACCAAAAGGATTCCTCTGACACCTGGAAACCGCTGCCTTATTAGGTTGATTATCACTTCTGAATTCACCAATAAATGGAAGCATCAAAGCAGCTACTATCAATTTCATTACATAAAAACAAAAACTTCCTGCAGAGCTATCCATAACTCTTATATTTATTTTAATGACCACGGTGTCAAGATTCCTAGAAGTTGACTCTATCATAATTAACTCTAGTTTGGAACCTAAGGATTTAATCTGACATCAATAAGAAAACTGGAAAGAAATTATTAGTTACTGTTAATACTTCCCATGGTGTCAATAAGCACATCAATCGATATATACTGCCAGATCTTTATCCCCAGGGCCAATCCCTTTCCCCATTTTCACGTGATCACTCAGTGGCCTAGTGGGAGAGCTGCATTAAGAAAAGTGTATGGTCCCCTTCCCATCAGTGTCATTCAAAGTAAAACATCCAAATAAACAGTAGCAAGAGAGGTCTGTTTTTTTCTTATTTTCAACATTTCTTAGAATACATCAAATATTATGTTCTTTAAAATTTTTTTTTGCAGTAATGCTTAATTTTTTTTTTCTCATATGGTGATATGTACCACACGTTTCCATTTGAGGATCTAGTCAGCACTTCAAGTGCATATTTTGCACCATGTACTCATCAGTTTTTCCCAACAAAGCAACGTTGCTTTCAGGCCAATGATTCTTAAACTATTTGGGGTTGAGTGTCTCTTTGAAAAGCTGATGAAACCTATAGACCTCTGAAAAAATACACATAAATGCATGTGCAAGTATTTCTGACAGCTTATTCCCCTTCACTCCCTGCTCATTTCCACTACACAGCTAGATTGGAAAGTCCTCTGAGGCATCAGGTCACGTTCACTCTTGATTTTCATAATGATCACTTACTAATCGTAAAATGGAAATGGCTCCAAACTGTGCGACTAAAACAAAATACGCTTCAATTCTGCCCAGAACAACTTTGGATGAAGAGGCTCATTGTTTGGTTCTGTATAAGAAGTGATTGTGTCATAACTGGAAATGCGTACATAATCTCTGAAAGCCGACTGATTGAGGATTCTGGCTTTGAGAGAATGGAAGACAATGGGGACTCACAAAAAGAACGCAGGGGCAGAACGAGTCCCAACTCCTGTGGCGAACTTTGTCGGGTGACGGCTGGGTTTGTGAAGCAGTGCAAGAATCCCTAGCCTATCGTTCCGTTTGGACCCAAGTCAAAGCAGACCTTGTGGTCAGGGCTGAATCATGGAGACCACCTGTGTTAACGGCAAAAGGATCACAATTCTGCGTTTCAATTTAAAGCCTTCTGAGCAGAGGTAACCTTCAGAAATGTTCTGCAGATTTCTGCCCGCTGAGAAATTGAAAGACTAGGTTACTTTTGACACCTGCCTCCAGAAATGCTTCCTCCACACTGACAAGTTTACATTCTTCTCCACTTCCAATCTCTCCTTCCAGAGAGGCAGCTGGGACAAAAGACAGTAGATTTTCAGCAGTATCCAAAATAGTAGCTTCAGAGACTTGAGTCAAAAGTTTCACTTCATTCTTATAGCTGAAAATATCAGCCAAATACCCAAGTCAGGAACAAACTCCTTCCTGTCAGACTGTTCTAGGCAGGGCCTCTTTGTCTCTAAAGCAAAGAGAACTGATGCCTGTTCTTCAAGATTTGGTCTTTGGAATGCAACCCTGTACAGTATTTCAAGATTAGGCTTTTGAAATCAGACCAATTACATTTTGAGTGAGTTTCAGCCTTTTTTAAAACATGTCTCCTGGAAAGAAGGAAGGGAGGGAGAGAGGAAGGAAGGGAGCACTACGGTCCATTGTATTTAAGGAGGGCCACATATAAGGGTCTTCTTGACTTTTGTTAGCTGTGTGTGTAAACAACTTTATTGGGTTATAATTGACATCCATTTGAGATTCACCCATATCGTTGTACGTATCAGTAAGTGATATCTTTTTATTGCTGAGTAGTATTTTATGGCATATAGACCACAATTTCTGTATGCATTCATTTATTGATGGGCACTTGAGTTGTTTCCCTATTACCAATAGGGCTGCTGTGAACTTTGCTCTGTAAGACTTTATACGGACACCTGCTTCCATTCGTCCAAAGTAAATTCCTCAGAGTAGAAGGGCTAGGTTATAACATTTTTTTTCAACTTTCATTTAACTGCCCAATTGTTTCCAGAGTGCATTTGCTGTTTTACCTTTCCACGAGCCATGTATTAGAGTTTCAGTTATTCTACATTCTCGCTAACACTTGGTATGGTGACTCTTTCTGATTGTAGACACTATACTACGTGTGTAATAGAAATACTGTAGTTTTCTCTTTGGTTTGATGTTTCCATGAGCAAGAACCTTTTTACATAAGCCACATGGAGGCTTGGGTGTTACAACACGTCTGTCAATGCAGATTAACCAAAGATGCGTAAGATTCATTGCGTTTGTTTTTCTTTACAATCGCATTAGATAATCCAGACTTAGTGTAAACTAAAGAGAAATGTCAATAATAATAAGGGTGGATTATTTCCATCAAAATATTTTAGACAACACAGCATTGTGATCACGTGCATATCATGTCCATACCTATACTTATTTGGAGAACAATAATTTCTTACAAGCAAAATGGAACAAAGTTAATTTTTACTTTTGGTATTCTTTTGTGGTTTCCCCACATGTAGCAAAACTTCACAGTATTAGAGAGAAGTAAATGGAAATATTTTCCTGAAAATCCAGTTTGGCGTACGAAGTTCTTCTGTGGATTCTCTGCTTATGAACCCTTGTTCTAGACCTCCATGTTCTCGTCTGTGAGAAAGGGAATCCCACTGTTTTCCCCAAAGGAGGAGGAATTGTTAATCTGGTAGGCCAGAGACCAAGACATTTAAAAAATAATAATAATATTTATATATTTTGAGAGAGAGAGACACACAGAGCATGAACAGGGGAGCAGCAGCAGAGAGAGAGGGAGACACAGAATCTCAAGCAGGCTTCAGGCTCCGAGCTGTCAGCACAGAGCCCGACGTGGGGCTCAAACTCACAGACTGTGAGATCATGACGTGAGCCGAAGTCAGACTCTTAACCAACTAGAGCACCCAGGCACCCCGAGACCAAGACATATATTGGCTCACATTTTGAGTGGGAAGGGTCACTGTGTGTTAAAGGCCAGGGTCTATGTCCAGTGCACCCTACCTGTCCTTTCTTAATTTTTTCAAAGAATTTCCCCAAGGTGGGAAGGGTCTGGCCCCCCAGGGCAGACCTGCCAAAGACTTTCTGTTCTGAAACAAGCATTGGTAACTGGGAGGTAAATCCGACAAGTTTGTTCTCTTCAGCTAAGATAGCAGAAGCTGTGGGTTCTTGGAAGGTAGCTCTTCGGCTGAAGCTATAGTTTTCACTGATGTTTCTTCCACGGAGCCCTCTTTTGGGTGGCATCAGGCCCCTGGAGAGTTATTCATGAATTGGTACTTCTATCCCATTTTGTTTCCATAAAGTTTGTGTATTGTATGCAGCGTGTAATGTTCTCTAAGAAAAATTCAGGTATTGGGAACTAATATGAAACATGAAACATAGGAGATGTAGCAATTTCTACTAAGACTAGTCCTAAAGTAGTATATAATCCAAAGTTGTAAACAATGATATAGAGTTATTTGTCAGAATGGTTCACGATAAAAAACAAATATAAAATACATGTATCTATAAGGCCATCAAATTAGGAAAAAAAAAAAAATGTCCAGGAAATTATTTACTTAATATTCCCCTATCAAGTTTATTCTGTCCAGCCTCCTTTTCCAAGATGGATTACCACCCAAATCACTGAAGACAGATGGCTGCCTCTATTTTTAAAATGTTCTAGAGTCGATAATTTCACAAGCTCCTTTGGTAGTCTGTTTCAGTGTTTAATCACTCTTACACTCAAGACGTTCTTCCTTATGTCTAATATATGATGTCTAAATAATGAAATACACTGAGTGGAATAAGGAGGATAATTTTAACTCTCACAGCTGCTAGAACTGGAGACCTAAACAATTTTTCAACGAGACACATGGTTCAATTATGCTCTCTATGGGGTTGACATCTCCATCCCTGACCTCTTACCCTCCTTATAAGTCTATAATTCTTACTTTCCACAGGATATTGTCCACTGAATATCTTACAGACCTTTGGAAATTAAACTAATGAAAGTAGACTCATTTCACTTCTTAAAAATGCAATTTCCTTCAATTTGTAGTTTTATGGTCTACTTTTTCTTCCAAATTTATTTGTCTCCCTGTCTTCTATCTTAACAACAGAAAACGCAGCCAATTGCTAAATCGATTAATCATCCCATAGATTTTCTTAATTAGTCATAGTGATGGTTAAGGATATATGGATTTCATTCCTAACCAGTTAGTGCTAGAGGTCCCAGGGGGACTTTCCAGCCTTCCCATCGCCAGCAGATCCTCCATGTAGGACGTGGGGTAACAAAGACAACAAGACCAAGTCCCTTTTTTTTTTTTTTTCTTTCTTGCAGTCCATAGTGATGTTTCCTCCAGCCAGGGACGTCTCCCGAGGAGCTATGATTAAGCATAAGTTTTTATTCCTAAATTCCTTTTAGGTGGCAGAAAACTCAAAAGGATTTAGAGATGATTAAATGTTAGGATATGCAGCTTAAGGAGTATCCCTTCCTAGGGTATGTGAACGTTAAATGTATTTGATGTGAGGAAAGGGATTGCCTTCCTGGAGCGTTGAGTTCACATTACACCACGGTGCATTCTCTCAGGATAGTGACTAAAGGCAGAGGCCACATTCCTGCTGGCGGCAGATGAGTGGCCGCAGGGCTACTGGGCGTGTCTCATCTAGCAAGTGAGATGCCTGGATCTCGCCTGGATGCCCCCTGCTTTCATCCCACCCAGCCAGACCATCGTTCTTATCCCCCCACCCCTGCAATGCACCTACCCTCCCCTAACAATGAATTGGCTGAATTCTTCCTTCTGTCTCGGGACTGCCCACAAAGGCTGCTGCGTCCCCTCATTGAAAGTCACTGCACTGGGCCCCAAAATGATCCCTTCTAACTTTCCCCAGAACTCAAGAGTTCAAACACCTAAGATAAAGCAAAGACAAAGGTAGGTGTCTTAAGAACATTAATTAGGGTCTGTCTACTGTGAGATTAGGAAACTGTATTGATGTTACTGATGATATTGAAACAAAGTGGGCACAAAGCTAGGTATAAGAATTTAAGAAATTCTTGGGACACCCGGGTGGCTCAGATGGTCAAGCATCCGACTCTTGATTTCAGCTCAGGTCATGGTCTCATCGTTCGTGAGACTGAGTCCCGGGGTGGGCCCAGTGCTGACAGCGCAGAGCCTGCTTGGGATTCTCTCTCTCCCTCTCTCTCTTTGGCCCTCCCCCACCCATGCTATCTTAAAAAAGACAAAAACAAAAACAAACAAACAAAAAAACTTAAAACAGACAAGAATTTAAGAAATTCCCAGCATTCACATTAGTAATTGAGGGGCGGCATGTATAGCTTCTGGTTAATGAAAGGATCTCAGGGCCAGAATGACCGAGTTTGAAACCCCATTCTTTCACTTACTGGTCGTTAGACTTGGGCATGCCAGTCAACTGCTCTGCCTTAGTTGTTTCATCTGAAAACTGAGCACAGGGCTAACTTCATGTATGGCTGTTAAGCTTAAATGTCAGGCACAAAGTTTGCCTAGGAATTATTAGTTGTGCTCATTTATCAGGGGTAAGTGGTAGCAAACCCAGGCTACCTTGTCTAGACTTTTGGCACCAAGGAGAAATAGAGGATGGAGTCGGTCTTCTTCCAGGATGGGAGTGGCTTCAGCATGTACAGAGCCTATGGGAGGGCCGCCTGGGTAAGGTGAATGGAGACAATGGAATCAACGGGAGAAGTGGCTAGCTCCAAGCATACATAGTGTCTAGAGCTCAATAAATGTGGGTGACTTTGGTAAATTGGTATGGGTCTGTTTCTGTTTGTTTGGTTTTCTTTTTTTCCCCCAGATATAGCAATAGGGAGAGGGTACTTCTTCTTTGTAAAGAAAGACATTAGAAAAAGAGAGATTTTGGTGCTGATTTTGTTGGCTTAGAAATCTATTTTTAAGTCAAAAGGTGCAGTTTGTGGGATGGGCAGGATGGAGAGTAAAGAGCAAAGAAAACAAATACACTGGGAGAGAGCAGGGGAAGGTGGTTTCCATTTAATAAATGCAGATAAGAAGAATAGGGGAAGTGTGGTTGGGTTGAATTAATTAGTGTGTTATTGGCCAATAACAGCATGACATCACATACTTTGTGAAGATGCTTAAGGAATTCCTTCTAAGGAAAAACAATACTTTTTCTTGGTTTGGTTTTGCCTTTTTTTGTTGTTAAGGAAACGCCATGGTTCGGTGTTGGATATGAACAGAGGCAGTTCCAGAGGGATCCCCATTTTCTTGACTTAACACTTGCAAATTGCCGAGAGCTGGGACCTTACTGTGGTTCTCTAGCTGGCCTCTGATTTTTTGTCTGGTTTGGTCCTCACGACAATTAGGTGAAGTAGATATTATTATTTCTCTTTACAGATGAGGACATGGTCACAACCAGAATCGGAAGGAATCTGGGGATCACCTGAGGTCTGTGAATGCACCCCTCTAAGCACGAAAGGACTTTCTGTCTCTTGTGATCTTTGGCTGTGGGCGAATGGACACTTACCACAGGTGTTTGCCAATTAGGGAAATCTTTTAACAATCCGTTCATCTTCAGGGATAATACACCGGCTTGACACTTTGGCCCCGGGAATGAGTTTAAGTTCCCTCTATCTAACACAGTTCAAAGCTAAGAAATAATTACTTTTCAGTTTCTTTTGATAAGATCTTCAGCCGAGACCTACATTCTCATGATGAAGGAAAAAGTGGGAGCCAACAGTTTCCTTTGTTCTAATTCTTCACCCAGCCCCCAACTCTTAGGATGCCTGAAGCTAGTCAGTCACTTAACCTCTCTGGGCTACTGCCAATCCAGTGCGAAAACCAGGCAAAAAATAGAAACACACACACACACACACACACACACACACACACACACGCACGCACACACCTAAGCCAGTTTCTCTCTTGTATACATTAATAGAACAAAAGTACACAGAAGCAACAGAATCCCTAAGAGAAGTAAAATAAACGTTCCTAAGGGGCCAAGGGTAGTTTCTAGACGCCAGATAGCACTGGCCTGCTAACAATAAATACGTGATTAAAAGAATCCTAGGCATTTGATAGAAACGGGCTCATTGGCTATTTAGTTTTCTGGAGTTAATGCCATTTGTTCTGCACTACATTATTTTTGTCCTATTTAAATAATAATTTAAGAAAGGAAAGAAATGGAAACACAGGACCAAGTGCCCTTTTGCCTTGCTGGAGGGAAAATACAATGCTAAATAGTCTCATTTTTTAGTATACCATCACATTTAAAATAGAGTTTTTTCCCTGCATTAAATTAACCTACAAGTCTCAGTAGTTGAATGAGTTTTCTTATGGGTCTTTGTGATTCCTTTCTCCCAAACATTCTGCCTGATAGATGAATATACAAACAATGTCGAAGCTTCAGGCTGTGACATACAAATAAGAACAACAAGAGATAATGCAACTAGAATTAAATTCAGAGACTGTATTTGTTTTCCTTGCGTACTTAACGTCCTCTCTGAGGGTTGAAAACTGTAAATAATAAGAATTTTATTTTTTTAAATGTGGTCCATCTGTGAATCAAATACAAAGTTCTTTGTGTTTTCTAAAGCAATAGGTTTTTTTTTTTTTAATTGAAATATACATGTTTAATTACTAGGTTCTACCTCTTTCCCCCCACAAGGAAAAGGTGCTGAGGTAGGTAGGCACCAAATCATATATAATGGAGATCCTTGCGTAGGTAAATAGTTGGATGATTGAAAAGGAGGAAGGAGTTTTAGCCACTGGATGTATTTGTTTCATATCACTCCCTTCATTGAACTGCAGGAGAATTCTGACTCCGTAGCTTTAAAGCATCCCTACGGATTAATCAAATCTAATAACAATGTCACGAACCACCCATGCTTTATGTCCTTGTTTTCTGCCTTTAAATATAAAACCAGCTAATTCAAACAAAAAGGTTTCATTAGGCACACACCTTTGTGCACAGCGTTGTCATTACCGATAAAAAAGTGAGATGTAGTTGTAATTTAAAAAATTCAGATTTGTAAAGTTTAAAAACTGTAAGTTTTGAAAAACATTCCATTTTCTTTTCTTTTCTTTTCTTTTTTTTTTTTGTAATTTTTATTTATTTAGGGAGAGAAAGCGCGAGCAGGGGAGGACCAGAGGGAGAGAGTCTCAAGCATGCTCTATGCCCAGCATGGAGCCCGACACAGGTCTCCATCCCACAACCCTGGAATCATGTCCTGATCTGAAATCAAGAGTCAGATGCTCACCTGACTGTGTCGCCCAGGAGGCCCCCAAAACATCCTATTTTAAAAACTGTTAAGTCTAGGGGCGCCTGGGTGGCTCAGTTGGTTGAGCGGCCGACTTCGGGTCAGGTCATGATCTTGCGGTCCGTGAGTTCGAGCCCCGTGTCGGGCTCTGTGCTGACAGCTCAGAACCTGGAGCCTGTTTCGGATTCTGTGTCTCCCTCTCTCTGACCCTCCCCCACTCAGGCTCTGTCTCTCTCTGTCTCAAAAATAAATAAACATTAGAAAAAATTTAAAAAAAATAAAATAAAAACCGTTAAGTCTAATGTTGTTAGAGGAAAAAAAAAATTGGATGGAATTTTGGTCCTGGGCAATAATCATCTACACCTCCCTCATATAGGGTCAGGATTGAAATAGAAATATTAGGTTTTCTGTATTAACTTAAAACATTTCCTTAGGTAGTTGGCTATTTCAAAGGAGAGGGAAATTCTAACCACTGAGGGTATTTACTTTATGTCATTCCCTTTATTTCAATGTGAGATGATTTATACAGCTATAAAATGGGAATAAGAAGAACACCACTTAAAATCATGCCACTATGGACATTAAAAAGGGCTATTGGGGGTGGGGACATTTTGCTACTTCATGATGGCTCTCCATCATGCCCGCCCCTACCCCACTATTCAATATGAATAACTGCTCTCTCAAAGGAGTTTTAAGTGTGTGTGTGTGTGTGTGTGTGTGTGTGTGTGTCTGTGTGTGTGTGTCTGTGTGTGTTTATGGTTGACATTCATAAGCCACACAGTGATAAAACTATTACAATCATTATGATATGACAAAATCACTGCTAATAAGGCTAAACTTTGGTGCTGTGGCTAAGCAATGAGAAGGGACTTCAGCGGGGGCCCAGCTCCACAGAAAGTTAGGTGGACCAAAATGAAGTGATAGAATGAGGACTTTTTCAGGAGTGATACCTGCAGTCGACCCAAAGCAGGAGTTTACACCCGCCTCCAAAAATGAGAGGCATTTTGGCTCTGTGAGTGCAGGTTTGACCCTCTGAAGAAAACAAGGCACCCTCCCGTTTCTTCATGATTCTTCAAGATAAATGGGGGGATGCCGGTGCCCCTCCGCTGGCTGTTCTAGTAAGATCTCGCCAATGAGTCTTCCAGCACCACTTATCGAGTGGATATTACTGTGACAGTGCTATGAATGCAATCAGCTTGGGGGAGAAATAATTGTAAGGCAAAATAAAGTGTTGTCCACCTGCAAGGAGCTTAGAATACTTGGGATAGAGGCCTTCATCAAGAAAGATCTTTAGAAACTGATAACTCCTTTGAAAGGGGCTTTGAGAGTGCACTAAGTATGCAATAAGCAAAAGTGATCTAGGCTAAGGGGACAAGGAAACTTCCCAAAGACAACAGAGTTTGAACTGAAAACAAAGATGACGCCTACTTCTGAAATCTGCACTAACTTTACTAGCTGTAGTAGGATATTATTAGAAGAGGCTAGGGGTAAGTGGGACGGATTACACGGACTTTAGGAGTTTGTGTGTATCTGAATGTTTTTAAAGGCCAGACATAGTCAATGACAGGGTATGACTGAGTTCGTGAAGTCGGCGGGTGAGATGATCAACATGATAATGTTTCAAACAAAATCATGGGCACGTTCCAGACCCATTTCTTCATCATTAAAAAATTCCATCTGTCTCAAAAGTCTATTTGAGATTAAAATTAAATAATGCCTGTAAAGAAGCCACCATAGTGACTTTTTAAACTGAAATTATGGTTTTCAAGAGTGGATGACAGGCCCACCGAACGGCCCAAAAGGCTGTCCGTAACTAGAGTGATCGCAAAATTTGCCGTCCAGATCGGGACACTTTCTGGCATGGGAGCTTTGGAACAAGGGTGTATATTGCAAAGTGTGGTCTCCCTGTCTATTCTTGACTATCTAGCAGACAGGATGTTCAAAAGCAATCAGCAAACATTCCGCTCTGCACACACAAGGCACGGCCAAGCCCCTCAAAAGTCTACTTCATAGTATGACTCGGTGGAACCCTGCCTGGAATATTCTGACAAAATATAACTCTGATAATGTGAATCATTTTGAAGTATATAGATATTAGCAGGGGATTCTCATGGCTGTTACCGTTTTCCTTTTATTACAAAAGTAATACCTGCACAGAGTAAAACACTTAAGCAATACAGATGGGTAGAAAACAGAAAGTAAAAACCTCCATCATTTCCCTGGTCTCACCGCTCAGTATTTCTTGAATATCCCATCCAGGGCTGTATGTGTCAGTGTGTGTATTTGTGTGTGTGTGTGTGTGTGTGTGTGTGTGTGTGTGTGTGTGTGGTGTAGGTCTGTGTTTCTATAGTTAATGCTTCATACGTAATAATGTAGTCTATATCTTCTAAGAAATAAGAATATTTAGAATGAATGATTAATGCTGAGAATATAAAACCTTCTTCAAAGCCAAATTAATAAAATGCTTCCAACTTGAAGGCAGCACCAAAGAGCTGTTGGTTTTCCTTTGCACACCATGAGGCCCTTGGCCACCAGGGCGGGGACATCCCTGAGCACGAGGTTCAATGTTCCTGGGCTGCGACTTTCAGTCCCTTCTCACCACTGACAGCAAAAGCGTTTTCGTCTTCTCCCCTGAATGCAGGATACTCTTTTTGTAGTTTAAAGTCACAGACACTTTGTCTTGATTAGCCCAGCTCACCTGCACCTGCATGGCCTCCATCGTCTTTGTGAAGTGCCTCAAGATCAATCAAGGATCATTCTCATTCCAGAGACAGAGAGGAGACTCTAAGCCAGCTCCTGTTCACACACCAATCACAAATGATTTTTTTTCCCTCTCCACTCCCTTTTCTTTTTCTAAATGCAAAGCGTGTACAACAGCTGTGAATGTGAGAGACAGGCCAGTGCCCCGTGCAAAGAGAAACAGTCACCAGTACTTGGAAAACATTATGGTGCCTGCCATCCCGAGCTTGTGAAACCAGGGACAATGAATACATTTAGCCATTAACAACTTTATTTCAAAAGCAAACATATGTGCTTGCAATATGAGCCTGTGCTCCTTGAGAATTAATTGGCGTGACAAAAGTAAATTTAAGGCACAGCATCGTTTACGAGGTGGAGACACCAAGAAGTTCACAACAGCCAAAGCAGGTGATTTTTCCACAGACCCTACTAAGGAAGCCCATGATTTGTTTTCTAACATTTTTAACAAATGTGGTGGTATTTTGAGGGGCTGTGAAGCGGAAAGTCTGGTCCTCTGTGGTGTTTCTTACAAAAGCCTGCTCAAAGCAAGGCGGCAGTAAAACTGGCCTATCTCAAGAAGCCACCGTGGCCTTTCTTCCCGGTG
Organism: Leopardus geoffroyi; assembly: GCF_018350155.1. NCBI lineage: Eukaryota > Metazoa > Chordata > Mammalia > Carnivora > Felidae > Leopardus > Leopardus geoffroyi. The sequence continues at coordinate 12,554,215 of NC_059327.1, read as the reverse complement.
GCTCATCATTCCTTTAATGATTTTCTTGGAGCTACACTTTCCTTTCTCTGCTGTGCGTACTATTTCTCCTGGTTGCCTTGAGCTGAGAAGCACGGCAGAAGCGGTAGCATGTCTCTGTTGGCATGCCCTGGCTTTTTTTTTTTTTTTTAATTTTTTTTTCAACGTTTATTTTTTTGGGGACAGAGAGAGACAGAGCATGAACGGGGGAGGGGCAGAGAGAGAGGGAGACACAGAATCAGAAGCAGGCTCCAGGCTCTGAGCCATCAGCCCAAAGCCTGACCCAGAGCCTGATGCGGGGCTCGAACTCACGGACCGCGAGATCGTGACCTGGCTGAAGTCAGACGCTTAACCGACTGCGCCACCCAGGCGCCCCAACATGCCCTGGCTTTTTAAGAAAAACAGAATCAATACAAGGCCACTAGGCCCCTTGGAGAGTTCTCCCTGTTGTATAAAACCAAACCATATGCACCCTTGTTGCCCTCTGATAGATGACGTGGCCAAACCTCTTAATTCCTTGACTGGGAGAAATTCTGAACCTGCAGGACCACCAGATTCAGTCTAAAATCTAGAGGTTATAAAGAGGAAGTATCAAGGTGGGGTCATTTCCTACTTGGGGGAATTCTGAGCCTTCTTTTATATTCTGGCACCGTATGGGCAAATGATGAAAGCGAAGCTCCTCCTCCCCCCCCCCCCTCTTCTTCTCCTTCCTCACATAACCCTAATATTCTCTTCCAGGGGGCTTGGGTTCCCACGTTTCCTCTTTCTCTTCTCCCCTAGAGAAAACATTCTGATACTCCTTACCACGGTCAGAGACTGGGGGCCCTTGAACCCCACCCAAGCTGTTTACAGCGATTATTTTATTTTGAAGACAATCGATGTAATTACAGCTCTCTCCATCAGAGATGATACTTTACAGAGACACTCTCACTCTCAAGGTGCATGTGGAGTAGAGCTCTTTGGGCTTCCACAGAAGAGGCTGGGGCCAGGGAAGGGCGGAGTGCCGGCTGTATCATGTGCCTCTACAGAGGGACTGGCCCGCACCATGGACTCTCTCTAAGCTTATGGGTGTTTCTCCTGAGGAACCATCGTGCAGCTTTACAAAAATTTTCTTCATCCTGCGGCAAAGTCCCCCAGTCATGGGAATGTTTGTGAGCACTGTTAGTATAACCCAAGTGGGCAGAAGACTGACCTAGAAACAAGAAAATCCTCTCTCCCATTCTTGGCAGACCGAGGCTCCTGTTCATGGTGACCCAGAGCCACAAGCTACTCAGAAATTTTGGTTTAGGAATTCCCCTCAGCTTCGAACACTTCTTAAATCTGAAGTCTACTATTATTCTGGCCATCTGCGTGTTTCTGTAAAAAGATGCTGAGTTGAAAGTTTCTGCAAAGATGTAGAGATAATTTACATTTCAAAATTCAAAGTGACCAATTTGGTATAATAATAAGGATTCACTGAAAGACCCGTATCCTATCATAGTTTCTCTAGAAGTCAAGAAGGAATATGTTCAACCTTCCCGGCTTACTGCCTGCCCACTTCACTCCACAAAGACAATTATCTAGTTTTAGAAGCAAGTGGGAGTATTCTAGGGGTAAGAACAGATGTGAGGAGGGCATCTAGAAGGCTCTTCAGACATGTGCCCTGTTTCCAGGTGGGGAATCCCCTCCTGCATGGGTCATTGGTGGGCATGCTCAGTACTAACACTCACGGACAGCAAAGGGGAAATCAGATGATCAGGATGTAAATAAAGGGAAGAGAACCTGCTTCCTTCTGTGAATAAAAATATCTCACACTCACGTAGAGCTTATTACGTGCGGAGACTCTCCCAGTGGCTTACACGTGTTATGGACCAAACCGTACCCTGTATCCTCCCCAAATCTCTATGTTGAAGCCCTCACCCCAGTACCTCAGAAAGTAACTGTATTTGGTGATAGGGTTTAAAAAAAAGGTAATCAAGGCAAAGTGAGATCACACGGGCGGGTCCTAATCCAACATGCCAGGTTTCCTTCTAAGAAGAGGAGAGTGGGATGCAGATCCTGGGACACAGGCACAACCGTGTGAGGACACGGCAAGAAGACTGTTATCTGCAAGCCAAGGAGAAAGGGCTCAGAAAAACGTAACCCTGTTGACACCTTCATCTTGGACATCTGTTCTCCAGAACTGTAAGGCGATACAATTCTATTGTTTAAGGTGCCCTGTCTGTGGGGTTTTGTTATGGCCGTCCCAGCAAGCCACTCCAACATTTATAAGCAGTCCACTCCTTACCGTGATCCTTTGATGTAGATGCTATGATTAATTCACCTGCCACATGCAAAGTCTGAAGCCCACAGAAACAAGTCACTTGGGAAGGGGCAGAGTCCAGTCTGGGAATTGGCAGGCTGGCCCTTCTCCCCTGTGGGACAGGTGTCTCTCCACGCCTGACTGTAAACACCAAACGAGAAAGCAGATAGACGCCACCTGGGACATCAGGGACTCACATCAGTGGAGCCAGGCCCTTGCCACTCCTGTTTCTCTCTCTTGCTTAGATATGGGAGAGAAAGCTGCTCTTTCTACCGTCAGTGAAGCCCGAAGGTGGTTCTCTCAGAGAGGTAGGTGAACCACTTAGCAAAGGAGCCTCATCAGAGGGTTTGGACTTTAGCGAGAAGCAGTGTGAACTTCAAGGTAGATAGACTTCCACATAGGCCGAGAGGGAAGAAGACGGAAAAGAAAAGGCAGGTGTCCCCAAGTAAATACACACACACACACACACACACACACACACACACACACACACACACATATATGTATGTATATATATGTGTGTGTGTGTATATATATATATATGTATATATATATAGAGAGAGACAGAGAGACAGAGAGACAGAGAGAGAGAGACTCTATTCCCAGAGAACGGCTCTCCTATTCCTAGCTATTGACAGGGTCCTTGGGCCTCCTGCTTATTTCCTGTCCACCAACAGGAAGCCTGCTCGGTTCACACCACTGACCCACCCAATTATCTAGAACTCTGTCCCTGCCTTTCTGTGTACACAAAAACTTGCGGGGAAAACAGGCCTTGCGACTCCAGAAAACTCCAGCCTATTGCTTCATCGATAACCATGAAAGAGCAATGGAGGCTTGTCCGACTCCTCAGTAAAACCAAAAGGGTGGAGGATGAAAAAAAGAGAAAAAATTCCATTAGAGAAAAACAGATATTTCTCAGAACTGAAGATAATTTTTTTTTTTTAATTATAATTCTTAAACAGATCTGAGAAGAGAGTATATTCATTAACAATACATAAAAGTAGATCCAACTGCTATAAAAACAGAGTGGTCAGGGGCGCCTGGGTGGCGCAGTCGGTTGAGCGTCCGACTTCAGCCAGGTCACGATCTCACGGTCCGGGAGTTCGAGCCCCGTGTCAGGCTCTGGGCTGATGGCTCGGAGCCTGGAGCCTGTTTCTGATTCTGTGTCTCCCTCTCTCTCTGCCCCTCCCCCGTTCATGCTCTGTCTCTCTCTGTTCCAAAAATAAATAAACGTTGAAAAACAGAGTGGTCAGAGTAGAAACAAAGAGCTCTGGATATTAAAAATGTGCTCACACTCTCTCCCTCTCACCAAATGGACAGGGCACCTAATAGAACACAAAAGTTAAACTGTGTTGGCGATCTTGGAGCCAGAGTTGCGATATCGGTCTACCTTTGGTACAAGAAGACAAAGGGGTGAAGGCTAGTAGAGAAAAGTATATGGCGGTGGAGGCAAGTTTTAACAAGTCCAACATTTATGCCATAGAAGTTCTGAAAGGGGAGAATAGAGATAATATTGGCAAAGAAAACGTAGAGAAAGAATAACAGAAATGTTCTTTCCAAGTTTTTACATTGAAATGACCCACCATGTCCTCATCAGGACACGGGAAATACTCTCAAGCCTACATACCTCCCGGTGAGGTTTCAGAACTCCAAGGACAAAGAGGAAATTCTGAAAAAAATCCAGAGAGGAAAAGAAGAATGATAGCTCCTATAAAAATACACTTAAATCTTATAATTAAATGCTTATTTCTCATGTGCTTGATAGCTCACAGTAGCATTCCGGGGTGCTTTCCTTCACACAGCAATTCAGGGAACCAGGCTCCTTCCACCCAGTGGCTCTGTCAACTCCTGCCCAGACGTGGAAAGGAAAGAATGTGGACACACCATAGTCGCTTCATAAAAGCCTCGGCCCCTAAAAGGAACGGATCATTTCCACTGTTGATACCTGGCCTAAAGTAAGGGAGGCTGGGAAATGCAATCTATCTGTGTGTCCTTGGAGAAGGAAAGCAGATCCCACTGAATAACTAGAAGTTTCTGTTACAAGGTGAGAGTCGGTCTAGCCCAAGTAGGACAACCAGCAGCAGAAGGGAACAGCGCTGTTAGGAAGTAACAGAGTCATATTTTCAAGTTCTGAAGAAAAACACATTTGAACCCAAAGTTTTCTGGATAGCTCAATTATCAAATTAAGTATTAGAGCAACAATCGAAAAAGTTGACTCACCACTCAACCTATGTGAAAAAAACAATTACTTTTCAAATTCACCAATTAAAAAAAATCATACATCATTTCAAGAAAGGAAGCAACATGGTTTGTAAGAAATGGTACAGACTGGGACTGAGAGGAAGCTAGAAAGAAAGTAATAGCAGATATAATATATTGGGATGCATGGTAACATCTTTTTAAATTGGCATTACTTGAAAGGCAGGATCACACTTTACATTTTATGAGTCAGATTATTTGATTTAGTTTTAGAACCCCCCCCAAAAAAATCACATTACCACAGAACTGTAAATGCTATTAATTCTATTTTAGATCAAACTGTAGCTAGAACATAAAATACTCGATGATGATGTAAATATAAATAATAATATAATTAATACATCAGAAAGTAGATTTGCTAACGTAAATTCTTGAAATTTTTATTGGAGGCCAATAGAGTCTTTCTAAATTTCATAAATTAAGACACATACAAATAAATGTGGTAAAATATTATAATGATAACCACAAGAATAACTAGAAATTTACATTCCTATGGTCTGTGGAGAATGAAATTGGGATATTGGGAAATTGGGAGTGATCAAGAATTTCACTATATATTTTATATACCCCGCATCGCTAGCATTTAAAACAAGGCTATCTGCATGGATTACTTCTATAATAAAAATTATTTTTAAAAGTCCATTCAATTCAAAAGTAATAATAACATTCCAAACGGTTGAAAAACAAAGCTGGATGTGGAATCCTCTGGAAACTTTTATGATATATTGGCTTCTCCATAATTAGTTACCTAATCTCTCAATTCTGTTGCTACGAGGCACCTAGTCTGGTAATTTATCTTCTCCAGCTCATTGTCACTTTTGTAGAATGAAGGTCTTGATGTCAATGATCCCTAAGTCCTTCCTCTCCAATACTAGGTCCCAGTGACTTCCATATAATGATGCTGTATTTAAAAATAAAATAATTCTCACTTCAATAAAGGGAAGTAATTAATATGATTTCTGTGTTGGTGTAATAGCTCTTTCTCCTTTTATCTTTTCAGGTGAAGTTTGTCTACTATGACCTTTATTGAACTCATTTACTTCCGAGTCAATCATCATATGCAAATAAACGAGAGAGTATTTCTATGGAGGAAAAGAGAATTTGTTCCCTTGATAGCCAAGGCCCTGGGAAGAGTGATTCTATGAGAACTTTGGAAGACTTTTTCCTCAGCTGAACAGAAGCATAAAAGCAGGTATCAGAGACAGCTGTAGAATCACTCACTGTGTATAATGTTCAATCTTTGGGGAATTTCAATTTTATTAATGGCCTCTTCTGAGTCTTCATTTTCTGTAGGATTTGTGAACACATCTCTGAGTCTCTTAGTGTGCAAACTACACCCATATGATACCTTGAAGGGTTTTTTTCTGCTTCTGAAAGCATATTTCTTTGAATTCTACCCATTTCTAATTTGAGATATTTGAGACAGGTTCATTCTGAACAATATATTTGTTCTAGGAAGCGGTCTTGCTCAGCAAGATGAGGGTCTGAATAAGAATATAATTTTAATGCTTGTCCATTTTAATAGAACAAAATATTTTTTAAGCAGTCAATAAATGTCTACCACAAATTACTTATTTTTCTAACATTGGCTAGGTGCAAATTTTGGCAGTAAATCTTTTATGCCTTACGATAAGAAAGAGAGAGAGAGAATGGAAGGGAAGGGAAAGGAAGGGAAGGGAAGGGAAGGGAAGGGAAGGGAAGGGAAGGGAAGGGAAGGGAAGGGAGGGAAGGGAAGGGAAGAAATCTGCCAGGTGGCACTTAGTTTGCCTTGGTCCAATTCCTTAAGGAATAATTTTTTACATTTCATGTTTTTACCAATTCATATCTTAGTAGCAAGGATTGACAGTTTTATATTATCAGCATATAATTATTGTCTACTAAAAATGGTAATGATTAATCATCTGACTGTATAAATTAACATAAAGACTTCTATTTCTTTAATAAAAGGTATTTAAGGAATATATTGCTTCTATCAGAGTAGTAAGGCAGTCACATTTTCATAATATTTTCCTTTTCCTAACTGAATACAGACAGACTCTTGTTTTGTAATCTTTGTTTATCATGTTACATACCTTCTTATTTTAACTCTGTTACCAAAAAAAGGGGGAAAAACACAGCAATACATTAAAAACAAAAATCCTATCCTGTTGGGAGTGTCTCCTTGAGCTACTATAGGAAGCACTGAAATCTTTGACAGGTGACTTTTCATGAGACTCTCAGGCCATTTGTTCAGTACTTTGGTTTTTAGGAACTTTTTACTCAAACATTCAAACTTTGGGAACTGCTAAACCAAATCCCTGAAACTGACAGAAGTTTCTAAGTAGAAAAATGCTTGTAAACTTGTTTAAATTTTATAGTTTATCAGAATGATGTTTTATCTATGGTTTACGGATTCTTGCAGCGTCTCTACAGATAAAATATAAAAGTGCCTGCTTCTTATTTGAGCCAATAAGTACTATAAAGACTCATATCATGGTGGGCAAATATATGAGTCTATTCTTTTTCTCCTCCTTTTCTCTGAAAGAAACATAACAATAAAATGTATATAACATAACAATAAAATGTACAATAAGAAACTGGAATTATTGGCATGTCTTTGAGGTCAAAATCTTGTTAAGGTTTCATATGATGCAAAGGATGGAACAAAAGACTTTATAACTTATGTCCAATAAAATAGAGATTGGTATTAGAAAGAACAGATGCTTTGTTTTACTATATTATTTATTTACTATTCAAGAATATATAGCTCTATTCCCTGAGGATAAATAACAAAAAGTATAAAGAAGGAAATAATTTAAAAATTCAATAGCATTTAATGAATTCCTGGGTGGCTCAGTCAGTTAAGCATCTGACTCTTCATTTTGGCTCAGGTTATGGCCTCACAGTTTGTGGGATTGAGTCCCACATTGGGCTCTGTGCTGATGTGCGGAGCCTGCTTGGGATTCTCTCCCTCCCTCCCTCTCTGCCCCACCTCTGCTCATGCTTGCTTTCTCTCTAGCTCTCTCTCTCTCTCTCTCAAAATAAATAAGAACAGTAAAAAAATAAAAATAAATGAATGCCTACTATGTGCTATCCACTAATTCAGTAATGGTTTATCCAGTAAACGCATACATTTTCTCTCTGGTTCCTTCTGTTCTGCTTTCCCACCTATAGCTTTCTTGAATTCTGAGGCCACAATGAAAATGGCAGCACTTGGGTACCCTGTGGTGAACTTCATTGACCAGCACCAACCACTGCCTCTTTCCATCTGCTGTCCTTTGTATAAGGGCACATAAATCTCAAGGATGCCCTCAGCCAGCACAGCAGGATTACCAACGTAGGGGATTCCTGAAAGACTCAAGTCTTTGGCTTAGCAATTTAGGCTCAGTGTCCCCCATCAGTCTGGCCATCAGAGGTGCACTACAAAGTAAGGCACTCCTTCCCCAGAACTCCTGCCTTCCCCTCTACTTAGAAATTCATGGCAGGTAAAAGGCTCTCCCCACCTTCTTTGACTGTCTCCCCCCACTCTTTTTTTTTTTTTTTTTTTTTTTTTTTGCCATACGTGCTTCCCCTGGTTAATCTCTTGCAGACCACATCCCCTTCTGGCTGTCTGCTTCTGGGAAGACCCCAGCAAACCTTAACCCTTTTGATTGATATCTACCTTACGGAGCAGCCTACCCTTCTCTGCTTTACTCGCCACTACCTACCAGAAGCTTCCTTCTGATTATTTCTCATCCTCTTTCTGGTTTTCAATCCCAGGCTATCTGTATGTGCCAGCTAGCTCTATCATGTCTCTCTTTGCTATTCAGGTCTGTAACAGTATGTTTTGTTTCCTGATGTATCCCAAATGCCTAAAACTGTGGCTGACACATAGTAGGTGCTCAATAAGTATTTTCTGAACAAACAAATGTCAATTTTGCAAAAGACTAAAAAACATAGTTCTGGAATATGGTTCCTTTCTGATAATGTAGTTACAAGCTGACTCTTATTGTTCCTGACATCTAGTGGCAGGATGGAAAAACTATCCTCAGACCGGAAGTAATTTCACTGGCTGGCTAAAGTCCAAACAATAGAAAATGTCAAAGGCTTACTCTTCAGGGTATATGAATTTTTTATAGGTTTAGTACACCTTTTAGATACTTAACAGGTTATGTATTCATCAATTAGAACTCCAGTAAATTCTAGCAGGCGGTAGTGAAATCCAGCGAGAAAAAACTAAGTAACCCTAGATACATACGTTGAGTTAGAGAACAGGCTGAATGTTATCAACACAGAGACTACATCCTGACGTCCTATGCCGTCCACCCGTAAAAATAAAAATGTACACCCTAAATCATAAAAATAAAAAAGATTCGGTAAGTTGTAGTGTAGCAACAATAGAACTTAGAAAATGGATAACGAGTCAGGTTTTAATTCTCAGATTCACAATAGCCAAATAGTGCACTTGAACTTCCCAAGAAGCTTAACCAAGGACCTGGTGATCTATATCCACACCATATTCCTACCCTGGAAAATCAGACAGCAAATGAGAAAGAGCCGAACAGCGGGGAAACTCACTTGTATTACTTTTCTCCCTTTTGTTACTATGCATTCCATAGATGTGTTTTTAAGTGCCAAATATGTTCCAGGCTCTGTTCTAGGCTCTTGGGGCACATCAAGGAGCAGAAGAGACAAAAATCCCTGCCCTTGGGGAGCTGATCTCATGTTTCTCTTATTCCCCAAAGGACTACAATTCTACAGATGCTTTAGCATGACAAAGATATGCTGTCTCTGTAACAGGGGGAAAAGTCTGCTTTTGGAAATAGTAAGATGTGTGGCAGCTCTGAAAGGAGCAGGGAATCAGGATCTGTTTTCCTATGAGGGACACTTTATTAAGCCAGCTAGTCCAAAGAATTGAATAAAGTATCAGACTTTCTGTGAGGGCTCTACTGTCTGAGAAGTAGGTCAGAAAAAAAGATAGTTGCAGAGGGTAGAAAAATAATCTACAGTTCCAGAATTCCCTGAGGAGTTGGGTGGGGAGGGGAGGGCCACACTGGCCCTGAGATGACAGAGGACGATTGGAGCTTGAGATGACACAAAGTAAAAATAGTAGTAGGCACAAATGATCACCCTTCATCTTTACGTGGGTCAAACATATGCCTGGAAATCTATCAGTTGTAAAAAGGGATGAGAAAGACTGTACATGCTTGATAATTCCTTCACTCAAATTTTAAGAAACCCAATGAATTTCCCAGTTTCTGATGTGGGATATAGATATTAGAGATAGAGATCCAGATAGATAGATAGATAGATAGATAGATAGATAGATAGATAGATAGAGATAGATCTATTTCCGCCTTTTCGTTTCTTGGGGAATACACATCTCTACTAACATCATGAAGGTTCATCATGAGTTTTGTCAACAGATGAAGATATTAAGCTCCACCTTAAAAGCTTACAATTTTATGGCCCTGGATAAGTTATTTCATTTCCCTTATTCTCTGTCTCTTCATCAATAAAATAAGTAATAATAGTACCCACCTAAACTCAATATTATGTGTGGAAACACCTGGTACATAGCAGGCACCCCAACAAGTTAGTTTACTTTTATTGTCCGTGTTGCTTTCGAGTAACTCATAAAGATACATATTCTGTGATTTTTCTGTTTTATTCTCAGTCCTAACTAAAGACATAATTTGAGAGACAGCCTTGAGGCTTGCTCTGCATTAAGATCAGTTTTTTAAATTTATTTATTTTTTTTAAGATCAGATTTAAAAAAAAAATCATGTTCAGCGTTTAGGGAAACTTATATTGCTTATTCACAAGGTTATCCATTTGATGGTGTCTGCCTAATGTGGTGGTTGAATAATTTATGCTGGTGTTAATTAGGCTCCTCCTCTTTGCTAAAAGTATCTAAGTCAAGATAAAGTTACTACATTTGCAAGAGACACTTAACAGAATAAATGCCAGTATATTTTTGAAAAGCTGTTTTATAAGCTACCAGTTAAATCTTTAGACTGTACCGAAGGCACAAAGCTTACAGTACAATGATTTTTACCACTCATTTTAACGGGGACACAGTAAAAATGCCCTTTTAGATACACTCTACCCTGCCGGCAGGGTCTGACAATATTTCAGTTGAAAATCACTGGATATGTTGCCAGTCTTATTGATCAGAGTATGGTGTTGAAGTGGGATCGTCTGCAATAACCCTTCACACCCCAGCTCCCAACACCCAGGCTTCTTTTAAGAGGGTACAATGTCTTAACGTTCAGGTAAGTTTCAGGATGCTGGGATGGAGACTTCCTGTTTTGGAGCCTTGGGAGGCAGCATCTTCACAGGCAGTACCTTGTTCTTATTGATATGGGAGCAATTTTAGGGCCAGACACGGTCTCACACAGCCTCACCAAATTTCCCAAGAACACAGAATGGTATGGTAGAACAGTCTAATTTTTCCTTGATTTTAGAAAAGCCCAGAGAGAGCTGGCTAACAGGAAGGGGTCTTTCAGTCGAGAGGAGGTGACACTGTAGTGGATGTCATACAGATGTGCGGTTGGGGAACCAGATGTGAAGACAGACATTTCAGAGACGAATAACAACAACTAAGAACCAGACGGGACTGCGTAAACCACAGCTGGCTTCTGTGTGGACAGCTACCAGAGGAGAACCAGATGTCAGATCCCAACGCTAAGATCTTCCATAAGCTCACCAACACTCTGATGTGACCTGAGCAAGGGTGGGGAAGGGAAAATCTCAAACCGATGGTCTTATAACCTGAAAATGAGTTTACCTGGACTTGACCTAAATAAAAATTCCGTCAATCAAGTGGAACTGAAGCCCAGGATACAGATTCAATTTAATATCAAAAACAGAGTCTCTCTCTTTTTTTTTTTTTTTTCCAAATGTGTGTCTAGAAGAGTTTGAGGACATTGCCAAGAGTCAATTTGGACTTTCCTTTTCCAAAATTTCTCTTGCACTCTTCGTGTTATTATTTCTCAAACAGTATTTTGTGAAACATGAGTTCTGTGGCATATTCACAGATGTTCTAGAGAAGGCAGGAATTCCTCTGGTTGTTAATTTCAGAGAAATGCCACAAAATATTAAAGTTCTAAAAACTCTTGCAAAAAGAAAACCTTTCCACTTTTATTTCAACCAATTTTCTCCAAATCGCCCCAATACAACATGATTTTCTGTTTGTTTGTTTGTTTTCGTTTTCGTTTTGCCAAACATCAATAAACCTCTTTGAGAGAAGTATTGTTCTGTAGAGAAGTTCGGCAATGCTGTTCTGCCAGTCATAACATATAATTTCCATCTCTGTCTCTTCAATGTAAAACACTGTGTTTGTGGGGGTGCCTGGATGGCTCAGCCAGTTAAGCATCCAACTCTGGCCGGGTCATGATCTCGCGGTCCGGGAGTTCAAGCCCTGCATTGGGCTCTGTGCTGACAGCTCAGAGCCTGGAGCCTGTTTCTGATTCTGTGTCTCTCCCTCTCTCTGCCCCTCCTCTGCTCATGCTCTGTTTCTCTTTCTCTCTCTCTCTCAAAAATAATAAACATTAAAAAAGTTAAAAAAAAAAAACCCACTGTGTTTGTGATTTGTGTCTCATTTTATTTTTTTTATTTTATTTATTTTTTTTGTTTGTTATTTATTTATTTTTTCAATATATGAAATTTATTGTCAGATTGGTTTCCATACAACACCCCGTGCTCATCCCAAAAGGTGCCCTCCTCAATACCCATCACCCACCTTACCCTCCTTCCCACCCCCCATCAACCCTCAGTTTGTTCTCAGTTTTTATTTTATTTTATTTTATTTTATTTTATTTTATTTTTAACGTTTATTTATTTTTGAGACAGAGAGAGACAGAGCATGAACGGGGGAGGGTCAGAGAGAGGGAGACACAGAATCTGAAACAGGCTCCAGGCTCTGAGCTGTCAGCACAGAGCCCGACGCGGGGCTTGAACTCACGGACCGTGAGATTATGACCTGAGCCGAAGTCCAACGCTTAACCGACTGAGCCACCCAGGCGCCCCTGTTCTCAATTTTTAAGAGTCTCTTATGCTTTGGCTCTCTCCCACTCTAACCTCTTTTTTTTTTTTTTTTTTTTTTTCCTTCCCCTCCCTCCTGGTCTTCTGTTAAGTTTCTCAGGATCCACATAAGAGTGAAAACATATGGTATCTGTCTTTCTCTGTATGGCTTATTTCACTTAGCCTAACACTCTCCAGTTCCATCCATGTTGCTACCAAGGGCCATATCTCATTCTTCCTCATTGCCACGTAGTACTCCATTGTGTATATAGACCGCAATTTCTTTATCCATTCATCAGTTGATGGACATCTAGGCTCTTTCCATAATTTGGCTATTGTTGAGAGTGATTTGTGTCTCATTTTAAATGAACTGATTCAACAAGCATCTTGTGGTCTCCTACTATGCGCAATACTTTACTACAGAATTTGAGAATTCCTGGAGCGCTGCTTCCCAGTCTTAATGAGATGACCGACATCTAACGCAGGGTGAGTTTAAGGTGTATCCCTTTAGGATTTGATACCTTGTATGTTGTGAAATGACTACCACGTGCCCACTCACCTTCTAGCGTCTACCAAAGCTTTCTCTCACCACCATCAGGAGTGTGCATTGGAAGGTGCCTACAGGATGGGAGTAGCAATGGCTGAAGCACACAGGGCACTGGGGGTGCTGGTGGGCCAGGTGGGGGCTTCCTGGGCAAGGTGTCCCAGTAGCTCACCGGCAGACTCCCCATGGTGAACAGGATGAAGTGAGTAGGATCCATGCCCCTTTGATACATTCACATCCTCCTGGTCCCTCCCCAAGCCTCTCTTCCCCCACCCCATTCCCTGAGTCATGCAGCTCATGACTCAGTACTCTAGATGGGAGAGAAAGAAATGGGCATGGTTGGTAGTCAGGATGGGCTCCCTTGGCACTGAGCTGTGCTGACTTGGGGGAGGGGTAATTGTGGATAAAGTGAAACTGTTCCTTCTGCCCTTTCCAGTGAGTCCAAAATAGGATTATTATTATTTTTTTCTCTAACAGTGTGCTGGAACTGTTCTTTTGGACTCCTGGATTTCCACATAGGCTTTCTCATCCATGAGTGGTTGTCCAAGGCAGTGTTCTCAGAGGTTCTGGACCACAGTCCAGAGGGGCTGCAGCCCATTCACAAGTCACCTCAGATTCATTCCACAGCTGGAACTGAGGTCTGTATACCTAGTTCCCAAAACAGGGGTGGGTGACACTGCTCCAGTCTGTGGTGCTGGGTCCCACAGACCCCATCAAGGCACTTCTGTCCATGGATGGATATCATGTTGCTGTTATTGTTGAAGCAGGTATAGGACAAGGGACAACTTATTTGGCTGTCTTGATCTCAGCATCTTTTAATGGTTTCAATAATTCTATTTACTAAAAAATACATTAATATTTCCTTTTCAGTATAATATGGACTTTTGTGTATAAGGAAATAAACTAACAAATCTACTCCTCAGTATCATTCTCTAGTAAGACATTGTCCTAGATAATGTAGAAATAGACAAAGAAATATGATAATATTCAATATATAAAAATGATAATATCTAAAATGAAATATTAGGTAAAGGGTATACAGAGCAAGCACATTCTTTAAGATCTGGTTCAGCCATTTGTTTCTATAGGAGGTCACTCTAATACGTATTCTGTACCCTAGGACTTTGCTATGTGCCTTTGTTTCTGTCCCTATAATATCTTGTGTACGCCTCTATCGTTATATTTCTTGTATTGTACCTATCACCTTACACAGCTGTTTCCCACATTACAAAGTTTGCTTTCTGCTTGCCAGAACTGTCATGCTTTTTAGTGTATCACTAAAGCTTAGTATGCTACCTGATACACAGTAACCGTTGAGTAAAATTTCTTCTCTCAATATGTTTCTTCTTTGCAACGCCTGAGTTTATGAATATGAACATGTAACTTTGCTCAATAATAGATTGACGTTACTTTGCACACTGTCCCGGCCTGATGGGGAAAGAATGTGAGTCCCAGTTCCCCATATTCTCTTCTGCACAGTTTCCCTTTCAGTGAAGATCTCAGGGAAATTTTAGGAGAAAGAACAGTGTGCGCAAATTAGGGAATCATTTGAGTAGCAACAAAAATCCCTCTTTACTGTTTGTACTATAGTGTGAATAGCATAATCAGGCTGTTAATTCTCTTGTTACACCAAGTGACATAGTCACAAGTAAGTAAGCTGAAATATTACCTTGATATATAGAGTCATGGTAATACCTGAGGATTTGGAGGTTCTTGGATAAAAGGATATAGTATTAGACTAGACATATATTGATGAATTCCACTGATCGTTCCTTCACTGAGAGAACAGTTTGATCAAAAAGCCACGAAGCTGCCCACTGAGATATTAAAGAGGAAAAAGTGAAGATTCATTAATACTTTAAAGGTGAACCTGCCTAATGCTGATCACTGGCACGGCAGGAGACTCTGGCTTATGTAAATCGATGCCTTCATTAAGGATACAAAAATATTTTGCAAATTATGGGAGGTCAGAAGTAGTGATTGACTGGGTTTACCTATGAACTCTTCCAGTAACATTCTATTCTTTCATACCAGAGAACTGATCTGACCCCTGAGAAGGACAGAGGAGAGAAGGGTGATGTTTTCATTCAGATTCCTATACGTGCAAGATACTGGGTGACAATTTATATATACATCGCTTAATGAAAAACCTTTAAATACATACTGTTGGTCCCATGTTATTCTTGAACCCACTAGACATGACACATATCACGTGGCGTTTAAGAGACTGGGTCCAGAAATGACATGCCCCTGGATTTCAATCCATCCTCCACAACTGGCTTAACAACTCTGTGACTTTCGGGAAGTCACTTAACCTCTCTAAGCCTCATTATCCTCATCCTTTAAATAGGGATAACATAGTGCCTACTTAGTTAATTGTGAGTTTAGTAAACCCTCATCGGTATGTTATTAATATTATAATGAAAGATTCAGTCCATTCTGAACTATTTAAAATAGTTTTCTCAATTGTAAAGTTTCAATATACATAAATGATGTGGTTCCAATGACTATTAGCTCCCAGTTCTATATTCTCCTACCCTTCCCTTGGCCAAGGTTAAGACTATATTTTCAAGTGTTATAGGTTGAATTGTGAACCCCTCAAATTCATATGTGGAAGTCCTGACCCCAGCACTTCAGAGTATTTGGAAATAGATAACGACAGATAAAATCAGATAAGTTGAGATGAGGTCCTTAGGGTGGGCCCTAATTCAAATATCAGGTGCCCTTATTAAATTTTAAAAAAAGGGGGGTATAGAGACAGGTCCACAGGGAGAGCACTTGTAAAGATAAAGGTAGAGGTCAGGTTGATGTTCTATAAGCCAAAGATCGATCACCAAAGATTGCCAGCAATCTTGTCAGGAGCTAGAGGAAAGGTTGGGCCAGATTCTTCCTCACAATCCTCAGGAGAAACAAACCCTGCAACCTCTTGATCTCAGACTTCTAGCCTCCAAAACTGTGAGGCAACACATTTCTGGCATTTAAGCCACCCAGTTTGTGGTACTTTCTTTAAGGGAGCAGGCCTGGCAAACCAATAAACCCAGGATCCAGTGCTGCTAGCTGTGGTCATGAAAGTAAGTCCCAGTCCCAATTTTATGAACAAAAGTATTATGTGCAAATTTCAGGTGGCCTCTTTTCTTTACTGTTTTTTTTTTTACTGTTTATTTATTTTGGGGAGAGAGAGAGACAGAGTACAAGCAGGGGAGGGGCAGAGAGAGAGGGAGACACAGAATCCGAAGCAGGCTCCAGGCTCTGAGCAGTCAGCACAGAGCCCAACACGGGGCTCAAACTCACGAACTGTGAGATCATGACCTGAGCTGAAGTCAGATGCTTAAATGACTGAGCCACCCAGGCACCCCTCTTTTTTTTTTTCCTGTTTAAAGAAGGTATTTGTTCTTTAAAGCTAAAAGCCTATGAATAGGAAGAACTTTTACATATAAAAACAAAGTAAAAAGAGTAAAAAAAAATATGCAGGGTTTCGATATTTGGTTATAAATGAATTTAAATATTTTGTATGTCAAAGCAAAGAAACTAAGTAACATAAAACTGGGGAAACATTTTCAATATATAAATAAATGTAAGCATATATACAATATAACATATTCTTGACCAACAGCAACTAGAAAAGACACATACATTGCACTTGGCCACAAAATATAAAAATGACCAACATCATTGAAGTTAAAACCGCATTTCAAGTAAGTAACGTTAAGAAAGAAAACAAGATACTCACAATTAGCAAAGGAAAACATACATTTTCTTCAACTCTGGTAGTGAGTGGGAGGCTAAATTGTTATCTCTCTAGGTGGTTGACATTATGTATGAAAAGGTTTAACAGTGTTGTGTATATGTCTAAAACCAGAAAAACTAGGGGCGCCTGGGTGGCACAGTCGGTTAAGCGTCCGACTTCAGCCAGGTCACGATCTCGCGGTCCGTGAGTTCGAGCCCCGCGTCAGGCTCTGGGCTGATGGCTCAGAACCTGGAGCCTGTTTCCGATTCTGTGTCTCCCTCTCTCTCTGCCCCTCCCCCGTTCATGCTCTGTCTCTCTCTGTCCCAAAAATAAATAAACGTTGAAAAAAAAAATAAATAAATAAAAATAAAACTAGAAAATCTACTTTTAGAGTATAAAGAATTTATCTGATGGGCACCTGGGTGGCTCAGTCGGCTAAGCATCCGACTCTTGGTTTTGGCTTTGTCTTGTGGTTCCTGGGTTTGAGCCCTGCATAGGGCTTTCCGCTGACAGCTCAGAGCCTGCTTGGGATTCTTTTTCTCCCTCTCTCTCTCTTCCCCTCCCCTGCTGAGGAACACATACTGTCTCTCAATATAAATAAACTTAAACAACCACAACAAAAAGAATTTCTCTGAGAGTAATTAAAAATACCCTCATATCAATGTCATTAATAATAGCAAAAATTGGAAATAAAAAGTACAATGGTAGGTGTTAAAGTTGCTTATGTGTAAAACGCGTAAGTAAATCACAGCACACTTCTAGAGTATAAAATTCATGTTGCTAAAACACACACACACACACACACACACACACACACACACGCACGCACACACACACACACACACATAATGCCATAGAGAGTGTTTATGATATTCTATTAAGTGAAACCTCAATTTACAAATAATAATGTATAAAACATTCTGGAAGGTTAATATTGGTTATCCCTGCTCCAACAGTACTATTCTTAAATCATTTTTTTCTTTTGATTTTCGTCTGTTCCAATTTTTTAATCAGAAAAGTAAAATCTTACTGCTCACCCAATAGAATGCCACGACCACTCAGTTGTCTGGTTTAACGTCACACTCAAGAAAGCTTTTGCTTCCCATAGCATATAGCAAAGTTCTCTTTGAACTATACATTTACAAATCACATAAAAACAAATCACTTGAATGTTTTCATTATTGAGGGATAAAAATTACTGATTTAGGAGTTGAAAGCCTTTGTCCTCCCTCTCATTACTGTTCTTACCAAGCCTTAGAGCAATGCCCCCTCCCTTTTATCGTGTATCCTTTGTCTGACACCCTGTAGCAAAAGAGCTGATATCTACATGGATGTCCATGAGCAAAGCAGTCAAGCTGGAAAAGGCACTGCCTTCCCCAGGGGCCCTATAGCAGGGAAACATCACTCTGTGGAATGCATCTTCATATAATAGAATATTATACACCTGCTAAAAAACTAAGCAAATCTACTGTGCTCCTGATATTCAAAAATTCCAATCTACTTCCATTAAACACCAAAACATGGCACAACAGAATATGTCCTCTGTGTCTTCATTTGTATAAAAAAGTATGTATATACGCGTGCTTGAATATGGCGGGCATATCTTTGGGAAGGGGGATCGGGGGCTGGTACTCTATATCACTCTATATATCACAGTAACTCTATATCTGTCTATAGTATTTACGTTTCCCTTATATGAATATGTAACATCAACCCTAAAAATACATTTTAAAAAGCAAACAATGATCCAATACCCATTAAAAAAAGAAAGATGTATCATTGCTATCTTCAAAAATGAAGGCACAACATTTACAAATTATATAATTGAATCTTATGTTTTAAGGTTCAAAATCTTGAAGTTAACTCAATCAGAGGGCACACCATCCATCCATTCCTTCTTTCAGGAGCAAGGAAGCAGTTGGTTATTAATGCCTCCTATATGTGACACAAGGCTCAGCGTCCACAAGAAGGTCGCTGCCCAGTGGGACGGATGGATATGCGCATAAATATTTCAAACACCAAGTTACTTTGACAATGGTAGAGAATTATAGGACGCAGAATACAGGCACAAAGGAGATAGGAAATAACACTCGGTACAGTTAAAAATAGCTCAACCAGCACCCAACGGCATGGGATCTTGAGATGTAGTAGTCGGCTGACAGGGATGCTGTTGGAAGGAGCTCCTGGGGTGGGGGTGGGGCGGGGGGGAGGAGACAGTAGGAGCAGATGCACAGAGGCATGAATCAGAAGGGGACAGGCGTGGGGCTGCCACTGAAGAATCAAAATCACGATAACCATAATCACAGTGGCAAAACCTAACATTTATTGAACACTTAGTACATGCCAAGCACTGGTTTACCTGTGCCAAGCACATGGTATGAACTCATTTCATCAACACAATAAGAAAGGACGGTTATTACAATTTTTTTGAATGAAGAAGAGACTGGAAGAGCTTTAATCACATTGCCCAAATCACAAAAATAATAATCGGTAGGAGTGGGATTTGAACCCAGGTTTTCTGAATCTAGAAACACTCTTCTTTTTTTTTTTTCCAATGTTTATTTATTTTTGGGACAGAGAGAGACAGAGCATGAACGGGGAGGGGCAGAGAGAGAGGGAGACACAGAATCGGAAACAGGCTCCAGGCTCTGAGCCATCAGCCCAGAGCCCGGCGCGGGGCTCGAACTCACGGACCGCGAGATCGTGACCTGGCTGAAGTCGGACGCTTAACCGACTGCGCCACCCAGGCGCCCCTAGAAACACTCTTAATCACTACTCTGCTGATACCTGTGTAAAATCTCATAGAAAAATACAGGCCATGATTTGAAGTAGGTCAGAAGACACATTAGATCAATGTGCCATTTTGGGTCCCTAGATACACACTTTCTTTGTTGGACTATTTAAGAAAATAACATAAATTTCCCTGCCTCAGGATGAAATCTTTGAATGTTTGGTATATTACCAGAAAGAATTAGCAATAATCCTTATGGTTTTCCCTTCATCATTTGTGAAAAATTACTCCGATTATTCTTCAGGAAGTACTTGGCTTATCTGTATTCTCTGGAATTGCGGACTACTGCTTAATTTGAGAAAGTAAGCAAATCCTTAGTAGAGTTTTCACTTCCACCCTCTGAATTATCAATGATAGAAGGTGAACCAAGTTTGGATGGCCCAGTGTGCCATCCCCCAGGAAACTCTGGTAACTGGCACTTTAACATATTTACAGTAAAATAATAATCCAGATTCATAGTTACATTCCTGAGGCATGTAAGTTTCCAAAATTTTTGCTTTTGAAGGTATCAATCATGAAGCCATGGTTAGAATATTTTTGGCAGACATCAGATTTATTGTATTTTGATTCCTTCAAAATTATCCATGCATGAGAGGTATCTACTAACCATAAAAGATGATTAACCCAAATGTCTTCTGCCTGACTCACACCATGCTTCAGTTGGCCATATAGACCTGCTCTCCTGTGCGTTTGGAGAACTGCCAGGTGTCCCCATGTTCTTTGCAGAACACTGGTTATTGATAAATGTTATATCCTCAACATAGGCATTGCTGCCACCGTTAATGATCTAGAGGGGGCCTCCCGGGCAGACTTATTATACCCTAAATGCATCCATTTAGACTGATAGAGAACTGTCTGCTTGGATTATAGAATGGTTTATGAAAGAGAGTATACATAAGTGCTTGGCTAATAGTGTATAATACTATATTGAATAGTTCATATACTAATCTATAACCCATGTCAGGATCCAAATTCATATCTTGGCAGAGCTGTGGACAAACTGTTTATTCATGCTCAGGAATCATCTAAGTTGTGGGTTATACAAGCCTCTTGGAATTTATTGTTGAAATCCATTGTGGAGTGATCCGTGCTTTGACAGGACATCATCCTCTGTAACTTCAAATCTATATTTTTGTCCACAAGATCAAGGGTGTTGACAAATTTTTGGCATAGAATGTCTATATTCTGCGTCAAGTGAGATTCTTGTCTGGTACTTTTACAAAGTACTTATGAAATTGATCTCCCATATAGATTTTCTCATACAGTCTCTCAATACCTGAACTTTCTCAACAGTACTTAGGCATCAAAAATCAAATCCCTTCCAAGTCTCTGGAGGGTCACATCTCCCGACTGCTTTGGAAACCATTAAACAGAACAAATTCGCGGACTCTCACTTTAAAGGACAGTGGTAGCTTCAGCAATCACTGAAGGAATATACAAACCACCACTTAAGCTTCAGTAGACTGAAAGCTCCCCACTCTCTTACAATGTCTTTACTTCTGCAAAACCCGTGAGAATCTTTGTTTTGATTTGAGTTTCCAAACTTTAATTTTAATTTAAATATATAGAGGGTTGTATGTTTTGCCCATCACATTAAATTTGTACGCAGTGACTTCAAACATTTTAGCTTACTTAAAAAATTCTAATACATTTTCAGTTGTTCCTCTTACATTTAGCATAATCTGATGTGTAATAGCTGCAAAGGGGTCTATTACTTTCAACCTGATGGCATACATAATACAGCCATAAAGAAGAAATTGGCCTTAGGTGGCTATGCAAAGGCTATAGCTATTATCTTCCAAAAACTGACATTGTGGCCCATTGACTTTGTTTCCTGAACGCAAAGTGGAGATGACAATATACACACAGTAACACCTCCTTATTCTTATTTATTCATTAAGCAAATGATAGCACGTGCCTATTAGGTTCTGTGCAGGACATAACACTGTTTTTGTCCAATATTATTCTTTTGGCCACATATATTTTAAACTTCCACTAAGAGGGTTAATGGAAAAAGAGTCCAGAATGTAGAATTTTTAACACTAGAGCCAAATTTTCAGAGATACGTCTATGACTAAACCATCATTAGTAATGAGAATTTTTACATGAAGGCTGTAGGGGAAAGAGGTAATATCATATGAAATCAAAGAGTTTTGGAGAGCTTTTGTAGGGTAAGAAAGGTTACATCTTCTCATTATACTAAATTTGGTATACTATGCACTTGAGATGTTGCAAGTTATAAAGTCTCAACTTAATAAATGAAGACAATGCAAAATTTCAAAGAAGAACAAATGAAAAATGTTATGAAGTCTCATGATAATGACCCAGTGAGAAAAGAATAACAGATTAATTTTATCAAAAATGCATCAACACTGCAGAATAAATAATCCATGAGAATAGAGTAAGGATACTGAGAGAGGGTGGAAAAAAATAAAGAAAGCAGCCAGTGCATTCACACTGGCTATCTTCATATTCTAAGAATGTCTTTTAGGAATGCATTATTAAAAATCAGTTGTGATAGAAAAGAATCTGCAATATACAATAAAAAATAGTCTAAGTCTTGAAACAATGAAAAAAAAAACTGGATTCTCACATCTAGTTTCTTAACTCCCTGTTAGAACAACGTATGTTTACGTATGTTAACGTTAATTCAAGTTTATTAGTTGCTATCAGGTCTTTGTAAAGCTATGTTGTAAAACTGATATACCAAACATTACTCAGTTTGGAAAAATATCACACATCAGAACTACTGAACACTCAGTTCATAAGCCATCAGGTATGCAATCCATTTCAACTGCATACATCAGCCTCTCACAAAATATATATATATATATATATATATATATATATATATATACACACACACACATATATATATGTATATATATATATATATATATATAACATCAGCCTCTCACTATATATATATATATATATATATATATATATATATATATATATATATAACATAAAAAATAAAATTCTGTCAGGTATTGAAGATACATGTAAGGATAAATGACATGGAGAGTTCTATAATTTAAAGAAGAAAACACAAATTTATACAATGTTCTTTGATTCTTAGCAGCCAAGCTTCTGGCAATGCAAATTATAACGTCTACAGACTCATTGCTGAGAGAAAACACGGTAAGGACAAATCATCTCTAAAGTTATAGTAAACACATGAAAATCTAAAAATGTTTTTTAGATCTGCATACTTTTTGAACCTGTCATTCAGTATACCTTAAAGTCTATAAAGGCATGGTAGATAGTGCCTACTTACTTATTCGCCAATATTCACGGACTTTCTTCTAGATTCCCTGTCAAACCACATTCCTCATTCTCCCTTGCAGTTAGGTGTGGTCTTATAACTGACTTCTGGCCAGTAGCGTGTGTGCAGAAGTTACACATGCCAATTCCCGATCTTTCTAGCCTGATCCTCCAAATTCTTTCTTTTCATCCAATGTCTGACCCAACACACAGGATACAGGGGAGAACTCCAAGGACTCAGGACATGGTGGGGGCACAAAACGGAGGGAGCAAATGTCCGTCAATACATACAACAGAAAGTGGACCGATTTGCATCAGACTTTAACCAGAACTTGAACCAGTCTTTGTTATGTTTAGCCATTTGAGGTGTTAGGGATGTGTGTTACAAAGTTAGATTAATCTGATTCTACATTAAAAAAAATCTTAGTTTAAAACTAGAGGCCACTTTTTAGATGAAACTGCAAACAAACTAGATTGCTTACATTGGATAATTTTATTTGTTTTCTTAATTAAACATGGTTTCCTGTTGAGTTATTCCAACGTGATTTCAAGTTTCTGTGTACTGATTACACCTTAAATAAACCAAGCATAGGAATTAGCATAGCTGAAGCCCAAATAGTAAGAAAAGTACTTTTCTGCCACTTAGAATGAGAAGCAACTACTTTTTAGTGGCTAAGATAATGATTTCTAGAATGAGACAGAACTCAGTTTGAATCCCAGCTCAAGCAGTAAGTAGCCATGTGACCTTGGACCAGTACAAATCCTAATTTTCTCATCTGTAAAGTGAGGAAGCATAGTACCCACTCCATGGTTATGAGGATTAAAAGTGCCAATGCATTTAAAATATTCGGTCGGCCTGCCACATAGGAATGACTCATTATGTGTTAATGCTTACTACCATTATTGCTAATAAAAGCTAACATGCTTCAGAGGCACATACTCTAAGAAACCTTCTACCATGGAAAGTGATAAAAACCTTACCGTTGATTTCTGAATTCCGTCTTAGCAATTTTAACTGATGACCTTTAATCTGGCTAAGGTAAACAACAAATGCAGTGCTGATTCAAAATAAATGGACTTTGTAACAGATAAAAATGCAAAGGTATCGAGTCCTTAGAGCTAGCTTAGACATGAAGGTCTTTTTCTTTTTTTTTTTTTTTAAACACGACTTGGTTCCATACAGGCTAATGCTTCAAAGTGACTGTTCAACAGGTTGTTAACTTCAGTAAAAACACATTCCACTCTAAAAGTCTGAGATTCATTATTGTGCCTCAAGCTCTTTCCTCTCATTGACAACCGTTTTTCAAAGACAATTCAGAAGGTTAGATTAACAAGGGATTTACAGTATTCACTGATAGAAATGGAAAGTAGGCAGTGGAACTGGATAGAAAGTGTGGTGTGAAAGTACATTCCTACTGTATTTTTGCATTATTGTACAGACTATATATGTATATAATGCTGTATTATATAAAATATTATATATATTATATTATACATTTTATTTTCCATATACACACATACAATATAATACGCATAAAGTTCTAGGCAGAACATTTTTCAGGTTCAGAGATGGACTAGATTCTCCTGATACTTTTTAGGTTCAGAGATGGAATAGATTCTCCTGGCTCTTCTCAATTTGTACTCTCATCATATATAACTACAACATTATAATTATTCTCCTCCTCAGCAAAGTATCATTATGCATGTAATTGTTCATGGTAAGTTAACCAAGGAATAGAAGAAGCTCAACTAAGTTGCAGGTAGAAAGCAAGTTTATTCTTCCTCCCCATTTTTTTCTTTCCCCCTCCACGACTGACATATCAGACAGATACCCAGGGCTCTTCAAGTGACCCTTAGATAATGATATTCCAGATCAAAGTGATTTAGATTTCACTCTAATAATTATGTAAGTCCCAAGTAAGTCCCAACTATCCAGTTGAAACCTTCTTCTTATCTGGGCTGTCTTCAGTCTGTTAATTCCACTCTGCTCTACTAGTCATCTCTTTCTCCTCCTCCTCTCCCAAATACATAATCACTAGACTGTTTCCAGTTCCTATGTAGTTGGAGCAGCATGAAGGACAAAGGTGAAATAAGCAAGGTCATTAGCTGAAGGAGAGAAAGGGGGAGGCAGGGAGAGATGGATGGATGTATTCCATCACCATCTATGAGAGGTGGGGATATTGTATGATGCTGGGCCGCACTTAAGGGAAAAGCCATACATTTAAGGCCAGCCAGGGGGGTTAGGAGTTTTTCTCCAGTTTCATTTAGTTCTTCTTTCACTAATTATTTGGCAGTATGTCTCACTAAATTTTAAACTTCATGGAGATGAGAACCACATCTATCTCATTTACCATTAAATTGCTAGTACCCTGCCCGGACATAGTTTTCATTATTATATATATAGAGAGAGAATGACTAAAATAGCAACCAGACTTAACAGAATGAGGTGCCTTGAATGTGCTCTACAAGTCCCTAGATCTTTAGGATCTAGAATGAGAGACCAGAGTGTTGTCACAAGACCACTCATTTAGAAAGAAAGAAAGAAAGAAAGAAAGAAAGAAAGAAAGAAAGAAAGAAAGAGGAAGTCTATTATTGCAGGTTGAAAAAAACAAAGCAACAAACCAAAAGGTTAAAGCCCTAAATCAAGTAAGTTTCAGTAACACAAAGATCAAACATAATTTGCAAGGCAATCATTCTATTCATCAGAGAGACCGAGAAGGGAAGTGTGGGTCAGCAACACCAACATTCTGCAGCCTCCCCAAGGATGATGGGAGAGACCAAGAGGGGAAGGGGGAGGGTGCACACGTGCACATGCGCACATGCACATGACACAGGTGGATGTTCCAAATTGCAAAATCCAATGAAGCAGCAAATTGGTTGCAAACAAACCAGTTTGGGGAAGCCAGAATTTGAACATGAAAATACTTCAGTATCTTGGACGTTCGCTCAAAGGAAGTGATTCTGCTGCCTTTTTCTCTCCTGCTCCAATTTCTCTCCCTTAATCTCTACGGTAAATCTTTCTCTTCTCAACCATTGAGAAGAAAGCATTAATAAAGTCCGTTTTTCCCCCAGTGACAAAGAATTCAGAAAACATACCCAGCTAAAGCTACAGCCTGTGATATGGCACATTCTCAAAATAATAAGTCATAGAAGCCTTTGTTTTATAGAAAATCATTAAGAGCTCTGACAGGACTTTAGTGAGAGCTTTGAGGAGGCTCTGATGGGAGGAACTAATGAGGACTCTGAATCAGGGATTAGGGCCGTTGCATTCATGAGTAAATCAGCTTTCTAATGCACCATTGTTTTCAAACAATGAAGAAAGATATTGAAAAGATACTGTTAGCAATATTGACTCAGGAAATGCTCACAAGATGGGGTGCCATAGTATATTTTAATCATGCCAGTCTCAACCAGGGCAACATTGAGTGTAGTTTTCTGTCAAAGGACAAGTTTATCAATTTGATTATTTGAAAGATCTAATATGATTAACGTCATAAGCATTCTTGGATAAATTTAGGAAAACTTTATTCTCTGCCATAGTTGCTGGAATATATTTGCTACTCCCCACTATTTGACAAGAGGAATTAAAGCACTGGTTTTATACTGTAAAGTATGTATTAAAGTTCTTCACGTTCAAGTACATTCTCTCTCTCTCTCTCTCACACACACACTCATCCACACAAACATCCACGTATGCATACAAATAATTTATGGCTTGGGGCGCCTGGGTGGCGCAGTCGGTTAAGCGTCCGACTTCAGCCAGGTCACGATCTCGCGGTCCGGGAGTTCGAGCCCCGCGTCAGGCTCTGGGCTGATGGCTCAGAGCCTGGAGCCTGTTTCCGATTCTGTGTCTCCCTCTCTCTCTGCCCCTCCCCCGTTCATGCTCTGTCTCTCTCTGTCCCAAAAATAAATAAACGTTGAAAAAAAAAAATTAAAAAAAAAAACAAAAAAAAAAATAATTTATGGCTTAAGCATTTGAACCAAGAATCAGGAAACGTATCTTAAATCTTTGAAAAAAAACACAAAACTGCCCTTTAGGGGCACCTGGGTGGCTCCGATGGTGAAGCATGTGACTCTTGTTTTCAGCTCAGGTCACAATCTCACAGTTGTGAGATTGAGCCACACATTAGGTTCCATCCTGACAGCATGGAATCCGCTTGGGGTTCTCTCTCTCCCTCTCTCTCTGCCCCACCCCCCTCAAAATAAATAAATAAACATTACAAAAAATTACTCTTTAATAACATTTGCTGGAAATATTTTGGATAAAAACATGCATTAACAGCCTAATTTGCACACCTACATACACAAAACAAGCAAGCAAGCAAACAAAAAACCAAAAAGCCCCCAGCAACTCCAGCTCTTGGCAAGTTGAGACATTTACCACTAAATCTCTTTATTCATCACTTCCCAGCACAGCATATTGACTATTTAGGCCATCTCTTTCAAATGCTATTTGTGACAGCAATTGCCTTATATCACCGACAGAGACTATTCTCCATGAAGTTTTCTGGACTGAATGAGATAAAAATAAAAATGTTCTGATATTTCCCCCCAGGAAAGTGCCAGTGGTTTCCGAAGTTCAAATAAGCTTTAACTATATCCCACAGAGCAACACCTCATAGTGTATTATTAGTGTGATCAAAACGGACCAGAACATGTTTCCAGGAAGGCCTGCGTACCAGGCCACGTTAAACATGATCATGTGAACTTGTCGAATGGAGTTTTCAGTTTCTGAGCGCGCATGCACTGTAGGCCGTATAACATTTATTGCAGGTCAGACTTTTATCAATTATAGCTATTAAAACAAATGCTAATTCTCAAGATGTGTTTTTACCTCCTTGGGAGTTTGTCAGGCTTTCAAGACAGAGTGGAAACAAACTACAGGCTTACTCAATTCCAGTGATAATTGAGTTGAAGTAATTCAATACCTACTGTTAAGAATTTGTTTCTGTCTTACCGAGAGGGAAGAGGAATATGCCATCCTAACTGGCTTCCCAGAAAAAAAGAAAAAAATCCTCATTCCTGTTCAGTAACCTTGTAAAATCAGCCAAGTCTGTTCGTATCACCAATATATAGACAGTTACTCTGCTTAAAAATCTATGCTTTTCTTCCTTCCTTCTGCAACCTTGTGGTAATAATATTCAAGTGTGCTTTTCACGTTCATTTTTTTTTTCAGGTTCTCTACCCTGTATGTACCCAGCAGGTATCAGTATGCCAGTGTGAGTGTGCACAGAACATTAGCAATAAAGAGTAGAGATAGAGTCAGTAATTCACCATCATCAATGTAGAGTATTCAATAACAAAAAAATATAGTTGCAGAGCACTTTCTCACTTAGTTCTTTAGGGAGAGGATTTTCAATAATTCCCATACAGAGGAATTGAATCCAGAGAGGTCAGAAGTTGGTTTCCAATTCAACGCTACCTTTAGCTGAGGCTTATTATTAATATTTTGCTTCATGTAAGTGCTACTAGTCATTTACTGTGATCAAATTACAAAACCTTCAGAAACTAGAACCTCGATACCTTAAGAGGAACTTATTTAAATTCAGAGGATTAGTATTGTTATTATCCAAATCACAGGTCAGGGGGGTGGAGGGGAAGTCTGTTTTTTTTTGTTTTTTGTTTTTTGGTTTTTTTTTTTAATGAGCATTACCATAGCCCTTCAATGGACTTTATAAGATATTTTGTGACTTCACTTAAAACACCCTGCACTCTTTTGTTTAGGCTATCACATTTCTTAGTCAATTGAAAGTGCTACCTAACACGTTATTGGAAAACCAGAAGTGCAAAATGAACCCCAAGCACTCTTGTCACCATGGGAAATGCTGACGAGACACATTAGACGCATTATATCTTTAAGTTGTTAAAAGAAAAAAAAAAAAGCGTGTGATTTTTAAAAACCACATTTGGGTATTAGGTGTACTAGAATCAGAGAAATTCAGTGCTGAAAAGATATTTATAGAGCACTGAATCCAGTTCCATTATTTCATAGACTGAGAAAACCAGGACAAGATTATTTTGCCCAAGATTACACCGATAAATTTGTGAATCTGCCCACCCAGCATCAGGAGTAATTTGAATGGACTAATCAAAGAACGGTTTCCGAGAGCCTAGTAGAGGAAATGACGGGAGCTAGACCCTAGCATGTGTTTTCCAAAAATAAGTCAGGCCATGTTGTAAGAATTTTAGGTATGGAGAAAAAAAATGAAGTAACTTAAAAGATGAACATACCATATGATCCATAGTTAGGAAAAAAGTACATACACACACAAAAGCAAACATCTCCATATCCACGTGCCTTGAAGGGCAGAGCCCAGAACCTGGTGAGTATTCAAAGAATCAGGTATAGAGAGAAGGTCATACCTGTGTGGCAGTTCTGATGCATCCCGCCCAGCCCCCAAAGGTTGTCTTGATTTTAGAAGCACGTGCGAGCAAGCCCAAGTATTAATAATAATATGCATGACTAAAAACAGCCCCGTTCTATGTTCATTTCTTGAAGTTGGAGAATCAAGAGGATTGGAATCACTCCTGGCAACAGGTCCAGCATGGCTTTGTCTCCAGTTTTTCTGCGGCTCATGTGATTTATCTCAGGTACCAGCTCTCACTGCTCAAGGCCCTCTGGGAGAGCAGCCTCTCAAGGGGTAGCGGTGTGGGGTAAGGGAGTGAGGGCTGGAATGGAGGAGAAGATTTAGGCTGAAGTTGCAGGCTGTTTGGTGTCACTGCGGGAAGAATGGAACTTTGTAAACATTCTCCTGTTACCTCTGTGCACAAGGGGAAGCGCTTAGTGGCTGGCAGGCTTCTGTGCAGACTGATGGGTCAGAGAGCCAGTTTTAGTTGGAGGAATAGATACTTGTGTCTGTAAGTCTGCCTTGAGCCCGCCCATCCCTTGACAAGGGTCACACAAGCTCTTCCTCCAGAGTTGGAAGACTGGCTGCAAGTGTCTGGGCCCGCCAGGGGAGAGAGCAGAGCACTTCTCATGCAGGGCACAGTCTGGAACATCACTCCACCTCCCCAGTTTTCAGCCCAGGAGTTCAACCCTGCCTCCTCCCGGGCTTTGCGTCTCCTGGTCAGAGAACCTCTTGTCCACATTTTCTTTCTCTCTGGCAGTGAGAAAGGATAAGCACTCAGCTATGCAGGAAGCAGAGGGGACTGGGGGATCTAACTGATGTTTGCATAGACTTTCAAACCACAAAACTTGGTGTTTTGGATTGCTAGGTATTTGTGACTTATACGGGCTTAACTGGCTTGCTTCTCATGGTATACCCCTCTCCAATGCCTTTTGTTCTCATTTCTGTCATTCTGATACCATCTTTCCATCTGCTTTCCACCTTAAAACCATTTCTCCTTGATTATTAGTCCCATTTTTACTCATGCAAATTTGTACCTGTTTGGGGATCGACAGGGGTGATGGTTCAGATATTTAAAGATTCCCGTTGAGAAATCATGCCTGACCTTTTTCTGAGGGCAGGTGTTTCCAAAAAATAATATTATATGCATCATATTTAGGTTTTTGTTCAGACTCACACATGGCAAGAGGAATCCACAGAAAAAGAGAATTTCTGAGAGAATATGGCAAGAGATAAGAGTGCAATGAATCAAATATGTCAGATACATAAATATAGATACACAAATGTATCTAAAAATATACATCAGTGAATATTATATATATATGTAACCCTGTGAAATTACAATTTCATATATATAAATATAAATATAGAAATATATATATATATATATATATATGTATGTAATTTCACAGGGTTACCATCAGAGCATATGTCTCTGCGAAAGAATTTTTAAATGATAAGATTACCATTTATTAAGCAATTTCTATGTGTTTGGCACTTTGTTAGTGTTTACTTCTTCATTTTTTTTATAGTTTATCTATTTTGAAAGAAATAGAGACAGCACAAGTGGGGAAGGGACAGAAAGAGAGGGAGACAGAGAATCTCAAGGAGGCTCCATGCTGCCAGCACAGAGCCCAATGTGGGGCTCGAACTCACAAAAAAAACCGTGAGATCATAACCTGTACCAAAACCCAGAGTTGGATGTTTAACTGACCGAGCCACCCAGGTGCCTCATGTTAGTGTTTAATATACATATGATTCTATTTAATGATCACAACAATTTAAAGGATCGTTTTGAACAACTCATTCAACATCTTTACAGATAAATATAATTTGGTCAAGGAAGTTGGTGGTTTGAGCTAAAGCACACAGATGATAAACATAAGGTCAGAACTACATTCCAGATCGTTTTGCTCTCAGTGACTGTACTTTTCTACTCTTCAGTGTTTGAAATAAGGCAAAACAAAACAAAAAACACATCCCCTCTTGTTAATATGCTTACGATTTAAAAAGGAGGAGCACATGATTGAAAATACACTTGTTTTTGTAATCTATTGAAATTGAGAATGGAAATCTCACACATCGAGTATGATGTCTTGAAGTAAGGCATTCTATTGGTGATGAAAGAAAACAATGATGTAAAACAGGATTTTGAGGAAAGAATGGACAGCATTTGGTGCATCAATAAGGTTGGCCAAGGGACGGGAGGACAGAGAGATTATTAAGATTTTGGGTCTGGATGGCTCAAAGAATATTGCTGCCACAAAGAACGGTCAGGAAAAATGCAATGAGAGACGACAAGAGCAGCAGAACCCTCTCTCATCCCTACCGCCCCCCGCCCCCCAAGAAAACCTGCTAGAAGACAGACTGAAGATATTTGGGGAAAAAAGTGTAGAATCTAACCCCTGTCCATAATGATCTAAGGTATAATGTCTGAGGTATCATTTCACTGGAATAGCTCTTTATGAAAATAATCAAAGTCCTAAGTGCCTTTGATACTAAATGAATTACAAGGATGCTAGTTTTTAAGGATGGCCATGCAACTCGTGCTGTGTGCACATATTTCTTTGATAGTTTGGTACATCTGAGCTGATCAAAGGCATGAGGAAGGAAAAGGAAGCTGCAACAGTTTTATGAAGAGAGAAGATAGGAGTGTCCCGTAAGGGCCATTGGAGCAGAGAAGCCTCATGGGGCCATGCACACGCATGCCATCATGGTCTGAGAGGTGGAGCTGTGCTCAGGGCATGAGGACACGAGAACGCTGCAGTGGCCACTAGAGAGAAAATGTCAGATAGGCAAACCATGGCAATAACAGGCCATGTGTGAAGGCTCCTGTGGGCACTCTGAGGACCAGGGGAAAAGAAATGGCCCATCCCCAGAGTTAGGCATTGCGCCTATGTACACCTTTCCTGAAGAATAATGTTGCTTCTCAATGGGTCTTTTTATGCAAAAGAATGGCTAATGACGCATGAAAAATAACAGAGGTACACATACTTATGCTTTTTCAAAGCAATACAATAAAAAATAGCAGAATTAAGATTTAAAAATATTTCGTAAAATAGATTTATATACCCTGAAATTCTTTTTCATTTGAAGTCAGCTGTCGTATAAAAGATGATTTACGTTTTCTTTAAAGTACATTTGGTATATGTAACATTCAGGAAGTTCTGAAAATAAAAGACGGCCCAAAGAACCCTTTCTTAAAAAATTGGATTTAGACTTTGTTTCATAATACTTTAGCATTTCCTCTTGATTTGTCATTTACAGCCTCGAAAAAGCTCATCAGAACACTACATTTTCTAAAATCCATTATCCTCAACTTAAAAAAGAAATACTAGGATTTCATAAATTCTGAGAGATGATCCTTTAATTTCCTAATTAAGGACAAATAATTTTCCCAGTTCCTTCTTGATGAAATCCCAGCTTAAGATGCTTCCTTTTATCTGTCCTGTTTTTCAAGAAACACAGTGGCCCCAAACCACTGAGTAGTGGCAAGTTTCAAATAGGAAACCCCCCTTAGGTGGGTGCTGCTTGGTTATAAAGGAGATACATCTACATTACAGTTTCACATATTTGTTTATCAGCAAAATAAGATGAGATAAACAGAATACACAGCAAGGAATTTAGGATTAAACAAAATAAATCTCTCCTGACTCAAACCTAATAACTTGCTCCAAAAGCTCTCATAAATTATTAGCTTCAAAATCATTCAATGTGTCTGAAACGTAGTGCGTGTCACTGATGTACTTGAAGTTCACGTAAGAAACCGTATCATCAAAATGTGCCGACAAAAACTGCCAGCAGCGAAGCCACCTTGCAATCAATCACGTATCTGTTTCAGAATTATAAAGTGTCTGAGAGCTATAATTTCATCTGCTTGTGGCTGTGTATCATTTAAAACTTCATATTCTCACAGAAAAGAAAAAGTAAAAACATCTGTCAGCTCCAGCTCCCTCTTTATGAAGACCCACTGTTTCTACCACCCACTTTTTGGTTTGCTTATTTAAATTTTTATGTTTTTTTTTTTTTTTTAATTTTATTGTTGAGAAGGGGGGGAGGGGCAGAGAGAGGGAGACACAGAATCTGAAGCAGGCTCCAGGCTCTGAGCTGTCAGCACAGAGCCTGACATGGGGCTCGAACTCACGAACCGTGAGATCGTGACCTGAGCCAAAGTCGAACACTGAACTGACTGAGCCACCCAGGCACACCTGCTTCCTTATTTTAATTTGTGTTTCAGAAATCTGTTTTTTTTTTTTTCTTTTTTGCCATGGACTATGCGTGGTGCGTAGCTTATGAACACAGTACTGTGGTCAATTCTCAATTATATGTCTGAATGGAAATGTAGGGTGGTGCTGATAATCCAAAACCATTTTATATTTGACTTTCAAATACACTATGTGGGTTTTCCCTGGGAGGTTTACCTTCCTGCTAATGCTTTGCTAGAACTAATATTAAAATATGTTTGCATTCCCTGAGCACATGCCAAATGACAGCAGTAGGGAGCAATTGAGAAGTGGGTGGCAGGGGTAAGTTAGACTGGGATTAAACGTTTCTACGAAGACTGTCAATATGAGTTTTCCAAATGTGGGTAATTGAGAGGTAGTTACATAAAATATTAGTTTTTTTTAATCCTGAAGGAAAAAAAATCCCTTTGAAGTATTTTAATGCAAAAGACCATATTTTAAAATATTAAGTAAAAGTCAGATTTTCATTTTTAACTTAACTATTCAGCTATGGATCAGAAATTCATATATTTTCAAATGAAAGAACACATGAAATGCTCCTGGAAAGTGGTTATTTGTAAATAACTACAAATAACTATAGTTACAAATTTATTACTAGAGAATAGATATCTCTCTATCTTTTATCTCCATATGATGTTACAAAATAATTCACCATGTTTGGTTAGTAGCAAATTTCTTTAAATTTTGTTTAATGTTTATTTCGTTTCAAGAGAGTGAGAGAACACAACAAGCAGGGGAGGGGCAGAGAGAGAGAAAGAGAGAGAGAGGGAGACATAGAATCCAAAGCAGGCTCCAGGCTCTGAGCTGTCAGTACAGAGCCCGACGTGGGGCTCAAACTCAGGAACCACAAGATCATGACCTGAGCCAAAGTCAGATGCTTAACCAAAAGAGCCACCCACACGCGCCCTGCGATTTCTTTACCGGGATACCAATTTGGTATCCCAGTGTAACAGGATTAGAACTAAAGGCAATAATGAACTAAGTTGCTCAATCTATTTTAAAATATTAAGTTATCTTATTGACTATGCCCTTTCTTCATTTCTGTTCTCACCACAATTTTAAAAAGGTGTAAATATTCAGTTGACTGTGATAGACTGATACTCCTTCATGCCACCCTAAGACTGAAACTTCAGGAAGATTTATTATTATTATTATTTAAGCAGAAGGTATAACTATGGTAAGTACTTTAAGATATTATGTTGTTCACATCTTTGTTGACATGCTTTGCTGAAGAAAGAACATATATAAGTTACAGTCCTAAAACTATGGTGAGCATTATTATCACTTGTGCTTTGCCAGCATACTATTAAGACACTAACAACTAGTTTATGAACAACTTCTCTGTTTCTCTGGAAACCGGACTGGGAAAACTGGGGTGTCACTGCTTATTTTTATAATCAATTTCCACCCATGCGTGGAATTTATAAGATCCAGCAGTAGGCAAGTTCAGATCAGACCTGACCTACAGCAGGTGGCTGGCACAGAGGTTAGCTGGAAAAAGGCGGGTTGTGGATTAGCATTGCTGAAGTCCAAAAAGCACAGTGTGAAGCAAATTGGGAGAGCTGGTGGTCATACAGGAAGGAATCCTTCAGACATTAAGTCAGAAAGAGCTTTGGGCTCAGAAATCAAATCTTTGATAGTACCTTAAACGAAAATGCGTTCAGACCATGCCTAAATCGACATCTTATGACCTTTTTTCTCTTCTTGCACCTTCTGACGCTTCTCTTCCTCCATTTTGGCCCTCCCACCTCTTCTCTGCATTCTCTAACACCTCCAGACTTATCCAGAAAACAGCATTCCCAGTGACCCAATATGCCCAACCTCAAGCCCAATGCAGACCAGAAACTGAGTGGTTACTAATGAAGAAGTTTCTGGAAAAACATGTGGAAAAAGAGACAGAAAGAAAACAGAGAATGGACATATAATTTCTGTGATAGGATCTAGGAAAAAATATTTGGGATTCTGGCTCTCCACGTATATCAAATCTTGCAGCTGCCTTGTTCAAATTCGATAGTAGACAGTCTTCTGACGTTTGTACTCACGATCACTCAAATGGATCTGAGTGTAGTTGAGTGCTGGCAGGGATGAAAGGGGACGGGGACTAGACAGTATAGATAGTCTATGGATGACCCAGTTTGACAGAGAGGTGGAGGTCGGGAATGGTAGCACCCGTGATGCACTTCCACAATGAAAAGCTTCTGGTATTTTTGAATCATGGATTACACAGAATAATACAAACTAATAATGGTGTCATCCTACTCTAACATGCAGAGATATCTGAAATTTGCTATGGAAAGAGAATATACTTTTCGTGGGAGATCAAAGGCTGAAGACCTTAGACTGCTCTTAAATGAATCAATTCTTCTGCTGTTATGGAGTTCAGTCATCTAAATCTAGGCAAAGCTAGTTAATTAAATTTTTCTGGGTCAAATTAAAACCTAGGAGTTATTCTTCATTCCATCATTTACCACACCTAATCCATCTGCAATCCTGTTATTTTTAAATATATCCACTTTTCTCAATCCCCACTCCCACTTTCCTAATTTTACTTACCACTGTCTCTTTCCAGAGCAAATTCAATACCTTCTTAAGTGCTGTCCTTTCTTCCCCGACAACTTCTTCATAGAGTTGCCAGTGTTCCTTCAAATGACAAATCAGGTTTACTACTCAAACCCTTTACTGGCTTTGTTCTGTTCCTAGGGTAAAACCAAAATGCACCACTACGGCCTAAGAGACCCTCTATTTAGGATTTAGATGATACTTCTGCAATCTGACCACAGTTATTTCCCTGAATCCCAGATCTCCATATCAAGTGAGTCCCCATCTCTGGGATGTTGCTTCTTTTGCCTTTTGTCTGGAATGCTCTTCACCCAGTTCTTCGTTTGGATGCCTCCTTGTCACCCTGCAGGCCTCAACTCACAGTTACTTTCCATTTTATTTCCTCCAAAGCATCCATGATGATATGAAGTATCTTATCACTTTAGATTATTATTGTCTTTCCACACCAAAACTTAAAGGAAGGGTTGATAACTTCCCTTTGTCCAGCTCCTAGAGGAATGCCTGCGATCTAGCTGATACTCAATAAATGACTGAAAGGTGGCACCTTTCCGTGAGAACCCACCTTTTGACACTAAGTATCAGACTTCTGATTTGTGAAACAATGTGGATTTTGCCAAACAATGTGAAACTGAGGCAAACAGGAAGTAGTTATGGGATCTAGATATTCTCCTAGAACTAGAGGCCTAAAATTATTTCTTCTGGTAAAGTTAACCTCAGCCAAAGTAACCCTTAAAGCAAGTATGTTGCACGGTGGAAGAAGCTGGGATTCTGAAAGCTTTGGAGTAACTGCGTTCTGATGATGCATCCAGTAGTTACCAGCCCAGACGCTGGGGTTCCTGGAAAGGGAGCAGCTAAGAAAATAGGCCAGTTGTTGGAGGGACATCCTTGCCATCTGACATTTGTTCCTTCTCTCATGTGCTACAGCAAAAGGATGCAACGGGCTGATTATTACTATTAATTATTCTTAAGAGTGGGGTTGGGTTGGCAAACCATCTACCAAAGCAGAGTTCAATGACTCATCATGGACCCAATCAATCAGCAATGAACATAAACTCAAAAGTAGGTTTCTAATTCCATCTGTATTTGACTAGTGAATTTTGAGAAGCTGCTCAATTGTTTCAGAATTTCAACATTAAATCCAAACGTATTAAATGGAATCCTCTCTTATAAGCAGGATCAAACACGCATTTTTAAATAAACATGTTTTTAGGACAGTTTCAGAATTTCAGAATTCTTGTAAAAATAGGACAGAGCGTTCCTCTATACTCTGTATGCAGTTTGCCACATTATAGGGTGTATTTGTCACAACTAATGAATCAATAATGATGCCTTCCTATTAAGTTAGGTCCACACTTTATTTAGGTTTCTTCCGTTTTCCCTCACGTCCTTTTTCGGTTCCGGGATCCTATTTGGGATAACAAATTACATTTAGTCATTATGTCTCCTTAGGCTTCTCTTGGTCATAACAGTTTCTCAGTCTTTCATTATTTTTGATTACTTTGACAATTTTGAGGAATACTAGTCAGGTGTTTTGCAGAATGTCCCTCCTTTGGGATTTGTCTCTTGTTTTTCTCATCACTGGACTGGGATAATGTGTTTTGGAAGGAAGAGCACAGAGGTCGAATGCCATTCTCATTACATCATATCAAGGGTACTTACCACCAACATGGCTTATCACTGACTGCCTGGCTTGTTTTCCTAACAGAGTTTCTCCTAACAGAGAAACTGTTAGGTTTCTCCATTGCAAAGTTACTCTTTTTCTTTTGAAAGAAGTCTCTACACAGCCCATATGTAAGGAGTGGACATTATGTTCTAACTCCTCAAAAGGGGAGTAATACATAAAGTATTTACAAATTTCTCCACAGGAGATTTATGTTTTCTATCTATTTACGTATCATCTATCTATCTATTCACCCATCCACCCATCTATCCATCCATCCATCCATCCATCCATCCATCCGTCATT
Source organism: Leopardus geoffroyi (assembly GCF_018350155.1). Taxonomy (NCBI): domain Eukaryota; kingdom Metazoa; phylum Chordata; class Mammalia; order Carnivora; family Felidae; genus Leopardus; species Leopardus geoffroyi. The sequence goes on along the minus strand of NC_059327.1, from coordinate 12,516,250 downwards.
TCTCAGATCCCTACAACTCACGAATATGGACTTGATACTGTTGGCTATAATCCAATATTACTTTATTTCCTGCTGTATTTTGTTGCTCAATTTCTTCCAGTTTTGTCCACCGGGAACACTTTTAGTTGGCTCCTAGAAGCCTTCACCATATCCTCATGATAGGGTTTGTTTTGTTTTTAGTATCTCCTTACTTTCTGGAACCATAAAATTCTCCAGGTTCATCGTGTAGATTACTTCGCACTACACTGTGATCGCCTTTCACTTTATTCACCACTGCATCCTGTCCTGTTTACAGTGAGCTCCAATATTTGTCTCATTCATGTTTTTATTCAAGTGCCTCCTGGTGCATTGATTAGATGGATGCTTGATTAAATACATAAATGACTGAATGAAAGAATGAAAAGTTTGAGCTTATTCATCTCAGGCTTGCTATAAGCCAGGCACCAGTCTTGTACGAATAGACCAATTTAATCTAGTAATTAAAACAAACATGGTAGACTTGGAGTTAGAGAACATTTTTAACTTTTCAAATAGTATCTTTCATGATATCAGTGCTCTTTCCCCTTTGCATTCTTGCCCATTTCTAAGAAGACCCAGCAAATATAAAATTGAAAATATTATTCCTTGGGGCACTCGGGTGACTCAGTCGGTTAAGGGCTAGACTTCGGCTCAGGCCATGATCTCACGGTTCATGGGTTCGAGCCCTGCATCAGGCTCTGTGCTCAGAGCCTGGAGCCTGCTTCAGTTTCTGTGTCTCCCTGTGTCTCTTCCCCTCCCCTGCTCATTCTCAAAAATAAACTTTAAAAAAAAATTAAAAATAAAAGAAAATATGATGCCCTATAATTCTGATTCTTCTAATTATGACACAGCCTGGGATGAAAAAAATAAATTAACCAGGTACATCAATGCCAGAGCCTTTCCTGTCTCCAACCCTTTAAACATACAAGGAGCATATTTCCAATTCCTAGAGTAAAGCATGTTTCAAGCAGTTTTACATTAAGCATTTATGTATAAAAACATAATCATAAAGGGGCTAGTGTTGGCAAATCAATGTAGACAAGGGTTGGGTTTTGTCTTGACTGCATTGTTTAACTTCAGTCGTTGTGTACCAGAAATAGGAAGTCTGCGGTATAGGGTAGCAGAAGACAGATTTTCCTAGCCACCACCTCTTATTAGCTGTGTGACCTTAGGGGAATCATTTAGCTTCTCTGGTCCTTTGTTTCCTAAACTTTAAAACGAAGGTAATAGCATCTCCATCATGTGGATGCTGAATGTTACTAAATCTTACAGACAAAGCTGCTAAAGTGCTTGGAATATAAAATATGTTTAAGGACTCAGGCAATTCCTACATTCTTTTCTCTTGGTGTACTTTGAAGTAATAACCCAATTTACTTAGAAGATCTTAGGATTCAGTCTTTTTATTAATTCAGTCTGGACCTTTCTTCGGTGGGCTTCAATTTGTGAGATTTACCGACTTGTTCACATTTTTACAAGGATCTGAATTCTCAGCCAATTTCTTCTCTTCCAGCTTACTTTACATTTGTAAGTTATAACACCTATGCAGTGGCAGTAGGAGCTCTCAGAACATCCTTGGCCAGATTCCCGAGGCAAACTGTTGTCATAATGGAAACATAAAATCTGACTTGACCGTTGAACCACGAGTCGAGAAAGTTCAAAGTGACTTCTAACTTTTCTGTAGACTCTCTTTCTTAACCTAGCCCCAACCTTGCTGTGCCTTGGTATTTTGGAAAAAAGCTCACCTTTCTCTGCCTCTCTTATAGGACAGTGAGGTTTATAAAGGACTTTGAATTCACTTAAGAAAGACAAATATAAACATATAAAGTTTTATTACCTTGAAAAAGATTTCTCTCTACTTGCTAAAGGGAAGTTTTACTTTATCAGCATCAGTTGACCAATCTGGAGTAAGTTGATGAAGGTCTGATTAAGGTTTTATAAGGCAATCTGTAACACAGAGCAGAGTTCACCAGGGACCTTCCTATTTCCTCATTCCATATTTCTTCTCACAAATTAATTCAGTACTCTTATGAAACACTGCCCTTTTTTAATCCGTTGGAAAAAAAGTCATGTGCCTACTTCGTAAAGATATGCTTTATTGAATAATTCTATGACTAGAACCTACCAGTGGTACAGCATAATGAAAGCTATTTCAAAGATGTATTTACTACTAATGCTATGGAGTGTCCTAGACGAATCAAATTATTCAATGGCCCAAGTGTCCAAAGAACTAATGGCATGGGAAAAATAAAGAAACTGACCACTTCCTCATAGGAAAGATGAAGATTTCTAATTTAATAGTTTCTTTTCAGAACTGCCTATCACTCAAAGGGCAGTTGATGGTGCCATAGGATGAAATGTCTTTTTTCATTTGATGTGACAATATCTCCGACTCTCATGCATATATATTTTGAAAATGTAAATTTTGAGATGAGATTCTAGAATGCTCTTCTCTTAGAGGCACTGTAGTAATTTCATCTCAGAGAGCTTAGGTAGAATTTGTCACTTAAGATGAGGAGTGGGGGAGAAGCTTGCTCAGGATACATAAATCATTTCTGACCTTCATAATGGCTGAGCACCACAATTACCACCCCCCCCCCACCACCACCAAGCAGGAACAAGAAGTGAAAAGGCCATCTGACAGCAGTGACTTTAAAATGGAAACCAAGCAAACAAATGAACACAAAACATGGGCATCTAACTGGTTGGAAGTTGAATGATATTGATGTTAAGTCTGGAGGCTCAGAAGACAGTATTAATTGAGCACCTGCTATATACCAGGAACCCAACTAGGCACAAGGGATTCCTCCCATGCAAACCGGAATGAAGAGGAATAGGAACAAACAAGTCAGCTGTGTTGTTTTAGCTCACACTGTATACAATCAAGTTAAAGGGGGCACACGGCAACAAGTTAGAAACCTGTGATAAGATGTTGAATAGGATTTTTGTTTTATTCTGGAAATATAGCTAATATCCAAAGTTGGGAATTATAGGGACAAATACCCTTAATTTAAAAAAAAAAAAGCTTCAGGAAGAGCCAACAATTAGAGTCAGACTTCTCTTTCCCCCAGGGTTTAATAAGAGGCTGCCAAATCTTTCCTAGCGACTCATCACACTGTTTAAGGAGAGAACTGAGGAGGAAGGTGATTGGGCATCCTTTGCCTGTGGGGAGTGCAGTGCTCCCCAGTGAAAGAGGGTGAAGGGTAGTTGTCTCCAAAGTCTGGCGGATATTACTATGACTTGTGTATAAAGGGAAGACAGGCACTCCATTTTCTGGCTCAATTATCTATGTAGCCCATAGATTTACAGATTAGTAATTACTGACTTATTATTTATTTATACATCCATCCATCTATCCATCCATCCATCCATCCATCCATCCATCCATCCATTCAAACTAATATCCATTAAAGACCTATTATGTACCTGCTAGGTATTTTTCTGAGTATTGAAATATTGAGATAAATAAAGCAAAATCCCTGGCCTCGTGCATGAAGCCAACTTTTCACATGTTTGTGTCTTGTGGGTGTATGGCATGGTTTCTAGAGACGGGAGATAAACCTGTAAGAGGTCACGTGGTGATAACCATTGTAAAGACAAAGCAGGTGAGAGAACGGGAGCATGGACACTTAACGTGGGCAATTGTGGAGGACTTCTGTGATAAGGGGATGTTTGAGCAGAGTCTAACGAAGTAGGCTTCAGCCATGCAGGCAACAGGAGAATATCTGGAGATATGCATGGGTCCTGAGGCAGGCCTGGCTTGGCATGTTTGAGGAGCACTGAGAAAGCCAATGTGGCTAGAGCAAAGTGGGAGTAGATGAGGCTGCAGAATTGGGGAGGCTGAATTACTTGGCCCTATAAGCCTTTGTAAAAAGTCTCTCTTTTCCTTGGAATGAGATGGAAAATACTGTTTAAGGATTTTGAGTACAGGGGTGATCTATCTTCTATTATCACCAGATTACCTTGCTTATTTTGTAAAGATAGACTGTCAGGATAAGGGTGCCAGTTGGAGGCTATTTCAAGAGTCTACCTGAGAGATACTAGCTTGGCTATGATGTTGACCAGCCTTTGTGCCTATCTGAACAGAGGACAAGATCATTGTAGGAGCAGTGCAGGGCGGGGGGGGGGGGGGGGGGGGGCGGGGACAGGCTGCAGGGCCGATACTTGGTGGTGCAGCATGACCCTATGAATCCCTGACGTGAATACAGGAAAACTCAGTTGATATTGAACACCACCAACCCCAGCTCCCGAGAAGGTCGACTGGTGAATCAGGAAGCCCCAGAAGAGCCTGTAGGTGAAACACTGTCCACTACTGACAGCTAGGCCGAGGGAAGAGGTGGAATTAACATCCTGGGACTGTATAGCCAGGGGACTGTCCCCAGATGCTTAAGACATCCAAAAATATATTCCGTGAGAGAGCCAGCACTTGAAGTCACTCCACACAAAAGACATGAGCAGCTAGTTAGGGTAAGTCAGAGTGGCAGACATTACCAGCTATGAAAGTGTTCACGCTGTGGCCACTGCATACAGAAAGATCCTCATCTTTAGCAACAGCTGGAATCCAATCCAGAGGGGAGGGGAGTTTTCAATCAGATCCAAGATTGGAAGTTTCAAGGGAGACTGATCTGGGTTTTAATACCGAAAATATCTGAACAGTATGGGACCTGCCTAGGGTATCATTCACAGACTGGAAGGGAGATTTTTTTTTTTTTTAGAGGGTATTGCTTTTTTTTTTTTTAATGTTTATTTATTTTTGAGACAGAGAGAGACAGAGTATGAATGGGGGAGGGTCAGAAAGAGAGGGAGACACAGAATCTGAAACAGGCTCCAGGCTCTGAGCTGTCAGCACAGAGCCCGACGCGGGGCTCGAACTCACAGACCGCGAGATCATGACCTGAGCTGAAGTCGGCCGCTGAACCGACTGAGCCACCCAGGCACCCCTGGAAGGGCGATTTAACAGAGCAAGATGGGAAAACAGTCAAAGTGTGTGTATGGGGGAGGGATTTACACACAGTTTCCATTCTAAATTAATTTGCCTAGCAAATATGATGAAGGAACTTGCAGGTGTTCTGGGGTTGTATCTTAAGAAATCCTTCCCACTCTGGGGGTCAGTTTGGAAAACTTTCCTAAGAAATTAACTCTAAAACTCAAAAGACATAGTAGACATTGCTCAAGCAAAGGGGAGGACAGCACAATTCAGGAACAGCCGAGAAGGGTACCAAGATGGGAAGGGGAAGGTATAGGGGGAAAGAAAACTATAGAGGAAGTCACTCTTTGCTATAAAGATCACATGGCCACTAAAGGAACTAAAACAAAACAAAACAAAACAAAACAAAACAAAACTTATTTGAAAATGTTATCTTCATTGTTGGGCTTCACCATTAGCTGGTTAACATGTTGGGCCACTTCAGACAAGGAGTTCAAGTCTTCTTAAGATTTACACCAATTTCCTATAACTCCAAACATCCTGAATACAACCTTCTTTAAACTCTGTTACACGTATATAACTTTGGTTCTAAGTTACAATTAACCATTAGATTCTCCACCAGTCTTTGTGTGAACCTCAGAATGATCTTGGAGTATTGACTAGATCCTGTGTGACCCACTTGGCCCCACTATGTTCCTGGGTCATATTTCAGAGTTTACCACAGGTTTTCATCTCTGTCAGTGATAACAACAGCTGCTGAAGTTGTCAGTGATCATGGTGAACCCATGATGGGAGTTTATGCCAGTGGACCCAACAAGGAAGAGTTTGGAATGGAGGTGAAAAATGAGAAAGAGTGGGTCCGAGTGAAGGTCTGTCTGCCCCTAGAAAATTAGTGGAAGATTAAAAAAAATAATAAATAGAGGCAGAGGAGTAAACACGCGAACAAGTTGTTTTGACAGTATTTCAGAAATACACTGTGGATTTGGCAGTAGCTGAAGGCTGTCTTGTGCCCAGTGTTGAGGGGCTGGTTGGAGAAAAGAGGAATAAATACATGGAGGGATGGAGACACCTAGGAATTGTCTGTGCCAGGGAATGGGTGTTGAGCACTAGTTCCTCCCCTCTGGGGGTCTAATAACTAGAAAACCAGACAGTCTTTTAGGGACCAAGGGGAGGAATGGGAAGAAATGTTGGTAATGACAATGTATAGGAAATGTTGACCTGTCTACATCTCTTTCCCCAGAGGTGACTGATCACCCACCATGCCCATGAAAAAATATGAGCGGGCAACTTTTTTGTATTGCAATTTGTTGATACTCATTTTCTTTCAAAATCAGAATCCTGTATCCACAATCTAGTTCGAAGGTGGGGGCAGGGGTAGAAATAGAGGCTTGTAGGGGCCCATGGGTGGCTCAGTCAGTTAAGCGGCTGACTTAGGCTCAGATCATATCTCATGGCTCATGAGGTCAACCCTGTATTGGGCTCTGTGCTGATAGCTCAGAGCCTGGAGCCTGCTTCAGATTCTGTGTTTCCTTCTCTCTCTGCCCCTCCCCTGCTTGTGCTCTCTCTCTCTCTCTCTCCCTCCCAAAAAGAAATAAACATTAAAAATGAATGAATGAATGAATGAATGAAGGCATGTAAATGGTGTAATCCTAAGTAGGGATTCTGGCATGAAATATTCCTTCTTTATGACCCAATGTGCTAGAGACAACCTTACAGCCATGTTATTCCATCCCTTTAGAACCCAGAGATGGCTTTGGGTACCCATATTCTGGATTCTTCCTCTCAGGGTCCTACTGTACTAATTGATTTCTCCAGGAATGAAGGAACTTTAGAAGGAAAGATTATCTTTAGTCTAAAGTTACTGGTCATAAATTGTCTCTCCTAAAACCCTGGGCTAAAATGTCTTTTCTTCATATGCTTGTGCAATGCTGTTGGTAGTTTCAGTTAGTAAAGTAGTTATGGAGAGAATTTTGGAAATATCTTAAAGCCTTTAACAATAATTTTAAGGAAATAAGCAAAGAAGCAGAAATTTCTATACAAAATAAAAGGGTGAAAACATATTATATGCTATAAATTAAACACATTATAACATAAAAGACAGGTTTAAAAATTGTAGCACACGAAACACCATATAGCCATTCATAATCATTCTTGCTTTTTAAAAAAAACTACTAGAATATAGATGTTTCCTCTTCACTTATGTGGGCTTCATAAGGCTCTGAAGTATTTTAATAGTACTGATTTCTAATCCCTTTACTTGTGTTAATAGAGGTACGCTCATAAAGTCTCGATACAAGCAGATTTTAATATACTTAAATAGAATATTTATTCCAATATTTATATCTCCAACCAAGATCTCTCTTCTTCCCCCCTGCCAAAAAACAAAAACAAAACAAACAACAAAACAAACAACAGCAAAGAAAAACCCTCTCTTCTTTCCTCCACAACTACCTATTGTTTCCTATTTAACATTTCCATTTGTTTGACCCATCAACACCTAAAACTCAACATGTTACAAACTGACCCCCATTAAGCGTCATATCAGGATATGACACAAGCCAGGAATCTCAATGCCATCTTGATTTGTCCCTACTTCTTACCTCCCACACCCATGTACTGTGCGTTTGACTTCCTAATACGCCTGGAATTTGCCATGGTCATAATCCTGGCCATATTCAACGCTCACCATAACCTCTAGAAAAGTCTAAATCCTAGTGTCCCCATCCTGTTTTGTTCCCCTGCCGTGAGATCTTAACTTGGAGTAACATTTTTAATGCATTTCATACCATTTCTTTAGTACAAAAGCATAAGACCATAACACCGTATACACAATTCGGCCACTGGGTCCCCTGTTTTCTTTTCCAGTCACTGTCTACTCCTATGATACATTTTTCTCTTACCTCAAAGTCATAATGCTCTTCTTTCTCTAATATTTGTCTCCCCCATCAACATCTCCCCATCTCATTCTGCTAAGCAGCTAGCTAACTCCTAGAGATACCGGTGAACAGTTGTGCAAAGCATTCCAGGTGCAACCACATGGGTGATTGCCCATCCTTATACCACGGTCTAAGTCAATGGCATGTTTTGGAGTTGAGAACTGAACACCAATGGCACAACACTAACAACTTTGCTTCCTTCAGGTTTCTGCCTAAGTGACAGTGCCTCAGGGAAGCTTCCTATGCATCCCCCCTACCTGCCCTCCACGCCGCCCCCAACCCCTGCGTACACATTTACACGCACCTAGAGAGGTCTTTCATTTTATATTTCCATGAAAGCCTGGGCTTCTCCTCTACAGCACTTAACATTTGTAATTATTTGTTTAATGTCTTTCTTCTCCATTATACTGAAAGCCCCATAAAGTAAGAATCCCAGCTGTCTTGTTTGCTGTATTCCCAGAGCTTTGCACAGTATCTGGAACTGGTGGGTGCTCAAATAATTTGCTACAGTTCACAACCTATGTGTAAACTCGTGATTTAAAACAGAATGTCATGGGGCCTTTAATGTGCTCCCTCCTGAAACAGGTAGAGCCCAGGATGGAAAGAGCATGAGGCCAAGAAAACCAGCAGAAATAGACTCTGGGACACACATGCATAAGTCTTTTGACATTTGACACTTAGATGGTTGTCTTAGCGCCAAGGCTAAGACAAGAATTAGGGAAGACAGAGTTTTCCTCTGGCACTTCTGACTTTGAAAGCCTTTCCTGCACCAACCTTTCCTTTCTCTTCTCAGACAATCACTGTAAATCTCTATTTAGTTTCCCACTTCTTTTCTCTATAATTCAGGCCACTTTTATTCTGTGGGTCAGTTCAAGTTAAAGTCATTCTGGTTCTGACTACTATCTAATCCACGAGACAGAAAATAACCACATGACATTTAAACGTGTAATTGAAGGAGAAATTGATGGCTATTTTGAATGTAATAAAAATTGATGCTAATAGTCATTCATTATGGATAAAAAGGCATGATACACTCTGAGAGTCATGGTTTCAGAGTAAGAATGATATCAGAGTAAGATTTGAACAATTAGGGTTGACAGAGAGAGAGAGAGAGAGAGAGAGAGAGAGAGAGAGAGGGAGAAGCAGAGAGAAAGGAAGTGGGCATGAGAGGGAGGAAGGGAGAGGGAGAAAAGAGTGTCAGAAATTATTTTTAACTAGTGAAACACAAATGGGAATGGGATTTGTAGGTCTTATGAGCAATTATAACTTCTTAGAACAGTTTGATTTTTAGAACTACATACATGCACACGTGTGCTTACACACCCAAGTTTAGTCCTGCAAAGAATCTAACATTTGAATAGACAGTATCTTTGCGGTTGAATCAACATCCATTAAAGATCAGTTTTCTCCTTATGGTTATGTCTGTTTTGAGGAGAAGACTTGCACAGAATTTGGAAAAGAAGATGCATTATTTTCCATGTTGGGCATGAAATGTCCCCTTAAAACTCATTAACAGTTGCTTGAATTCACACATTCTGTGCTTGGTAGCAACGAAAAAAAAAAAACTTTTTATGTATTCTATCAGTAAGATGTACCTCAGGATCAGCTTGTTGGAGTGGACAGAAGTTACCTGTAGAATATTCTTAGGATAAATCTGTGAGAATCCAGCTGTGTTGCTTTATTTTATGTAGTGAAGTCTGGACACCCCCTCCATTCACTGACAGCGACTAATGAGAGATCACTTCCGAAGATCATTACTGGAAATAAGTTCCCTTGTAAAAATTAATCTATTGGTACCACATAATGCAAAATTTCAATTATTCATTCATCTTATTTATTACCCTAGATGTAGGGCTTTTAAGCATCTAGCTGTCCTGATTTCAGAATGCATGTTTTTATGATCACTGAGAAAGAAATAATAGTTTAATATGCCTTTTCTCTGACACTTAAAATGCTACTTTTAACAAAAGTACTTTCTCATTTGGAGCATAAATTAAAACGTAATTGTACACAGTTATTATTCTAGTTTACCAAGTCAGAGGATTAAGAGAAGAGCAAGTCTTTGCGGTATCAAACTGGTTTTGGATGTGTCCTATTCCTAATAATTATTAGTTTTCTTGGTTTCGGGACCAATTCTGAGTGACTCTGGTCTTTTCTCAAGGCCCTGGCGGAAGGCAGTATTCTAGAGAAAGAGAACTTCTGCGCATGGACAACCTCATCAAAGAGTTCAGTCCAATTCTACTTAATTCAGCAAATATTTTTCAAGCACCTACTATGTACACAGGGCTGTGCCAACTGAACTCTGGTCCAAGTGCCTGTCTTACAAATGTTTGCCCCTGACCACAGGGGAGGTGAAACAGGCCAGTGAGGGACTCAGTGTAAATGCAATGCTGTGGCCTCACATTACCCGGCCAGTAAGCGGGATCTTCATTTCCAAGTAAAGCATTACAGGAGCACCTATCTATCCATCTGGTGCCATTAGAAATAATTTATATTATACTGAGGTTAATAACAATGATTCTCCCCCCAACCAGATGTGATTATATTTCTCTTAGGCTGTCAGTTGTCAATTCTCTTGCTTCTTAAAAAGGATTTACGCCTTTAGTATTTACATTGCCCACTCTATTTTCCCTCAGTTTTCTGTTTGAAGTTAATCCTTCTGGAGGAAAACAGAAGCAAAAAATGAATTGGGTAGTTTTTCCTTCTCTGTTATCTGTTAACATCGCACTCTCATTTTCAGAGAGTTCTACCATTCTGTTCTGCTTTCTAGATCCAAAGAATTATAAATAATATAATTAAGATTAATAATATAAATATAAATAAATATATATAATGGCAGATCATTCTTCCCTACCCTCATTACTTCCCAGTAGTTTCTGCTCATCTCTTCAGACACTTTAGGGGAGGAACTGTTGGTGACATGTAAGGGGAGGGGAAGGAACTCTGGACTAACACAAGATCTGACTTTAGTCCCCACTCTGCCTGTCCTAGCTGTAGGACATTCGGTAAAATATTTTAATCTCTTCAAGCCTGGTTTCTCACCTGGGTTCTATGGGTTGAATAAAAATGGGTTCAATAATCTCTGCTGTGCCTCCCCCATTGACAGGAAAAGTTCTTTAAACATTAAACTTTAAACTGAAAACAAAAGTTCTTTAAAGATAATCTATCTTGGGGCGCCTGGGTGGCACAGTCGGTTAAGCGTCCGACTTCAGCCAGGTCACGATCTCGCGGTCCGTGAGTTCGAGCCCCGCGTCGGGCTCTGAGCTGATGGCTCAGAGCCTGGAGCCTGTTTCCGATTCTGTGTCTCCCTCTCTCTCTGCCCCTCCCCCCTTCATGCTCTGCCTCTCTCTGTCCCAAAAATAAATAAACATTGAAAAAAAAATTAAAAAAAAAAAAAGATAATCTATCTCTACATAAAGTATTTCTTCTATATTTATACTACTCATATAATCAAACATATACACATATTTATATCAGACATATACACATATGTATTAATACATATACGTGCACACGAGTGTGAATAAGCTCTTCACTATATTATAAAATAGAAGACCTTCCAAATTTATATCTGAATGAGCAGCCCCTGGGCGCAGGGACACTTGCGATGCCTGCGCACTCACACGAGGGGGCAGCGTTGTGTAGAGGTGAAGTGCGCAGGTGCCGGGCACAAGACCTGGGATTGAATACCCAAGTCCCAGTATTGCTGGGTATCTTTCCGAGAGTTACTTCACCTCGCTGAGTTTCACTTTCCTTCTTTGTAAAATGGGAATATTAAGTCAATCTACCTCGTAGGATAGATATTAGATTAAATGATTTAATGCATATAAAGCACTTCAAACAGCATCAAACACTGCTAGTAACTCAGTGTATTTGCTCCCATTCGTGTTGTTACTCAGTAAGAATGTCAGTAATGTAGACTTTCGTATACTTTGTGAGCCACATTTGTATGAGAAGGTCATAAACTTCATTGCCAAATCTTTTCAAGTTTGTTTTCCTCAAGTGTAGCACTGTGCTAAAAGTTAACTTTTCCAGATATCAGGGTGGAACTTACTTATTTTTAGTAAAGACAAAAATCCTATGTATTTAGGGTTAGAAAGAAAAACAAATACCAATAGCTGTCCTGAAAGTCATTTATGATAATGGCTACATTGTAGAAATTAAATAGCTTTCTTTTTAATACGATATTAGGTGACATAGATGCCAAAAAATGCAAAAGCCCAATAGAGAAAATGCACGTATTACATATCTATTTCATGAAAACAGCATATTTGAAACCACAGATTTTCATTTGAAAAAATAATTCAATTTTCCCTTAAAAAGTAATATAGAAAGTATATATATTATATAGATACTATATAATTATAAATATATAACAATATATATTATCTATATAATATATATATAATTTAGGTATAAGTTTATTCACTTTAGCCCTCTTTGTCTAAAACTAAGTTTAAATACATTGTGGTAGAGCCACACAATGGAATATTGTTTAGTCATCAAAATCATATTTTTGAAGAACTTAACTTAGAAGTATTTATAATATAAGGCTAAATGAAAAGAAAGGTGATTTACAAATGGCTTTATATACTAAAATGCCAAGTATATGTGCATATATTACATTACAAAAAAAAGGACATAAAAATTTACCATAATATAAAATGTAATTTTCTTGGTGGGAGATTTATATTTTTATTAGTATTTCCTTCCGAACACACACACACATATTTATATGTATATGCTTTGCAAATAAATGTTCAATGTTATATTTTTATAATGAAAATAAAACTGCTACAGAATATTTCAACTTTTTAATCCATTTTGTCTTCAGATAAAACACTTAATGGGGAATCCATTTACACAAAGCCATTAGAAAAACAGTTTGGTCAGGCATTTCTAAAACTTTTCACTTGGAAAATCACATTTAATGTTTCCCAAACTACACAGACATTAACGGAAACAGGGATGCATTTTGTAGATTGGAACTTTTAGCAACTGCGGACCTAGAAGCTGAGCTCTCTCTGCAAATGACAGTGCTGGTTGCAGGAGGTCAGGGGAGCGCGTTGCCCTTAGGGTGGTCTCAGGAATCTGGAGTGAAGTCTCCTGAGACCCCAGGGAGGGTCTTCAGATTATGAAGGAGGCAACAAATGACCATGGGTTTAATTTTAATGCTATTTCAGAACTGAATTATAGTTATAGAAATGTGTTTTTACTACTACTAAAAACAGAGGCAGACAGACAAATCAACTCTGCTGCTGATGGGGAGATACAGTACAACATTGGATTCTGAAACTTGTTCTGTGAGTGTTCCGCAAGACGAACAAACATTTCTAATAAATTTTAACGTGTAAAGCAAGCAATGTCTTGCAACACAAGTCATGCGTGACACCGAACATCACATGATCACAACTGAGCCAAAGGTTCTTGAGATTTGCTTTGATATACAGGTGCTTTGGATGACAAGGGTGTTTCCGGAACAAATTATGCTCGCAAACCAAGGTTTTACTGTACAGAGAGAAGCACAGACAGAGAGAGACACACAGGAGAAAAAATGATGAAAGAGGGTCTCCAAAGAAGACAGAGGGACAACTAACTATAAATTATAAACAGCTCTCTCCATAATACTTGTTCATTTTCTCCTAACCCTTTACTTAGTCCCAATTGCAAATGGTAGACACCACCAACACCACCACCACACAAATCTCAAGACACTGTTAACAAGAAGTATTTGTATGAAGGGCAAAAAATAAGATGTGCACTTACTATTGTGGCACCCCAGAGCGACAGATAAGAAAATGGCAATCAGACAGAACCGATTCCCATTTGGCTGATCTTTAACTTTGAATCACATTATAAAACCTCCCAATTAGTTCTTGCTACAAACTAGCAAGTCCAATGGAATTTACACATAAAAAACAAAACAAAACAAAACAAAACAGGATTCTGCTTTACCTGTCAAATACGGATTTGGGAGATCTTACGTTTTGTACACTGTGGAGTCTGTAATCCATGCACCAATTTTTAAAAACTTGTTTCTCCTCCCACCACCCTTGGTTTTCAGTTGTTCTGAAATTATAAAGCAGAAATGATTCTATTTCATAGCATCCACTTTTTTCAGAAGGATGAAAGAATGATTTCCTTCAACCGGGGAAAGGGATCAACCACTTAAATTCAAGATTACGCCAAAGGAAAATAACACTGAAGCATTTCATTCCCTGGACGTTGTTCATTGGGCTTGTTACAGTAACGCTATGATTGCATATTTTGGTTTAGGACTATTCAGGAAAGCTGAAGGCAGAGATCCTGGAAAACATGTCTTCCCCAAATGTCCTGTACTTGCATTATTTGGTTAAGACCTATCATGCTGTTCTCTTCTCCACCAAAAAAAAAAAAAAAAAAAAAAAAAAATCAACCCAGGAGTCGGGCTGATGTTTCCTTAGCAGGCGGGAGCACTACACCACTTAATTACCCACAGGGGCATGTGAGGAGTGGCCCTGTGCACAGTTCAGTTCTGCCCGAGGGCACTAGCCCAGTTGCTCCCATTAGTATGTGGTAAAAACACCTGCCAGGGCACAGCCCTTGACTACTGCATTTGAGAAAAGATCAGTGTTCAATAAGCTGGTCAACCATAATTTTGTTCTAAACTATCTATACAATGGAAACATTCAAGTTATGGAAAAATGCAAACACAGGGAGACAACATAAATAGGAAAAGGGATATTACAAAGAACCAAACTGTCAGAATGGGTATCTGGGAGAACGACGCGCTGTAGAGGTGTGGGGTGAACTTAGCTAACAGCACTTCAAACTCATCAAAAGCAGGGGTATATGGGTTTTAAAAGCTTTGCTTTTTTGCCCTCTGTTCCTCTGCACCCTTAATTGGCAATAAGATGTCAACCTTTGATATTAAAGAAAACTGCATAAAAACCTGCCTTGAACAATGGGTTAAAATGCAAACCATGTAAGTCATAGCCAAGCAATTCCTTCTAATCATCGGATGTTGTATGAGCACACATTGAGCTCCAAATTAGAGCTATGTGCCTCAGGAATACCCGGAGCTTGGCAAGCCCAAATGAGAACTTCTAAGCCCTCAAGGCTGGCCAGAGCTCCAGGACTCATGGCCCAAAGAGAAGGAGTAGCTGAAAGTCACAGCGCAAAATTCTGACACACGAACCCCACTCTCCAGCTCTCCCTCACTTCCCATCTCCTCCATACCCCCTGCCTAGTAAACCAACCTCCAAGCACTGAAAACAAAACAGAACGAATTAATGGCCCCTGTTCTGTTTCATTATTTATGCCCTTCTCATGTACCACACTAACCAAGGGATGCTCTTTGATGATTATATCTCCAAAGAACATTACTGTGATCATGGTATGTGCTGGGGAACCATAGATAATTAATCAGTCAAACTGAGAGGTATGGATAAGAATAACTTTTGGATTTTGTAAAAGTAAATTTAATGCATAAAACCTGCTAGGAACTGATTAATCAAATAGCCTCTTTACTCCTAGTTAAATCAGGGCATATACCACAGCTGACTACAGACCTATGCCTTCATCCCAAAGAAGAGAAAAGAACACTCCGTTGATGGTGGCTCCTTTTAATCTTTTCCTCTCCATTCTAACAGCATGCATATTTGCTCAAGAGATTTTCCTGGTATTGAAATTTTTCCTAACACATCCAATAGGACATGAGCCACCAATTTGTTTGACATAATTTTTACTTGTCCTGTGATAAACTGATGAGTCATTGTTGAATCTGGATTCATATTGCAAAGCAGAAGTGGGGAAAAAAATTGCATGCTCCGAAAACCAACAAGACCATGGAAATGACTACCAGTAATGTTCACCCACATTTTCACAGGTGAATCCTTATAAAGAAAGATTTGCACGATTTCAAGAAGGCTAGCGTTTGGCAGATGACAAAGGAGCTAGCGATCTCTGTCTCTTGCAGCAGCAAGCCAAGCACGACTCTGGGAGTGTAATATGAAGAGGAAGAGGAAAAGAGGATTGAACAACCTTTTGTTTCTTAAAAAAAAGAGAAACCAACAAAGACCTGTTTCCTTTTCCCTCTTTGTCAAATGAAAGCTTTTCAGAGATGATTGAGCTCTTGTGTGCTCCTGTTTGAATCCTGTAGGATGTTATCCTATGTAGCTTTGCTCCAAGTACAC
Organism: Leopardus geoffroyi; assembly: GCF_018350155.1. Lineage (NCBI taxonomy): Eukaryota > Metazoa > Chordata > Mammalia > Carnivora > Felidae > Leopardus > Leopardus geoffroyi. The sequence goes on along the minus strand of NC_059327.1, from coordinate 12,500,198 downwards.
CAAAGGACGCTGATACTTTTGAAGGTTAAAACTGCTTTGTGGTGCATAGGGGACCTCTGTGAAGGTATCTGATCCTTGGGAGAAGAACATCATACTCTCCTCTCAGTTAGAGCTTGCTTTAAGGAATGCATTTCCATGCTAGTTTATCAATTCACCAGAGAAGTGGCAGGCCAAAAGCATTGGGGAACAGGGGAACCAAGTTCTACAATTAACTGAAGAAGGAGAATACGCAGAGAATGCACAATCCTGTTTTCTGACGGTGCAGACTTATTTGTCAAGAAGACAGCATTTACACGGGGCACCTGGTTGGCTTAGTCGGTTAAGCGGATGACTTCAGCTCAGGTTATGATCTTTCAGTTCGTGGGTTTGAGCCCCACGACGGGCTCTGTGCTGACAGCTCGGCACCTGGAGCCTGCTTCCTCTCTGCCCCTCCCCTGGTCACACACTCTCTGTCTCTCTCTCTCTCTCAAAAATAAACAAACATTAAAAAAAAAAACTTTTTTAAATAAGACAGCATTTACAACTGAATCAGAGATGGATTCTTATTTCTGGTCCACTTACCTTCCCCACCCTTCACTCAGTCTTCCCCTTGTCCCTGAACAATAATTCTGAAAAACACCCTGCACTGTAATCCAAGACCTTTACACAATGACTGAGGAACAGACTCTGAATTTATGAATTTCTCCACAATCGCTGCTTTTCTAATATCAGTTCAGTGCTACAAGACATATTGAGTCATCGTGTTTCTATCACTAAGAAAAGATACATTGCAACTGTTTTTCTAATAATTACCACTTTAAAAAGAAAAATGTTTAGAGAAAAGGTTGGAGGCTCTTTCTGGGAGATTAGTTTAACTAATCAGGGTGCAACTGAATAATTTTCATAAGATTAATCATGTCAGAACATGTTAAGAGCTTGAGAACAGATAATAAAAGTAATCTCCTTCTTGGACTATGTGTGTAAGCACCAGATATCTTCAAGCTCTGAAGAATACTATTAGGATTTTTGGGAGACCTTCTCATCGATGTGAAATCATGTCGATTATAAAATGTCGACATTTTAAGTATGACGATATAGTCCCCTTTAGAAACAGCAGCCAGCCTAAGGAATATATTCTTCCCCACATTAGCCCCTCGGGTTACTTCGGCAGATACAGGTTCAAATGCAGCACTTCATACTTGTCTGGTAATGACTGACATGGACTAAGGGAGGGAAACTGCAAATGACACCATTAAGTATTGAGGAAGGGACAGTGCAGCTTCTAATTTATAGCGAGGGAATAGTTTAGCAATGGGGATAGTCCTGTGTTTAAGGACACTGCTGTATACAATCAGACTCTTTGTCACTAAGTTATAATTGCCCATACCAAGAACATCTACATCCTCCAGTAGAGGAAAGAATACAAAGCAAAACGAGAAGCTTCTGCATAAAATCTATCATTCACTACCTGGGCTCATCAAAACACCTTTACATTTTACCTTTCCTCGTACAAGTAAGCCATTCCAAGTAACCTTACTGCAAGCCATTTTTACACATCAGGCAGCACTTACTTGTATATTTAACACGAACTAAAAGAAGCTAATGGAATTCTTAAGAGTTATTTTTTGCTCGGAGCAGCTCATAATGGAGTAAGGGAAACCCATCTGGAAGGAAGGAGCTGTTTTGCTCCTCCAGGACGTGTGGATGCGACTGCAAGGGAGTCTTACAGGACAAGGTTCAAGTGCTGTAGAAAGTGTTCAAGTGATGGAACACAGGATCTCAGACAAAAAGAGGTGAATCCTGCTTTGGCCCGTGGCTGCTCAGACTGAGCCTTGCGATTTAATCTGAAGCGTTCTGGGGAAAAGCCTTGGAGGTATCGGGGTCCCAGCGAGGAGGGCAATTTTTCTGAGCTGTTGAGTGTTCTGGGGAGACAAGCCCGCAACACACAAATGCATGTGGCACATCCTCTGGGACTTTCTCTTTGCTACATGGTAATGAAGATGAAAGTGTAAGAAAGTGCAGACATCGGTTGAACCAATAATTAATGATGATTGATGATTTACTTTTAATTTGTGCCCCACGATTAATCGGGTAAAAGACACAGGTGCACAAAACTTCCGGGGTCATGAAATTGTTTAGTGTTCGGCACGGACTGACAGCAGTCTACACCTGCATTCGGAGTGGCCAAAAATTATCCATTAAATAATTTTCATTAGGTGGATATTGAAAGAGAGAGCCCCACCTGTTTAAAAGAAAGAAAGAATTTTCTTTCTCTTTGGGGAATCGATTTTTCATCTCCATCATTCTTTTATTTCCTGAAAGTCTTTGATGCTTTCTTGGATACAGCTCCTTAAGCACGCCATTTCCCTTTTTGTTTTCTCGCAGAAAATATGGCTTTGTTTTGCTTCGTGTTTATGCACGGTTATTTGTTGAATCCTATTACAATATAGTCTCACTCGCACCTCCCTCTCTTTCTCTTGAGATGTATGTGTGCACGGACACACACTGTCGCACACACATAGGTACAGGTACCCTCTGATGGTTGCAAAGGTGAAGGAGCGACAGCGGTATTGTGTGGGTAGAAATATTCCCAAATTCAGGCTATAAATCCAGCAGAGCAAGCACATCAGCATTTTCTCTCTTTTGCCAGCACAGCACGCCTCTGCTCAGTGCGGGCTGTCACTGCCTTCTGCAGAAGCGGGGTGTCAGTACCCCATCAAATGATAAGGCTGTTTACAAGCGGTAAATTTAAGGCCCTGATGGCTCCTCAGAGTTGATCTCCCTAAGGATGGCAAAGCTTGAAAAGAGAAGATCTGGGGTTTTACCGCCATATTGTAGACGAGCTTAATGCTTCATTTGCTGACCCAGTCCTAGAATGAACGTCAGTAACCAGGCAGCCCCGTGGGCCCGAGTTCCATCTGGGTATTTATCACCGCATACATTGGGCACGAAGACAGAAATTCTGCCCCGACCAATTCTCAAGCTTCTGTGTGCTGAGTGAGCCCATGCAGGCTCTCTGTGCTGGAGTCCCAGAGGCTTCACTGAGCCTCCCTCCCTGAGGTTTGCCCGCCGGCCTCTATCGAGCTTTCTGTTTTTTAGACCTTTATGGTCTAGCGGTACCAGCATTGGAAATCTATTGGCTAACTCTTCTTCCCCATACGGGAAAAAAAAGAAGTATTCAAAAAAAGCAATTACTACATTAGTTTAAAAGTCATGAAGTGACTTAATTCCATAAACACAAAACCAACTGACGCTGAATAAAAATGATGCAACATAATCACCTATACGCATGAATTTATTAAGATGCACCATCACTAACTCTGAATGGTGTATAAAACCCAACACAAGAACTGTGTCCTCCTAGAAGTTTTGAACGTTCATGAAGGCATTTTTGTTTTTAACTTCACATGTGTGTGTTGCGTTGACGCAAGTGGTAGATGGAATAAAACATTTTCCTTTTCATGGACACAAAAGAAGATGATGAGCAAAAGGGGATGAAGAAGACTAATTTTAGTGTAAAACTGCCTTGTGCCACTTATCAGAAAACCTACAACCGTGCTTCAGTAAGTCAAAATTTCAGAAGGGAAAGAGTAAATGTGCATTTAAAAATCTTCATTCATAATTAAGTTATATTCTGTAAGTCCCAAACCCACATGGTCTCTGCCTTACTCTATTTTTCTTTGGCTTTTAGCTTTCTCTTTCATTGTTGTTCTCTCTCCCCGTATCCTGCTGGTACAATAAGTTCTCACAGTAAGAAGGTGGTTTACCCCTGGATGTGTTTGCCAGCTGCGGATTTCCAGTCTAAAAGCTGCTGTTAAGTCTCCTCTGTCAAAGCTAGCAAATATTTGCTTTTCCTCTATGTTAAACACACCTATTTTTTTTTCCTTCACCAGTCTTGAGGTTTAATGCAAAACAAACTCTTTTATTAATTCCACCCCGCCCCTCCCCCCCCCCCCCCCAACTACCATTGTATCTTCATGAATTACTCAATGTGTTTAAACAGATCACTGTTGATATTGTGCTCTGGGCAATTAGGAGCCAGGCACTTTGTTACATAGCTGGCACCCTGGAAGGTGCAGTATGATTCTCACTGTGTAGCTGGAATCACCGAGCTCTATAATTCATGGACATACAGGAATATATTTATCAGCACAGATTACATGTGGCTAGGAAGGAATTTTCATAAACACTGTAACATTGTAACAACTGAGCCCCATTTAAACCAAGAAAATGCATGAAGCAAAGAATATATAACATTTTGTCAAACTGTAGATCTAATTATATTTTTAAAAGGCTTTAAAAAAAAAAAAACCCCACATGCTGACAGTTTACACATCCGATGGTGAGGAATACCCAGTCTAAATTTTTACCACAAAAGCTAATGACCCTATTAACTCTAATTTGTTTACTCACCAGTCTGGAACAGTTTCTTCCACAGGTACCTCTTTGATGTTCAAAATTAAGCTTCCTAGAGGTTTGAGAAATTAAATGCTAAAGGAGGTCAATTATACAACAGTTGCCTTAAAGACAAGGATTGCCACTCCCATGTTGCCTTAAATTGACTTTTTTTTTTTCCTTGATGAACAGATGAACACAAATACAACAAAATTACTACTCAACACATGTTAAACCCTCCTCCTGATGTGCTTGGATGTGATGGATAGCTTTGAATGAGAGCACCTGAGTATGCTGGAAAGGACTTAATTAAAACAGACGAAATAGTCAATGCCTGTTCCTTAGGTAAAATCTGTAATACATACCCAAATGTTGTTCCCACTGAAAAAATAAAAATCAAGTGCAAGAACATGTTTGATAAAAGTAGGGAAGTATTCTATTATCACCTGGAAAGCCCCATGTGGTAGAAAATTTAGTACACAGGATAGCGTATGCGAACCACTCGGGTTTTTCCCTGCGGTTCAGACATCAGCACTATTAGGAAATAGTTGTGAAGTAGAGAAAGCATTCTGGTTATTGGAAAATAAATGAACAAACCGATTGTTAGACAATTGGAATGTGCTCGGGGAATAAACCCTACAATAGATACGAGCATGTAACCAAGCTTTTTTTGTTAATATCTTGAGTCGTGTAGCATTTCTGTAATAATGGGTAACGAAAGCATTCTGCAAAAACGCAGTCTTGCTGTGTGGGGCCAGTGCTAACTTTTATGCTCTCTTTTCATGCTTAACACAATCTCTGTGTGCTCCCACCTTCTATATATATATATGTATGGGTACCTATTTTCCATACCCTGGGGGCATCTTCTTCCTTGACAGGAATTTTATTTGACTTTAGAAAATATCTACGATTCAGAAATATATAGACATTGTATCCATGATTCTAGATGCTGAAAACTGAGGAAAATAATATGAATGCCTCAAAAAATTTTTAAAAAAGGATCATGAGTTGAAGGGGACTAATTATCTGGTTCAAGAACAATTTTGCCTTCCTCTTTCTTACTGACTCTAAGAAAATTTTTAGTTCTTTCCAACTTCCTAGTTTCCATCCAATTGCATTTGATAATCATATAACTAACTGCAGCTTGTTGGCTGCTGAATATATTACAATGTACAAAGCAAAGGATACACCCAGGATTTTAAGGCGGCTAAAATGATTGAATGGAGAGTCAGTGAAAATGAGCCTAGTGCTTGAGTGCAGGATCTCTGGAGTCAGGCTGCAGAGATTTGAATCCTTACTGTCTCTTAGTAAGTGGACCTGTGCCTCAGTTTCCTTATATATAAACTAGAGAGAACGGTAATACCTACTTGAAGGTGTCAAATGAAATAATACATATAAAATGGTACGTAGTAAGAGGCCCATACATATTAGTACTATTACTTAGGGGGCTGGGAGCAAGCCAGGGGCTATTCAGTCCATGCCCTTGTTCCCCAGGAGATGAAATTCCAGGTGTGCATGGATTTGGAGTAATACCATGCTAACGTCATATTGGGGCCTTAGGAAAAATAAAGAAAAAAATCAGCAACACTGATACTGGGTTGATTAAAAACCTTTATATTTTGTTTACCATGGATTATTGTACAATATCTGATTTTTAAAACTATTGCTTTAAGATATCATTTATTTTGACTGCTGACTTCTTGGATGCCCCTTACATTCTGTGACTGAGATGAATGCCGTAGTCCCCTCCCTCTCGCCCGGGCCTGATATGGAAGCTCTGAGCATGGGCCTTTAAGAAAGCATCGTGAGCATGAAGAAACCTGGGAATACTGGATGCACTCAGAGACAAGGGGGGAGAGGTTATATTCAATCTAAGGAGGGCTGGTTATAATCTTAGCATCCAGGAGCACATAGGTTTTCTATGGGCTAAAAGAAGAGACTCCAAACTGCTCTGTCTTTGCCCTGGGACCTGATTAATCCTCCTCAAGAGGCTCTAGCATTGGTCGGTCGTCACAATTAGTCTTTTTAAGGCCTAGAAGCTCAACACTGACATCGATTGTAGAGAACGGGAGGCTCTAATGGTGCAGACAAAGAACAGGAAGAATGAACTATGAAACCATTCCCCGAGTTGTAATTCATTCTTTACAAGATTTAGAACAATTTCTTATCATGGTGTGTGCAAATGAAGAGTGACAGAGAAATGGAGATGCACACCAACACTGAGTTACTGCAAAGGTTATTTAACAGTCTTAGAGAAGTCTCATGACTTTCTTATTTCATTTTATATTTTATTTTATTTTACTATTTTATTTTATTTTATTTTATTCATGTTTATTTGTTTACTTTGAGAGAGAGTGCACGTGTGCATGAGCATGGGAGGGGCAGAGAGAGAAAGAGAATCTGCTGCAGGTTCTGCACTTTCACTGCACAGCCCAGCGTGGGGCTCCATCTCACCAACGGTGGGATCATGACCTGAGCCGAGATCAAGAGTCGGATGCTTAACCCACCGAGCCGCCCAGGGGCCCCGTGGCATTCATATTTTGAAAAGTGGATTGGCGATATCTATTTTCAATTGCAGTCATGGTTTCATAGTGGGAACTTCACTCTGATAAAGGGGAAGAACCCAGTAACGGCAAACAGAAAGCATTGGGAAAAACAGACCGTGTCTAGAGAGGCCATTCCTTGGTTGTTACCAACAGAACTTTTCAAAGCATGTTAGAGATGAGCCCTAGAAATACACTTGATGGAAAGTTCCCACTTCAAGGGTGGGCATTCAGCAAATAAGAAGGACAATTATGTGCAGTCAGTGCTATGCACTAACACAGGGATGACAATTCTAGCCTAGCCCAACCTAGTTGGAAGGAGTACAGCAAAGAGAAAAACACAGTACAATGTGGCCAGTGCAAGCAAAAAAAAATGAAAGCCAGGAGAGAACACAGGCTGCTTCCTTTTTGTTTTCAGCCGCAAATTCTCATACACTTGAGTAAAAAAGGACTGGAGCTTTAAGTCTGAGCCTCAGTGCATATTACATAGAGGTGTTTGTGTATGGTTATGCTTATAAAAGTGTGATGTAATTAAACAAGTGTTGGTTTCTAGGAAAAGCTGGCTTAGATTTCAACCCTGGCTCCATTGCTTATTAGTGGTATGTGTCCAGGGGGAATTCACTTCTCTTGGCCTCAGTTACCTAATCTATAAACTGGAAATAACCAAGACCTGTCCCCCAGGTCTATTCCAAAGTACTGCTATAATAGGTAGGAAATACCTGGTGTGTTGCCCAAAACATCCACTTGACATTTATTCCTCAGATTTCCCTAAGCATCTACTAGGCACCCAGGCTTTGATTAGTAAATGTCAGAGTGTTTAGTACGCATTATATATATATATATATATATATATATATATATATATATATATATGTATATATACATATACACATATATATGTGTGTTACATATATATATATATATGTATATATAAATATACACATATATATGTGTGTTACACATATATATATATATATGTTATTGCTTATTTATTTGTTTTATTTTTCAGAGAGAGAGAGAGTATGTAAGCAGGAGGGCAGGCAGAGAGAGAGGGAGAGGCAGAGGATCCCAAGCAGGCTCCATGCCGATAGTGCAGAGTCCGACATGGGGCTTGAACGCAAGAACTGTGAGATCACGATCTGAGCCAAAATCAAGAGTCAGATGCTCAAATGACTGAGTCACCCAGACGCCCTCAATTCCCTCAACTGAGGGTATACGTTACCCTCAATTCATGCTGTCAAGTGCAGGTGTTCATTTCTAAAAAGATTGTTTTTTTACTTTCTTAGAGTTTTTTACACATAGTGACAGGACACATAGTGAAGGGTCCCTCGCCATCAATGGCAGTGACGCCTAACAACCCAGAGGGAAATAGATCTGGCCAGAAGTTCCCACTCACTCCCAACACACCTACCCATGTTACCTCAACAAGGCCCATGACTGGTCTAGAAATGTTATACATTCTTCAATTTCAAAAGCATCGTCTTTTCACAAATTTCAGGAAAGTCAAATAATCTGATATAAAACTTTCCAGAAATAGAAAATTTTTCTTGCTTTTCTTTTCAGATCCATATAACCATTTGCTACTGATTTTATTTCACTTTTTTCTCTAAGAGAATTTACAGCAAAAGTACAGATTAGACTGAGTTGAAGAGAGAAGTTAAATGCTCTGAATATATGACAGCCTTTCCTCCAAACCTGGAATTTTTAATATGATGCTAATAAGGTAGGCACAGAATAAGTTAGTGAACCAAAGCTTTAAATTAAAAAAAAAAAAATACTGCTAGTACAATTTCAAAAATGGAATTACAAGTCCTATGTCCTCACAGGAACATACAGCCGTGCTGTGGAAAAGGTCTGAGTTGAAAATAAGAGTCAAACCCTCATTTTCAAGAAGCTTATCTGGGTCAAGTTTTTCAAGTACTAATAGTGTTTACTGTTTCCCAAACTGTGATTTCTTTGTTCATATCGCGGCCAAGGAACATATTACTGACTGTGGATTGACAGGATTACTGCTGGTATACTTTCTTTATTCCATTTGTTTTAAAATATTTATAGAAATCTCTTAGTTGATGCTGAAGATTATTTTCTAGTAAACTTTTTTTTTAAGTCAGCCTTGCAGTATTCTCTAAAAGCAAAAGGGGTAAACAAAACAAAACAAAACAAAACAAACAAAACAAACAAAAAAATAGAAGAAGAAGAAAACTGATCTAATGCTGTGGTCTGGACGGGGCGCTTACCAATAGCTAGCCTGCCTCGTATGGCTACGTTGTCGTTTGTTCTCAAGATATGGTTAACGGGCATGACTTTTAAGTAGAAAAAATTATAGGAGCAAGAAAGCAAACAATGGGATAAGATGCAGGGAATGTACCCAATTTTAACGTGTCTATTTTATAATTCTGTGAAGTTGTCCTTTTTATTTAATCTTTTTTTCTAATTTCATTTTGCAGATAGTGCGGAAGCAGGGATTTGGGGATATTTACTGTATTTCTTCATTAGGCCAGAAGTTTTCAATGAACAGCACCCCTATTCTTCTGTTTGTTTTGTCCTGTTTTATTTTTTTTTATTATTTTTTTTTAACATTTACTTATTTTTGAGAGACAGAGCATGAGCAGGCGAGGGGCAGAGAGAGAGAGAGAGAGAGAGAGAGAGAGATAGAAAGAGAGACAGAATCCGAAGCAGGCTCCAGGCTCTGAACTGTCAGCACAGAGCCTGACTTGGGGCTCCAACCCACACACCGTGAGATCATGACCTGAGTGGAAGTCAGATGCTTAACCGACTGAGCCCCCAGGCTTCCTCTCTATTCTTCTGCTCTTACTAGACTTACCGACTGTAAACTTATTGGAACTAGTTCTCTCCCTTTATGGATCTATGCTATTGCCATAAATAATCCAAAGAAATACATTTACTTTTATCTGAGTTTTGTAGGAAGTCTTAATGAAGAAACTGACCTTAAACTTTGAGGGATTCTGGTTAATCTTAAAAAAAAAAAAAAAGTTACAGTTGCTCTGCTCTAGCTAGTTAAGGTAGACTATATAATTTCGAATGAAAGCCTGAAGAACAACAATGTTTTTTCAAACATATAGTATGCTTACATTCCCCTTGCATGTGAATCTTTATACCATTTCAATTAAAACAAATTATAAATGATTGAAAACTTCCTAATGGGAGGACCACAAACCAAGCAGAGCTTAGCTGGCTGAAGACACTCAGGATCCATTGGCTAAATGATTCAAAATGGTATAAATAATGCCATAAAAAAGCTTTAGCAGAATGTCTACCAGACACAACATTTTATAAACCACAGGACGTCCTCCTTAAATATGTAAATTTCAGGAAAATGTAAGGGAACATCATCTTTACCAGAGAGACTTAATGTATTCACATAACCCTGCCTATTTGTTTCCTTATATTTCTGCTTGTTCCAAAAACAATTATAGTCTCAAAAAGAAAGCATAGACACTTAATTAGTATCATTCTACAGCTGCTCCTTAATAAATCAAGATGATAAATATGTGTCTAATCCACATTCTGGGCTCTTTCTCATCTAAATGAGTCTAGACTTGTGTACCTGATGCATTACAAAGGAACTGGAGGGTGAATTAATACCATGATGGAAGAGTAAAATGTACTTCAGTATTTATTATTTATGTTTGGTTGTTTCCTATGAAAACACTTTTAAGTGCAATAGACAATCTGGTTCATAGACTCTGCGGCAGAAATATGCCCTGGTTTCACATGTCGCTGGAATTACAGGAGCCTGGGTGATAAACATGTTAGCCAAGAAGTCAAATTTAGATGTTTATAAGCATTGAGCTTTTCCTATAAAGAAATGAACTTGCGTATTTAAAATGTAACGGAGGAAGCTATGGCTGAACCAGCAGACCGTATGAAGGACTGATTTATAATAATTCATAAATACACACTTTACGTCATACAGATCGATCAATTCCACACCTTTCTTCACTCTTGTGTGCCACTTTTTATTAAGAAAAAAGAAAACAGGTTCTGTTGCTACTGCTGGCACCTACAAGCCACTGCGCTATGACTTGGGAAAGTGGAGAAAACTGAGACAGCCTTTGGCCTTTGGGGGACACAGTAGATTCTTCTTGAAGAGAGACATTAGGCAAACAGATGGCAATAATACAGAATAAGGCTACAACAGAGAAATCGTGGAGGAAGGTGGACTCAGGCTGGCAGTCTGGAGGAGGAAACCCAGCAGAGGAATCCACGTCTGAAAAAAAGTTTGGGGTGCCTGGGACATCGGTCTCACGAGGGTGAGCAGTGAGCAGTAAACGACAGTGGGTAAGCAGGAGACAAGACTTCGAGCAGGACTTCACAGAGCTGTGCCGAACACTTTGAACTTCCTCCTGAAGCTCACAGAGAGTTCACTGAAGGTTTTTGAACCCAGGTGTGATGCTTGGTACCCCATGGCAGACTCTTGGAGACACATGGACCAATACTTAGTACAAGGCTGGACTGGCTGCACTGGTATTCAGGCCAGTTTTGTCTCTGTCACATTGTAGTCTTTCCTTTTTTGCTCCTCTTCCACTGCTGGTGACCTCCCACTGCTGGAGACCACCCCCCGGCATGTTTGACCTTCAGGCGACCCATGTCCTCAGCTTTGGAGCCTCCTGACATCGCTTTCCCAAACAGTCCCTGGCTTGGTTTTTCTGAACATGTCTTGTAGTCATTGGTTACGTCTCACTCCAGAATCAAAGAGAAAGCAGTCCCTCTGTTCAGCAAACATTCTTCACAGAGTGGGGTGGGGGTGGGGGGCACTGATGAATATAATTAAGAAATTTACCACTGAAACAGTGGTTGCTATTTTTCAACCACATAGCAGCCATCATACATGGTAAACATCTTGGAATGATGGAATCTCTTCCCTAGGTAAAAAAATAAAGGCATGGAGAACTTGCCACATGGGGCCAAGGAGCCGGAATCTCCGAGGTGTCCAGAACCCAGCCTATAGTCACCAAGTCCTGGGAGGGTAAGAAGCATCCACCAGGCAGAAGGTGCCATTACGACTACCCTCCCGACTTCTCACCATCACCCTTCATTGAGTCACATTTTTTGGGGGGCGCAGGGAGGGTTTATAACAACCTCTTTAAACACAGAAATTCTTCTCATCTCTAGAGCATTATATGAAACTTACATTGAGCATTTGACTCAGATATTTTGGAATTCTGAGACTGCTTACACATATATTTATTTACTTTCTGATTTACTTGCCTCTTTAAGATGTGATTATTAATTTATTGAATTCTCATTTGAATACTCAATGAGTATGTAACACGTAACTCATTTACTAAGCAATCGTAATTTACCTAACTTCAATACGTTTATTTATTTGTTTCCTAAGAAGTGTTTATTTTGAGGCTATCATTACAAGACAGTTTTAACCCTCCGGAGACTTAGGGCTGAACTGTGCAAAAAGTCACAGCTGGCCCTGGAGAAAGCGGGGAAGCCTCCCAAAGGCTAACTTCTCTCCCTGCCCTTTTTGTACCTCGGATGATTTTTCCTACTTTTTCAAGGACCGGTGTCGTGGTTTCGGCTTTCAATAACCTTCACTATCACACGAATTTTTAAAAAGAAGGAGAAGAACAAGTCAATGTGAAATATTTTTTCAGCTCTGAGAGTTAACTACCAAACAACATGGTCTAACTTTTTAGAGTCTTCCTAGCTTTGTGGATCACTTTGTGTCACTATTTCCACTTCACGTAATACTCAGTCTACACACACCCACGTAAGACATTTATATCACTATTGAACTCACATATGGAAGGGATAGGGCTGAGCTCTACGGAGTGAAATTGAATGTTGACGCAGATAAAGCTTGAAAGGAGGAAAGTGAGCATTTAATTAGGGGGTTTGCTTGCATCTGTTCTCTGGCGCTCAGTTTTAGTTCTGTTTCACCCTCTAACGCTGACACTCTGTTCCACTGAAATAAATTATAGAGTTACGAAGGTTCCCACCCTTCCCTAGACACTTCTGATTTCAGGAGAAGGACAGCCTGGGCACTCACATGTGCTGCGGAATGAACTGTTTGATTTTATCTACTCTTCCCTAATTCACATCATCTGTCACCCTTAGCACCTCTGTAAATTCCTTCCTCCCTTGGTGCTGTTTTGACCATAACTGACATCATTTCAGTATGGAATGAGAGCAAGGCAGCTGTCAAGTTCTGTTTCCAGCCCTCTGATTCCTTATTGTGACCTTAATAAGGCTCTCCTGCTGGGTGCCAGCCACCTGCGAGAAGGTCAGGGCTGTGGATGAAATCTATAAACAGTAGTGATCATACCCGAAGACAAAACACAGAGGCTATCAAGCTTTCGCTAGATGAGGAAAACAGTTGGCAGGGAACAAGAAGGAAGCAGAGGGGGAGGGAGGTACAAACAGTTACAAAGAGACCTAACAATTACCGAAATGTTAAAAAAGAAAAAAAAAATAATTACACTTCAGCCATAAAGACTCAACTTCATACTTTTAGGAAAGTGACAAACTCCAAGCAAGAAAGCACTCACTTCAAATTTTCCATTCCCCAGAACGAGCCAGACCCCACCTCAGTAACTGTCTCAGTTAATTCAACCATATTCTATTCACGGAACAACTTTATGGCCCAATTTGGACCTCTGTAAAGTAGAAAAGGGTCATCTAAATGTAGGATTTGTTTTAGCTCACCAAAGTTACCACTCAGCTCACCCGGTCACTTTGAGGATGCGTAAATGCCATGTTCTACACACAGTTTCTTTTCTCCTATGATTTTCGGTTGACAGCTTACTTTCTTTTAACCTTTGAAACGAATTCATCACTCTTTCAAAAATCGGAATTCCTAAGCAAGGGAAAGTCAAAACATACTTCTCAATTTGGTTATAATTTCTCCCTTCCTAACTTCTTTGTAAACTGTGGCCAAAAAAAAAAAAAAAATAATAATAATCCTAATCATCGCTTGATGTTAGAAGTCCTTCTGGATTCGCTGAAAAGAATAAATTAACAGCAAGCAATGAGAGAGCAAGTAGGAGTTTGACCTTCCCAGCATCAACGGAAGGGACAACACGAAAATAGACCAAACCCCATTCAGCATGGCAAAAGCGGACAAAATAAGGGATCTGACCACACTGGGTACTTTCAGCTAATCATCCCATGTGACAATTAGCCGTTGAAAACAACGGGCGACGTGACCCCTCGTACCCGAGTGGACATTTATTTCAGTGCGTTTCCAGAAGCGTCCGGACGTGGGAAGCCTTACACACAAACGGTTAGTAACATCATAAACAGAGAAGTAAACAACTGAAAAGTTAAATCAATAATTCATTCCTTTCCTCGGCCTCCTCCCTCCAGTCACCCTTAAAATACTGCTTGTAAGGCGTAATACCCACTTCAATCATGTCAGCTGCTGATCATTAATTGCTGCAGAAAAAGACAATATTTTATCCATCCTCTTTGGAGTTCGAGTGTGAATAGCGCAGCAAAAGAGAGTGAAACTGAGTGAAACATGAAAAGCTTGATTTGTTAGGACCCCTGCTGTCTGAAAAGAGATCAAAGCTCAGAGGGAGGCTGTAAAACAGCCGAATGCCCCGCACTGAAACATGGCCCGTGGCAGCTGCTCTGGGCACCCGCCCGCAACCCAGGTGCGCCTCCAACTCCGCTCTGCCAGCTGAATCACGGGAGCGGGCTACCTCTCCTCTTCCTTCATTATTTTAGCAGCGGCCACGGAGGAGACGCGGTCTCCATCCATCACAATGCACAAATTCACAGTGCGCGGATTCAGCACAGGCCTAATTAAAGCTTTTCCTTTCATTTGTGGAGATAATTAGACTTTCATCTCACCAGGAAGCTTCAGAAAGATCTATTTCTTTCTTCAATAAAAGCTACATCAAACAAAAGCAGATTTTAATCGCCTTTTCTTTGGGGCATGAGTCAATAATGAAAGATGTCACGGGTAACAAAAAATTGTGCGCGGAGAAAAGAGAGAGGCGAAAAAAAGGGGGGGGGGGGAAGAAAACGCCTAAGCAATGTTCTTTAATTAACATCATGTTTGCAAACACCATTAATTTCTCTCATTAAAATGATTTTTATCTGCGACTGATTGTTGATAAAACAATCGATTTGAGCATCTCATCTGTTTCACCGCTATGCAAGAACCCCCATCTGCTGTGCTGTAAAGCAGTAATCACGCAGGCTGTTAAGCAACATGTGAGAACAATAAAAAATGCATGTGTGTGTGTCAGGGATTTGTGAGGTTGACTGCAGGGCAAAGGCCACCTTTCCACAGGACATGCATAAAAAATGACTTGGTCTCAGGCGAAAGAACAAAACGTCACAAAGATCAGAAGTGCATAAATAAAAACACAAATTATTATGTGCAGGCAGAAAAGGCTCCATCTGTGTTTAGGAATCATTTTGTAAACAGATTCTGAAAAGGAAGGCAGGGAATTTAGATGCATTTAATAGTGCGCCGTTGGCGGCTGTGATGTAATTTTAGATGACACTCGTGCAAGTTGTCTACTCTTTAAGACGGTCTTTAGTTTTTCAGAAGGAAAATTCTCGTCCCGAACACTTTTTGAGAAGTGTTGACTTTCGCTTTTTCTCCCCCCCTCTCCCCCCAACTTGATGCACGTGAAAAGAAACACTTCCGTGGGATGGAGATGAATCGTTCTGTGGAATCAACTCTGGAGGCAGAGGAGTTGAGAGCAAGGAAGTATCCGAAAAGCGTAAGGCTGGACCAGGAGCCACGATATCAGGAATGGATACCGAAACATGTGTGCACAAAGAGAAAGGCTGTGCAAAGATCCACCTAGAGGAACAGAATCCAGCCTTTGAAAAGGGAGCTTCAAGGTAATCTGGTCCAAGTTCTCACCCCCTCCACAAATGGTTCCCATTGCTAATTCGGGAATTCCAGAACAGTGACCATGACTACATAATGTTGGAGCACATACTACTTGAGGTAGTTCTAAGAATTAGTAACGTCATGATTTTATTGAATTGAAGACTGCCTCTCTCTCTAGATTGTAATCTTTAGTGGTAAATTCTGTCTTTCAGGGCGCATCTAAGATTAGTGTCTTTTACTCATGGCTGGTCCTTCAGTCCCTGAAAGCTTATCTATGTTGCCCTTAGCCCTTGACTTTCCCATGCTGAATACCTAATCCCTTCAGGCATTCTTTAGATAATAATTTTCCCAGCTTTTCGAGATCCTAGTTTTTTCCTTTGAATACATTCCAGTGTGTCAGTTTCCCAATTAAGATACAGAAATTAAGAGACAGAAATGAACATCACATCTCATTTGTGGGCAAAACAGCGCCTCCCATGCACATCATCAAGTAATAATGTCAAATATTTAAAGTAGATTTTCTTTTCTAGGAAATAAGGATGGTTTTTTTTTTTTTTTAAAGGATTTCCTTTTTATTTATTTATTATTATTATTTTTTTTAACGTTTTTTTATTTATTTTTGGGACAGAGAGAGACAGAGCATGAACGGGGGAGGGGCAGAGAGAGAGGGAGACACAGAATCGGAAACAGGCTCCAGGCTCTGAGCCATCAGCCCAGAGCCCGACGCGGGGCTCGAACTCACGGACCGCGAGATCGTGACCTGGCTGAAGTCGGACGCTCAACCAACTGCGCCACCCAGGCACCCCAAGGATGGTTTTATGATACATCAAAACATGTTCCACATCCAGAAATGCCTAAAGTATATGGCTTGTCTCAAGCTCATAGTTCTCTGGAGAAATATTGTCCTCCATTGTTATAGCCAAAAGTTTTAAACTATTGAGTTAGGCCATTATTTTTATATTTATCTTTCAAATACTATACTTTAAGATCTAGTATTATGGAAAGTTTCTGCTAGTGATAAAATCTTGCCTTCATATTAGCAACCCAAGTTGTTAAAAAGTTAAAACCTTGGGGCGCCTTCAGTTGATTAAGGGTCCTACTCTTGATTTTGGTTCAGGTCAAGATCTCACGGTTTGTGGTTTCAAGTCCAGCATCTGGCTTTGTGCTGACAGGGCCGAGCCTACTTGGGATTCTCTCTCTCTCTCTCTCTCTCTCTCTCTCTCTCTCTCTCTGTCTCTCTGTCCCTCACCCACTTGCACACACACACTCTCTCACTCTCTAGCTCTCTCTCTCAAAAATAAATAAATAAAATAAATAAATGAACTTTAAAAAAAACAAACAAAACCTTTATCAATCCATCAATAATTCCCAGGACTAAAAATAATTATTTGACCTATTAAATAAGTGTTTGACAATGAATAAAATAATGTCCTTTTAGTATCTCATAAGTCCAGAGAGAGAAATGATGTTTTCTATTTGCTAGGTTTAGGATGTACAAGTGTAATTTCGGCTAAAGGCTTCATAGTACCTGCATTTTTAAGCAAAACTCAGAAATGTACTTTCATCAAATTGGCAAAGCTGGTGGCGTTTCCTAAGTGAATTTCTGGTACTTAGCAAAATCCTTTGTCTTTGGGTCATTAAATTTTGATAGCTCAAGCATCTGGTTCCCTCAATTTTCGGAGTTGCAGAAAAACAGATACCTTTCTCAGACAACCTATTCTACCAGAAATCATAGAAAGTTCACTAGAAATAAATGCAAAAGTCATTATTATTACTATTATTCACTGAACAGAAAACAAAAGCGTGGTATATCACTGCACAATGTAATTTTTTCCAGGTTTAATATGGAAAAATAGCAAATACTTTTTTGGAAAAAAAAGGAAGAGGGGAAAGAAAGAAAGAAAGAAAGAAAGAAAGAAAGAAAGAAAGAAGGAAAGGAAGGAAGGGGAAGAAGGTGCATATCAATAGTTGTTCAAACAAAAATTAAACTACCTCCTTATGCATTGTAGAACTCCTAATGGTATTATCTATTTACCGTAGGGTGCCAAAGTTGCAACTAAAAAAAAATCTGATCAATTATCTATTCAGGACCTACTGCCACACCTGCTGCCTGCTAATGCTACCAGCATTTTAGCAATTTTTTCCTGTTCGAAGAGCAAACGGTGCCATTTCCAACGAGAGTGCTGTCCATTAGCCCACAGATGAGAAGGGCTGAAAAGTGGTGCCCGCGTTCCCCGGAGACTGGGCTCCTCACAGCACACCTGATATCGAGCAGAGCAAATTGGTGTCTCGAGGTCATTTCAGAAAATCAGATTATGTGCATGACAACACAAGGCACCGCTGCTATGCCATCTGCCTGGCCCACACCTGGCATATTTAACCCCAAATGCTTTTTCCGGAGTCGTCTCAGTGTGTTGTCTTGAGCCAGTGTTTCAGGCTCTGGCAGACAAAGATCAATTGCATGTCATTGCTCGGGCTGGCAGGGCTAAGTAAACAAATTTGTGATGTTACAAAGAGATTAATATGATTGAGCAAAACATACAACTGTTCAATACTTCAGTATATTGGGGGAATTACCTTGGTTTCTAAACTATAAGAGACAGCGGTCCAAAATATACACAGCATTGGAGGAGGGTCCAAGATGGTGACATGGGAAGATCTGAACTCACCTTCTCCATGGACACACTAATTCTTTACCTATGAACTGAGGGATGACTGAACAAAAGGGCTGCTGAACAAAAAAGACTGAGACACCACACGGAGAACAGTGGGAGAGGCAGAGACAATGCTACAGTGGGGGTCTCCACCCACAAGGCTGCAAATTGCAGGAGGTTGGGACAGTACTAAGGGACAGGGAACAGATTCAACTGCCCTGGGGCACAGTAAAAGCAAACAAACAAAAACTTCAGTTTAAAGAGCAACTGGAATTTAAAGAGACCAGTCCCTGAGCGTCTGCCAAATGGTAAAGAAGCCACAGAACATTCTCTGAAGTCAAAGGGACTGGTCTGTGCCATTGTTTATTTATCCGCCTCTGCCTTGACAGCGTAGACAGGAACAGTCTGGGTGTCCTAGCTGACCCGACACTTCAGTGAGCTTTAGGCTTCTAGCCCATACCAGCTCCAGGCATGCCCCAAAGGCAGCTCCCCTACTCACACCTCACCAGCTCAAGCTTTCCCATAAAGGCAGCCCCGGTGCGGCATACACTGAGACACCCCTGGGACACCATTACAGCTCCAGCCATCTCATCAAAGTGACATAGGTGCAAAGCATCCTGGAATACTCCAGGCCTGGACCCTCTTCAGCTTGAGGCAACTCACCCCTCGTTCTGAGTACCCTGGGACTGCCTAAACCACGTTCACTGAAGCTCCAGCTGTCATGCCACAGCCCCCACACGCAGAGCACGCACAGACCTCCTGGCCAGTACCTTCTCTGACTCCAGATGTCCTGCAAAGGTGCCGCCTGCACAGAATCCCCAAGATTCCCCATGCCCAGCTCTTGCTTTGGCTCCAGCCATCTCACTAGGGTGTTCCCAACACTAAGTTTCTTGGGACCCCAGCCTAGGTTCAGTACAGTTCTAACCAGCCAGCTAAAGCTGCCAGGCACACACAGTCTACATAGGGGACATCTGTAAGCAAGGCCATTCCCTCAAATTTATGAAAAGTAGCTGATCTGCCTGATTAACAGAAAAAAAAAAAAACACACAGAAAGTCAAACGATGAAGAGAGAGAGGAATAAACTTCATATGAAAGAATGAGGAAAAAAAAAAACTCAGAAAAAGAGCTGAATGAAGTGGAGATAAACAGTTTACCTGATAAAGAGTTCAAAATAACGGTCATCAAGATCCTCACGAGACTGGAGAAAAGGATGCATGTATTCAGTAAGAACTTCAACAGACAGCCAGAAAATATGAAAAAGGACCAATAACAATTGAAGAATACAATAGCTGGAATGAAAAATACACTAGAGGGAATCGATAACAGACTTGAGGATGCAGAAATATGGATCAGCAATGTGGAAGACAGGGAAATGGAAGTTACCCAAACTGGACAGAACAAAAGAATGTTAAAAGTGAGGATAGTTTAAGGGACCTCTAGAACAATATCAAATGTACTAACATTCACATTATAGAAGTATGAAAAGGAGAAGAGAAAGAGAAAGGGGTCAAAAACTTACTGGAAAAAAAAAAAAAGCTGAAACTTCCCTAACTTAGGGAAGGAAACAGACACCCAGGTTCAGGAAGCACAGAGAGCCCCACACAAGACGAATGCAAAGGAAATCCATGCCAGGACACACAGTAATTAAAATACCAAAGATGAAAGATAAAAAGAGAATCTTAAAAGAAGCAAGAGAGATGTAACTAGTTACATACATACGGTTATCAGTTGATTTTCTAGCAGAAACTTTTCAGACAGAAGGAAGTGGCAAGACGTACTCAAAGTGTTGAAGGGGGAAACCATACAAGAAAGAATGCTCTACCTGGTGAAGCCATTCAGGATTTAAGGAGAGATAGAAGAGTTTCCCAGACAAACAAAAGTTAAAGGAGTTCCTCCTGACGAAACCAGTCTCACAAGTAATTTTAAATGGACTTCTTTTAAGTGGAAAAGTAAAGGTCATAAGTAGAGGTAGAAAATTATGAAAAGAAAAAAATTATAAGTAAAGTAAACACACACTAAAGATAGTAGAGCAATCATTTGTAAAGATGAAAGTCAAAAGACAAAAGTAGTAAAATCATTTCAACCTAAGAAATTAATTAAGGGAACTCACAAAATAAAAAATGATGTAAATATGACAACACACACATAGAACATGGAAGGCGGGGTAAAGATAAAGTTCTTTCAGCCTGTGTTCAAATTTAAGTGACCATCAACTTAATATGGATTGCTATATGTTTAAGATATTATATATTAACTAAAACCTATCATAGGTACACTAAAAAATAAAGAGAAAGGAATACAAGCATAACACCAAGAAAAAAAAAAAAAAAGACATCAATCACAAGGAAACAGCAAGAGGAGAAAGGAACAGAGAAAAACTATAAAAATAACAACAACAAAAAAAAACCCAATTAACAAAATAGTAATAAGGGCATATCTCTCAATAATTACTTTAAATGTAAATGGTCTAAATGCTCCATTCAAACACATAGGGTAAATAAATGGTTAAAAACAACAACAAAAACAAAAAAAACAAGAACCATCTATATGCTGTCTATAAGAGATTCACCTCAAACCTAAAAAAAATACAGACTGAAAATGAAAGGATGGAAAAAGATATTTCATGCAAGACTTGTATCGGACAAAATACACTTTAAAACAGACTGAGGCAAGAGACAAAGAAAGGCATCACCCCAATAATAAAGGGATTAATCCAATGAGGGGTTATAACAGTTGTAAACATCTATGAACCCAACAGAGGAACACCTAAATATGTAAAGCAAATATTAGTAGACATAAAGGAAAAATTGACAATAGTATAATAATAGTAGGGGACTTTAACACCCCCCTTACCTCAATGGATAGATCATCCAGACAGAAAATCAGTGTTTTGAATGACAAATTAGATCAAAATCATATATATAGAATATTCAATCCAGAACAGCACAAAGAGTACACATTCTTTTCAAGTGAACATGGAACATTTTCCAGTATAAGTCACATGTTAGGCCACAAAACAAGTCTCAAAAAATTAAGAAGACTGAAATCATAACAAGCATCTTTTTGAACCACAACAGTCTGAAAATAGAAATCAACAACAACAGCAACAGCAAAAAAAACTCACAAATACATGGAGGCTAAAAAACATGCTCCTGAACAGCTAATGGGTCAACAAAAAAATTAAAGAGGAAACAAACAAACAAAAAAATATGTGGAAGCAAATGTAAATGAAAACACAATGGTCCCAAATCTTTGGGATACAGCAAAAACAATTCTAATAAGTTTGTAGCAATATAGGCCAAACTCAAGAAAAAAACAACCAAAAATCTCAAATAAACAATCTAACATTTCACCTAAAGGAACTAGAAAAAGTAAAAGAAACAAAACCCAAAATTAGTAGAAGGGAGGAAAAGTAAAGATCAGAGAGGAAATAAATGAAACAGAGACCAAAAACAATCAGTGAAACAAAGAGCTTGTTTTCAGAGAAGATAAAAATGATATGCCTTTAGTCAAACTCATTAAGAAAAAAAAGAGGATTTACAAAAATAAAACAGAAATGAAAGAGAAGTAACACCTGACATGACAGAAATACAAAGAGTTATAAGAGACTACTATGAAAAATTGTATGCCAACAAATTAGACAACCTAAAAGAAATAGATAAATTCCTAGAAAAAGAAAATCTGAAGAGACAGATAGCTAGTAACAAAATGGAATCAGTAATCAAAAAATTTCCAACAAACCAAAGTTCAGGAGTAGGTGGAATCATAGGTAAATTCTACCAAACATTTAAAGAAGATTTAATACTTATTATCTTCAAACTATTTCAAAAAATGTAAGAGAGAGGAAAACTTTCAAATTCTATGAGGCCAGCATTATCCTGACACAAAAACCAGACAAAGTAAACACACACACACACACACACACACACACACACACACACACACACACACGGAACTACATGCCAATATCCCCAGTGAATATAAATGCAAAGCCTTCAACAAAATATTAGAAAATCAAATTCAACAAAACTTAAAAGGGTCATTTACCACGATCAAGTGGGATTTATTCCGGGATGCCAGAATGTTTCAGATCCCCAAATCAATCAGTATCATACATCTCATTAACAAAATAAAGGATAAAAACCATATAATCATACAAATAGATGAATAAAAAGATTTGACAAAATTCAAAATCCATTCATAAAAATTCTCAACAAAGTGGTTTTAGAGGAATCATACCCCAACATATGACAAATCCACAGCTAAAATTACATTCAATTATTCAATGGTGAAAAGCTTTTAGTTTTTCCTCTAAAATCAGAAATTAGACAAGACTTAAATAAAACTCTTATTTACACTAAATAAGACTCTTACCACTTTTATTCAACATAGAATTGGAAGACCTAACCTTAGCAATCAGACATGAAAACTAAATAAAAGGAAGAAGTAAAAAAGTCACTGTTTGCAGATGATATGATACAATAGATAGAAAACACTAAGCACTTCACCACAAAACAATAAGTACTAATAAATTAATTCAGTAAAGTTACAGGACAAAAATTCACATATAGAAATGGACTTCATTTTTATACTCTAATAAGTCTTAGCAGAAAGAGAAATTAAGAAATCAATCCCATTTATAACTGAACTAAAGAATAAAATATCTAGGCATAAATTTAACCAAGGAGGTGAAAGACATGTACTCTGAAAACTATAAAACACTGTTGAAAGAAATTGAAGATGACACAAATAGAAAGACATTCCATGCTCATGGATTGGAAGAATTAATGGTATTAAAAAGTCCATTCTACCGAACGCAATTTACAGATTCAATGCAGTCACTATCAAAATAGCCGATATTATTTTTCACAGAACTGGAACAAATAATCCTAAAATTTGTATGGAACCACTCCAAATAGTCAAAGGAATCTTGCAAAAGAAGAAACAATCCCAGAATTTGCAATATAGTAAAGAGCTATAGTAATCCAAACAGGATGGTACTAGCATTAAAATACACACACAGATCAATAAAACAGGATAGAGGAACCGGAAATAAACTCTCCTTATATGATGAATCTATGACAAAGAAGACAAAAATATACATGTAGAAAACATGCTCTGTTCAATAAATGGTGCTGGGGAACCTGGGAAGCTATATGCCAAAGAATGAAACTGGACTACTTTCTTAGACTATATACAAAAATAAACTCAAAGTGGATTAAATACCTTAATGTGAGACCTAAAACCGTAAAATTACTTAAAGAAAACATAGGTACTAATCTTTTGGACACCAGTATTAGCAACATTTTTCTAGATGTCTCCTCAGACAAGGTAAACAAAAGCAAAAATAAACTACTGGTACTACACCAAAATAAAAAGCTTTTGCAAAAAAAGAAAAGCATCAACTAAACAAAAGACAACCTAGTGAATATTGTCAGATGATATATCTGTTAAGGGGTTAACATCCAAAATATATTTTAAAAACTTGAACAATTCAACAGCAAGAAAAGAAAAAAAAAATTAAAAGGAACAGAGGACCTGGATATTCATTTTTCCAAAAAAGACATCCAGATGGCCAACAGACACATGACAAAATGCTCACCATCACTCATCATCAGGGAAATACAAAACAAAACCCACAATGTGATACCACCTTACAGCTGTCAAAATGGCTAGCATCAAAAAGACAAGAAATAACAAGTGTTGGTGAGGATGTGGAGAAAAAGGAATTCTCGTAAACTCTTGATGGAAATGTAGATTGGTACAGCAACTGTGGGAAACACTACAGAGATTCCTAAAATACTTAAAATCGAAATACTAAATAGAATCCAATAATTCCACTTCTGAGTATTTACCCAAAGAAAACAAAAACACTAATTTGAAAAGATTTTTGGACCCCTATGTGTATTGCAGTGTTATTTACAAAAGTCAAGATATGAAGGCAACCCAAGTGTCCATTAAAAGATGAATGGATAAAGAAAATACAGTATTCGTATACACACATACACACACATGTACGATACAATATTACTCAGCCACAAGAAAATGAGATTTTTGCTATTTGTGATAATGTGGATGGGCCTAGAGGGTACTATACTGAGAGAAGTAAGTCAAGGAAAGACATTATTCCCTCATATGTGGAATCTAAGAACAAAACAAAACAAAACAAAACCCGAAAAACTCCAAGAAAACCAAAAAGCAGAAACAGAATCCTAAATACAGAGAAGAAACTGGTATTTTCCAGAGAAGAGGGCGTTGGGGTATGGGCAAAATAGTGAAGGAAATTAAGGGTGCAAACTTCCAGTTATAAAATAAATCATAGGGATGAAAAGTATTCCCTATACAGGGAATATAGTCAATAATACCGTAATAACATTGTATCATAACAGACGGTAACTGGACTGATCGTGGTGAGCCTAGCATAATGTATAAAATTACGGAACTACTATTTTCTACACCCGAAATTAATAATAATGTATGCAAACTGTATTTCAATAAGAAAATAAATACACACACAGCACTCTAAGCTGTCCCCAGCTTAAGAGTAAGTTGAGGTGTTTGGAACTTAAAGTGTATTTCCCACGTAACCACCTTATGAAAATGGCTTGGTTCTTAGACTGTTCCCCCCCGTGTGCTTAGCCCACTGGATTGCACCAAACTGTGCTGCTACTAGACTTATCCTGAGTTCTGGGTCTTCAGAATGGGTGGTCATGTAGTGAGAGTAAGAGGGGGAAGACATGGGGCAAGTGGAGGAAAGGAAAGGAGAAAATCAAAGAGGAGGTAATGAGGGATAGGAGTTATCTTTTCCTCGTTTCCTGGAGACGTAATTCCAACCAGCAGAGGGCCCCTTTTTCTCCTACACCAGTCTCACTCTATTAGAAAGGGTCTGTCCTAGGGAGTCAGGTTGGAAGGAAAAGAATAGGATAAGGATGGGAGGAAATGCAGAGGAGGTAAGAAAAGGTGAGAAGCCTAAGAATGGCTTACCTGTGTGTGCGTGCGCGGGGTGGCAGGGGTGGGGTGGGAGGGATGGCAGCCGGGGTGCATTCTGCCATGAGGAGCAGAAGGTTAGCCAGTTGTGGATAATCTGAATTGGGTGTTTCCAAGTCAAGGGGTTGCTTGTATTTGGAATAGCTGCCCTGGTTTCCTTGCACTTGACAGTGAGGGCCACAAGGACAATCCATGAAAATGCCTGATTCACAACTTCCATCTCTCTGCTCAAGTGGGGCTCAAGTGTAAACCAGGTGACCTATAGCATGATTAAGGCACAACGCTTTAGGGAAGCCTGCTGTGTCACTAAAACCTTGGATTAAACAGCAGGTAAAGCAGAAATGCTGTGGCACTTAGAAAAGAATAGGGTCTGAACAGTGCATCCCATTGCTTAAGGACCTTTCGAGCCAAGGAAGTGTTGGTTTCTGGAGCCTGACAGCATTTTTGGAGGAGGCACTGCAAATGCAGCAGCTGTCCTCAGAAAGGAAAGCATTTAAAATGCTAATATCTCAGGGGAGCACTCCGGGTAGGGAAAAGCTTTTGTTCCCACTGGTGTAGACAGATCATTTGGGGGTCACTGCCTTTGAGGGGAGAAAAGTTTTCCAGATACAACAGAAGATAACAAGGGAGCCCCAACATTGGATGCCCTCCATGCTCAGCTTGAGGAAATTCCATTCTCTCAGGGCCAGAACAGTTGGCTGAAAATAGGGGAAAAAACAGACAAACAAAAAACCCAAAACCACAAAACTCTGATAATCTGCCTCACAGGTGATCTGCTTTAGAGATAGTATCCCGTTATTAGAGATAGACCCCGTTATTTGCAGATCACTCCTTCTGAGGGTAACTTCAGCCATTTGCCTTTGCAACCTACAAATAAAAAGGGGGAAAGCAGAAATATTTTTATAACCAATGAAATATATTTTATTATATGTATGATACTGTTTTATCTCTGTATTAGGGTCTCCGAAGTGCCCTCACATTTCAAAGAAACTGAAGGTCAGAGAAGGGAAGGTGAGGTGGTCACAGCCTACAAGTAGTCCTGACCAGTCAGTGCCCCCCCCCCATGCCCCCATCCCCCACACCCCCCCAGGTCTCATGCCCCCAGACAGTATGGGTGTGTGCTTTCTATACTAATTACAGCCAATGGAAAACAAACAAAACAAAAGAAACACTCTCTTTTTTTTTTTTTTAATTTTTTTTTCAGCGTTTATTTATTTTTGGGACAGAGAGAGACAGAGCATGAACGGGGGAGGGGCAGAGAGAGAGGGAGACACAGAATCGGAAACAGGCTCCAGGCTCCGAGCCATCAGCCCAGAGCCCGACGCGGGGCTCGAACCCACGGACCGCGAGATCGTGACCTGGCTGAAGTCGGACGCTCAACCGACTGCGCCACCCAGGCGCCCCAAGAAACACCCTCTTTATGCTGCTTTATGCACTATTGCTCTACTCTCTCACCATGTCCCCTTTATTAGACCTAGGATCACCCACATGACTCCTCCCCTGGAGGAGTTTCTGAATGAATTGAGCGTTCAGGAATGAGCATCATAACTCACCCACCTTCAGGCTGGACTTCTGCTCATTCAACTGCAGGGACTGAACTAACTCCTGCCTCCCTCTGTCCCCTCCCGGGCCAGGCGTGCAGTGCTAGGAGCCAGGCTTACAGCAATTAGAGCCAGTCTCTGCCACTAAGTTTACCCAAGTTGCACTCAACTTGGTCAGTGTCAATGCACTCTTCAGGATGTGACACACACAGCATCTGCCCACAACCCAGGGTGCAGTTGGGGAGAATGCCTGTTGATTCTTGGGAATCATCCTGTGATACTGGGGAGAGGTGCCAATCTGATGTTTCCGCTGAGCCTTTGGAAACCCTATCCCTCTTGACTTCCCCATTTTACTCTAGACCCTCCCATTAAGAAGGTGGCCCTGCTTGATTGTGGCCCACACAGCTTTTTGTTCTGCACCTGTCCCCAGGGGCTAGATGGCTAAATTAAGTTTCGAAAAGTGTTTACGATTATTCTTTTTGGTAACTTCAGTTTTTTTTTTTAATTTTGTGTCTTTAGTTCAGTATAATTAGCATAGTGTTACATTAGTTTCAGGTGTATACTACAGTTCAACGATTAGCTACATCACTCAGGGCTCATCACAAGTGTACCCTTAATCCCTTCACCCATTTCACCCATCCTTCCACGAACCTCCCCTCTGGTAACCATCATTTTGTTCTCTAAGAGTCTGTTTTTGTTGTTGTTGTTTGTTTTGTTTTCTTTTGTTTTTACTTTGTTGGTCTGTTTTGTTTCTTAAGTTAATATTTGATGAATTTAAATATGGGAGAAACATATGGGCTAAATCATATAGTATTTGCTTTTTGTAATTATATATAAAATTAATAATTATTATTAATATTATTATATATTATCTTTTAGACCAGTTTAATTTTTTAAAGTTTATTTTGAGAGACAGAGAGCACAACAGGGGAAGGGCAGATAGAGAGAAAGAGAGAGAGGAGAGAGGAGAGGGGAGAGAGAGGAGAGAGGAGAGGGGAGAGAGAGGAGAGAGGAGAGAGGAGGAGAGAGAGAGACAGAGAGAGAGAGGGACAGAGAGACAGAGAGAGAGAGAATCCCAAGCAGGTTCCGCACTGTCTTTGCAGAGCCCAATGTGGAGGTCGATCTCACAAAACCTAAGATCATGACCTGAGCCAAAACCAGGAGTCAGACACTTAACCCACTGAGCCACCCAGGTGCCCCTTTTAGGCCAGTTTTAGATCCACAGCTGAACTGAGCGGAAAGCAGGGAAGGTTTCTCAGATATCCCTTCCCACACATACATAGCCTTACCCTCATCAACATCCTGCACCAGTATGGTATATTTGTTACAATAGATGAACCAAAATTGACACATCATTATCAACCAGATAACTCCTGGTGTTACACATTCAGTGGGTTTTTATAAACGTCTATGATGCATCCACCATTCCAGTATCCTACAGGATTGTCTCATTTCCTAAAAAATCCCTCGTATTTCACCTACCAAATGAGGTTTTGCATCAGACTGAATGAGTCCCCTCGCAATAATAATGAATGAGGTCACCGCCTGAGAATCAATGATGCTGTGAGATCCTGGCTGATATGCCCCCATCTCCTGGGATCCCACAAGTGTTGTGGGTCTGAACCGGGGATGGGTAGCACTGTTACTCTAGATGCTTGACATCATTAGGCACTGGCCAGCCCTCCAGAGGGACCTTCAGCTTATGTTGCTGTTTCTCTTCTTACTTATGCCTGCTTTGCCCTGTGGCTGAAGCTGCATGAGTTATGGCATCCATGTTCTCAGAAGCCCTAAGATTTGCAATAGTTGAGCTTATCATCACTGGCTCAATCCATGTTAATGTTGGGTTGACTGGATTGTCTGATCAATCCATTAAATTGCTGGTTCTCCATGTGATCTCACAGCTATGTAAAGAAATGTTTGAGGTGCTTATGGTCATGAGCGGTCTCATGGAACAATTAATCCCTGTACTATCACTGAGAGAAAGTTTCCTTGCTCAGGTTGGCGCCTGAGCAAGAAAACCTCCTTTCCCAGTGTTGGGACATCTCCCATTTCTTCACTGCCTCTGGGCCCCAAAGCCCTCTCTGATGGAGGTCTGGAACAGCTGCCTCTTCTTACCACCTGCCACCGCCAGCAAGGCCCAGATATGGTGCCAAATCTTTAAGGCACCACTTGCAGCCAAGTCCCTAAGTCATTTTCTGCTGCAGTAATTTCTTTTCTTTGATTGGCCCAGAGAGGGCAGCTGGTGACTCTGTGAGGTAGGCCAGGAGCCAGGTGTAGGCAGGTGGACAGGTCATTAGCTGGGAAGCCCCCAGGTGAAAAGTGCCAACAGGAGATAAGGGGTACTGAAAGGTGGGGCAGGGATTCCCCGCGTCCAAACTGTCAGGCCATCCCTACACGTTTAGGTTTGTCTCTGAGAATAAATCTATCTCCCGGGGACTAAAGAAGGGTCAGGCCCTGCCAGGGTTGCATGAGCTTAATAAAACACACCAGCAGTGTCTGGGAGATACTCAGAGCACTTCAGTTCTCATGTTTCCTCAAAGAATAAAAAATGCATTTTGCGAGTAGAGTAGCTGTCTTCTGTTATATGTAAAAATAAATACATATGGGGCCGAACAGAGGGTATAAACACATGAATATAGTATCTGTGAGAGCAAATTTGATTATACTAAGTAAGCCAGAGAAGATGGCTGCTTTATGTTTCCTTCCCACCTATATTTCTCAGTAATATATAATAAACATTTGATTTACAAAATGGAAGCAACTGAAATTTATAGGGTGCAAACATCTCAAGTGTATGAACATCTGATTGATTATACACAGACCAACCTGTCCGGATGTGCACTTTTTTCAACCGTGGCAACATTGCACACAGTGACTTGGGAGTGTGCATGTTTTCAGAACTCAGCCTCTGAGAATCTGCATACATTTTTTTTTTTCCTATAAGGTGTGGATTTTTTTTCTCCAAATGTTTCAGGGAAAATGATCTCTTAAAAGAAATATAATTCAAAATCACTCACAACAAATATAGAAATGCTTAACTTTCTATGCTGTATCACGCCTACAGTTCTTTTTCCCCTTTCCGGAAAAATTTCCCACCTGAAACGTTACTTATTCTGTATCCCGAGGGGAGAAAAAAAGTGAGGCCTGTAAGAAACACATCCAAGCCCCTCTTCTTTGTTTATAATGTCTCTTCATTAGTTTTTTTTAACGTTTATTTATTTTTGAGAGACAGAGACAGGGTACGAGCAGGGGAGGGGCAGAAAGAGAGGGAGACCCAGAATCTGAAGCAGGCTCTAGGCTCTGAGCTGTCAGCACAGAGCCCAACACAGGGCTCGAACCCACGAACCGTGAGATCATGACTGGAGCTGAAGTAGGTCACTCAATCCACGGAGTCACCCAGGCGCCCGGATAATGTTCTTAAAGCTACAGCAATGACACTAAGTTCCAAGTGCGTGGATTGAGACAAGTCCCTTTACTACACCAAGCCTCCTCGTCTTTGTCTGAGATCCTCCTTGTGGGATTTTTGTCTTTGAATCACGTACTCACAGATGCTTGTTGGTAGGCAGGCTAACTCACAGGCAATTTTTCAACACTTACACTCTAATTCTCCATCCCTCCTTCTAGATATAAGGTGCTTCCAGTCACTAATCATGTCCCCCGGCACCCCTTACTGTCCACTCTCCACACCTCACTGTACCACATTTTCTTTGTTAGTGATAGAACGGTTACACAGAATTATCAAGAAGTATATAAGAACTTCTGTTGCATCCTTTTCACTTAGGTGCTAGACTTTACTGCTAGGCATTAACATGAAATCAAGATAGGTTATGTGTGTAACAAAGTGGCCCAAGTTATTATATTCATAATTACATTTCCAAATTTAAATCGAAACAAATCATGAGAGAAGTTCCAGGAAATTCATTGTAATGCTATCATGGTAAAGTCATAGTATGACCGTCAGCTACATAGGGAACATCCACTTCTAATCATCAGATACGCTTAGCTCTCTCCACTACATCTACCAGAATGATAGACTCTTGGTGTTGGAAATGGTCCCCTAGTTCAGTATTTTTCAAACTTTGGATCATGATCCATTATCGGGATGTGAAATCAATCCAGCAAAATGTCAGAGTATTAAAAAACTGAAATTCATGCAACCAGACTAGAGAGAATTCATGAACAAATTGTGCATAATAAGGATATTATTTTGTAAACATTTTATTCTAAATTATATGTACTTACTTGTGTGAGTACTCATAATGTAAAATGTCTTACTGTCACAGTAAAAAGAAGTAAATAATACATAAATAAGTAAAAACATAACTAAATAAACAAACAAATAAAGTCACTCCCTTGTCCATCCTTCTAGGTAATGCCTTACTCCTCTATGTAATGCCTCTCTGTTTCCCTCCCCGGACAGGGTGGTGCTTCAACCTCTACTTGAATCTTAAGAGGGGTAATGGATTTATCTACTCATGAAATAGGTGATTATATTTTCAGATATAATTGTAATAGTTTTTTTTTTTTCCTTATAGTGAGCCAAAAATCTCTATCTGTATCCTAGCAGGTGAGGTTCTCATCTTTGGAGCACCACAAACTAAATTTTTCCCCTTTCACATATTTGGCCTTTAAGTATTGGATGACTGCTATAATTTTCCCACTGAATGTTATCATCACCATTTGCTAAGCAACTTCTCCTGGGGAATCTTTTATAATCCTTTTAAAGCATATCATACCTGTTGTCTGGAAGCAGCAAGTGTCGCAATGCCTTCTTGAGATAGGATACTTAGAACTAAGTACAGCCCTTCTTATTTGACCTGCCAAACTAGGGTACAGAGGGATTGCCACCTCCTTGGTTCTGATACCATACTTCTATTAATATGGTCCAAAAGAATATTAAGTTGGCCATTACTGAATTTACAATCAACTAAAATGTAATTCTCATGAATATTTCTGCCAAGCCTCATTGAGTATTCCCTGAAATTTACTTAACTATTTTTTGGGGGAGGAAGGGTAAATGTAGGTTTAGGACTGTATCTATTATTATTAAAGTATATATCTATTGTTCAAGCTGGTACAGATCTTTTTGGATCTACGTGCTGCCATCATTAAAATTATTTGTCACAGCTTCCTATCACCTACAAACTTGAGATGCATACCATTAATGACATTAAGGCAGTGACCGAAATTTTGAACAGGAGGGAGAGTATCCATTTTAAAATTGCTGTATTGCACAATGATGCTTTTCAGGTGACCCAAAATCGGAATGTTTTGGGGTGCCTGTGGGGCTCAGTCCATTAGGCATGGGACTCTCAATATTGGCTCAGGTCACCATTTTGCATTTCGAGGGTTCAAGCCCCATGCTCGGCTTTGTACTGAAAACACGGTGCCTGCTTGGGATCTCTCTCTCTCTCTCTGTCTGTCCCACCCCTGCTCTTTCTCTCTCTCAAAAATAAAAATTAAAAAAAAGAAAATTGGAATTTTTTCCATTAGAAAAAAAAAACACATTATAATTGATGGTTTTCCACATCATCTAGTTTCCCATTAGAAGTCTATCTACCATGGAAATACAGGTAATATTTACTGGCCTTATTCTTAGTTAACAGTACGAAATATGGAAGGGTAATGAGTAGAAAGCAAGACGTGGGGAAGAAGCTTGCAAATTTACTGTGTTCAATCATTAAAATTAGCAAGCAAATAAATCGTCTATTTAGTGAACTATAAAAGACATTAGGTACTGATGCTTCAGGGTGAAAGAATAATAGTCCTCAAGTTTCATTTTTTTTTTTTTTTTCTCCTAGGATTTGAAGATCCTTCCTTATTTTTCTCTTCTTCCATAGTTGAAGGTCTGGGCCTCATGATGACTTTTTCTAGGGAATAAATCCGTTACTCCTGGTATGGCTGCAACAAATGGGTTTTCTTTCATTTCAACCCTTTCCTTTTTCATCCATCCGAAGACCCTAACCACTTGCAATTCCAACAATTGTCACTAGAATTACCCAAAAAAAAAAAAAAAAAAAAAAAAAAAATCTGGGTTAAGAATGGGAAGGAAGAGGTGTGTTGTGTGGTAACCTTCTATATGGTCAGATGTTTCAAAGCTCATTTTTACTGTTATTTTAGTTTTTTATTTTTATTTTTTTTAATGTTTATTTATTTTGAAGACAGAGACAGAGACAGAGTCAGAGTACAAGCAGGGGAGGGGCAGAGAGAAAGGGAGACACAAAATCCGAAGCAGGCTCCAGGCTCTGAGCTGTCAGCACAGAGCCCGACGTGTGGCTCGAACTCACCAATGGTGAGATCGTGACCTGAGCCGAAGTCGGGCACCCAACCGACTGAGCCACCCAGGCACCCCCTCAAAGCTCATTTTTAAAAAAGCACATGATTGTTAGCTTCATTATAATTTTGCTGATGAGGGAGCTGCTGGCAAGGAGAAAATGATTCCAAGATCATGCAACTGAGCCACAATTAATGTATACGTCTATGTGTGAGCCTCTGTATGAACATGTTTATTAGAATGAATATTAACTGCGCACATAAGGGCATATGCATATCTCTAATAAGGTATCTATTCTGAAGGAAATGAAAATACAAACCCCAGAAAAAGTTCTCAGCAATTTAAATTCTTCACTGTAAATATTGGCCATGGAAAACATGTCTAAAGGCTGTAACATTTCAGTGAATGTGTGGGTGGCCTACCAGGAATGCCATTTATAATTGGAATCTAAAATACTGAATTACTCTTCAGTGAAACTTATAAATAACAGTAATTTCTCCACATATAGGGGGCTAGAAATCTTTACTGCCCACACGATTGCTAGACCAACCTTTGATTATCAAGATACAATTAACATATGAGGGTAATATGTGTCATTTATCCTCAGGGCTCATAAGTATAAAAACAGTAACACACTGTGAAAGTAATGGTAACACTTAGAGGTCCCATTATTATTAATTCATGTGACATTCACTGTAATCACACTGGCCTTAATGAATTCATTTGGCATGTGAATATTGCATCTACTTTCAAACACACTCCCATTGTAAATCAGCGCTAACGAACGTGTTGAATTCAGATAAACCATGATGTTTTCAAAAGGAACCTTTAAAATCATACATTGCAAAGTTACAGACTGATATGTTATTTTTTGTGGCAAGAAAGACTCCAAATAAAAAGCAGTGAAATAGTTTTATTTTATCATAAAATATATATTTTATTAAATCCTTAATGACATGTGGCCTCTGGGTAACTGATCTCTAAAGGAGCGCACTTAAATAGATACACATGTGGAGAACTAAATGTTCAGAAAAAAAAAATAATGCATGGATGGAGACTGAGGGTTTTAATCACGAGTAGACAAGTGCAGCGGACACGGAAGGGAAGGGTGAATATTGAATAGTGTTCAGATATCACGAAGCCCAAGATGTAATTTTGTTTACAAATAAATAGCACGTTTGCCAATGCCAGCCTCTTTTTCTGCTCCCCAAGTTTCGGTGCTTCTATTCCTTGTTATTTTTTTTTACCTTGGGCCGGCTCAGTTTTCTCTGAGGCTCAGCGTTCATTTTTTTTTTTTTTTTTTTTTAAATTTTTTAATGCTTATTTATTTCTGAGACAGAGACAGAACATGAGTGGGGGAGGGGGCAGAGAGAGAGGGAGACACAGAATCGGAAACAGGCTCCAGGCTCTGAGCCATCAGCCCAGAGCCCGACGCGGGGCTCGAACTCACGGACCGCGAGATCGTGACCTGGCTGAAGTCGGACGCTTAACCGACTGCGCCACCCAGGCGCCCCTCAGCGTTCATTTTTATGTCAGGTCTAAGTGATCACAAAATATATTCAATGCCTGCTCATTAATGACTAGGACTTACTATCCCCCATTTGTCATTTTCTGCTCATTTGCTCGGGCACCTTGCTGATATTTTGCTGGTAGCCACCCTGAATTTATCTGGGGGATATTGTATCTCCAAAACAGAACAGTAAGCCCCTCAAGTAAACTGGATAAGTAACGTCTCATGGTTTTCTTTCTTTGTCTTTTCCTATCCTTCTATCCTTCCACAGTGTCTGGTATATTTTTAGACATTTTCTAGCTTATTGTTGGCTCCCTACATTTTGTGTGATAGATATTTGTATTAAATAAAACATCTTCTCAACCACTCCATTTTTCTCATGGTAATTTTTACCTTTATTGTCAACCTGGCTCTTTTTTTTTTTTTTAAGTTTTATTTATTTTAAGATAGATAGAGAGAGAGAGAGAGAGAGAGAGAGAGAGATGGGAAGAGAGAGAGGGGGAGAGAAAAAGAATCCCAAGCAGGCTCCACACTATCAGCACAGAGCCCCATGTGGGGCTCAAACTCACAAACCGTGAAATCATGACCTCAGCCATAGTCAGACACGTAACTGACTGAGCTACCAAAGCTCCCCAAACTTTGCTCCTTTCAATATTTTTAGCTCCTGTCTCATTTTACATGCACACACAGACACCCAAAAATCCATTGCACCCCTTCAATCTCCTTAAACTTGGTTTTATTTTCATTCTACATCAACTTTCCACACAAAACCTCACTATCATACAACGTTGCGGAGATCTCACTATCTTCTACAACCAATCCATGTATCTCTGCAGTACGTACTAAATGTTTGCAAAGGACCTGCCACAAAGGGGCTTTCAGTTTAGTGGGCAAATAAGCGGTTACTCCATGTAGCGATCCTTTATCAGGATGGAGGGAAAAGAGGGATAGATTCTTTGGGATCTCACTGGAGCACAGAAGAGGGGAGTGCAAGGAAATTTCTTCTGGAGAGTTTTCATATTTGCATTCATCATTTCTCGGAGATACCACAGGCCTCCAGAATACTGTAGGCATTGTCATTGATGTGAGAATGGCTATATTCTAAACTCCATGACTAATTATTCTTTTCTTCAGGAAGCCTTCAATTTCTCTCCTCCTAAATTTGTGTTTAATGAACATGGTTCTGCTACCATGCAGCTCTCACTCTCTAAAAGCTTGTTTGTCTTGTTTTTAGAGTTAACGAAAACAATAAACTCATGGAAAAAAAGACATATATCCATTTTGAGTATCCTTGGATTCTTAACATTTATCTAAATGTCTGAAAGTTAATGCACTCTCAGTACGTCATTTTAAATGGTTGAATCGAGATGGCATTTGAGTCAAGCATCCAAGCATAAATAAATAAATAAATGAACGAAGAATGAATGAATAAATAAGTAAATATTAATTGGTCAGAACAAGAGGGTATATGAGATTGAGGAAGAAGGAGGATATGGGAATTAGGGGATGATTTGGAAAGATGGTATTTGAAATGGCAAGAGGGGCTTCTGATGAAGTGTCAACAATATCTTAAAGATTAGGAGAAACCGTTGAAATATTTTAATTGGGGAAATGGCCTGAGCACGCGTATTTTATAAAGTTGACTCTAAGCACGTGTATAGAAGGTAGACTGAAAAGAAATGAGGGGCTACTGGTGATAAATTGGACAAATTTTACTAGCTCAGGAAGGAAATAACAAAGCCTTTAATGGAAAGGCAAGAGGAAAGATCAGACAGATAAAGGG
The DNA here is from genome assembly GCF_018350155.1 of Leopardus geoffroyi. NCBI lineage: Eukaryota > Metazoa > Chordata > Mammalia > Carnivora > Felidae > Leopardus > Leopardus geoffroyi. Next base: position 12,463,702 of record NC_059327.1, on the reverse strand, counting down.
AGTTTTTTCCAAGGGAAACCTCTAAATCTCTGATTAGATGTTGAGGTTTATGTACAAGACCACTGAACAGAATGTGATTACCAGTATAATAAGAAAAGGAGAAGCAGACTTTGATAGGTTTGGATTTTTAGGTGCTAAACTCTTAGTTGGCGTTTATGGCAATTAAGTGATCTATGGACAGCTAAGAGAAAATATAGCACAATAATAAACCGCAAATAGTCTGGAACCATATTCTTTGGTACAAGTCTTGATTCCACTACCTGTGACCTGTGTAACCTTGGTCAAGGTACTTAACCACTCTGGGTCTGTTTCCTCATTTATCAGAGAAATAATAGTATCCACATTGAAGGGTTGCTTTGACGATTAAATTGGTTGACATATGTAAGTCCCCTTGAATAATTCCTAGCACATATTAAATCCTATAAAGTGTTTGATATTGAATTGTTGGTAGTGTGTTTGTTTTTCTATAGAGATAGTGAGATCTATAGAAAAATCTGGAACAGATATACAAATTTTGGACCATCAGCATATAGATGGATATCAAAGCTGAATAGGTACAACAGATCAAAATAAACAAAATATAACCTAACTGTATAACTTTAACCCACTCCTTCTGTCTAGAGACTCCAAACTTCCACAGGTCAATAAACCAATAACACCACCTTCTTTCAATTACCTTAATTTTCTGGCATGCTTACATTCAGAGAACTCACCTAGGATGCGTTAATGTGTGAGTTCTGATTTAGGAAGAATAATTTTTGCACATTTAGACTCAAATCTCCCTAGTGTCTGTTCTTTATTATGTGTCATCTTCATTGCTCTGAGTTCGGGCATTCAAAAGTTTCTTTCTCACTATGCACTGAATGCATACTTACCTTTACTTCTATTTGAACTTTTGGAGGGAAAACTTAGAAGTAATCAAATGAAGATATATATACCCCACTTCTATTTGATTACTGCAGCCAATATATATAATCTCTCCCCACTCCCCAACTCAAAAAGAGTTTATATCCATAACTGACTGGAGAAAGTACATTAAATAGATATACATAAAAATGCATAGTTTCAAGAGAGCTGAAGATTACTTAGCCTAGCCCTCTCATATTACAGTTGTGAACAGTGGATCCAGAAAAATTAAGTAATGTGCCTATGATCACATCAGAATTTGTTTGGTGTTGTATATTACAATATGATTCAGCTGGAATATAAAACTGCAATGCCTAGATAGAACCTATGCGCAACCATATGAGTGAAAATATTCACTGTAAAAATCATAATTCCCATCATAGCCAAAGATGTTCACTACTATTTTAATAAAAAAAATTTATGCTAATAGATAACAAACTTGCCGGAACCAGATCCCCATTCTTTCCAATTTCACTTCTGTACTTACAAAATCTTTATCATTAAAATAATTAATATGGCGTGCTTATGGTTTTATACTGTCAGTACCATGTATATTTTTTATTTCATTTCTTTACTTACAGTGACTCTGTGAGTTAAAAAGGGATGAATTGAATTTCTACAAACTGTTCTTTTGGGACTTGCTAAAATATGTGGTATTTTGGGAAAAAGAGAAGCAGTATTTAGCTTTTTCTCAAAGATATGTACAAGTTTAATTTTATTCTGTCTTTAAAAACCTCAAAATAAGGAAGGCTTTTTCAAGAGTTGTGGGATAGACCTTCTCATATTCATATATATATATATATATACATACATACACCTATAGGTCAGACTTCAAGCACTAAGAGAATATGATTATTAATTGTCTAAACACTATAAAAGTAAAGGAACCCTTTATTTGTGTAATAGTAACTAGAGAATAACACAATGACAATATAGTTTCTCTAGTCCCACAAGGGAGAAAGGCTTATTATCTACGTTTATTTGGTTACACATAGTTTTGCTCCCAGAATGCCAGTCACTAGAAGAAATGCTAAAAAGAACATTATCATATGATTTGCTATTTTTAAAAATTCACATAATATGTTAAGGAAGTGGTATTCGCTTTTGCTCCATTAAGACCAAACTGTCAGAATATATTAAATGAATTGATATACGTAAGTAGATAAATTACCAATGTAGAAAACTACAAATTAATGTCCACTTTTCTGGCTTAAAGCAAAATCACATCTAGAATAATAGACTTTAATAGCACTCATCTGTGCGAACTTTCAGCAATGAGTTTTCAAGAGAATCATTACTTAGCACTATTCAACATCCTTCAAAAGTGATTAATTGGCAGGACTATTTCTATACCTACTTTTTGAAGAATTCCTAAAATACGTATCTCACATAGTGGAAAATAGTACCTGTTTCTTATTTTGCCAAAGCATATTAATATATATATATATAAATTATATATAAATATATTAATATATATATACTATTATATAAGTATTATATATATTAATACATATATATGTTTACATATTATACATATATGTAAACATATATATGTATACATATATACATAATACATATTTATGTATTAATGTATATGTATATATATTATATATATACATACTGTGTATAGATAGATGTGAGAAGTAACCCATCTCTCATTATCTATTTTCAGGACATTTTCCCCTGAGATTTGGGGTAAGAAAAGCCGAGAATATTAAGGAGATTCATATATATATATATGAAACAAAAATAAAATTCCGTTTCATTTTGAATGATCCACATATATGTATTCACTTTAGAGTGGTTCTATATTTATACTTTGATACTTTGCAATGTGAACATGAATTATGTCTTCATTGTTTTCATTGTGATTTCAACTTTCATTTCTATTTTATAAAAAAGATTCCTGAAATCAGTAAGCAAGCAAAATTTAAACTTGGATTTTAATGTAACCTTTTCTGTGGCACAGGACATCTTGCATTCAATTCTTCTTGATGAAGTGAACAAGTCCATATCAAATTTATCACAAAATTCCAAAACCCATTTTTTTCAAAAAGACCATAAATGGCATTCCTAAACCCTAAAGTCTCAGAAGGCATTTTAAGGAACAATTTTACCGAAAGAATCAAAATTAGGGCGCCTGGGTGGCGCAGTCGGTTAAGCGTCCGACTTCAGCCAGGTCACGATCTCGCGGTCCGTGAGTTCGAGCCCTGCGTCAGGCTCTGGGCTGATGGCTCGGAGCCTGGAACCTGTTTCCGATTCTGCGTCTCCCTCTCTCTCTGCCCCTCCCCTGTTCATGCTCTGTCTCTCTCTGTCCCAAAAATAAATAAAAACGTTGAAAAAAAAAATTAAAAAAAAAAGGAATCAAAATTAATTCTTCAGATATTAAAAACAATTTTACTTTCAAAGTATGTCAAGTAGCAAGTTTGTTTTGTATACATATTGTAAAATTTCCATTTTTTGCGAATTAGAAGAGAAAAGCTCAGAAAATTTCAAGTTATCAGAGAGCATGATACTTGAAAAATCTGAAGACAGATGGAAAATTATTTGCTCCACAGCACAAGACTCTAGAGGCTCATCAAAGGGTAAAAGTTCTGCACAGCACACATCATATTATAGATTCTTATTTTTAAAAATAACAGGACTGCTCGTAATGACAGAGGTTATTACTGATAACAGTAACAACTGTTATTATAAAATGTATGCTGTTCTTACTGAAACGATTTTCTGTACTCATGATGAGAATCAACATAAAACAAGTAAGACTTTCTTTAGTTTAACTTGAAAACTCTGTAAAAATGACTACAATTATTTCCATTCTCTCGCCCAGATCAGGGCAATTAGCACAGTGCATCCTGGAATACCATGCCTTGGCGTATTAACCAATTTTCGTGGAGTAGGACACGGATCTTGTAAACTCATAAAGATGTTTGCAGTATGAAAAGTGTCCCAGATACATTACTGACTGGATGGATGCCTCAGCCTGTCCCTGTGGGCTGTCACAAAGTTGCAAAACAGGCAAAGTAGAACCTGTCGATGGCAGAACACCATCTGGTGACACTGAGTGTCCCCAGGTACACATTAAAAATATTCCCTCATCAAAATGCAAACGAAAAATAGGTGATCCAAATATAAAATACAATCTTAACTCCGTGCAAGTACAGTGTAACATAAATGGCTCTATTAAGATGAATAATTTTACTGAACCTATTCTCAGATCGATTGATTTGAAAATATTTCAAATGTCATTACTGAACCAGAAACGTATCCTGATGGATAACTTACAAATGGGCAATAATTACTAAATGTGTACCATGGTTAGCTGGAAATAAAATTTTCTGTGAATTTTACTTTCCTGTTATGCTTACAACCAGGATTGATCAAAAAAAAAAAAAAAAGGTAAAAGTAGCTATTTGGAGAATCTTAATAGATTATAGCTTTCTATATCTGGAATTTCTAATTACACACACACACACACACACACACACACACACACTCCTATATAATATTAGATTGTTTTCCCTACTATATTGTTGTATTTGTGTAGTCAAATATTTTATATAACTGTTGAAAGTAATTAGTAAGCCTTCCAGATGATTAAATAGTGCCCAGATCAAATGGGAAAATTCCTAAACTAGGAATATGACTATAATTAAATTATGAAGGTAAAGAATCCACACAATTATGAATTAAACTGTTCAGTCTCAGCCTTATGTGAATTTATTACACACACACACACACACACACACACACACACACACACAGAGGCACACACACACAGAGGCACACATACAATGGTACTTTTAAAGCCCATCCAGGTTTCCCTTTGTTTTAGAGGTGCTTAGGTAGCTTATTCTTGAGCTTCCTGATAGGCATTGCCAAGTAGAGGTTTGCCTAAAGATAGGAAACTGGAAGTGGCATAACTGTGATTCTTCTAGAGACAATGAAGTCCTAAAACTCAATATTGTTCATGGAGCTGAAGGGAGGTGTTCAGGCCAGAGGCTGCCTCGGGAAGGAGCATGGGGCATTTTCAGAACTGCATTGCACTGCCTGCAGATGAATGAATGGCTTTCTCAGCATCTAGACAATTTGCAGGAGGGTCCCCTCTGGTCACTTGCCAGCGTTCCTGAGAGGAAGTTATTGCAAGGCTTTGAGGACTCTGATCTCAACAAGTGCAGCTACAGAAAGAAAGTGTTGCTGCTGGGTGATCTTTATCTCCTACAGACTGCTGGACAGGAAGCTCAGCCAGGTTTCTGATGAGGCAAACGCCATTATCTTGGGGCACTTGGCAAAGATTTTCTTATGACATATTTACCATTCAGTGTGATTTGGTGGCTTAAATACTATCTACTGTGCTGCATTCAGCCTGAGAAATAAGAACACTAAATCTTACAACATGCTTAAATTTATCGTAATACCTATATATGTTTAATACATATAACGTGTGTGTGTGTGTGTGTGTGTGTGTGTGTGTGTGTGTGTACATATATATAATCATACAATAGATCAGACAATGTTTAAGCCAGTGCTTTGGACCAACTTACTGGTACATTTGTATTAAGTTCAGTTTAACTGATTACATATTCAAGATGGCTTAAAGACTGCAGTTATTTTTACATGGTCACTTAGGTGGCAAAGTGTCAACACAGCTTAAAATATTTTTGGAAATCAGCCCAAAGCGTGGTGAAATTGATAAACACTTCCTACATTTTTTTTTCCAATTCAAAATCAAATTTCTAATACTGCTGTTGCCACTTACTGAATCAGAAAAGAAAACCCACAGAGAGAAATAAATGATGTTTATCCTGTGTCTTTTCTTGATTTTGCTGCTTTGTCACCTTAAAAATCATACACAGGTGAGAATTCTTGGAGGTCAGAGATAGGGAAGCTTAGAGTTGACCCAAAGGAAACATAAAAGCTTGCTTCCAAGCACTGGCCAATTGTACTGATGGTGGGTATAACAATAATTATCATCATTTCTATCTATAGAGTGCTTAGCATAGGGTATGCATGTAAAATCTCATTCAGTCCTTACCATTACCATACAAGGTGAACATCCTTTTTCCCATTTAAAGGAAACAGCTCAGAGAAGTCAAGCAAAGGCTCAACGGCAGAGCCCCAAGCCCCACTGGCTGCCTGATTGCAAAGCCCAGGCCTGTTTCCCAGCCTTCCCTTCAGATACTCTATCTGAGACAATCTCTGATCATCTTAAAGTAGCTCAGCCCAATAGGCGATTCAATTCTCTGTTTGACTGGATCCTGACATTTTCATGACTTTCAAGAATCAGCATTTACCTCTAGAGTTTGAATGGCTGCACTATCAGAGTGGTGTTTTTTTTTTCTTTGTTTTTTTCTTCATATCCATGTTGTCCACCCCCCCCCCCCCAACCGAGGCAGAGCCTGCCTTCGAGAAGTGTTTCTCAAAGCCTGGACACCATATTTCCTTTCTTCTGGTGTTTTTCAGGGACAAACATACAGGCATCTGGATATAATGGTGACTAAATAGAATACATAAATGTCGAGAGAAATCTCCCAGATTTGATCTTCTGGATTCTCTGCCTTCAACTGATGGATTCTAGATTATTAGGAGGTCTGATGCATCGAGATGTTTCAGGTTACACTGGTCAGGCATGCTCAAAACAGTACCCGTTAGGAATTGAAAAATAAATAGTCAAATAGACAAAAAACAATGGCCACTAATCTATCAACCTATCCAACCAAGTGTGTATTTTGGAATTCTGTCAGCTCTGCTATGACCCCCTCTAGCTTCCGGTTGAAAATGTTTTAAATTCTCTAATTGACAATAATTTTTCTTTTAGAACAAAGACAATACGTTATACATCTTTATAGTCCTCATAATGTTTTTTACGGTAAGTGCATAATCCATAAAACCGCAGGTAACTTATAATTACGATTTTAAATAATTACCAACCGCATTATTTTCTTTATTTTGCTAAATCCCACCAATAACGAGTCACATTTCAATTTCTTGCTCACAAATACTCTAGAGTACATATTTTAGATAAATTACATTTAATTTTCTATCAGAAGATTACATTTTTAATCTATAACAATTCATGAAGACATACCAGGTGTCAGTGCAATTGTGCATGATCTTGGAATTCTCCCACTTTGAAAATTCAATAGATACTGTCTTCAGGTTTTTTTCCAGTTGTAATCTACCATACTGCTTTTCTTTTTAACCTAGACCAAATTTTTATGTTCAAGCTATGCACCTCTGGAAATAGAGGTTGGTAATGAAAACTGTAACACAACATTAACTGCGGGGTTGTAAATAGCAACGCTATAAACTTTCTTTATAGAGATCCATCTAATGTAAGTACATAAGAAAGGGCTCAAAAGCTTAAGAAGACTTAACTTATCCTATTTGATTTTATCTGCGATTCATTTAGCTGAAGGTAAGACAAGTGCAGTCTAATGACCTCCTTTTTTATACGTCTAATTTTCAGTTATGCTTCAGTATTATCATATACACTTTTAAATGAGCCATATTCTTCACAGCTAATTGGTGGGGCCAGTGAAGTGCATCAACATGGCAATGGTACTCTGTCTTATTCCCAGTTTGAGTCCTTACTGGGTATTTAAGCTGACAATGTGAATGCGGCAAGCCCCCAGATTTCAGCTGCGCTGGCAGCCAAGACCACTCTGAGAGATGGGCAATATGGCTTCTGTGTGTGCCATTCATCAGAGCGAGCATTAAAAGGAGAAGACTGTGCTTTTCAACCTTCTGTACCTGGTGCGTATTGCTCTCATGCTGAGGTGTGTTGGGGGAATGAGGTCTGAATCTGGTGTCTTGTTGAGAAAAGATACACGTATTTGCAAAGTGTTTTCACAAAACAAAGTCTGAGACAAACTCAAACACATATTACGGGTTCTTTTTCCAAGTTTTGGGGGGTAATTCTTGTTTTTCTAATCATATTAGGAGTTTTGAATTTTATACTAAAATGCTTCATTCATAACTTTATGTATAAGTGGAAGAGTTTAAAATGAGGTCTATTTGAATTAAACATTTTTAATTTTAGTGAACATTTAGTGAACACTTAAATTTAGTAAACATTTTAAATTTAGTGTTCATTTGAAACAGGTGTTCCAATCATTCTGAGGCATAAACTGGATTTTATTTCATATTACCTACCTTGCAGTTATAGCTCCCATATTTTAGAACCAATTCAATATTGATCAATATGGACATGCTTGATTCCCTCACCATGTTAGGCATCAATGTGGCATTAATGAATCAACTTTATCATTATTAATCAGTTCTAATTTCATATAGTAGTGATGTTACCCACGTTTTCTACCTACAATGCTTTTAATAGTTACTTTATTATTTGGAAAAAATATATGAAAAGACTTAAAGTTTTCACTTAAAAAATATATTTTATTCCTTACCACCAACTAACTCTGTTTTTCACAAGAAATAGAAAATCAAGGGGATACTGGCTTAAAAAAAAAAAAGAGTCTCCGTTCTCTGTAACTTTAGTACATCTAATATAAATTAGACAAGTAATGAATAATGTTCTTTCCTTTGGCATTAATCTCTTAGTTTTATATAGAAACATTACTATTTCTAGCTTCGAGAACACAAATGTATACTAAGGGAAATGAGTTATAGACTTGACACATTATAGACAAGTTAAAATTCAGTTTAAAAGTGTCCTCATTTCAATACTTCATTGTAATTCTTAAATTAGGAAAAAAAATATATTGCCTGCAACTAAAATAACTTGTTTTGATTTGGGCTTATTTGAGCAGGGACCATCAGTGACTGCCATTTAAAATCACTATGGTTGATTTCCATGTTTTAAATTCTCGTCTAGAAAATTAACGTGATTGCTAAAAATGACATTTGGGGCTGCCGATTAACAGTATCTAAAGAAAAATCCCTTCGATTTTATTTTGGGTAATCTTTTATTTTTCTTTCTGTACTAAGAGTCTTTCTTCTCTCAGTAGATATGTATATTGTTTCAGTTTTCCATTTACAAAATAATCCTGTAAGAAATCTCATTGACTTTTAATTTTCATAACTCTTTGTATCAATATTTAACAGAGCTAGGTAATCATTTCCAGGATAGTAGCCCGGCCTTACATAAAATTAGGCAGGGTAGGAAATTACTTTCATTACCGCCTCTTTCCACTATCCTTTTCAGAGGAAGAAATTAATTCATCTGTTAGGCTACATGTGAAAAAAAAAATTAGTTCTGATCTTTATATAGTTGTGTAATTTAAATTAGTACCTGATTCTCTAAAGTCCACAATTTAGGACAGAACAGAATCTACTGCAGCAACTAATTAAACACTTACTGTAAGGTTAAGTTTTTCATTAAATCAATAGGCCCCTAGTGTCAGTTACAAAGCCCTAATTACTATGCAGTAAATTTAGATTGAATTTGAATTAAGGACTGATTTCAATCTAACCGCAGCATGTAAATATTGTAAATTACTAGAATTACAGTTCAATAAAATTGAATGGATTTCACTTTAGATAAACCAAATGCAAATGAGAAGCAGAAGCAAAAAGGCCTGATGAAATTTCCTGCAAATATCCTGCCAAGAGCGTTACAATTCACATATAGGACATTGTTTTGGCAATGAGCACGTCACAGCTCGATAGTTCTACCTCCCTTTACCTTAACATGTTTTAATATTTGATTATCTATAGTAAAAATGAATAAATTTAATCTCTCCCGAGTGATCAAGCACAATGATGGTTAATGTGACCGCTTACTGTGTTGCTTTAGTTTGATGACTGTATTGTTGTGCTAAAGCACAGTATGAAATCAGGTTATCAGGTTATAACTAGCTGGGATAAAATACACACACGCAGGCACACACACGAGAGCTGGGAAATACAAAACAAGCCTCGTTCTAAGCACAAGGCAGGTCCTTTCAAGTTAAAAAAAAAAAAAAAAAAGAAACTAAAAATGTAGCTCTAATTGAAAAAATATATATATAATTGAAAATAGTTGATAGTTTCTGAACCTTTCACTTTGCTTTAAATAAGTATTCTATGCACAGGAAATAAACTTAAAAAAAAATCTGGGGATCAAGGCAAGCTTTGAGTACACAGAAAAGAACTCAGGACTGATCATCGGTTGGAGAGGGAGAGGTTTGCGGATAAAGAGCCCCTCGTAACCACCTAACAATTCTTGCATAGCTTTTTGAAAGAGAAGTTTGAATGATTTTTATAATAAGACAAATCACACAGCTGACACTTGTATGGATCTCATTTTCATCTCCTTTCTTTGCGGACTCTGGCATTTTGACTTGGGCGTAAGAAGAGCCAAATCAAATACACAGCATCAAAATCATATAGGTAATAAAAACATATGTAAGAAAATTTAAGGAAACGGTATCTATAACTACAAAAGTAATTAGCTTACAATTTAACTTTAAATCAGTCTTAAAAGGAAATATATCTAGTGGCGATAAGGCTATTTCACATCTTTTGTTTTTAATTCTTGATGTATGTTTCAGCAAACCTTCTCTCACTATTATTTCTTAAGACCTATAGGGGAGTCTGAAAGAGTCCCACCTTATTAAGGCTAAGGATTCAATCCACAGAATGATCATGATGGCCTCTGCCTTCCTCTCTGATCTGATGAGGCTCCCTCAATTAGTATCATAGTGTGAACATTCTATTTGTGACATAAACAGCAAAATTATACCTCTCACCATAGATAAGTCTCACAGCAGTCCCAAACTGAAAATAGTAATTAAAAAATACCTTTCTGCAAAGCAAGAAAACTGGCAAGGAAGATACGGGCTGTGGACAACTCACCCTGAAACTATCAAGGAAATATTCATCTAGTCTCAACCTGCCACTCGACATTAAGTCCCTCCAGGATAGTCATAAATTCTCTTTAGACCATGTTGAAGAAGAAGAAATTAAGACTTAATAAATTAAGAAGAAATTAGCCACTTACAGTTGTATTTCCATATTTTTGCAAATTTTTTCTGCTTTTGCCTGCAAAGGGCAATGATACACACAAAAAATAGTGACAATTATTTTTAGCATCCAGAATACCCCCTGTTTTGTGGTACAAAAGGTGGGTCGTTCATATCTTACTCTGCATTTGAACATCATATGCCAGGAAGAACTACTGCCTGTGAATGGCCTGAGCCTTTCTTCCATTTTTATTTATGTCTGCTTCTTTGAGATTTTAGTCAATGGATGGGGATATAATTAAAGAATGGTAAATTGTGCAGACATATAAAAGAAAAGGCTGGCAAAATACAGAGGCACAAAACATCCAATAGATCTTCTAGAAACTACTTGGTAAAAGCAAAAGTAACAGTAACAAAAAGCAAAGGGGAGAGTATCTTTCATGCCAGTAAGAGAGCCTTTTTTGGAGGGTGAAAGGGAGAGAAGAATTTTCCACAGTCATCAACAAAGCATCTATTTAACGCTTCATCTTCAGTGAATACATGTAAAAAAGAAAACAGACCAATGACTTCCATTTAGAAATTCACAATCTGAAACAATCACACATTTCTCCCCAGTAAATGTACAGTCTATTCCTATACATGTGGAACTTTCAACCATCACTACACATTCCCTGCATGGTTTCAATGATCAGGATGCACAGAAGGAGTGTGCCAACTTCAGTCCACAACTGCAACAATGCTTGCATGAACAGCAAGACCACTGCAGAGTACGGGAATTAACACAGATAGCATTTCTGTTAGTGAATTAAATGGTAGTAGAAAGGCTCTATTTGTAGAATGACTTTCAGCCCATGTATTGAAAGGAGAAACTTACTTGCATTTGAACAGCTATCCCCCACCCCAATTTTCCCTCTCATGGCAAGGCAGTCAACTTCACTTTCTGAAGGACTGAGTATTAGTAAGTACTTTCCTGTAGCTTTGATGTTCATCTTAAAGATTTTTTTTAAGTTTATTTATTTTTGACACAGAGAGAGAGAGAGAGAGAGAGAGGGAGAGAGAGTAAGCATGAGCTGGGGAGGGGCAGAAAGGGAGGGGACACAGAATCCAAAGCAGGCTCTGAGCTGTCAGCACAGAGCCTGACGCGGGGCTTGAACTCATGAAGCATGAGATCATCACCTTGGCCGAAGTTGGACGCCCAACCGACTGAGCCACACACGCGCTCATGATGTTCATCTTTATTGCAATAGGCTTGAGGCCTTTTCATTGCTAACTGCAACATCATAATAAAAACCCAAATTTGAAACAACGTGACCCAGCATTGCTGCTTATAGGGATATCTTTTCTAGACATTTCAGGAAGAATGTATAAACGTAAACATCAAATTCACTATAAGAATAACGATAGCCAACATTTACTGAGCACTTCCTATGTGCCAGACACACAGATACTTGTCTCTCCTTTTGCGCACAAAGAAACTGAGACTTAGAAGAAAGGAGCCCAACACCTGGCGGGGAGTGGGGAGCACGCTGCTGAAAGACCACAGTCACTGAGAGCGGAGGTTGGAGAGTCAGCGCTTTCTGCTTCTGCAGCTTATTTATTCAAGTTAACTAACCTCTCTGTGTCTTAGTCTCAACACCATGGAAATTAAGATCATAATAAATATTTCATAGGATCGTCGAACATGAGTGGGTTACGGCAAAAGGTTACACCAATTTCATCCTTCAGCATGTTAGAGTACATTTACTGACACATGTGAAAGTGAAGATTTCTAAACAACTGGAAAACCCATAGGTACAATTGGAAAGGATGGGATCTTTAAAGAGGCACCTATAGGCCCTGTCACTTTAAGTCACACACTTAATAGGAGGAAAAAAGACCCTGAAAGGTTGAGCACCTAACTGATCCTAGGTGTTATGTTTGAGGAAGGGTGATGGCCATGGTGGGAATTTTCACATTTTATTTGGTACATTTCTCTAGTGTCTGAATATATTACAGGTAGATTGTATTACTTCTGACAATTATGTAGAAACAATAAAGTTTAGTGCGAAAACAAACGCCAGAAAAAGAAAAATCAGTTTGTTTTTAGGTTGTTATTTTTTTTCCGTAAAACTTTTTTTTTTAATATTTATTTATTTGGGGGAGAGTGCAAGTGGGGGAGGGGCAGAAAGAGGGAGGCAGAGGATCCCAAATGGGCTCTGTGCGGACAGGCTGACAGCAGCGAGCCTGATGTGGGGATAGAACTCACAGACTGTGAGATTAAGACCTGAGCTGAAGTCCGATGCTCGGCCGACAGAGCCACCCAGGTGCCCCTCTCGTAAAACGCTTAATTAAAAAATTCTTAAAACTACATCCTGAAGTACGGATCCTTTCTTTTAACTACTTAATTTTTACTTCCTCTTCTGGAGAATTATTAAAAGTTAGTTTATTCTAGTGGTTTCATGACAACTATTATAATATGAAAAAATGATATTATTATGATAGGAACTAATAATGATACTGGGGTGATATGAAAAAATCTCGAACATTGAAGAGTCACTTTCAATTTTGAGTCGCAATGACTTCCCTCACCCTTTATCCTTGGGATAATGCTGCCGACATCCATGAACCATGCCATTCATGTATATAAAACTTTCATCTGATTTTGAAACTTATGCTAGGAAGCTTAGGGGTTTCTCTTTATACGTTATGTTCATTTCGGCAGAAAAAAATAAAAACACCTGCCATCTCAATAATAAAGCCAATCTGTCAACAGTGCATATCTATTCTAGAATCATATCACTAATTAATTCACAGATAAAATGTCTTATTTATGTAGATTACAATGATATGGGCTGCATGAAAGTGTCCAATATGCTTAAATTAACACTGAGTTTTATGTTTGGTGAACATCAAATACTGTGTCAATAAAAGATGAATCGATCTCTTCATTTAATGGTAGACTTTAATATTGCCTGTCGCAAATCTAGCTTGTTAAGCACACATCTTCCTAATATTTACACATTGAGCCATAAATTCAAGCTTTATGTTCCCCAATTCACACTTTTTGTGGCCTTTTGCAAGAGCAACTATTTTCAGGTGTTAATCTGAATAAAACATACATGTGGTTTTATTTAGTATCGACAGTAGAGAAGAAGAAGAAAAACATTTTCAATACATGTAGTAGTTTTCTTAGCAATTCAATCAAGGAGTTGATCCAGGTTTCTGCATGGCATAATTTCAGTTAAACTCACACTGGTCCTTCAGGAATATTGGGATAATCTGCATATGATTTCATTCGTATGATCACAAAGTAATGTTAATGAAACACACACGTATATATCATTGGTCAATGTGATGGCTAAATAATAGAGGAAAATGTACGGGGGCATTGAGTCTAGAATTTTACATAATGCTTTCAAAATATCTTGGCTCTCCTTCAGTCTCACACAGGTCCTATGAGGTGAGTTAAAGCAGTTTATTATTCTCATATTATAGCTGAAAGAACTGAACTTATGTAGTAAAACGTAAAATTTTTGTTACATTCAAAACTCTGTTCACAAAAGGAAAAAAATATATGTATACATATAACTATGCACACATAGAAAACAAGTCATAAGAGATTTATCTTTCCAGTATGAACAAAGTAAGACAAATCAAGATTTTATGCTGAAATGACTCCTATTAAATATTCCCATACAGCACTATAATTACTCCATTTTTAAACCGAGAGAGATCGTGTTTGTGAGAGGCAACAGAGGGCTATTTTTCAAGAGAACTGAAGGCAGGAGGGCTGGACAGACAGACACCTCTCATACTATAATCACTTTATTAAAAGATGGGTTTCCACATTCTTTCTGGCAAAGACCACAGAATTTCTCTCCAAAACCCTGCCTCTAGTTTTTTTGCAGCCATGTTGTGTAGAGGCAATTTATTTGCTTTGTGATGCGTATTTACTTGAAGCATGGGTTCTACAAGGGAAAGCACGCTTGCGAGTCTAAGCCTTTTGTGACATGTCTACCAGTGAAGGTATTATCTACCAGTTAGCATTTTCCAAGATGTTCATAACGGTTACCTAACATGATATTTGAAAATGTCACTGTTTAAAATAACCATATGAAATTAAAAGTTAATATTAGGTATAGCTTTTAAAAGTAATTTTAAATTTGGCTTCAACAAACTGCATTCACTGGACGGCAGACAACACAGAGCGTTCATTTATTTTGAGTGCTCTTTGCAATCAGGTCAAATTCTGAATCTCTGCGATTCGTCATCTGACTCTACTACATGCAAAATCTAGAAAAGAAAAACTTGCATAAGAATGTGCAGGGCATTACTTATTTATATGTAAAACCTTTATTCTATTTTGTTATTTTAGATTAAGTCCCATTTCAATTCTATTCTCTCAGGGAAGCATTAACAGTTTGAGCTCAGCGTGAAAACCATCAAACACTTGAGCTGAAATTTAGATTGGGCAATTTTGTCTGGTGAAGTAGAAAAGGACATGTGGAAAGGCAAGGAACAGAATGGCTTATGGAAAGGCAGATGTTTTAATAACGTGTCATCCAGTGGGAGCTTCGGATATCTAAATTTAAATCTCTTGATATATTTAAAGAAAGTACGTTGAAGAGAAGGAACGCTCTTTTACTGAGAGAATTAATAAACTTATCTGTCTTGCATGAAAGAGACAGATCAGAAATGGCCAGTGTACTTTTAAAAGCAATGATGAAAAGAAAAAGAAAATTTAACCTCAGGCTCGCGAATGTGAATGGACAGAAGGCACGTTCAGAATTTCTATTGTGATCTCTGCTCTTGGCCAACATGGCATGTTGTGACAATGGGTGTATAATCAAGTTGCTGTATCTATCAGGCAGCAAGGAGAGGTGGTAAAATTACAAAAGGAATTCTGAGTCCACTTAAAGATGACATTTTAATAAAAGACGATACTAATGTATGGTTTTAAATATTTGTTTTTATAGCCTTTTCACAGGGAGACAGGAAGGTGATAATAATACGGTATGATCATGTTACATTAAAATAAACTCCAAGCTTGTAGCGCATTTATATTTTATGGACTGATTTTCATGAGTGAAACTATAATTGTTGCTTTTTGAAGAGAATGGCTACACATAAAATACCAGGAGTCTCCCAGTATGCTCATTTATAAACTCTGTCCCATTAAGGGTAATTGAAGTATTTGCCACTAGCATTTAATTGATATGATTATAATTTTATGGAATGTTTAGAGACAACTTTTAATATAACCCAGTTCATTTCTCACGTCCAAGAGCAAGCTGCAAATCTTACTCCATCTCTGATGATTTAAATAGGCTATCCTGTCATTTTGCAAAGGGCAGAGGATTGGTTAGACCATTTAAAAATCCCTTAACCCACACTCAAACACATAAAGCCAAAATTGCGTGCTTGTGTTTTTCTCCTTGAAAGTACGCACATGACTCACAATGTATAAATACATATGAGTAACTGGAAACATCATCTGAGACCATGAATCATACCCAGATGCTCATGCTCCAATTAGTTGGATCCAAACAATTTTTGGTTGCTAGAAGCAAGTTGGTGACTGAAAATTTCAAATTCTGATATAATTATTTTATGTATAGAAGACAACTCTTTTTTTAAACAAAGGCTCTACCTGGGAGCAATGGTCAGATCATATTTTGGGTGGCCTTGGGAATATAGTAATGGAAATATCACTTATATAGATAGCGGTAATGTGTGTGTGTGTGTGTGTGTGTGTGTGTGTGTGCGTGTGTGTGTGTGTGTATTCCAAATACATTATCAGAAAAAAAAATACTGGGGCGTCTGGGTGGCTCAGTCAGTTAAGTGTCTGACTTCAGCTCAGGTCATAATCTCACTGTTCATGGGTTCAAGCCCCACACTGGGCTCTGTGCTAACAGTTCAGAGCCTAGAGCCTGCTTCAGATTCTGTGTCTCCCTCTCTGTCCCCTCCCCTGCTTGTGCTCTGTCTCTTGAAACTAAATAAAAGTTAAAAAATTTTTTAAAATGCAAAAAATAGTGACCTAATATATTTTGAATTTTTCCTGAATTTTCAAGTACAAAATAAGCAAAAGTGAGAACCATATCTTGTAAGTGTAAATGTTACTAAGTCAAGAGAAAACAGGAAATATAAAAACAGCTTAGAAGGGATCTTAAAAGATCATTTATTGAAACCTCTAATTTTCAGGGCATTTTCTCCTCTGCAGTTTTCATTTGAGGTAACTAGATCATAGAAGATTTTGGGGATTTGCTGAGGGCCATAGAACTAGCCAGTGGGAGGGTGGAAGCAATGTAACGGACACATAGTAGGATCCTGAGAAATATTCTTTGCATAAGTGATTAGATGGATGAATGAATGAATAATGAATGAACGAGCAAACAAATAAATGAAGAAATTAGTTAGGTTTTCCTGTTTCCTCTTGGACAAATTACCTAACCTCAGCAAGCCACAATTTCCAGGTTGGTAAAATGAAGCAAATAACACAAGAGTCTGCAATTTTCCCAATCAATGTGATGATGCAGGTGTACCTAGTGTGTGTGTTTCCAGAAGGTGCTGTACACATAGGAACTGTTACAATTACTCAACTTCTTGGAAATGATTGTCAAAGTTGCAGTCAGTGAACCTTCCTTATGTATAAACATCCAAGGGCTTGTGTGGATAAGGCTTTTCCTCTACTTAACTACATGAATAGACGAGGTAGTTTTGAAGCCTCAGAAACCTTTACTGTGGCCATCACAAACTCATTCAAAACATTTATGGGCACATTCTTTAAGAAAGTGTAACAAATAGTTCTTTGAAATGAGCCATACATTCTTTTAGGTTTAGCAGGTAATTCCCTCTCCCCTCTCTTGAATGGGATGTATAATTTAAGATTATTGCATGCTGTGCAGTGAAAAGTAATGCTTTTCCACCCCCACGACCCTGCAGAAGACTGAACAGAGAACTTCCAAAAGCTGTCACTACTTCTCTTCCAGATGTGACTTTCAGGGTTCAAGGCATTCAGTGAATGTATTTACTGCACCCTAAAAATATACCTGTCATAATTGGATCGAATTGCTTGTCTGTAGCTCCCTGGAAGGTGGAGTATACAGTAAATTCCCAATAATTGTACATGAAAAGTGGCATAGGTTAAACAGGCTCAGGAGTGAGTTCTGGCTGCATTCGGAGCCAGCTCGAATAACATCTACCCCACTTATCTAAAGCATTTCAATTTCATATTCGTTGTGCTAGGTTTGCCTATATTATCAATGTCAAAAAACTAAAAAGTCTCATCTTTAACTTTCATTCCGGGGCTTCAAAAGAGCTTTGAATTTGCATCTTACTCTAGGGAAGATGTAGCTTGAAAACATTTTTGCCCAGCTTGCTCCATTAATTTCTGAGGAAAATGCACCTACTGCTGTGAATATGACAGTTCTCAACCTTGGTGTTTTTACAGGATGTCCCTCCCCAGGGAACAGTCAGCACCATTGCGACTTCCCGGCTGGAAGCTCACCACCCGCCGGTAATCATCTCAGCTCAGCTGCAAGCGGAGGCCGCGGCTGGGGTGAACAAGACGCCCCTTGCCAGAGTCCAGGAAAAGGAGAACGTCAAGGTTTGGGGGGCGGAAATACATTTTAAGTGATCACCTACATTCGGTTTGAAGGATAATTTGCCTATGCCAGCGCTGGCTCAATTATCAGCCGCACTTAGTACTTTTTTATGTACTAGAAAGCTTTAACTTAAGATAATCTCCCTCTTGCCTATCAAATATTTCCCCCCAATTACTTCCATTGAGTCAGGGACAAAATTCATTTTGTAATGATTATCTGACTCAGGTAGAGCTGGTTTTCTAACTCTAGGCTGAAGCCACTGACAAGGGCACAAAAAAGGATTATTTTTCAGCAGTTTTCAGCTCAGCTAAATCAGCAGATAATGGCATCTATGATGCAGAGTGATTTTGACCTGAAGCCCTTCTCATTGTTAATGTGTCTCACATCTCAAACATGCCACAGAGGCAAAAATATTCTATAGACATCTCCACTGTCTCCAGAGAGCAAAAGGAACGTTTTTAGGGATTCTTGATTTTCACACTTTCGGTCAATTAACAGCAATTGCTCAATAAAACCTCCAGAACTCTGTTCCTTTTTTCACAGTGTTTTCATGTGGATGAGTGCCAGCTAATAAATGCAGAGAGAGAGAATTCATTTGCATGACTTTGTTATGTTAGAACCTGACGGTCTACACAGGCCCCAATAAAGACACTAAACAAAACTTCTTAAGCCTCTGCCAAAGGGGGAATAGAGGCTGCAATTCACTGGTATTAGAAGTTATTCAGATGTGAACAGGTACCTTATTCAGTGAAAAATCCCCAGAGACTAGATTAGCCTTTGCTACACAAATTATATTTCTATGATAATCATTATATTCTCTGACAAAATATTTCTGAGGTAATTGCATTTCTCCCGTCTTTTGAGGACTACACTGTTATTCATTTTAAGATATTTATTGCACAATTACTTGCTTACAACTGTTTTTCTAATCTTGGAGTCTAGAGTCTCTTTAATAGCCAAGGAGCTAGGTGGAGGGTGATGTGAATGAGGCAACGGGCAGGGGATACGCTGTGTCCAACTCAACCAGAGCAACTGAAAATTTATCTGCTTTGTATATTGGATTTCCATGTAAGGAAAAAAGTTAAAAAAATCACTGGGCAGAAATATTGAAACTTTCATTATCATATTTGGGATCTGACATAGCATAGCAACTCAACAGATATTCAAAGGATAGATGATTAAAACTATTTGGTGTATTTCTTAGAATTACTTTCTCATCTTTCATGGTGTGTCTGTATTAACTGGCAAAATTGTTTTAAAAAATTGAACTTATCACGATATTTTAAAACCTGTATTTCAAAAATGGAATTGTATTTTAAGCTGAATTTTTTAAAAATTGAAACTATCACAATAGTCGAGTGATATATACGCCCATGAATATGTATGTGTGTGTCTGTGTATATTTGCATATATACACATAATTATATAGCTACAGTTGGATTAAGTGGCTAAATGGTAAGAAAGGTAAGCTGAAAATGAGCAACCAGTAGGTGTGCCTTGTGTCATTAGTGAATCTTAGCCACTACCGTCCAAAACCTAGTCAAGAATGATGGCTTTGCTACATAACAATGGCCTCAGCCTGATCTGTAGCGGTGACAAGTTCATCTCCACAAATAAGCTGATGATGGATCCTTGCCTTCATCTGAAATTTTAATATTTTGTCCATCACAGATTTGTTTGCATTAATTTTGATTTTTAGAAACGATTTCATTAAAATATTGTTTATCCTATGACTGAATTCTTGATCCCAGCCTGTTAAATTTTGCAGCTGATATGGGCATGTCTGTTATAAAGAGGGTTAAGCAAAATTATATCTAGATCAGCCTAGCTCAAAACGATCTCTACTATTAGGACCAGGGTTCACAGAGGTACTGTTCTAAAATGTATTGGCTCATCTAATTCTCACGCGTCTACAGAAGTAGGTACTATTACGCAGGGGCACAGAAAGCACACGTAAACTTCCCAGTATATACACACGCATTAGCCCTAAGAGCCCAGACTGAAGCCAGGCAGGCTGGATCCAGGGCCCAATGCTTTGAACAATTATGCTGCACGACTACTCAAAACATAATTTAACAAAAACAACTCCTCTACCCCAAATAAGTTCAAGAACAAGAGCATATGTTCGCCACCCCACCCTCATGTCTAGAGGATTATCTGGCCCTTCCCCCAACCTCCGAAGATCACCTCACCTGTGTGTCAGGAACTGTCCCCTCATGAGCATCTCTTCTGGCCTCCTCACCCAAGGACGTGTCTGCAAATAGGCTCCGTGGTGGGGGCGCCCTTCGGGGCTCCCCCATTCCTGAACTGTACCCTGTCCAACTGACTTTATGTCCTCTGTTGAACAAAAGAGCAAATCTCTTTCCCATGCATGTCATACTTTGCCTCCAGGACCCCAACTTCTCCAGTCACTTGAGTTGCTTGTACGAAGGGCCGTTTCACCTTCTGCCTGAATACTACCATCCTATTATATGCCTTTTGTTCTCATTTCCACCCTCATCTTCCTCAAGCACGTGTCCAACAGCCTCTCACCTCCTCTTATAAATCAATGACAAAGGAAAAATAAGCCAACCCCTGTGCATATCAGATTTTTGGACAGATGCCTGGGCAGGTGGCCAACAGCCTCAAAAATCCAAAATCATTTTGGGCTTAGAGGGCACCGCCCTCTATATATGCTTGACACTGGGTGAGGTTAGGGACTTAACACTTGCATCTAAGGCTTGAATCCAGGTTTTTACCAACCGAATCCACAGCTTTGTTGGCTCCTTTCTTTCTTTCTTTGTTTGTATTAATCACAACAGAGCTGCGTGGAGATACCCGGCACAGCAGCCCCTACCACTACTGGGTCCAGTGGACGGGTGAGTGATTCCAGTTCCTGAATCTTTGCAAAGATATGTGTAAAATAATGGTCTCAGTGAAATACTAAAATAATAATGTTGTTGACAATGATAATAATAACATCCGGAAATGTGATAATTTCTAACCAAGTGGATGTAGGATTTGAGATCTGAATTATCCATTTATCTCCACTGGCATACCTGTATTACCCAAACTTTTGTACTTCAATTATGGTTGGTAAACTTAGACTCTCATTCTCTAGTTCAGATAAAATTTTTATTAATATTTTTTAAAAAAGATGCTTTGCTTAAAGCGCTCTTACAACGAACAACATGGAGGATGTCCGCATGGCTCGGTCAGTTAAGTGTCTGACTCTTGATTTCAGCTCAGGTCATGATCTATTGGTTTTGGAGTTTGAGTCCTGCATTGGGCTCTGTGCGGTGCCCCAGCACAGCCTGCTTGGGATATTCTATCTCTCTCTGGCTCTCCTGTACTCATGCTCTTTCTGTCTCTCTTTCAAAAATAAAATAAAATAAAATAATAATAATAACAATACGGAAGCTAATAAGGCAACTTTTCATGCCAGCCAAGGAGTGGACACTTTGAAAAATCAATATGCAACAGCTTAGTTCTCAGTAGCCAGTGATAAAGGGACTTTTCAAAAATTATGTCTAATTAAAAAAAAAAAAAACTCGAAAAACAAACAAAAAAACTAAGCAAATTCTGTGGTAAATGAAAAACATGTCAAATAAGTCAAAGACATGTTACTAACTGGGGAAAATAAATTAGTTATTTCATATCAAGGAGGTAAAATTGCTGGTATTGGATAGCACATCGCACCTTCCGACCTCTAGCAGTGCTACTGCATAAGCCTGTTTCATATATATGCTGGTGCTGGAATCTGGTTTTCTAAGCCAATCATTATAATCATTTAAAGATGAACAAAAAGTGGCAATAGCAAATACTTTGAACACATCCTATTACTATGGGCTGGTGTATTTTGAGAGATCTCCAAAGGGAACAAGGCTAAACAGGTTTAAATCCAAGCTCTTTGAAAGAGGAAATACTTGGGACCTAAAACTTAAATGGAAATCTGGAGGCAGAAATACTTCAGGAGGCTCCCATCGCCGTGTGATCCTCTCTAGGAGTGATATGATTTAGGGAACACGTGATTTTGGAAATTTGTCATTGACTGACAGAGCAATCTTCTAACGGTCTATTTCAACACTCGGCTTCCCTTCCATACAGACAGGACTAGAGTACAAGCGAAACAGGTTACCATGAAGTAAGTATGTGGTATTAAGCAAATACTCCACTTTAGATGATATAGATATAGATGGTATAGATATAGATGGTATAGAGATAGATGTAGATACAGATATATCTGTGTGTGTATAAAGGCTGAAGAAAATTTTTTTAAAAAAGAGCTTTGAAAAAAGCACCGAAGTGTAGCTTTTCCTCAAAATTATTGCTCTACAAAGACTCAGCAAACTGAAAATGACCAAATATATTTTAAAATATTTTCTCTCTGTTTAAGATAATTTATTATATGGCTTAAAATCCCTGACTTGATCTTGAAATAATTTGTTTAATACATTGGTAAAGAATGCATTTTAAATAATTTTGATATTCTTTCATTGTTGAAGCTACCTTTCGTTTTTCTCAATTAGTAAATCTTTCACCATGAATTGGCATAAAGGAGCCACAGTAACACGTTGGGAAGGAAAACATTTCATTATCCCATGTGCTATGTTCTGAGATGAATCATATCTACTGGAGTAATACAACATGCTGTGCATAATAATTGGACTTAATAATAAGACATCATGGAGGTTCTGCTATTTTCTTGTGTATATGTGCATAAAATGACTCTGAGGTTATAATTAAGTAGTGTTTTAAGAGTATAAGTGTAAAGATAGCAGGTTCCAAGGATAACAATTTAATAAAGTCTAATTTTATCAACTTGTTCATTTTTGGATGAGAATACAGTTTAAGGAAAGTATATAATATAAGTTATTATTTTAAAACGACAGAAAAAGGACCAGAAAATTCATTTTTCACTTAACTATTCACAACAATTTTCTGGAAGTGGTATTCCGTTACCTTCATGTAAGACTACAGACATTTAGGAATGACTTATAACTTTTCTGTCAGCTTTACTGTTCTGGCAGTGAACCATGGCTTGCTTACTTAACTCTAATGCTATTCAAAACTATGTCTAGACCCAATTTCTAAGAACAAAATGCAATTTTAATGAATAAATCTCTTCAAAGTTGACTGCAAAGCAGCTACATTTCTTTCCAAACAGCATTATAAGACATTTGAGCCAAAGTTAGGTCATTGTTTCCTAATTGCCATGATAATTTATAACAGTGGAAGTAATCACAAGTCATACTGTATATGGAAAGGAAGAAAACAGAAAGGATTGAGTAAATCTGAATACGAGGGTGTACTGTAATATATTTCAGTTCAAATAGAAGCAAGATTATATTGTACTACTATGCCAGGAATTATAACATTGCATCACTACAAATCAAAATCTATGAAACACCTAGAGCAAACCAATGAAGAATTTTTGCGGGACAATTGAGGGCCACTTGACTAAAAAAAAATAACATTTAAACATTTTATACTAGATATTTACATCTAACACCTGTAGATCAATCATTTATCAATTTTACAAGGATAGTGATTAATTTATATATGTACCAAAAAATATTCTGACATCCAACCTGACATCTTAGATTTACAAACTGATACCCCACAAGGAAGCAAAAGGCAAATTTACATAGAGGAGGCAAATGGGTCCATTGGAATCAAAAGAAGTTAGTAAAATGTAGTGACATTTCCAAAAGCTGTATTTGTAAGGAAAGCTGAGGATATCATGTGAAAAGCATGTTAAATCAGTGAGTGCAAAGGCAAAATGCTGGCAAAACTCAAACACTTATAAAAAGTTGAAATTTAGGTTGGAATGATAAAAAGACAGGCATCCACATCAAGGACTTGGCAGCGATGTAGAGTGAGAAACAGATCTAAGATTTCATTTTCCCGCTATAGATCCTAGGCAAACTAGTTGGAGAAAAACTCCAGCACTAATGTGTTATACTACATAAACGTAGTTGCAAAAGGAAGCAAGAGAATTGAAGATGAAGGGGTTTAAGAGTACTATGCAGATGGTGGCCGAACATGCATGATCAGTTGTGGCTTAAGTTGACTGGGATTCCCATCTGGGGAGGATGCATACAGAAATAGAAACCACTCTATGTTTGTCCTTTCCTATGTAAAATACAATTTAAGCACATTTGCAATAAATAGAGATAAGATGTAAATGAGAAATGAAGGAAATCAAACCCGTGGTCTAAGGAAATACTTTGCCTTTGTGTATGTGATTTTTTAGATTTCACATTATATTGGGTTGAATAAATTTAATGATGTTACTTGAAATAGAATCGAATAATGTTGTTGGCTGTAAATTCTAAATTATTTACCCTGGAAAATGTTTAAAATACATAATGTAGGATCAATCTTTTTTCTTGAACATGATGAAAGTACTGAAAATAAGTGTTACTGTCGTCCAATAACACAGAGATCGCTGACTTTTCTTTGTTTAAAATGAAAAAAAAAATCCCTGTGTCATAAACATTCAAAAAAATGTTATCAATAGCAGTGAATCTTTAACTTCTTTTATTTCTCGCTATTCCCCTCTGTTCCCTTTGTTTCAGATCCTGGATTTACACTTTCCCTGTGTCACTTTACACTCATTTCCTTTATCCTTCCCTTATTCACACTTATTTCTTTAAAGGAACTTTGCAATCTGGAGTATTTTTTGTAACTCAGTTTAATTATTTTTCATTGCCCTTTTAATTTTTTTTTTATCCACTGAAAGGAGATAGTCCGTGGAATAATCAGATATATATCATACTGCATTTGTGATCTAAGCAACTTACACCTTGAATAAGATGATAATGTAAATCTGTATTCGTAAAACTGTTACTCAGTTTCCATTTGTCACAAAGAATAAGTTCAGAGTTTTTACATAAAATGGACTAGAGAAAAAACTATGAATGTGTCAAAAATTAATTAAAATAAAAAAGAAATGTATTTTTTTCCCCTAGAAAGAGCACCAATGACAAATTTTGAGACAAGGAGCGAGGAAGATCTACAAAATAAGTCAGGAGTACTTCTTAAAAGGCTTGGATAACATAAAAATATTGTGCTAACATGATCAAGACTTTTGTAAGAAAAAACTGGACAGAAATTTGAGAGGAATATTTTCCTTCAATATGTGTATGTATGGGGCCAGTATTTCACATTTTGAACAAGCATTCTCCTAAACGTCAATATTAAAATATATAAAAACATGTTATGTCTCTAGTATGAAATCACAAAGCCATATAAAATGTACAAACTACATAATTGTAGAGGGCTTGTTTTTCTAATATAGAACAAGCTGAGTGACTTTAAATGGTCTAAATAGTTATTACAAGCTGACTGTGATGTATTCTTCCTTCTACCTTTCCAAGAATTTCTTGTATTTTAATGGATTCTCAAAGAATAAATTGCAGACACACAATCCGTTCCTGAAAAGTGTGGGCGGCTCACACAGCATGACGCGATCACATCATTCCTTACAGCAACGCCGCCCTTAAACCCCACCAGACACGGCCTTCCTCCCCATGAACACGGTCGTCCCACGCGGTGACGTGGGTGTCAGGAGTGTGATTGCTCGGAATGAGCCACGGCGTGTAGGCTGCATCTGATTCACCGTCTGACGGTGCAGTGTGGAGTCCACTGAGGAGTTTCAGAATGAGGCATTCTAGAGGGGGTTATGGCCATCTTCGGTGGCCTCGTCTTTCACTCTGTAATGTGATGTGCACGTCTCTCGTAATTTCCTTATCTGACCTCTCCTCTCTGTGGTGCTCACCGCCGCTGCCACAAGGAAATTGTGGAGGGAAGTGAGCCTGAAGAACTCTTCTGAGGCTGTGGGTTTGTCAACCCTGCTGACCTTTTAAATTACATTCCTGTAACAACTTTTTACTATTTTTAGTTTAAATTTTATTTACTTATTTTAAGAGAGAGAGAGGGAGCTCACACATGAGTGGGGGAGGGGCAGAAAGAGAGGAAGAGAGAGAATCCCAAGCAGGCTCCGGGCTCTCAGTGCAGAGCCTGATGCTGGGGCTCAATCTCATGAACCATAAGGTCATGACCTGAACCAAAATCAAGAGTCAGACGCTCAACCCAGTGAGCCACCCAGGCACCCCGCATCTTACTTTTTAAAGTGTAATTTTTACAGCAACTAGAATCTTGCTAGAAAAGAAATATAACATTTATATAAATATTTCTATATATTTGTATAATTCTAAAATTACTCATTTCAAAAGGTTTTGCTTTCATCCAACTATCATTTTGGGATGATGTATTTTTAGAAGAATGGAGTGTAAGGAAAATTGATAAGAATACAGTTTCTAAGTAGAAGCACTCTTTGCTTTTAAGCAAAATCCTATGCAACAAACTGCTGAGTTGATCACTCTGACAAATGTATTATTCAGTCTAATATAAATTAAAAAAACAGAGAAGTTGTAATAAATATGTGAGTTCAACAACTTTTTGCTCAATTTTTTTCTTTTAACACATCAATGTATTGATCCTATTAAAGAACATCATAATAGAAAATAAAAATAAAAAAAATGGTTAGAAAATTTCTATCTTTTGAAAAATCTATCTTTAAAAAAAATGTTTAACCCTGATTCAAACCATATACAAAAATCACCTCAAACTGGACCATAGTCAAAAATTTAAGGGTTAAAGCTGTAAAATTTTTAGAAGAAAACATAGGCGATGGGGCACCTGGGTGGCTCAGTCAACCAAGTATCCGACTCTTGATTTTAGCTCAGGTCATTATTTCATAGTTCGTGAGATTGAGCACTACTGTAAACTCTGCTTGGGATTTTCCCTCTCTTTCTCTCTCTCTCTCTCTCTCTCTCTCTGCCCCTCCCCTGCTCACACTTGCTCTCTGTCTCTCAGAATAAACATTAAAAAGAAAAAAAGAAAGCATAGGAGAAAATTTGTTTGGGTCAGACAATGATTTCTTAGATATGACTGCAAAAGCCCAAGTAACAAAAATAATAGATTAAAATTTTTAAAACTTAAAAACATTTCTGTATCAAAGAAAGCCAGCAAGAAAATGCAATGACAGTCCCTAGAATGACAGAAATCTTTGCAAATCATATATTTCATAAGGGAATTTTATTCAGCACATATAAATAACTCTTACAAATCAACAACAAACAGGAAAAAGAATAAATTAACAATTAGGTAGTGATTATGAATAGAATTTTCTCAAAAGATATGTAGCTGGCCAATAAGCACATGAAAAAATGCTCAGGACCAATAGTCATAAGGAAAATGGAAATCAAGCCAACAATTAGATACCATTTCAAACATACTAGAATTTGCTACAATAAAAAAGGTAAATCATTACAAGTACTGGTGAGAATGTGAAGAAACTAGAATGCTTGTACATTGCTGGTCGATAGTAAATTTACACAAGTATGTATATATTTTTTTATGTTTATTTCTTTTTGAGACAGAGAGGGACAGAGCATGAGCTGGGGAGGGGCAGAGAGAGAGGGAGACACAGAATCCAAAGCAGGCTCCAGGCTCTGAGCACAGAGCCCCACGCGGGGCTCGAACTCACGAACCACAAGATCATGACCCGAGCCGAAGTTGGACGCTCAACCGACTGAGCCAGCCAGGCGCCCCTAAAATTACACAAGTATTTTTGAAAACATTTTGACAGTTTTTAAAATGTGACACGATGAGTTGCCATAGGACCCATTGATTCTACTCTTAGACATATACTTAAGAGAAATGAAAACATGTTCACACAAAAACCTTATATACAAATGTTCCCTGTAGCATTTCTTAATAATAACCAAAAAGTATGAACAATCCAAATGTTCATTAAATAATGAATGGATAAACAAACTGGGGTACAGTCACACAATGGAATATTATTTGGCCTTCAAAAGGAATTAAGTACGAACATGTGTTACAACATGGAAGAACTTTGAAAACATATGCCAAGTGAAAGAAGTCAGTCACGGAAAGACACCTATTCTGTGATTGCCATTATAAGAACTATGCAGAACAGGCAAATCCACAAACAGAAAGTAGACTCAGGAAGCAGAAATAAAGTATGTGTCCCAGGAACGAGGGAGAGGGAAGATAAAGAGTAGCTGCTAAAAACATTGGGGTTTTGGGGGGATGGGGGAGTGATGAAAATGGTTTTAAATTTTGAGAGAGATGATAGACAGTTGCACGACCCTGTGAACAGAAACTGCTGAACTGTACCCTTTAAAAGGTGAATTTTATATGTGAATTATACCCCATAAAGCTGTTAGATGAAAATCTTTGCTACTAACAACTATAACCAAAATCTTTAATTATTTCCATTTTGGATTAAACAAATACTTATTGAATGCCCACTGTTTTTAGTGTAGCTCCAAAAGAAAAGAAATAGATTGTTTCTATCCTAAAAAGAGAGGGGAAAAAAAACCTAGTTGAATGAGGGGTTGTGGGTAAGATTAATGTAGACATAGAATAATGTTATCAAATATGAAATAGTCCTAAAATAAGAAATACACAGAATACTTTGGAATAGACAGAAATTGATAGACTATAACTGAAGAGAAAAGATTAAATAGGAAACATGACACATACAAACAAACTGCCAATGAGTTAGAAACCAGAAAAAGCATCAAGGAAGATATGAAAATTGATGTGGATCTTAAGAGGACAGGATTTTGGTAGGTAGGGTGGTGGGAGAGGAGAGTCTATCCAGAAGAAAGCACATAAGGAAAAGGCTAGGGGCAAGTGGGTAGTAAGTAAGTGAGTAGTAAGTTTGATTGATTTAATCTAATACAGGTGAAGTGTTTGTACTGAGGACATGAAAATGAATAAAATCCAGTCCCTACACTCAAAGGTGACCATTTTGTAAGTCAGAAAAGGAAGCCAACACTTAATATGCAATGTAAAATATGTTTCATAATTAATGGGATCACTCTGAATGGAGATGTGCTCAGTAGGAAATTGACTCAGGTTGAAAAAGTGGGGTTGGTGGTAGTTTCCCAGTGAGAATGATACATTAAATATATTGAAAGGAAGAAAGAAGGAAATAAGGAAAGAAGGAAGGATGGAAGGATGAAAGGGAAGAAAGAAAGAAAGAAAGAAAGAAAGAAAGAAAGAAAGAAAGAAAGAAAGAAAGAAAATAAGGAAAAGAAAAAAAAAAAAGGAAAACTTTCTGTTTCCATGAATGTTTGAGTAATATGAACCAGATATACCCATCCTGTCTTAAACAATGATAAAACTGGATACGATACTTGAAACAATAGTTTGCAGACATTGGATGATGGGAAGCATAGGATTCTGATCCCTGAGACAAATAATGAGTTGAGCCTCAAGACTGTCCCAATTCACAACCTGGAAGCACGTTCCTAGACATGGCACAGAAGGAGGGATCCAAAAAGAGCCCAGCCATCTCACTGAGGAGAGGAGATAAAGAACCGAGTTCAGAGAGTCCAAGGCAGCTAACACAAACAGGGCACAATGTTGCAGAGAACTCTGGATATCTGCAGATGGGTCCTACTCCCTTGAACTTTTCATCTGTCCATGCATAAGAAGAAACTACCCGACGCTGGGGGAAGAACTACTGGAAAGAAGCAGTACCATCACTGGAAAGTCCCAGAGATTACTCAGGGTTAAGAGATGCTCGTGTCACCATCAGCTAGAATGGAATGTCATCATAATATATGGACATGTTTATAGATTTCTCATATCAAGTATCATTTTAAATATTGAGACTTCAATAGTCCTAAAGTTGCTCTAGAGCCTAAGAGATCTTTTTTTTTTTTTATTTTTATTTTAAGATTTTTAGAGAGAGAGAGAGAAAGAGGGCATAGAAGGGGGAGAGGGGCAGAGGGAGAGAGAAAGACAATCCCAAGTTGAACATGAAGCCTGATATGGGGCTCAATCCCACAACCTTGGGATCATGATCTGAGCCAAAACCAAAAGTCAAATACTCAACCGAGTCACACAGGTGTCTCCTAACAAGTCTTAACATTTAAAAGCAAATATAGGAAGGATCAAACTAAATCCAAGTAACCTAAATGTATGTTAGAACAAGATCCAATACTTTTGTTGTAAAGAATGAAACAAAATCCAGAATCAAAAAATGTAATGATGTCTACCATCTAATCCAAAATGAGTAGACATGCAAAAAAACCCAGCAAAATATGAGTCATAACTAGGAGAGAAACCGAGCAACTGAACGAACAGATTCGGATGAAAGAAGATGGGGTTTTCAGGAATGAGCATTAAAGCAGCCACTATAAAAATGCTCCATAAATTTAGGAATGTTGAGAAAAATACTAACACAATGAGGAGAAATAGGAAAATCATGAAAAAGGAATTGAAATGAAACTTCTAAAGATAAAATATCTGAAGTGAAAAGTAAACTGGATAAGTGTAATATAAAAAATAGAAAAAAAGATTACTGATCCTAAAAACACAGCTATAGAAATAATCCAAACAAAGTGGATAAAGAAGGCAGAGGAAAACAAAATCAACAGAGCACCAATTACTTGTGGAAAAACCTCAAACTATTTCATATAAGTGTAAGAGGGTTCTAGAAAAGAAGGAGCTGGACACACAAAACTCTGAAGAAATTATGGCTAACTTTTTTCCAAATTTGAAGAAAACCATAATCCCTCAAACCAAAGAAGCTCAATAAATTTCAAACAGAATACATGCACCACATCAAGGAACAGTAAAACCAAACTGCTAAATAACAATGATAAAAAGAAAAAGCTTAAAAGAAGGCAGGGGAAAAAGATACAGCAGGTGTAGAGGAAGAATGGTAATAGACTGTAACAGAAATGTAATGACAGTCAAAAAGAGAAGCAGCATCTTTAAATTACAAGAAAAAAGTCAACAGAGAGTTCTATATTTAGTGAGAATATTTTTCAAACATGAATAAAATAAGGCCTTTTGTCAGATAAACAAAATCTGAGAGAATTCATCAGCAGCAGATATGCACTGCAAATTATAGTAAAAGATGCTTATCAAACAAAAGGAAAACTATAAAAGACAGAAATTTGGATGTTCAGAGATAGATGAAAACCTATGAACATGGTATTTGAGTAAGTAGCAATTATTTTTCTTTATTTTAATCATTTTACAAGACAGTTAACCCTTTAAAATAAAACACTGTAATGGCGTATTGTGGAATTTATAATACACAAAAGTAAAATATATGATAACATTTGCACAAAAGATAAGAGAGAAGAAATGAAGGTATATAATGTTGCAAGTTTCTCACCTGACAAGTAAAGTGGCAGGATGCTACTGAAAAGTTGTCTGTCATAATTTAAAGGTGTACTGTAAGCCCTAAAGCAACCACTTAAAAAAAATGGAGCTAATAAACCCACAATAAAGATATAATGGAATACTAAAAATATTCCTTTAATCTAAATTAAGGCAGGAATGGGGCGCCTGGGTGGCGCAGTCGGTTAAGCGTCCGACTTCAGCCAGGTCACGATCTCGTGGTCTGTGAGTTCGAGCCCCACGTCGGGCTCTGGGCTGATGGCTCAGAGCCTGGAGCCTGTTTCCGATTCTGTGTCTCCCTCTCTCTCTGCCCCTCCCCCGTTCATGCTCTGTCTCTGTCCCAAAAATAAATAAACGTTGAAAAAAAAATTAAAAAAAAATAAAATAAATTAAGGCAGGAAAAAGATGAAAACAACATGTGGCCAAATGGAAATATATAGGAAATTGGGAACTTTTCACCAAATCATTTCAATTAATGATATATATACATATACATACATATGTATAAATATACACATACATATGTATAAATACATATTTTATAAACTATCAATATATAAATAAAAGTAGACTCCAACTAAAAGACAGAGATTGCTAGACTATATAAAAAGGCAACACACAGATACATACTGTTTATAACAAACCTACAGGAAAATAACATTACTGGTGAAAGCCTGAATGCTTCATCCCTAAGATCAGTAACATGGCATGGTTCTCTGTTCAGATTTATACTGGAGATCATAAATTGGAGACAATAAACAAAACTGCCTTTATTCACAGGTGAAATGATTTTTCAATTATACTATGGAATATACAAAATAATTCCTAAAACTGATAAATGAGTTTTGATGTAACAGAATACAGTAACAACATACAAATATCAATTGTATTTCTAAGTATGAGAAACAAAGAACTGGAAAATAAAAATTTATAACCGATGCCATTTAAAATCGCATCAATATAATGAAATATGTAGAGATAAATTTTTTAAAAATGTGTGTGGTCTTTACACTGAGAACTACAAAATATTGCTGAATACAAGACCAAAATAAATGAGAAGCGATTAGGAGACTTAATCTTGATAAGAGTTCAATTCTCCCAAGATTTATTTTATATTTTCAATGCAACTCTAATCAAACCTTGAGCAGGTTTTCAAGTTTAAAAGGCTGTGATATAATAGTAGCGAAAAAAATTTTCAAAAAGTAAAAAAAGATTTGCCATATTTGGAGACTTACTATAAAGTTACAGTAATTAGGACGCTATGTGCTACTGGCGTAAAGATTGATAGAACAAAACAGTCTATAAATAGACCCATTCTTATATAGCCAATTGGTTGTGGGCAGAGTTCCAGGGAATTCAGTGAGGAAAAAATGACTTTTGAACTCATGGTGGAGGAACAACTGGATGTCGTATTGAAAAACAGATAAAAATCAGATCTGAATATAAAAACCAAAATGATGGAATTTCTCAGAGAAAATGTAGGTGAAAACATTTGTCACTTTAGATGAGACAAAGATTTCTTAAATAGGATATAAAAAGCCCAAATCTTAAAAGCCCCCCCAAAAATTAATAAACTCTACTTAATCAAAATTTAAACGTGTTTTCTTCAGAAGACACTACTAGGAAAATGAAAAGGATAGTCATGACTGGAGAAGATATTCGCAGAACATATATCTGAAAAAAGATTTATTCAGAATACATGAAGTACTCAATAAGAAGATAGGTAACTATCTATTTAAATGGGCAGAACATTTGATCAGATAGATGCATTTTTTTTTAAAGATTTTATTTGTAAATGATCTCTACACCCAACATGGGGCTCGAACTCACAAACCTGAGACGCATGTGCTACCAACTGAGACAGCCAGGTGTCCCCAATTGAGATACTTTATAAGAGAAAATATCCCAATATCCAATAAGCACATACAAATATTCAATGTCATTAGTCATTAGGAATATGCAAATTAAAACCACAATGAGATACCACTACATAACCCCACCGTGACTAAAATTAAAAGGAAGGACAACACCGTGTTTTGGTGGAAATGTGGTACAACTCATTCTCTTATTGCTGATGCAAATGCAATATACTATGAGCACTTTGGTAAACCACTTGTTGATGTCTTAAAAGTAAATGTACATTTACCCTAAGACACAGAAGTCCCACTTTCAAGGTATTTACCAAAGGGAAGTAAAAGTGTATGTCCATACACTGTTCTTAAGTATTAGTATCTTTATTCAAAAAAAAATATTACAACTTAAATGTCCTTCCATTGGTGTGCATGGGTAAATAAAATATATCCATGCAATGAAATATTTCTCGGTAATAAAAAGTAATGAATTACCAATGCACACGACAAGGAGACAATCTTTATGGAAAGTTATTTACTAGAACAATGAGCAGATTGACTGGATTAACGAGGTTTTGGGAGGAGAGTGGGAGATAAGGTGATCAGGGAATCCCTAAATGAAGGTTGGACCAGGAGACAGATAACGTATAAAGTGGCAGTTTGGACCTTTAAAGGCTATGTGAGTCAGGTGTCACGTGCAGCTGTGTATACATCTCTAGCTTTTTTGTTTTTGTTCCTGTTTTTTTCACACATAGGATTTCTTAATGGCAATCCTAGAAGACATTTCACTCAAGTAACTTCCAATGATGATGGATTGCACCATCAATGAAAAAATTAGGAAGAGGGACTATTTGGGCAGATGTTGGGGTTAAAATGAAGAATGTGGCTTAAGATATCTGGATTTTAGAGAACAAAAAAACAAATCGCTTTTTAAAAAGTGAATAAGCCTCACTTAAAAATCAGTTCTTTCCCACTACTTCTACTGAGCAGTACTTTTCTATCTCAGAAAACAATTTAAGACACATCGCTTTCCCTCAGCCTTCGTATAAGATTCTCTGTGCATACTGAAAAGAATATGGTATCTTGATTTTAAGCTAGCATTATATATGAGAATGCAGATTTGCAAGATTAGAAGGCTATTATTCTCTTAATCAATCAAGTATTTGCTGTACACGGAGTTCATTTAGAAGATTTAACACTGAATTCAAATTGTTCTTTTAAAATTTGCCCAAACAAACACGTAGAACACACGTAGCATAAAGGATGTATACTTATACTTAATTCTAAATTTAAAAGAAAGCTATACAGTAGCAATAAGAACACTAAATAAAAGTAATTTTCTACCTCCATTTCATGCAGTAAGTCAAGAATGGAATTCACACCTCGAATTTGGTATTCCTTATGTGTAATCTTTAAGAAAAATGTAAGTCATTCAATTACATTTTCTGCACAGGATATTAAAATGCGAGAATAGTAACTTAAATTCAATTTTATGTCTCCTTTAAAATCCTTATACTTTTTCTTTGTAACTGAGCATTTTTTTGAGCAAATGACTTCTTTATTTTGAATATAACTCTTATGTCATATATAGAGTATCTACTGTGTCTTCCTAGAAAGGGAAAATCAATGAAAATAGCATGAGGAGCCCCAGTAAGCCTGTTTTTGATGAATTATGTCCTTAAAGATATACCCGTATGTGGTTCAAAATGTATTGATCAGAAACAACTGTTTCTGTAATATCAATAATGCACTATTCTCTTGAACTTCCCCTGAAGTGACAGGGTTTAATCGAGAGATCCCTAAACAATAAATTGACTACCAAGAGGGAGACAGAATAATGAAATTGACTCAAACTTCTAAAATAAATAATCATTCTAAACTTGAGGAAAACATATTGACGTCTGTGTTTGCTCTGCCTTTTTTTGACTTGTATCTTTCATAATAAGCTGCTTACCAATAGGATTATTACTTCACCAAGTTTAAGCTCTTAGCCCACTGACATTTACTTTTCTGTATGCAATTCAATATTAGAAATTAAAAATGAAAACAAATCATTTTGAAATGCCATGATCACTATTTTGAACTCATTTTCTATTATAAAATGCAAACTTCAAATAAACTCTCCCTATTAGATTTAATTCACTTCCTCTTTTTGTGTGCTGTTTTATCACCAATTAAGTTACTGAGGAACTTTTTTAAAGCCTTTCTCTAGAGGAAGAATATCCCTGTACTAATGTTGTCTATTAGTTGGAGAATCATTTTTCTATTAAATGTTCAAACCATAAATCCATTACCCCAATGTAAGAGATGAGCTATAGAGATCTCTTATTCTTTCTTTTAAAACTGTCTAAACAATTCTATGGATAATTCTGAATCAAACTTCTTGATTATTCAAAGAACGCAGTCTTGCAATGAAAACCTTTTAATCTATTCTGTAAAATCCCAAACATTTCCTAACACATTATTCATTCAAAATATTTTCTAAAATATTCTAGATAAGAAATTTTGAATAATTCATTTTACACATTTAAAACCCTACTTTTAATCTCTAATTCCCACAGCCTATGTATAACCTTCATTTGTCAATATAATTATCTGATAATACACAACCTCAGCACAAGTATTACCCATCTGTTCCATCATCTAGCTCTCATCGAAGCATCTTGCTCTTAAGTGTATTATGACAGGAGCTTTGTTATATTAGCTTAGAGTCCTGAATCCTGCTTCGTCAGTCTAAAAATTTCTGAAGGAAAATGACAAATTTTGACAAAATTTGTTCTAGCAGGTTCTGCTGCTTTTTCTAAGACTCGATAAATCATTTGTTCATTCCTTGGGTTTAAACTCTTAACTGCCTTATCTGTGTTACGTCAAGATCAGAACAAATTGGGTAAGAACTTGCAATGAGTAGGTTAACGGTCCAAGGCTCTCTAGACAATCCAAGGATAAATTGAGGGTTCATACGTCAGTGATCAGAATACTGGCTTTGGCATCTGACAGAATTCAGACTCCAGCTCTGTCACTTAATAGCTGTGCTTTCTACTAAGTCAATCTTTCCTAGTACCGTTTTTTTTTAATAATATGAAAATGGGGACACTAGTTAGTGAATGATGATTAAATGAGATATGCCATAACTAGTGTCCATAAGATTTTTCAGCAGAGAAACGCTCAGTGAATGCCAGCTGTCTGTCTCCTTGTCATTATAAGAACAGTTTAACTACTCACGTTCTATTTGATTTCTATTGTTGGGAATGCCCCAGTCTACAATCTCTTCCCCCTGACTCTCTTGTTAGGACAGCCTCATCCCTAATATGAAAAATTAGGTTGAATCCACTACTTTCTGACTTTTGAGTTTTTTTGTTAACTTTTTAAAAAATCGCAATGAATATATACGGAAAGACTAAGCTAATTATACCTTGTCACAGATGATGTTTTCTTCCATCACTTAGCACCAATATCACCTATATGTAAGCAAGCTGATATTATTTAACTATATATATATATATATATATAATATAACATATTATATATATATATATATATATATATTAATCGAAGTATTGCTCACATGATTGCTTTCCTGTTGGACATGCATTTTAGAAAGTTATTCATTTAAATAATAACCCAGTTATTACACCTTGAAATACTAGGTATTTTAGATATGTTTCTATAGGATTTAATGTTTCATAAACCCTTGAAGAATGTTACTCAAACATCTTTTTATCACATTTGAAATATTGCCAGATTAAGACCTCTGCTCAGCAGGCATGATGGGGGGGTGTTAAAATTTTCATCATTTCTAAGATTGATTATTATAACTCATAATTTTCTTTTCTCATAGTCAGCTGCACCAGAAAACAGCACTTATAATGGATGAAGAAAAGAATCCTCACTCTCCCACTCAGTTTAGATTAACAGGCTGCTTTTCTCCTGCACCTGCTGATGCAAGTTTTGTTTCAGATGCCTGGGATACGTGATTTATTTGATAATATGACTTGTCCACTATAGATAGGTTGATGGTAAATACATTTTAGGCCAGAAGAAATAGAGATTTGTGGCTGGAACAGGTTTAAGATGAACGTGCCGGTCATATGTAGAGTAAGGGGGACCTTGGGGGTATTTCAAAATGTGTAATGTCATGGAGGCCAAGGAGGAGCATAGTTAACTCCAGGAAACCTTTTTAAATTATTTGAGTTTAAATATTAGTAAATGGGATGCATGATAGATTCATGATAATGATAATGATAATAATTCCATTGGTATCTATTTATTAAATACTTTGTATGTGACAAGTAATGCCAGCTGATTTTATACACGGTATTTCCATCAGTCATTGCAATCCCACACTGGCACTTCTCATATTTATCCCCATTTTACACACGAGGAATTTGAAGTGCAGAGATGTTAATTAGCATACCTAATTAAGAAGAATCTTGCGCAAGATTCTTGTGCAAGAATCACTTGTGCAACTCTTGTAAGACTCGGTCTTACAAGACCAACAGGCCAACAGTCCTGTGTTGGCCAAGGAGAGAGAGTGAGGACCTGACACTCATAAAGCATGGAGGCATCACTATGCGACTAATGGCGTCGGGGTTTGGACTGAAGGCTGCTGTTTCCTCTCAAATCACACAGCATAGACAGATACCTATGGAATAAGGAAAGGATGGTATTGTTTATGAAAGATGAGTAATCTGCTTGTTGCTCCGCACCATTTACAGGGCATCGCCCCTTTATCATCATGGGGGAAGACTACTCTTGGAATCTATGTTACCTACTCAGGCCTCCCTTAACCTCTTTCCTCTGCTGTTGACAGCTAAACCCTGCATAAGAGTCTTCATTAATTTAAGATTTGGGCAACTGGGTCTCCCCATCCCAATCACTGCTATCACTGGATGGCATGATCTGGTCCCTTACTCTCTTGATACTCACATTTTCAGGGAGCTTTTCATCCACTCCGCCTCAGCCACCCACTCTCAGTGTCAAAATTGGAATATTTATCTATACCTGAAACTCTACTTCGAAATGTTCAAACATCCTCTGTCTCACCACAAACTTCTCTCCATCTGCCCTGTTGGCTCAGTTACTCTCACTACATCTGCTATGTGACTCCATCAGTCGCACAGCACCAGGTTTTCTGGTCTTTGTTTCATTTCCATTGCTGGCTGGTATCAATAGCCCTGCAAAATTGATTATTCTCTTACCACCATCTTGCAGCCTCATGCTCTT
This sequence comes from Leopardus geoffroyi, assembly GCF_018350155.1. NCBI lineage: Eukaryota > Metazoa > Chordata > Mammalia > Carnivora > Felidae > Leopardus > Leopardus geoffroyi. Next base: position 12,425,011 of record NC_059327.1, on the reverse strand, counting down.
TTGTTTCATTCCACACTAGTTGGAAAATTCCATCCTGGACTATGTGAGTTTTCCTGCTGGAGGGCTGGAAAAAGTCATGTAGTTCCCTGAAAAGTCATAGTCACCAACCTCAACACTGTTTCAGCATCACTGAACAAGCCCACTGCGTTTCTCTATTTCTTCTTCTTCTCTGTTCAATATAATGACTATTTCAAACACCCCTACTCCCCTCCACCCCGTGACTCTATCTTTCCCTAATATTCTTAACATGATCATCCGGACAGCAAGTACTTCAATCCACCATCACCAAACCAACAGAATCTTTCAGCATTAGCTTCCACCTTTCCTCTTTCTCTTGTGAAACAGCGTGAATGATATCCCATTTCCTTTATTTTTTAATGTTTATTTATTCTTGAGAGAGAGAGAGAGAGAGAGATGGAGAGAGAAAAATAGATCATGAGCAGGGGAGGGGCAGACAAAGAGGGAGACACAGAATCTGAGGCAGTCTTCAGGCTCTTAGCTGTCAGCCCAGAGCCTGATGTGGGGCTCGAATCCACGAACCATGATATTATGACCTGAGCTGAAGTCAGATGCTTAATTGACTGAGCCACCCAGTTGCCTGCCCCCTTTTCCTTTACAAGACCATCTTTTGCATTGGATTGCTGAGACCCATCTCTGCCACTTTTCTCCAGAATTTTACAGTATCATTAAAAAAAAAAAAAAACCTCCTGGGGGTGCTGGGGTGGTTCAGTCATTTGGACATCTAACTCTTGATTTCAGCTCAGGTCATGATCTCCCGGTTCATGAGATCGAGCCCTGAGTTGGGCTCTGTGCTGAAGGTATGGGAAGCTATTTGGGATTTTCTGTCTCCCTCTTCCTCTGTCCAACCGCCATCTCAAAATAAATAAATAAACATTAAAAAAAAAAAACTCCGAAAGCCTCTGTTCATTTCACATCTTTCCCCTTATGCATTTCTATTCATCTTTTCAACTTCATAGCCAAATTTGGAAAGAGTTGTCTGAATTTGTTGATTCTATTTCTCCCTCTACCATTCACACAACTACCTTCTTTAATTTGGATTTTGAGTCACTGCTCTAACAAAACTCTGTTGCTAAGGCTACTAAAGATATTCTTGTTGTTTAGTTCAAGGAGATACTTCATAACTCTCACCTTACTGACCTATAAGCACTTTGCTACAATACTCTCTTCTTCCCTTGGTTCCTAGAATGATCTTACTTTGTATGTTTTTCGTCATTCTTGATTTCTTCTCAGTCTCCTTTCTCAGTTGTTCCTTCTCTACCCAGTCACTGGAGCTTGAAGTCCTTCAAGTTCTTTCTGTCCAGGGCTTTCTCTTTTATCTCCCAATGATCTCTCTCCAAACTATCTCATTCTCTACCATGACTTCAATTGCCATGGAAAAGCCAGTGACTCCAAATTCAAACTTTTGTCCAGATTTCTGAGCTCTAAAACCACAGATACCCTCTATCCATTTTAGATCTTTTGTAGCCACTTCAAACCAAACATAACAAAAATTAAAAAGACCAGTATGTTTCTCTGGCCAGAAACACACGAGTCATTTTGACTCTTCTCATCACTAGTCCCTCTGGTGTACTCTCTGAACCAGCTGCGAACATGTCCTTGTCTCCACCTTCTCCTAGACCTTATACCTTCACACTTTCCTTCCTGAAGTGCTGTGAAATCTGCCCAATTGGTCTTCCCTTATCCTCTCCTCTCCTTTCTCTGTCTGTTCTATTCTCCACATATAAATCAGAGTGATGATTTTTTAAAATAGAAATCTTACCTCAGGGTGCCTTGGTGGCTCAGTTTGTTTGGTGTCTAACTCTTGATTTTGGCTCAGGTCATGATCTCATGGGTTGTGAGACAGAGCTCCACAACAGGCTCTACGCTGACAGTGCAGAGTCTCCTTGGGATTCTCTCTCTCCTTCTCTCTGCCCCTCCCCCTCTCATGCGCGCGCGCGTGTGTGTGTGTGTGTGTGTGTGTGTGTGTGTGCACATACTCTCTGTCTCTAAATAAGTAAATATTTAATAATTAACAAATAAAGAACTCTTATCTCTTCTAATTGCCCTTAGAATACAGAAAAAATGTCTTTAATGGGGTCTACAAGGTGCTGTGTGACCTTTCATTCACTCATTGCAGCGGTAGGATCTTGGAGGTCCTCTCTGCTCCCTGTGCTCTGAGGACGCTGGGTCCCTTTCAGCTCAACATGCATGCTAGGCAGTGCCCCAACTCAGGAACTGTGTACCTGCTCTTTCCGCTGCCTCCATCGCTCTTCCTTACAATGCTACCTTAAGCTCCAAGTCTGCTCTCACAGCAGCTCATTCTCTTCGTTGACAATGGCAGGCCTGCCTGTTACATGTAAACCGAGATACAATTTTGCACTTTATTTTGTACATCGCTCTGAAAAACGTGTCATGATAGCACACTGTAGGTGTGAATTTCATGATCCCCAACACCTTGCAACAAAGTCCCTGGCACATAAATGTTTGTTGAGTGGAAGAATGTGGCTTACATTAAACTTCTTTAACGAAAGACGAAAATTACATTTCTTAAGTGTTTCTTTTGTTGTCATTATTCAGATTAATTGTAGCCTATAACTGAAAATTATTGCGGTGGCAAGTCCAAAGTGAGATTTCCATTCTCCTTAGTGACACCACATATTATGGAATCATCAGCTCTGGAATAATGAATGCATCCAGGCTTACACATGGAGATTTAACAGATAGCACTTTGGTGTTTTCTACGCTTCCCACTGAAGGATGTTGTGAAAATATCAACAGAAATTTAAACGATACCAGGAGAGTAGGAGAAAATGGCATCATCTGGACAAGTCAAGTCACATTCTGAGTTGGAGTCTCAAGCTCCCAGATAAGCAAGCAAATTCCCAGGATTCAGAAGACATTCAAATGTTAGGGGGAAAGGGAGCAGATGCTTTTTTTTTTCTCTTTCAAATATTTCTGTAATATTTGAAATATTTAAATATTTCAAATATTCAATATTTCAATATTTCAAATATTTTCTAGTAAGAAAGCAGGTATGGCCCTTTACAATTTGTTTTATTTCTGCAAAATCACTCTGAAAGTGTTTGCAATGGATATTACTCAGGTAACTACCTCCAAAAAAAAAAAAAAATGCTATCATAAGGAATGGAACCCATTGTATTCATGAATTAGAGAACTTCTAAAAATGCACATTTTGGTATCAATGCTGCTGCGGTGATGTCATCAGACAGAGCACAGTTTGGACATTCACGGCTTCCAAGGGTTTAAAAAATGCCCGTGTTAAGTGCCATGTTTCAACCCATGAATGTAGTATCAGTAAGTAAATGAGGATATCATTTAAATATAGCATTTTCTCTACATATTAGTTAGTAGCTCAATGAACAATTTGGCTTAAAAATATGCAGAGTAGGGGCACCTGGGTGGCTCAGTCGGTTAAGCATCCGACTTCGGTTCAGGTCATGATCTCGTGGTTCATGAGTTTGAGCCCGGCATCAGGCTCTGTGCTGACAGCTCAGAGCCTGGAGCCTACTTCGGATTCTGTGGCTCCCTCTCTCTCTGCCCCTCCTCTGCTCGTGCTCTGTCTCTCTCTGTCTCAAAAATAAATAAAAAAACATTAAAAAAATAAAAAAAATATGCAGGGTGACCTGAGTGACAGGTTTTTTCATACGATTTAATATAATGTATTCAATGAAACAGGAACCATCTCACTTTGCTCTGAAAGGAAATTGTTTCTTAATTTTAATTTCTGCAAAACTGAATGATGAGTTCTGTCAATGAACAAATTTAAAGACTTCGATTTTATGGTTAAAAGACCAAATAAAAGAACCCCTTCATTAATTACATGTGTTTTCTAACTTTCAATTCAACTGCTACTGAAATATAATTTTCCCATCATTTTATTACTCATTTTTATCCTCCTTCCTTCTTCAAATAATTAGATTACCCAAATTACTTATCTCCAAAGTAAAATCTATCCCATGTTGACAGACCGGGAGTCCCATGTCAGGAAGATTCCTCACAGCGCGTAATTAGTTCAGTTCAACCCACCAGCAATATTGGAAAGTGATATATAGCCTATAGCTTAACGACAGCAGAAAACTTACACTCTCTTTACTTGCCAGAGCATTCATGCTCTTGATTTCATGAGGGTATTTTTAGTTTCTAGTAATTTGGGAAAAGGTAATAGGTGACAAAGTCAGAAAGCAAAGTGTAAAAATATGGTGTAGAACTCTAGCTATATATAATACCTATAAACTGTATAGAAAAGTACATTTGCATTCCAATAGCACCTGTGACATTTAGATGTTCTATCGAATCCCCGCTCTCAATCTTCGCCTGCATCATATGCCAATATTCTCTCTAAATATAGTCAGAGACCATCAAAGAGTGGAGCACTCAAAGGATATATGGTGCAGCAAATAGTAAATTTCTACGCTTCTCTACTTTTTATAATTCTTGCTTATAAAGTGGATAGTAAAAGTATAATTATCTTTAGAACCACTTCCAAATTCCATATCAACAAACTTTAACAATGACCATAACGACACGGAAAAAAAAAGGGGAAAGATGCAGCTTTATCAGAGTTTTACTTTATGATATATCCATCAGCGTGCCCGACAACATTCTAACACTGAGAATTAGATTTATACGTCTCTTATGAAATAAACCTGCTTTATGTAGATGTATAGGATCTGCTCATCAACACAGCAAATAGCCTTGATTTCCATTTAACGATCTCACTAGTGTACGACAGATTCTCATTCACATAGATCACTACACACTTGTTATAGATTTTTTTTTCTGGCAACATTTATCTTTCCTGTTTTATGAACCAAAGCTATTTTATGTTTTCTACCTCTTCTCTATAAAATTCTCATAAATAATTACTGGATTTCAAAGGCTCCTGGCAGCTGGACACTTGATAATAGCTATTTCTAACTGATGTTGAAAGAAACGCACTGGTGAGATTAAAGACTTACAAAATAGTCCGATTTCTTTCTTTCTGCTTGTGGGTTGGCATGTGTGGCATTGCATGCTTGTGCACAAAGAAAAAGCAAGATGTCATTTATTTACAGAAGTAGTCTGGCTATAGGCAGGGTGCAAAAAAAAAAAAAAAAAAGTGTAAAGAGAAAAGGTAGATGTTTGGCAGTTCCTTAGAAGTTATGTCTCAAAGAATGACAGGACTGACTGGGAAATCAGAAAACAAGTATCTCCAGGAGACAGGGCTATCAAAGCGCCTGGCCTCGCACGGGCACTCACCATTGTTGTGTAGTCCCAGGACGCTGTTCCTGACCTTCAGGTGGGCCGGCTGCCAGCAAACTCGGTGCACTATGCCCAGGACCCCCGGGCTCTGCCTACGTGGGGCACGGTGGCCACCCAGGCTTCTTAGGAAGCAGCGCTTCTTAGGAAACAGCTCTTGGCCTGGAGAGAGAAGGGCATTCCTTATATAAAAACCACCAACTACTAGGATTGCATACGGATAGCCTACATGTATAAAATCAATTTTTATTGGTAATTCTTACGTTTAAAGATCCATAATGCCACGAGTTTTAATATTTTTCCCAGGAAAAGAGAAAGGACTGCCTAAGTTTGCCACGAATTGCACATTTATAAGTATACAACGTCCACTTAAGATATAGAGAAAACTCTAAAAGCACATGTTGCCTATAGGTAAGTAGCAGGTTCATCAAGATACTGGTTCTGATCTTCTTGCCAACGGATTTCATTTTCTTAGGATGTTGAAGTGATAGTATTGAAGCCTAGTGTGATCATGTATTGGGCATATCTAGTTTGTGCACCTTATGACAGCACACATTTTGGATGCTGCCAGCAGTGGAAATAAGTTCAACTTCATGGAAAGAGTTTACCTTTATAACACGATAGGTTATTACTTCTAGATGGATGAGGAAGACAGCACAACTATTAACACAAAGCTCCTTCCCCATTCCTAGGGTTTCCTTTCACTTTATGGCCATTCCGTTAGGACAAAAATCCAGGCAACTTCTGCCCCAGGGAAGGTGAAATGACTTACTGGTTGCTGAGCTGAGAAAAAAAAAAAAAAAAAAAAACCTCGACAATTTTAACCTAGACTCTTCTCATCTCTGTTTCTTGGGAGCTGATCCCTCCACAGAAAACACACTTTCTTTACTGTGTTCCCATACTGAATGAGCTTTTTCAGAGGAAGGTGTTGTCCAGGATAGGAGGAGTGGGGAGGAGTGGGGAGGAGTGGTTGCCACAGTTGTCTGTGTGACTTCGAGTCAGGGAGTGTTGATGGTACCCAGCGTTTGGTACCGCGGTCATGGTCTTTCCTCATTTACCTCTTCAATCTCATTTCTGTGCACCACCCTAAGGTACACCATCATATATCAACCAGAGCGCCTTCTTCCAATTCCAGTTATGCTGTGCTCTGCTGTGTCAGAATCTCTCCCTGGCATGCTCTATCTAGAATGCTATTCCCATTAAACACACTTGGCTGGCTCCTTCTCACCTTTCAGTCCTGATTTTAACATCTCCCACTCAGTTAGTCTTCTTGACCACCCTATCTAAATACCAACCCTGTCTCCATACTGAATTTTACAGTCTTCCGCTCATTCCTCCTAGTGTAACTCAATATGTCATTATTTTGTGGTCTTTTTGTTGGCTCCCTCCCCTGGACTCTAAGTGGCAGGGGTCTTTCATTATTACCCCATAGAAAGTATTATCCAACGTTTCTAGTATAAATGATTCAAAAGGAATGGGTAGACATGGAATATTAAAATACATTTAATTTTCTGGGAAACAGAAAACAGGGTGCCATAATAGTTTAAGATCATCATGAAATATTCTTGAAATGAGTGTGTAAGAACTATAATGCCCATATGGTATTTTCTTCACAAATAAAACCCTAAACTCACTTCCCCGTCCCCCTCAAAACCCTTTGCTGTGCCAGAAGATGTTACCATGTAATGAGAAACCCAGAGCTGGTGTACATCATTTACCACCACGTACTTAGGGCATTTTACACAAAGCAAAACGTTTTCACACAAAATACAAAGTGTTCATTGAATGTTATCAATCGCTTGTAGCACTAGACACGTCATCCAAAGATATTCCAGGTAGCTAAGTAGAAATCTGATTGCAGTGTGCTTTTTGGAAGATTGGTATGCCGCACGTGGGACCACCAGAACCTGAGTTTCCCAACTACCCCAAAGAGTTGAGAAATCCAACTGCTCATGTGGTTTTCCTCAAGAGCCAGCTCTTGTGGCGGCCACAACTGCAATGGTGGTAACACCAGAGAAGACAGTGACTGCAGTGGCAACTGCACTTACTGCCTCAAAATAGGCAACTAAAACATGATAATAGGGTCATAAGTTGTCCCTAAAATGTCATACAATAATAGGGCTTGGTGAATGGCAATGTGCTTTGGGGATGAGTTGATAGTCATTACATTCACCAAAGTCTGTTATCTCTGTGTATAATCGATTGTGTATCCTGTTGTAAAACTTCTGATAACAGGAAGAGTACAACAGCAAACAGAGTTTCTGGAAACAAACATGATCTGAAACCATTGAGCAAAGGGAAATAAACTAGGAAAGGGATGATGCCACATTTGTCCAGAGAGGGCACGGACTTGCGGTTGTCTCAGGTGGCTCCTCGGACTCGGGGCTTTCTAAGGCCACCAGAAGGGTCAGGTTTGGGTCCTTCTTTGTTCCAGTCTGGCCCTGATCACAATGCTGGCCTATTCTGGGCAGGAGGGTTTGCAGGAGATGCTGAACAAACTAAAATCAGGTTGGGCCCTGCCCCAAAGGACAGGAACTTAGAAAAGGACTCGCAATGCATGCTGGTTAAGAATTCCTTGGACAAGGAGTCACGCATAGATAAAGCACTTCGCAATTTCTGGGTTCCAGGAGGATGTGTATGCCGCTTACAGAGGGGGTTCAAGTTAGGAGGAAGGCAGGTTACACCTGAGGACAATCTTGAAGGTCTTGGAGTGTAACTCTTAACATACGCCCAAATGATATCCAAATAACTTATGTATCTATCAACTAAACTCATATTTCATAGACACTTATATTATGAAAATTAGCCAAGTTACCATAATGACTCAGTAACTTTGAGAGGAAGTTCCTAAGGTAAGAATTATCTGCAGATGGTGACTATATATCACCAAATGGCATAATGGTAAAATATGTAACATATAACAATATCTATAATACATACTCAAATATAAACATGTAAAATAATATAAGAAACATTTTAATAAAAATATAAATATATTTTTAATAAAACTATATAAACCTATAAGCTGACTATGCTTACAGATATATATTTTTACTATCGTTTTAGAGAATGCACTTCATTGCATCGTTTTCCTGGATCGCTACATGTGTGCGCATACACAGACCACCTTAATGTGCCTCATTTTCCAAGGGTGCGTTCCTGGAACAATTCCTGCCAATAAAATGAGTGTGGCGATGAGATATTCGAGCTTTTACGTCACACTCTCAGAATTTGGATGCATTTCCAGCATGTGAGAGAGATTATAGCTGGATAAAAGAGTTAATAGTCTACCTGCTAGAAATGGCCATATTTAGCTTGTAGGGTAATGTTAACTTCACTATGGTATTACTAATCTCATCAACTTTTTGGTTAGGGATGGATAAATAACGAGCTTTTAGTATGTAAATTACCAACAAAAACGTTTTGCAGAAAATGGGTCAGGTTAGAGATGTAAATGAGGCCTAAAATGTCTCATTAGGTTTTGAATTGCCTTTTTTTTCCTAAGCGTTATAAATCTTGCAAGCTTTTGGGGTAATTTTCTTGCTTGAATAAGCTAGTAAGGTCTTTTCCAATAATAAATGAACTAAAATCCTAATTCTCAAAACTAATTCTGCTTGAAAATATAGAGCAAATTGAATATTGAAGTTTAATTCATTTCAAAGTTACTCAATTTTCCCCATAACATTTTTAGATAACAAATTGTACAGAACACATGTATAGATTTCATAATGGACATACTGCTCAGGCGTGGAGACGTAGTTTTCAATGGCTCACATTTAGAATCCACTGTACATTTGAAGGATACTTATCAGATCTTGGGACAACTCATTAACTATGGAATATGTCTATCTTTTGTGAAGCAATGGATCTTTGATTTAGCAAAGAAGTCTCTGTGGTGCTCTTCTGACAAGTCCTATTTGTAACGCTCATTACTAATCCATATTTCAGAACAAATACTGTGCGAAAACATAATCTTGCTCACAGCACTGCTCTTGGGCCTGCTTACATAGTTAAATGATCACTGCAGACAAAAAGCCTGGGCAAAGCTTCCTTAGATCTTATGAGACACTAATAAAACAGCATCGCGTCACACAGCAAAGCCTGTCACTTGGTAGTTTCCCACATTCAACTTTCACCACGTTGGTTTCTCTTCCACATACCGCTAATTTGCCGCAGTCTGAATTAGCCTCGCGTGACAATGTATGAAGTGTTTGTTGGTTATGTTCATCCATCACAGCATTGCCAATGTTTAGGACAGTTTAACGTATCAAACTCATGACGGGGGGCTGGATTTTTGTCGCTTTAAAAGCTGCAAAAGTGAAATAGTAAATATGCGATCACAGCAGCTACCTACATTTAACTTGCTTAAAAATATAAAAGGGGAATCAATCCATTCATGGCCATTTGGTTTGTTTCTGTGTTAGGCCTAGCTAAGGAGAAGTAAAGAGAGCCAATGATTTTAAGAGCACATTAGGATAGCTTTCTTCTTGTCAGCACCAACTAATATCACCATTTGCCACTACGAAAGAACATCTACTCTCTTAAACACCGACTGCAGTATTTGCCTGCTTTGTCACGCATTTACCTTAATATTTTGCTATAGGAGCCTTTATAATGGATCTTCGCAAAATGAAGCTGTTTGTATTTACCCTAAGCAGTCTAAATTATAATATGTATGTATATATACCACATTTCCTTACAGAATAGATTTTATTGTTTCATTAATTTGCTATATAAAGAAAAAGATTGCAAGACTAAATTCTTCACAGAAGTATCTAATTTAAATCACTTTATGTAGGGGCACTTGGGTGGCTCAGTCAGTTAAGCGTCTGACCTTGGCTCAGATCACGATCTCATGGTTCGTGGGTTCGAAACCTGCATCAGGCTCTGTGCTGAGCGCTCAGAGCCTGGAGCCTCCTTCAGATTCTGTGTCTCCTTTTCTCTCTGCTCCTCCCCCTGTCTTGCTCTGCCTTTGTCTCTCTCTCTCAAAAATAAATAAACATTAAAAATTATGTAAATCAGTCTATGTTGCCTACTAATGATTTACAACTAAATAAAGAATGCTTTCACACATTGTATTTATTTAGTTTTTATTTAGATTTATGTCTCTTCTTTACTTAGGTTTTTTCTAATGTTTATTATTTATTTGTTGAGAGAGAGACAGAGAACAAGCAGGCGAGGAGTAGAGAGAGAGGGAGACACAATCCAAAGCAGGCCCCAGGCTCCGAGCTGTCAGCACAGAGCCCAATGGGGGACTCGAACTCATGAACCATTACATCATAACCTGAGCCGAAAGTGGATGTTTAACTGACCGAGCCACTCAGGCACTCCAAGAATGCTTTCGCCCATTTTAGCAAAGGATAAGTGAAGGCAGTAACAGCAAACACTGAGGATGTTCAGAGTTAGTCTTAGTGTGTTAAAATGCCAGAGATGCTCAGGTATTATGTAGGTGTTTTGTGCCATGTATTTTGATGGAAGATAGTTACTTCAGATAGACAAGACAGACAATCTGAGAGAGAAATACGAGCCCCGCCATGCATTTATATGGTCTACATATCATCAAGGCACCTTTCTCTGCTCACTACTAAAATTCTACTATTGGTCTCCCTAAATCTTACACAGCTTTTCTTGTCTTGCCTTCATCCACTGGGTATCCCCTCCCCTTTCGCCTTGGTTACATATCAAGGACGACCTGTAGTCCTCTCTCACAGTCTGACCCGGGTCTTTATTCAAAGAGCAACATTCACTGATGAAGGGAGGTGGGGGTGGGTGGGGATGGGCTAGATGGGTGATGGGTATCAGTGAGGGCACTTGTTATCATGAGCCAGTCTGGGTGTGGTATGGAAGTGATGAATCACTGAGTTCTACTCCTGAAACCAGTATTACAGTGTGTATTAACTAACTAGAATTTAAACAAAAATCGGAAACAAAAGAAACTAACATATACACACAAAGAGCAGCCTCCTCCACAAGACTTCAGGGGGCTGGAACCCCTATCGTTCTCGTTACAGTTACGTATTTATCGCTAATAAAGGCACAAACAAATGCATCATATTTTCACTTAGAGTTAATAATAATGGCTAAAATTCACTGAACACTTAGCAGGTGGCAGGCACTCATTTTATCCTCCATACAATCCATGCAGGAAGCATAATTCCTAGGCCCATCGTATAAGTGAGGATATTAACACTTAGAGAAGCTTAACCAAGATCTATGGTATTTGGTGGTAACTCAACTTGAAGGCAAGTTTAACGGCTTCAAAATCAGTACTCTGTACACAACAGACACAATCTCCGTTAGGCACATGTTTTTGTTTTATTATTTTATTTTATTTTATTTTACTTTTATTTTAGAGAGAGCATGCACGAGTTGGGGAGAGGACAGAATGTATCTGAAACTTTCATCTCTATATACTCAGCACCAGGTAGACTACTAGACCCATGCCCCGATATTCAGTGGACATGTGTTGCATTGATAAATGTTCCTTGCTCAAAAGCGGTTTATAATCCAGAAGAGTAGAAACATGTAGACTATTTTTCATTCTCATTCTTACTTCTGGCCTCGATTCTTACAAAGGACAGTCAACCTTTTGCTAATATTTGGGAGCAAGCTTTGTCTTTTCTCTAAGTCATTTACCTACTGGGCACACACACAGCCCGGCCACATGTGTTGCTTGGATCCCGTCTGCCACAAATTCTACTCCTACTGACCATGGCAGGGCTCTCCAGCCTTGGGAGAAGGCCACTCGTTGCCCTATCTGCCTAATGGTAGGCAGTGTAACTGCAGCCCATCTCAGCCATAGATCTAAACATCTAGATGTGGGGGAGGACATAGTGAAATGCCCAATGTGGACCTCAAATCTAAGTCATGTTCTCATTTCCAGTGTTGTCACTTAAATCTTATTTTCACTCTTATCATCTGATTCCTGTGCGGAGTAGGTCACAGCTGAATGATTACACCTGAGTCAAACCTCAACAGTAGACAGGACATATGCTTAGAGGACATTTTTCACAACAGGCCAGTTTGATCTATTCTTCAGTGGGAAAGCTCGTTTTTTCTTTTTTCTTTTCTTTTCTTTTCTCTTTTCATTTCTCTTTTCTTTTCTGCTTATTTATTTTGAGAGTGGGGGGAGGAGCAGAGAGAGAGGGAGAGAGAGAATCCTAAGCAGGCTTCATGCCCAGCACAGAGCCCCATGCAGGACTCAATTTCAGGATGGTGATCTCATGACTTGAGCTGAAATCAGGAGTCAGACACTTAACCGAATGAGCCATCCAGGTACCCCGACAAAGCTTGTTATAATTGTTTACTTGATAGCTTTTTCAAATCATCTCCTTGACTTTCTAATGTTTTAGCTAAGATACTGTTCGAGAACTCAAAAAACATTGTGACTTCAAGGATTTTAGGTTCCATTCTGTCTCCTCCCAAACTCACCCAATCCCAACTGGACCCAACTATTGGTCCAGATAGTTCTCACCTAGTAGATCCAAGGAAATGGTGATGCCAACATTTCTGGGAGTCAACTCAGTTACGGTACAGCATGAGAGAAAATGCAAAGAGGACCGGACTGGAAGTCAAGGAGATTTGGCTCTGTCTCATTTGGGTTTATAACTCTGGCCAAGTTGTTTAATTTATCTAAGTGCCAGTTTCCTGATCTATAAAATTAGGATTTTAGACTAATCGTCTCTAAGGTACCTTCTGGTTCTAATGTTCCATTGTAGAAGCTTCTGGTTGTAGCACAGGGAACTGAAAATCTCTAAGTGTTTCAAAGACTGTGTCAGGAGGCAAATTAGGTTGTATGAAATTTAGAAGCCTTAAGTCAAATAATGCTGTTAATAACTTTTTTCTCCCTATACTGGCTTTTGAAAAATTATCCTACTTTTTGGGTGACTCCTTTTTTTTCATATAACTATTTTTCAACCCAAACCAAAACAAAGCCCATACAAAATAAATACACCATAAGAAGTGATATTTTGACAGTAGGGTTTCTGACAAAGATACAGTCACCAATTTGCTCAACACAACATTTGCTAGTCAAGGAATAAATTTAAATCATACACCATGTATGAAGGAAGCCAACATGTTTTGCTTTGCATAGGTCATTTCACTAAGAGAGATGAAGAGTAACATTTAAAAAACTTCAGTCTGATATGCATATGCTATTCTCAAGTGTTTCAAAGGACTCTCATATTTTGCCTTTATTTTTTTCTACAGTGTTTTTCTGGACTATAGCTTTCTGTGTGTGTGTGTGTGTGTGTGTGTGTGTGTGTGTGTTATAATACAAGTTAGAAGTGAATATTCCCATAATACATTTGATATAGAACCACACAACCCTTTAGTAAAAATTTTTCAAATGAAAATCACTTGGTTTAAATCTCACTAACTATGATGTCAACAACATAACTGACTACTCTGTGGCTGTATTTTTATTTTTTTATAATTTTGTTAATGTTTTATTTATTTTTCGATGGGGGGGGGAAGTGAGGGAGGGGCAGAGAGAGTAGGACCGAGGATCCGAAGTGGGATCTACCCTGATAGGCTGACAGCAGTGAGCCGGATGTGGGGCTTGAACTCACAAACCGTGAGATCATGACCTGAGGTGAAGTTGGATGCTCAACTGACTGAATCACCCAGGCACCCCTATATTTTTTTTAAGTTCAGTTTGGATACAAGAAATCTATGAGCTTTAAAATAGTTTAAAGATTAGTAACGAAAATAAATCAATAATCTTTTGTTACTTTTTATATATAAATTATATCCATGTTCAAAAATTTTACTTGCAAAAATTTATTTTAATTTACAATTTATATAATTAAAATTTTTTTTTAATGTTTTTTTAAATTTTTGAGAGAGAGTGTGAGCTAGGGAGGGATAGAGAGATAGGGCGACACAGAATCTGAAGCAGGCTCCAGGCTCTGAGCTGTCAGCACAGAGGGGGGCTTGAACTCGTGAACCATGAGATTATGACCAGAGCTAAAGTCGGATGCTCAACTGACTGAGCCACCCAGGTGCCCCAGACATAAATTTTTTAACTGTGAACAACTTTGGGTCAGACATGAATTGTATCATAAATTTAGCCATGCAAATTAAGGGAAATAATTGTTTTTTAATTTTATTATTATTTCTTAAGTTAGTGGCAGACTTTCAGGAGTGAGTTAACATTGTAAAGTCACAAAGCAAAAAATAAGTGCATTCATGTCTGTCTTCTCACCTGAGTAAAGATTTATCACATTTTGAAAATTTCGATTAAAAGGAAGACCTATTCGTCTTCTGCAGACTTGCCGAAACCTCAACGCTTATAAATGCAAGTGTGGAATCTCCAACCAGTAAGAGTCAGTGGTGTGTGCGTGTGTGTGCACATGCACGCGCACTCACACACGTGTGCGTTACTGCAGTCACTTGTATGAGACTATTTCAAGGCTACACTTAATTATGTGCATAAGGAAGTGAGACACATCCCTTTAATAGGTAAAGAATAAAGAACTGGAAAGCATAAGTCTAGCTAGAAAGATCTGAGGCTGATGAAAGTCCAGCTGCCTTCACACTCATCAGCAATACTTCTTTCCAAAGGAACTATCCACACTATTCTATGTTTTTAATGTTTATTTATTTTTGAGACAGAGACAGACAGACAGAGCATGAGTGGGGGAGGGGCAGAGAGAGAGGGAGACACAGAACCTAAAGGAGGCTCCAGGCTCCAAGCTGTCAGCACAAAGCCCAACGCGGGGCTTGAACTCATGACCGGGAAGATCATGACCTGAGCCAAAGTCGGAAACTTAATCGACTGTGCCACCCAGGTGCCCCATCCACATTATTCTTGAGAGGAGGAAAAGAATGGGGGAGAGACACTTTCCCTCTGGAAACCTACCCTTCATTCTCAGACATGAATGTACAACAAGAGGTCCAAGTTCATATCCTAATAACAGTAAGCGGGTTTTGCCCCAATGTTTCTCTGTGGGTACATACTAGTTCTATCAGTCTGACCTGTACATTCCTGCATTCCAAGAACTTTCTGCCTCTGACTCTACTCTTTCATGCATTCCCTAATGATTTGGCTCATGGCATCCACACGAACTGTCTTTGGGACGGTTGTCCTGTTCTCTAACCGGGTTTCTGAAAAGTATGCAGTTTCATCAACTCTCTTCTATCTATACTTCTAGTTCTCCCCCAAAGATACAATAGATAATCAGTTTTGCTTAGGTGGCATAGGGTTGCAATGTATCTATTTCAAATTTCCATATTTATTCATTTCATTAAGGATAACTTATATTAATGCGTTATTATGATCAGACCC
This sequence comes from Leopardus geoffroyi, assembly GCF_018350155.1. Taxonomy (NCBI): domain Eukaryota; kingdom Metazoa; phylum Chordata; class Mammalia; order Carnivora; family Felidae; genus Leopardus; species Leopardus geoffroyi. The sequence goes on along the minus strand of NC_059327.1, from coordinate 12,409,461 downwards.
AATATGGCAGAGCTGGAGACAGGCAAATACCCTAAGAAATAAAAATATAAACGATACGTATTTCCCTTTAAGCATGTGTAGTACATGTAGGGAAAAAGTCAGCACATGATAGACTTATGTATTCTAGAATGTTTAAACAGAAGCATAAAAATGCCTCAGAAAAACAACTGTATCTGATAACTTTTAAACAAATCAGTGGTGTTCTATGTGAGCACATGATTTTAAAATAACCAAGAGTCTGGTTTAAAAGGCTTGCTGTATTTTGTACTCAATGGTCACTTACAAAACATTGTCGTGGCCTTTTGCCTGCCTAAATCTTAGTTAATTTTTAGCTGTACTGCAGTTCAGGTACTTAAAAGATTACAGTTTCAGTCCATCTGCCCCATCCCAGCCCCAGGTCCTACCTGAACTTGAACTATAATGTCTTACAAGAGGTCAAGGCACTCACTCACAACTAGTGTTCCTGGTGGAGACTATGATGTTGTCTAACGTCCCTGCTCAGAACAGCAAACCTGAAACCTGAAACAGTATCACATTGATCTCACTGTTGCTGGAAGCTGGGCCTCTTGGAGGCGAAGCCAAGCGACTGAGGCTTCGTCACAACGTCCATTCACAGCCCTCTCCAGCGAGAGGCAGCCCCTCTCTTGTCACTAGTCATGAAGGCAGTTCACTTGGCTGACAAAATGCCCAGCAAGGAGAGAGAAAGGCTATGGGGAGCAAGCTGATGGCCATTCTCTAAGGACAGGGGAGGGATAGAAAAGCAGGGAATTTAAAATAAATAATACCACTCACTTTCTGATATAAAGTGCCAAAGATTTCAGCAGGGAATGCAAATCCAGCACAGAAGACCTTTGTTTCCTTCTCTTGTATTTTGACATTTTCCTAGAATCACTTGATAGCACTCACATTAAGCTTCATTTCAGATTCCCATCCAAAGTCAAACTAGCAGATGCAGCAGAGTGTGACAAAACTTTCCAAAAGAAAAAGACCAGAATGAGTGCTTTTGTTGATTTTTCCTTCATGGCGTTCCAGAAAAGACCAATTAAAAAGAAAACGAAAGGTCACTGAAAAGCAAACTTCCTGCTAATAATGTATTTTTCTGCTATGATGACAATATGGGACAGAATATCGAAGTTTTACAAACTCTTCAGTTATTCTTATAATTAAAGTTACCTTGTATGTGCTTCTACTCCATCACCAATAGAGCTTCGTGGTCTAAAATAGCTAAAGGTGAATATGAACGCTGTTACCCGCAGATTGAGCGAGGAGAATTTTCATATGAAACGGAGTGAAGCCGTAACCAGAGTGCGTACTCTACCCTTGCAATAATCGTGTAAATGCAAACTTCTTACAGAAATTCTATACAGCACATTCTGAAAGCATGAAAGTGTGTTTGAAGGATAATGCTAAGCAGCATGAGCTACATTTTCCAAAGACTGCATATCAAGGATCTAAGAATAAAGAAATAAAATCCAGAAAGCATCAAGTTAAACCCTGTTTCCTATCTGAGGTTGCATTAGAGTTATAAAAAAAAAAATAAGGGAAAAAAAAACAGGAAGGAAATTAAATTTCTATTTTCACAGGCAATAATGTGTTGTACGATTTGCAATTAAAAATAAATTAGGCACAAAATCTGCAACAGATTGTTTTTAAACTTTCATTAAACCTCTTGAGTTATGCTGCTAGATGCCACGTGCTAACAGAAATGCTAGGGTTGAAATGAGTTTCTGGCATATGAAATAAAATTATGTCTTCAATCTACAAAAATTTAATTTACAGCTTAGCTGATTGGATGTAGCGTTTTAACACCATTTTGGAGGTTTAAGAACAGTAAGTGCCATAATCCTCTGAGTATTTTGATCACTAGCACACAAGCATGTAACATACTTTGTGTTCAAGGGGAACCTTTATCCCGGATGCAAAGCTGGTGCTGAATTATAATCACATTCAAAAAGATTGCAAGCCTGTGGGTATTAAGCTCTGCACTCTCAACCTTAGCTAAGAAGGTTTTAGCAACCTACTCTGGGACCATACAGTTGATCTGATAAGAGCATTCTGAGACCTTGAAGTTTATTTTTATCAGAAGTTTGCATTCAAGGTCTCAAACATTAGACCTTTTTAGTGCTAATCACAAGTGTTTTCTTACATGCTCCAGCAATGGCACTTACAAGCAGATGGAATTCATGAGAGAATGTGAGAGAGAGAGAGAGAGAGAGAGAGAGAGAGACGGAGGGAGTACAGAAACAATAGTTTATCCCTAAATAAAAGAAAATCTTGAGGGTCTAAAAATATCTTCTGATATCTGAGATGTTATTCCAGATTTCTTTGCTGTATTTGTCTAAAAAAGGTTTGTCAGATATTTTGCTATTCCGTTTAAATAAGTTATTTAAATGACAGTTGCCATCTGCATCATATAGCGGTTAACTATTTTGCTGAACTTATTTTGTTCAGATGAATCAGTGAGTTATTTATGGTGCATGGTACTGCTCCCATTCAGTCTCTAATATCAGATACAAAGATAAAACAGAGAGAATTCAGAATTTCTTTTTACATACTCTTTCATAGACAATTATTGGACATCTGTAAATTGAAACATGGCTGAAGAATAACATTAAATAATCGTACTTCAATTTCCGCTTCACTGTAGAGATGAGAAAATAAAGATACAGACGACAGAGGCTCTCTAGGATATTTAGATCAAGAGTCTTGAAGCGAACATGGTATATTCTTTCTTTGTTCTTCTATAATCAGTAACTATTGGAGAACCTGTTTCTCTCAGGTTTGTGTCATTTTTGTCAACAATGATAAAGGACTACAATACTTTCACGATAATCTATGTCTTTTCACTTAACATTTTTGTTTTTTTCCTTTATTTTAAACAAACAAAAAAATAAACCAAAACAACAACAACAAAAACAACCCCACAGATACAACTTAAACAGTAATATTTTGATAAGGGTCCAAAAGAGAGTATTTTTCTCTTTCAAATAAAATGAAGATTAAAAAGAAGTTTCCTAGGGGCGCCTGGGTGGCGCAGTCGGTTAAGTGTCCGACTTCAGCCAGGTCACGATCTCGCGGTCCGTGAGTTTGAGCCCCGCGTCAGGCTCTGGGCGGATGGCTCAGAGCCTGGAGCCTGTTTCCGATTCTGTGTCTCCCTCTCTCTCTGCCCCTCCCCCGTTCATGCTCTGTCTCTCTCTGTCCCAAAAATAAATAAACGTTGAAAAAAAAAAAAAGTTTCCTACATATGTGCTTTAAAAAAATAGAGCAAAAAAGACACAACATCTCTTATTCATGATCACTGAGGCTTAGCTATACTGTTGAGGTCTATTTTGGCTTTTTTCCCCAGTGAAATTATATGACACGGTTGTGGGATCCATACATGGTGGCCTCAGCTGCCTAAGCAGGACGGTGGGCATGATTTGGTCAGAATAAGGAAGAGGCAGGAGTTAGGCTTAGACTGGATCGTCTGGGGAAAGATGCCGGAGAAGCATGTAGGACGACGTGCACTGCAGGTAACCTGGCATGACCTTAGCAGTTCTCCGAGTCTGAACCCAAAAGCCATGTAGACTGGTCAGGCCAGGTGGTAGGCTCAACAGAGATACATGTGGAAAAGCAGGCTCAGGTATATTTATGGAGGTCTGAGTCCAGAAAGATGAAAAGTCAAAGACTCTGTTTAGAGCTTAGGATTCAAATGGGAAGTAGGAATATGGACGTGTCATAAAACGATGGGGAGGATTTTCAGAATCCTGAACAAGAGGATGGACTGCAGTGTCATCACCTGCACACAGGGAGCTGTAGGCCCGGGTCCCAGGCTTTCCATCCCAGGCTCTAGCCATCTTTAAGGGGCTGCCAAGTAAAGGCTTAGAATAAATCCACTTCTCACCATCCATCTCATTGCCAAGTAAGATAACCTTCTTCTAGTGTCTGTGATTCCAAAAGGGCCAGTTCCTCAAAAAGATGAACCTGGGGGGCGCCTGGGTGCCCAATTCTCAGTTAAGTGCCCGACTCTCGATTTCAGCTCAGGTCATGATCTCTTGGCTCTTGAGTTCGAGCCCCCCATTGGGCTCCATGCTGACAGCACAGAGCCTGCTTGGGATCCTCTCTCTCTCTGTGTGTCCTTCTCTCTCTGCCACTCCCCCACTCTCTCCATCTCTCTCAAAATAAATACACACTAAAAAAAAGGAAAACCTGGTGGCTATAGAGGCTTTCATGATTAACTCAAAGATGAGGACAAAGGATGTGCACTGACAATGAGGCCAACAGTGGGTTTAGGGCCTGGCCGAACAGAGGAATAAAGGACACTTCATTATTGGAGGCCTCTGTTAAGGCCTTGTCATGTTTGAGCTCTCTAAAATATCTGACATCATCGATTACTCCCTGACCTTTAAATCTATCCCCCTTCTTATTTCTTGCCACCTAGCTCTGCTAGCTCCTCCACCCCTCAGTTATTCGTTTTTATTGTCTTATTCTGGGTTTTCAAAATGCTCATTTATCTCATTATTAAGGTGTTTCACAATTCTGTTCTTGGTTCTTTGACTTTCCCATGCAAAATACTCCTTTTTCACGTACTCGTTGTATCCAGTGGCTTCACAACATCGTACCTTGATGGGTCTCCATCCCTGTCTTCAGGGATTAGCGCTCTTGTGAGATCCAGACCTGCATTTCAACGGTCAACTGCACATAGCGACTTTGCATGCTTTCAGGCCCTTGAAAGCTAAAATGTCATAAACTGGACTCCTTTTCTTCCTTCCCATTCCTCACTCATTCATGCCTGACCCTACTCCATCCCGTATAGCCTCCATCTTGGTTAAGTGGTATGCTGGTGTCATTTTGAGCCTTCTCTTCTCACTCCCAACATCCAACATCATAAAACCTCAAATTCAATGAAACCTCAAATGTGTCTCTCGGGTCTGGCATTGCTTCTGCTGTCACTTGGCTACTGCTTTTGTCCTGCTCATTTTCTTCCCATCAAACTTTGGCAAGAACTCCAGGATCCGAGTCCACTGTTCTAGTGGTTCTGAAAATTTGGTCCCAAGATGAGAGGTATCAGTGTCACATTTGTTAGAGAAAAATCCCAGGACCCATCCCAGACCTGTTGACTAAGAAACTCAAGGTGTGGGAATCAGCAATCTGTGTTTTGAACAAAACCCTCCAGGAGATTCTGATGAGAGTTGAGTTTGAGAATCACTCTTTTAGTGGATCTCTACTCTGCTGGTCAAATGGTTCCCCAGGGAAGAAACCTAACTGCATCGTTCCTCATGTGCACAGACCCACGGGTTACCTCTAAGATTAGGCCAGTACCTTCAGCAAAGTTTACCTGGTGGTCAGTTGTTCTATTTACCAATATTTTCAGTTTTTCTTGGGCACATGGAAGGGTTGCACTTCCCTGCTCCTTTGAAGTTATCTGTGCCCCCGTGTTAGCTTTGGCTGACATAAGGTAAAAATCAAAGATGTGTTCTGCTTCTGATAAGTGTCTTTACATGAGGTACAAAGTCTCTTTTTTCTTTTTTTTTTTTTAATTTTTTTTTCAACGTTTATTTATTTTTGGGACAGAGAGAGACAGAGCATGAACGGGGGAGGGGCAGAGAAAGAGGGAGACACAGAATCGGAAACAGGCTCCAGGCTCTGAGCCATCAGCCCAGAGCCCGACGCGGGGCTCGAACTCACAGACCGCGAGATCGTGACCTGGCTGAAGTCGGACGCTTAACTGACTGCGCCACCCAGGCGCCCCCAAAGTCTCTTTTTTCCACATCAGAGCATCTAGTAGCATTCAGATGGTGGAGAGTCCGTGAGCCTGGGGTCCTTGACAAAGGGAGGTGAGGAACAGAGTGCTGAGCTGACTACAACTGCCACGTAGTGGGAGTAAGACCCCAACGTTCGCTGTTTCAAATTACTGACACGTGGGGGTGTTTGGTGCTACAGCATAACCCAGCCTACTCTGAATGATTCGCTTCACCTTCTCCATCTTGGCTGCATTCAGTAACTATTCGTCCCCATTCCCGTACTCCGCGTACAAATAATAATCAATTTGCAATTGGCTAACCTTGCCAAGCTTTTCAATGACAACACGTCCTTGCAGATACCACGCTTTGTACTTGGAAGACTTAACACATTTATACCCAGAATATTCCAACTCATTTTTTGATTTTCAACTCAAATTTTCATTCTTCTGGTTATCTTCTCCTCAGTCCCTGGGACAAAATCAATTACTCCACCCTCTGTGTTCTTGTAGCAATCTTTGTACGCATCTGATATATTCTGTATCGTAATTTACAGTAATTTAATTGTCCAAACTTTTTGTCTGCTCAATAAATAGTAATTTCCTCAATGACTGGGACTTTGACTTATTAATTTACACTCCACCAGGGGAATTATAATTTTGTAAACTGTTATCAGAACTCTTACATATTTTTCTAGAAGATAACCTAAATCCTTCTATTGCTATCCTGGTTTCATATGTGTCTGCAATATTAAGTGACTCCATAAACTTTTTCTTACACTCTTTACTATCCGGTGCATTGTTCTACTCAATGTCATTTTGGGTTCAGATCTTTAGGAAGGAATCTGTAATCATTCCCACATCCTTTGCCTAAGTGGTGGCAATAGCTTGGTACAATTAACCCCTTGAATATTGGAACTACAAATTAAATAGCAGAAGCGACAGCTTCATGAGAGAACTCATCATGCTGAAATTAGAGTTCTTACCTCTCTCACCTGAATGCGTTAACTTCCGCGACCACATCACCATTTATCTGCCACTTTCTGCCCACTACACAATTCTGTGTCACTGCCACAGGTTTTTGCCAAGGTTTTCCTTCCACTGACTTCTCTTTACTTTCTCTCGTGAGATACTCTCACCCTTGAAGTGTGCACATGCCCAGAAGGCAGCCGATCGTTGAGCTGACCAGCGGCCCAGGTGAGACTTGACAAAACTCAGTTCACCACAACATTCAGTTTTGGAAGAGGGGAATCAACCAGATTCTTTACGGCAGGAAGTTTAGAGTTAAGAATGGAGACCAAAATCATTATTTAACAGGATAGACTGTGGACGTGTAGGTAGAGTAGCCTAGTCACTGCAAAGATGGAACCCTGGAATCAGGGGCAGAGCACTTTTGCAGGGAGCAAGAGAAGCCAGCCAGACTGGCTGTCTCCTAATCAGCGCTCAGGGTTCTGCTAGGCCTGGACACTGGCCGAGTCATATTCCTCACGAAGCACTCCCAACACCTAACCTTGGGCTTCTAAGACGAGATAGGCACAAAGACATTTTTTTGAAATCTATCAATGCATAAATAAATAAATAAGTACATGAAACTGATAAAATATACGTGACACATCACAGGAGTTGGTAAATGTGGTCTTTGGAACAGCTTCACTCCCTCTGAGAACAATGTATACATCACAATTTCTGACATTTTAATGATTTTTTTCCAATGCCTGCTCATCACCAAGGAAATATCACCAATGATGTATCAGTGACTCATGTCCCAATTATTTCAATAGCAGAATTACAGTGATGCCTTTAATTTTTGTAAAAGTTTTCATTTGCTGTGAATTTCGATACCTTTTAATAACTTTGCCATGACATGGAATGTGACCTCTAAGAGATCACAGGGCCTCGTAAATTGATAAAAAGAGCTTCATGTTCCTATAAGGTCAACCTTTGCTCCCAACCTATTAACTGAAGAAAAACCGTTTGCCTTCGTTCCCTTGCAAGAGCCTAATGCATATACTATAAGCCAAGTGCTTTGCCCATATTACCTCCAATCCACACTATCAGCCCAAGAGAACATCAGATTTATTTTACATGTGAACATATGAAACCCTCCTAACCCCTTAAACTCATTGTCAGAGAGCTAGGATGTGGCAGAATTCAGGCCAGATTCAAGGCCAAATCTGCCAGACTACAGTCTTCTTTGCACTCTACCATGTTGCCTCTTTAATTGCTCTTCATAGTTACCAAACTCTTCCTTTTTAAAAAATATATCTTATTTATTTTTTATAAGTAATCCCTGCCCCCAACATGGGGCTTGAACTCACGACCCCAAGATTAAGAACTGTGTGTTCCACTAGCTGAGCCAGCCAATCTCTATCTGTTTTCCATCCCTATTTTCTTAAGTTTCTTTATTTTTGAGAGAGAGAGAGAGAGAGAGAGGTGGGGAGGGGCAGAGAGAGAGGGAGACATAGAATCCACAGCAGGCTCCAGGCTCTGAGCTATCAGCACAGAGCCTGATGTGGGGCTCAAACCCACGAACTGTGAGATCACGACCTGAGCCGAAGTCGGACGCTTAACTGACTGAGCCATCCAGGTACCGCCCTTATTTTCAGTCAGTTATCTAACAATGAATAATCATTACCCCCAACTCAATAATAAGTTCCTTTACAGAACCATGTACAGCTATGTCTCTTAAACCTTGAATTTTAAAATCGGTGTCAAGATCAGAGAAACTGAGAAAAGTCCCGAGCTGAAGGAAGGGCTGCAGTGACCAGGGCAGCCCATGGTCACTGGTGAAGACTTGCTCATGATTGTAGGGCGGAAGCCAAAGGCACAGTGCTCCAAGGTGTCTGCCCTGCCTTCACTCGGAAATTTCACCAAAATATCTCTTTACCATGCAAGTAACTGGATTAAAATAAATACCAAGGCTTGCTTTTAAAAGGAAGACGAGAGCTGAACTTGGGGAGCGAGAAGCCGCTAAAGGTAGGGAACCGCTTTTGCGGGCAGAGAGAGCACGGAGACTGGGGAGGGGAGGAGCATACGGGAAAATCACCCCTCCCCAAAAGCAGCTGGAGAGAAAGTGGAAAATTGGAAACAGCCGCAGGGACTAAACTAAAAAGGGAGAAAGGAGAAAGGAGAGGGTTTAAAATCCATTAATACTGTAAACGAGGGGAGCACGAAGGCTGCAACTCTGCAGCTCCATACCTGGCGGTGCTCTGATGGGAAGGACGAATCCCCAGGAACAGAGTGGGGTCCGGGAGGTTCTCGGGCTACACGGGGAAAAGCGGTTCCACTGCTGGAAGGCCCTTTGGTACAGACTATTGAAGCCAGTGGTCCCAGTAGACCCCAGAAAACGGCCACATTCGCTGGTGCTGGAACAAGGTCATTAAGGGTGAAGCCTGGTGCCAGGTGTGTGTTGTGACTTTCCATAATCCCTGAGACGCTGCTGCTACACTGTCTCGCGAACATTTTCTGGGACGGGCTGGCACCGGGCCGCAGTCTCGGGGCACCGGCAGCAGCAGGGTCCAGCGGGTGTTCCTGGGTACGGCCGACATTCGACCAACGCTCATTCAGCCATTGCTTGGTGAGACCCTCCCGCGGAGGAGCGGAAGGAGGCAAAGCCGCAGTCCTTTGGAAGTAAGGGGCCGGGGAAAACAGCCGCATCTGAGACAAAACTCGGGAGAGAGTTACTGCCTGGGGCCTGGTCGCGGAGAGTGGAAAAGCAGGGAGTGGACGAGAGCTGAAGACAAGAGGACGGGTGCTCGATTGCTGGCCGGGGAGAACAGACTGGGTAGCTGCGTGGAGGCAAGGTCACTGCTCCCGCGCATGCGCATTTGTACCTACAAGCTCCGCAACAATCCACCCCAGCTGGCTAGCAGCGCCACCTAGTGGAGAGCAGAGCCGTTACACTGAGCCCCACCCAATTGGGCCAACTTCGCTCTTCAAGAACACAAGTCTCCCCGCCCGCTTCATTTATGGACTATAAAGAGCTACATAGACTGACTTCTGGGGGAAAACGAAGCAATTTCAGCCCTACTTCTTTCTGTTAGCGGATTAATCTATTCAATTTTTTTTCTCTTTTTCCTTTTTCTCTTCTTTTCTTCTTCTTGAATGCAGAAAGAGAATTCATTTTTATTTTCAATTTTTATTAAAAATATCTTCCTTTAATTTTTATTACTACACTTTTTACTTTTGTGTAAATTTTTTCAAATTCAACTTTACTTCCATCATTTTATTTTAGTCTACTTCAGTGCATTCACCTTTTCAAATTTTCAAACAATTTCCTTTTTTTTTCTTTCTCTTTCTTTTTTTCTCTTTTTCGTTTCTTTTTTTCTTGAAGGCAGAAAGAGAAAAACTTCATTTTTACTTTCAGTTTCTATTAAAAATATTCTTATTTAATTTTCTTTACTATATTTTTTACTTTTATGTAAGTTTTTTTCAAATTCTATTCTACTTCCATCATTTTATTTTAGTCTACTACAGTGTATTCACTTTTTCAAATTTTCAAACGATTTTTTTTATTTTTTAAAATCTTTTTTCTTTTTCGTTTTTTTTCTTAAATACAGAAAATGAAAAAAAATCATAGTTACTTTTAATTTTTATTAAAATTATTTTTCTTTAATTTTTTTCCTACTATATTCTTTATTTTTATGTATATTTTTTCAAATTCTATCTTGCCCCCATCATCTCATTTTAGTCTACTTCAGTGTATTCATTCTTCAAATTCTCAAACAATTTCCTTTTTTATCCCCCCCTTTTTTTTTTCCTCTAATCTGCCAAACCACTTTCAACACCCAGACCAAAACACACCTAGGATCTAGCATCATCTATTTGCTTTGTGTGTGTGTGTGTGTGTGTGTGTGTGTGTGTGCTTAATTTTTAATTTTAATATTTTTTAATTTCATTTTTTTCTTAATTTTAATTTTTCTACCTCATTAATTCCTTTCTCACTTCATAATGACAAAATGAAGGAATTCTCCCCAAAAGAAAGAGCACAAAGAAATGACAGCCAGGGATTTAACCAACACAGATACAAGCAAGATGAGAACTAGAACTAGAGCTAGAATTTAGAATCAGAATAATAAGAATACTAGCTGAAGTAGAAAATAGATTCGAATCCCTTTCTGTAGAGATAAAAGAAGTAAAAAATAGCCAGAATGAAATTAAAAATGTTATAACTGAGTTGCAATCATGGATGGATGCAGTGGAGGCAAGGATGGACGAGGCAGAACAGAGCATCAGCGACATAGAGGACAAACTTATAGAGAATAACGAAGCAGAAAAAAGGAGGGAGATTAAGGCAAAAAGAGCACGATTTAAGAATTAGAGAAATCAGTGACTCATTAAAAAAGAACAACATCAGAATCATAGGGGTCCCAGAGGAGGAAGAGAGAGAAATAGGGGTAGAAGGGTTATGTGAGCAAATCATAGCGGAAAACTTTCCTAACCTGGGGAAAGACACAGACATCAAAATCCAGGAAGCGCAGAGGACCCCCATTAGTTTCAACAAAAACCGACCATCAACAAGGCATATCATAGTCAAATTCACAAAATACTCAGGCATGGAGAGAATCATGAAAGCAGCAGGGAAAAAAAGTCCCTAACATACAAGGGAAGACAGATCAGGTTTGCAGCAGACCATCCACAGAAACTTGGCAGGCCAAAAAGGCGTGGTGGAATATATTCAGTGTGCTGAATCAGAAAAATATGCAGCCAAGAATTCTTTATCCAGCAAGGCTGTCATTCAAAATAGAAAGAGAGAGAAAAAATTTCCCAGACAAACAAAAATTAAAGGAGTTTGTGACCACTAAACCAGCCCTGCAAGAAATTTTAAGGGGGACTCTCTGAGGGGAGAAAAGATGAAAATATGTATAAAAAAATAAATACCAAATGCAACAAATATTAGAAAGGACCAGAGAACACCACCAGAAACTCCAACTCTATAAGCACCATAATGGCAATAAATTCATATCTTTCAGTACTCACTCTAAACATCAATGGACTCAATGCTCAAAAGACATAGGGTAACAGAATGGATAAGAAAATAAGATCCATCTATATGCTGTTTACAAGAGACCCACTTTAGACCTAAAGACACCTTCAGATTGAAAATCAGGGGATGGAGAATCATCTATCATGCCAATGGTGACCAAAAGAAAGCTGGAGTAGCCATACTTATATCAGACAATCTAGACTTTAAAATAAAGACTGTATCAAGGGATGCAGAAAGGCATTATATCATAATCAAGGGGTCTATCCACCTTGAAGACCTAACAATTGTAAACATTTATGCACCAAATGGGGAGCACCCAAATATATAAATCAATTAATCACAAACATAAAGAAACTCATTGATAGTAATACCATACTAGTAGGAGACTTCAACACCCCACTCACAGCAATGGACAGATCATCTAATCCAAAAATCAACAAGGAAACAATGGTTGAATGACACACTGGACCAGATGGACTTAACAGATATATTCAGAATATTTCATCCTAAAGCAGCAGAATATACATTCTTCTCCAGTGCACATAGAATGTTCTCAGAATAGACCATATACTGGGACACAAATCAGCCCTAAATAAGCACAAAAATATCGAGGTCATACCGTGCATATTTTCAGACCACAATGCTATGAAACTCGAAATTAACCACAAGAAAAAATTTGGAAAGGTAACAAATACTTGGAGACTGAAGAACATTCTACTAAAGAATGAATGGGCTAACCAAGCAGTTAAAGAGGAAATTAAAAAGTACATGGAAGTCAATGAACATGATAACACCACAACCCAAAACCTCTGGGATGCAGCAAAGGGGGTCATAAGGGGAAAGTATATAGCAATACAGGCCTTCCTAAAGAAGGAAAAAAGATCTCAGATATACAACCTAACCTTACGCCTTAAGGAGCTGGAAAAATAACACGAAATAAAGCCCAAAACCAGTAGAAGACAGGACATAATAAAGATTGGAGCAGAAATTAATGCTATTGAAACCAAAAAAAAACAAAACAAAAACAAAAACAAAAACAAAAACAGTAGAACAGATCAATGAAACCAGAAGCTTATTCTTTGAAAGAATTAACAAAATTGATAAACCACTAGTCAGCTTGATCAAGAAGAAAAAGGAAAGGACCCAAATAAATAAAATCGAGAATGAAAGAGGAGAGATCACAACCAACACAACAGAAATAAAAACAATAATAAGAGAATATTATGAGCAATTATATGCCAATAAAATGGGCAATCTGGAAGAAATGGACAAATTCCTAGAAACATATACACTACCAAACCTGAAACAGGAAAAATAGAAAATATGAACAGATCCATAACCAGTAAGGAAATAGAATTAGTAATCAAAAATCTCCCAAAAAACAAGAGTCCAGGGCCAGATGGCTTTTTAGGGGAATTCTACCAGTTAAGGAAGAGTTAACACCTATTCTCTTGAAACTGTTCCAAAAAATAGAAATGAAAGGAAAACTTCCAAACTCTTTCTATGAAGCCAGCATTACCTGGATTCCAAAACCAGACACCCCACTAAAAAGGAGAACTATAGACCAATTTTCCTGATGGGCATGGATGCAAAACTCCTCAACAAGATATTATCCAACAATACATTAAAAAAATTATTCACCACAACAAGTGGGATTTATACCTGCGATGCAGGGCTGGTTCAATATACACAAAAACAATTAATGGGATTCATAACATCAATACAAGAAAGGACAAGAACCATATGATCCTCTCAATAGATGCAGAGAAAGCATTTGACAAAATACAACATCCATTCTTGATAAAAACTCTCAAGAAAGTAGGGATAGAAGGAGCATACCTCGAGATCATAAAAGCCATATACGAACGACCCAATGCTAATATCATCCTCAACGGGGAAAAACTGAGAGCTATCCCCCCAAGGTCAGAAACAAGACAGGGATGTCCACTCTCGCCACTGTTATTCAACATAGTATTGGAAGTCTTAGCCTCTGCAATCACACAACACAAAGAAATAAAAGGCATCCAAATTGCCCAGGAGGAGGTCAAGCTTTCACTCTTCGCAGATGACAAGATAATCTATGTGGAAAACCCAAAAGATCCCACCAAAAAACTGCTAGAATTGATTCATGAATTCAGCCAAGTTGTAGGATATAAAATCAATGCACAGAAATCAGTTGCATTCCTATACACCAACAATGAAGTGACAGAAAGAGAAATCAAGGAATCGATCCCATTTATAGTTGCACAAAAAACCATAAAATACCTAGGAATAAATCTAACTGAAGACGTGAAAAATCTATACACTGAAAAGTGTAGAAAGCTTATGAAAGAAATTGAAGAAGACACAAAAAAATGGAAAAAAGATTCCATGCTCCTGGATAACAACATAATATTGTTAAAATGTCGATACTACCCAAAGCAATATACATATTCAGTGCAATTCCTATCAAAGTAACGCCAGCATTCTTCACAGAGCTAGAACAAATAATCCTAAAATTCGTAGGGAACTAGAAAAGACCCCGAATAGCCAAAGCAATCTTGAAAAAGAAAACCAAAGCAGGAGGCAGCACAATCCCCGACTTCAAGCTGTACTACAATGCTGTCATCATCAAGACAGTATGGTCCTGGCACAAGAACAGACACTCAGATCAATGGAACAGAATAGAGAACCCAGAAAGGGACCCACAAACGTATGGCCAACTAATCTTTGACAAAGGAGGAAAGAATAACCAATGGAATAAAGACAGTCTCTTCAGCAAGTGATGCTGGGAAAACTGGACAGCGACATGTGGAAGAATGAACTTGGACCACTTTCTTACACCATACACAAAAATAAACTCAAAATGGATGAAAGACCTCAATGTAAGACAGGAAGCCATCAAAATCCTCAAGGAGAAAGCAGACAAATGACTCTTTGATCTTGCCCGCAGCAACTTCTTACTCAACACGTCTCTGGAGGCAAGGGAAACAAAAGCAAAAATGAACTACTGGGACCTCATCAAAATAAAAAGCTTCTCCACAGCAAAGGAAACAATCAGCAAAACTAAAAGGCAACTGACAGAATGGGAGAAGATATTTGCAAGTGACATATCAGATAAAGGGTTAGTATCCAAAATCTATAAAGACTTTATCAAACTCCACACCCAAAAAACAAATAATCCAGTGAAGAAATGGGCAAAGACATGAAGAGACACTTCTCCAAGGAAGACATCCACATGGCCAACCAACACATGAAAAAGTGCTCAGCATCACTCATCATCAGGGAAATACAAATCAAAACCACAATGAGATACCACCTCACACCTGTCAGAATGGCTAACATTAACAACTCAGGCAACAACAGATGTTGGCGAGGGTGCGGAGAAAGAGGATCTCTTTGGCATTGTTGGTGGCAATGCAAGCTGGTGCAGCCACTCTGGAAAACAGTATGGAGGTTCCTCAAAAAACTAAAAATATAACTACTCTATGACCCAGCAATTGCACTACTGGGCATTTATCCACGGGATACAGGTATGCTGTTTCGAAGAGACACATGCACCCCCATGTTTATAGCAGCACTATCAACAATAGCCAAAGTATGGAAAGATCCCAATTGTCCATCGATGGGTGAGTGGATAAAGAAGATGTGGTATATATATACACACACACACACACACACACACACACACACACACACACATAATGGAGTATGAATTGGCAATCAAAAAGAATGAAATCTTGCCATTTGCAACTATGTGGATGGAATTCAAGGGTATTATGCTAAGTGAAATTAGTCAGAGAAAAACAAAAATCATATGACTTCACTCATATGAGGACTTTAAGAGACAAAACAGATGAACATAAGGGAAGGGAAACAAAAATAATATAAAAACAGGGAGGGGGACAAAACAAGAGACCCATAAATATGCAGAACAAACAGAGGGTTACTGGGGAGGTGTTGTGGGAGGGGGATGGGCTAAATGGGTAAGGGGCATTAAGGAATCTACTCCTGAAATCATTGTTTCACTATATGCTAACTAATTTGGATGTAAATTTTAAAAATAAATAAAAAATAAATAAATAAAAGGAAAAATAGTTTCAGAAGAGAAATGCAGACGAAGGCTGTGGACAGAAGTGAGGAGAGCTAGCCACCCTTTTGTCCTGGTAAGAATTTGGAAAAAAATAGAGGGAGGTGGGCTGATTATGTGTGTGAGCCTTAGATTCTTTTCTCATTGACCTGGTTCCTGCCCAGCTACAGGCTCAGAGGATGTTGAGTCCACTGAGCCCTGGCATTGGGGATGGCAACCAGGATGATGGAGGGATCAGGGACTCGGGGCAGTCCAGTTAAGAACCACAGGCCAGTACGAAAAGTCAGAATCACAGTCACATACTCAGCAAAGATGGAATGTGGAAAGAATTAGAAAACATCAAGTCAGAAGGACTAACTCAGAGCTGGAACCTATAAAGAAAAGTCAGAAAAGGAAGAGTCAAAAATCGTCAACAATGTAGGAAAACCAACCAACCAACCAACCAACCAACCAATCAGGCAATTGAAATGGGCCACTGCAGTAGACAGAGTTTGACCCTGAGCCAGATGTCTTCTGCAATCACAGAACTTTCATAGATTAATGATGGAAACCTATATGTGACCCAGTCGCTTACTAAGGACATTTAGATAGGCTCCTTTACCACTGTTACGCTTGAGAATCATTTCCTTATATTTATACAGCACTGGAGCCTGGGTCTCACCCCTGAAAAACTAAGTCATAACTTAGATGAGGTAGGGAATGGAGGGCTGGGCAGGGCTTGACATGACTATTTAAAAACATATTTCTAATTAGTTTTAATTTTTAGCTGGGAATGAGAATCACAAGGATAGAAGGTCAATGGAAGCATGAGGCTGAAGCTAAGACTATGGTAAACAGGGAAGTGACAGAAATTTTGGGTAAGTACATTCCCTTTATTAATGCAATCTTAGATTATAAAATCCCAAATTACAGAAACTGTGTGGGAATAGTGATACCATCTATAAAACAGGCAAATATTCCCATGAGGCTAGAAACCACACCGTTTTGTTCTCCCCACACTGTTTCTTACTAACCAACACATTGCCCGGTTCATTATAGATGCTCACTAAATAACATGGAATGAGTAAATGGATTCCAACTACGCAATGAGATTTGTACGTCAACTTGACTAATTTCAATTAAAATCTATCATGTGTTGTTGATACAGGCATGGGGGTAAATATTGTATGCAAGCTTTCAGGTAATAATTCAATCGTGGAAAGAGAACAAACTCTTCAAGTTCAAGGTTCAAATCATGGTTTTGTCTGTTACTAACCAGGAAATATATTCAACCCCTGATTCCATTTTCTGATTTATAAAATCAAGTCATAACATTCACTTTGCAGAGTTGTTAGAGGGATTAAGACAAGTATGTAAAGTGTTTAGAGCAGCATTGGGTGATCAGCAAACCATAACTGGTATTGTTATTAATAAATGGCATTTTGCCCAACAGCGTTATACGTGGCAGTTCCATTTTTTATCAGGTAAGAGGTTGACAGGGATCAGATGCTAACAAATTAATGAAGTTATAAGCTAGAGCAATGGGAACCCACTGCTAGGAATATTGTCCCTTTTAAAATATATTCGAACAGGAAAAGAATGAAATTTTTTTCCAGCTCTACCGAAGAATGACTGACAAGCACAATTGTAAAACATTTCAAGTATTCACAGTGGTAATTTGATAGGTGTATACATTGCAAAAGGCTTTCCCGTCAACTACCTTGTTAATTAATACACCCACCACCTTATTTAGTTTCTTAGTTATTTTTGGCAAGAAGGAGTAAACAACTTTTGTATGTTGAGATACAAATATTACCTAT
This sequence comes from Leopardus geoffroyi, assembly GCF_018350155.1. Classification (NCBI taxonomy): domain Eukaryota; kingdom Metazoa; phylum Chordata; class Mammalia; order Carnivora; family Felidae; genus Leopardus; species Leopardus geoffroyi. The sequence continues at coordinate 12,391,888 of NC_059327.1, read as the reverse complement.
CCTCACTGGTCCTAGTGAGTAGGCAAACATTCTAAATAAGGAATAAGGCAGTTATATGAAATATGCAGAGAACTTAGAAATGCCCTGAATCTGGAAGATTCCTTGAGAGCTCTGGGAGACAGAAAACATTACCCAGTCCTGTTTGAAAAACTGCAATCAGGCAGTTTACAAAGGTGTGGGCATGCTCAAATTTCTGAAGCTTTGTAAATGACCTAAATGTCATAAAAATGAGGATAAGGAATGAAGTACACATTTTAAGAATTTTCTTTTCCTCCCACCTGCCTTAGCTAATGAAACAAAGGTTATGTTTTAATATATAAGGATAATTTTAAGAAATAACCAAATTTGCTGCTTGGGCAAGGAATGCATCTTAAAGATAGCACAGCATTGACAGGTATTTTGGATACGACTTAAATCTTTGAAGCACTTAATAGTTTCTGGCTTTAATGTCATAATCTAAATGTTCATAAGAACACACATGTAGAATGTACTCTTAAGAAGTGATATGCCAGAAAACAGCAGGAGAGAAGTAATTTCAGGGGCCAAGCAGCCGATCATTGGACTCCTAGAGTCCATTTTACACATCAGTTAGTGACAACCTGATTAATGATATGCTCACATATAAGACAAGCCCAGGACTCCCCTGCTGCCATTGTGTGGCTGAAATGAGGACGAGGAAATAGGAGAAGGCAGAGAGAGAAGGGTGTGTTTATTTTCGGGGTGGGGGGCAGTCTTTCTAATGTCTTTCTGCTGTGCAGCTAATCTTTTTCTCTATATACATTTATGAGGATTGATTGGAGTTCGAGCAGACTCAATATACTACATCAGGCCAGTTTCACCAGAGAGATAAGCTGGCCAGTGAAATTAACATGAGGAAAGACTGGCCATTTTGGGTGGAACAATGCAAGTGTCTGGTAAGAGAAGGAACGAAGCGAAGGAGACCAACGTGTGTCCTTAGGGGACTGACAGTAAGATGTGCACACTACCTCTTTCATAATTAAAGATTAGGGGGAAAAAGACCATAATCAGCCAAGTACTGGTAACATTATTATATTTCTGAATGGTATATATTATTCTATTTTCACAAAATTAATTTATTTTCACACAACTAACGTAGTCTGCTTTCAAAACACCTACAGAATAACATACAAAAATGTTCATAATGGTTACAAATAAAAATACACATAATTATTCTATTATACACAAGATACAAAGACCATTACACAAATATATGTCTGTATGTCTACATTTATATATACATACACACATTCACTATAATAAACAAAAGAACCAGAAAAAATATCCTAAATATATAAAAACTTTTTTTTTTCTTCTTCACATAATGGAATGACAGGTGGCTTTGGCTTTTTTTCTCTGATAGATACCTAAGAACAAGGGCATGGATGTTCTCTGGATTTAGGTTCAAATCCCAGCGCCAAAATGTTCTAGCTGTGTGACCTTGGGAAAGATACCAAACTTTGCTGAATCTCATCTTTTTCTTATTTAGAAAATGAGAAACAACCTTTGCAGACAGAAGGATTTTTTTTTTTTTTTGAAAGTGATTTAAGACCATGTTTGTAAAGTTCCTTGACACAGCCTGGCTTAAATTGAGTGCTCCTTCAAGGCTCATGGGTATCATCATTCAACCTATGGAGAATTTGAATTACAATTAGAAATTTTAAGTCTATTAAAAAAAATGGGAGATTGAATAATGAAATGAGAACAGAGTGTGGGAAGGAACATGACATTGGGATACTTGACCAGGCAGAACTCAGAGAAGGAAAAGAGAGTTACAATGACCACTGCAGAGAGAGCGAATGCCTTAACACCATTTATTACCCTTAAAAATCCAATCAGACACTGAGTACATGTCCAGTACCAGGGCATGAGGAAGGACAAAATCAACAAAGAGGTTTAAGCATAAGACCAAGATTTGGGCTATCTCTCAGGATAGAGACACAATGGCCTTCTGAGGAATCAGAGTTAGTGGACATGTCACTTTACTGACAGGCAAGGCCTTATACAATTTATCTCAATTTATGCCACAATAGTTCGTTATTCCATGATAATTCCTTTGTTTCCAAAACACCCACACCAGAAGTCCCTTTCCGGTATTGCACAGAATGTACATTCCATAAATCTGTGTCACCAACCTGCATCACAACAGGTGATGACAAAATTCACAGTCCATAGAGAGATTTTCCACTAAGGCATCCTGACTCCATTCTTCCTGAACAGCATGGGTTAAAAGTGTATTGCCCTCATGCAGAAAATTCTAGACTACTTTTTCCACATCTCTGCTCAGCAGGTAAGGAGGCCTCCCAGAAGTGATACCCAAAGTGGAATGCTTCAGTTACATGAAGACCTAAAAGTGGTAAGCTAATACACATCAAATGAGCAATCTAAGAATCTTGACAACGAGTTTGTTTGAAACCTTCATAACCAAAAGCAGCTCCTTGTGAAGTTTCAACATCAAAGATCAAGTTTAGAGTGGTCATATATTTATAAAATATTTTTCCTGGGGGAGTTTCCTTTCAAAGATGTTCAGGATTCCTGCTCTGATAGAGTGAATACGGAAAACAGTACATTAATTCAAGGTTATGAAGTGAACATACTGTTTAACCTCCAAGCGATATGTTAGAGGTTTTGCACATTTGCCTTGGAACTTTAGTTAAAACAAATAAATATTACTTTTAGTGAAGAGTAGTCAACTATGAAATACATACATAGTAATTTTATAACCACTCTTTCAGGATTTTTTTTTGTTTGTTTCTGCTTAGGTGTGAGAGGAAGGAAAAAAAAAGAAAGTAAAATTTAGCAAAGTGATATGCTGATACAAAAATTGTAGTCTCGCCAAACAACCCAGATGTTGCTCTGGTCCCATGTTTACTTTTATTACCACAAACAGGTAGTAAGCACCTAAATTCTTTATTCCTTCATTCACACTGTTTTCATCCACCTACAGTGACACTTTGACCGCAAAGGAGATTTTATCAGTGACTTAGAAGAGCTAAAATATGACTCAATCCCTTTCCCGTTTATTTTAGCTTTCTTGCTAAATTCTTTAACACTTCATTCATTCATCAACGTGTCATAAGCATAATGAAGGCCTACAGTGAGCCAAACAAGGGCAAAACAAAGACTCAGGATGGAAAGAGAAGCTTTCATCTCAAGGCTTTTGTATGGATTGAGGATAAAGATAAAATACAATAAAATCAGTAGTCGCCTAACGATTTGCAAAGCGGAAGGACAGATTCAGAAGTGACTAGGATACTCTGTCTGTAGCAACAGGGAGGAGGATAGGATGAAGCTAGGTGACCGAGCAGGAGGTGCTTCTTAAAGGAGGACTCTGGGAATGAAATATTCTACCAGGTTAAGTAGAAGCAATTCTGATTTAAGATGGAGAATTAACCACAAGCATTTTCAACTGCAATAAGAAAGCTGGCTTTTTATTTGTCTTATTCACAAACTTACACAAATAGAGATGACTGGTAATTGCCTCAGCAGACGAGGAAGACTGGACTTCTGTCAGCTTTGGGAAAGCTTAGAAGTAGCCTAATTTGTATCAGAGTCACCAAAAGGAAAACGCATTGTTTGCACAAAATGCCCTTGGAGTTATTATGTGGAAGACTATTTGAAAGCTGTTGAAGAAGCAATTAGGGGGTGCCTGGGTGGCTAGTCGGTTAAGCAACTAACTCTTGATTTCAGCTCAGGTCATGCATGCACAGTTCATGGGTTCAAGCCCTGTGTTGAGCTCTGTGCTGACAGTGTAGAGCCTGCGTGTGATTCTCTCTCTCCCTCTCTCTCTGCCCCTCCCCTGACTGCACTCTCTATCTCAAGAAGAAGAAAGAGAAGGAGGAGGGAGAGGAGGGGGAGGGAGGACGGGGAGGAGAAGCAGGAGCAGCAGCAGTAGCAAGAAGACCTTTAGATCTTCCCTTCTAACCCAGCAAGTACTTCTCATTCCACCCCTGTAGGAATGTAGGTAAAACAGTGAAATTCCAGACCGAGGACACTAGGATGACTGAAGATTGAAATCATATATTGGACATAAATATTTATATGCTGAAGGCGGAGATTCCGATCTTTTTGACTCACCTGACTCAGAATACTCTCAGTCACACAGAAGATTCACTGATAAACCCTTCTTTGGGGAATCTGGTCAGTCCAGGATTTAAAAAAAAAAAAAATGCTGACTCCGTGGGCTGGGCCCCCAGCGAAACTGCCGAGTCAGCACAATGGATAGTGAAAGCCCCAGCTAACCCAGCAAAGTACACAGAGCTTTCACACCCTTCCTCCCTGCTACATTTTTAGATATGTTAATAGCAAAGGTTTTTAGATTTTTTAAAATTTAATTTTATTTTGAGAGAGAGCGAGAGAGAGAGAGCGTGTGTGAGCAGAGGAGGGGCAGAGAGAGAGAGAATCCCAAGAAGGCTCCACATTATCAGCACAGAGCCCAGTATAGGGCTTGAACCCATGAACCATGAGATTATGACCTGAGCCAAATTCAAGAGTCAGACACTTAACTGACTGAGCCACCCAGGAACCCCGAATTTTGAAGAGAACATATGACATTAAAGACAAAGACCAAAATAAGAAAGCAAGCATATTGGAAGAAGCAGAAATCATGTAAGCAAGAGAAAATACAAACAAATACAAAACAAAAACAAACAAAACCTAAGACTCATCAATTATCATTAGCATTTTCAGAGAAATACTGCATCTATGAAAATAATAATAGGATATCATAAGAGACAAAAATACAGATTTTACAAGCTCTTTGAAATTAAGTATATCTAGTAGCAGGGGATTTAGAAAACAAAATGTTACAAGAAAGTTAAACAGACAAAAGAGAGAGAAAATGGGACAAAATATAAGACTGACAAAAAATTTAGAGGGCATGTTTAAGAGGTCCAAAGTCTAAATAGTAAGAATTTCATAAAGGAAAAATTGAAGAAACTGAGAAGGGGGGAGTTTTCAAAGAATACATTTAAGAGTTTTCTCCTAAAACAAAGAATGTGATTTAACAGTTGAAAGTACCTTATGAGCTGTCATGCAGAGGATAGAAATAGACTGATAACCATCAGACTCATCAATATAAATTCAAAAATTTCAGAAAACCAGAAAGAAAATAGGAATATCCTATACACTTCCAGAGAGAGGTGCATATCTTGGAAATTTTGAGGAAAAAATATATTTCTATTCTAGATTGTATACCCATCCCAACTATCAAACGTGTGTAAGAATGTTGAGAGATAAATTTTTCCAAGATGAAGAAATTGGCAGAATATCTAAATATTGGAATGTAGAGATATTTACCTAGTACGGAGAAGGTTTTGGTTGAAATGATGATATGTAAACACAGAATCAAAAGCAACCAATCTTTTATATGATAAGAGTATATTTAGTTTGTAAGAACGTTCCAAACTGTAGACTGTTTTCCAACGTCACTGTAGCATTCATTTTGCATCCCCACCAGCAATGAATGAGAGGTTCCTATAACTCCACATTCTTACCAGCTTTTGAAGTAATCAGTGTTCTGGATTTTAGGCATTCTGATAGGATGATTTGTAGTGATACATCATTGTTTTAACTTGTAATTCCCTAATGACATGTGAAGTTGGCATATTTTCATATACTTTTGGGCCATCTTTATAACTTCTTTAGTGAGGTGTCTTTTCAGATTTTTTGCCCATTTTTATTTTTTTATATATTTTTAAATGTTTATTTATTTTGAGAGAGAGTGTGTGTGTGTGTGTGCATGAAAGCAGGGGAGGGGCAGAGAGAGAGGGAGACAGAGAATCCCAAGTAGGCTCCTTGCTGTCAGCACAGCTCCTGACATGGGGCTTGATCTCATGAACCGTGAGATCTTGACATGAACTGAAATCAAGAGTCAGATGCTTAACTGACTGAGTCACCCAGGTGCTCCGTATTTGGCCCATTTTTAAATTGGGTTGTTTTTTATTGTCAAGTTTAAGATATATATATATATATATATATGAAGCAAATTTTCTAAAAATTAGATGCGTAGTTTATAAATATCTTCTCCCAGTCTACAACTTGCCTTTTCATTCTCTTACTAGTTTCTTTCACAGAGCAGAGATTTTAATTAAATAAAAATTTTAAAACTTAGGATAATTATTAATTCCTAAGGAAAACCAAATTTATGAGAAAGAATAGTCACGACAAAGCTCTGCTGTCAGTAGTGTTTACACAGTCTGCTCAGTATAACCAAAGAATATTTATTTAACCTGAATTATTATGTCAATATACTAAGAGGATTGGGGGATAGAGATGTCTATGCATCTGCACATCATTGTGCCAATGAAGAAAGCTAAATCATCCTCCTCCGTTTTGAAGGATAAAGAGACGATGCTGAACATCTAACAACAAAAAAATTACATTATAGTCCTATGATTAAGAGTTGTTGAGGCACACCCCATAAGAATCCATTGTAAAAGCTGAAAATGGTTGCCTCTAGAGAACAGGAAATTGAGAAAGTAAAGGATTTGAGAAACAAATTAAACATATCAAGAAGAAACTAAAAAAAGAAAAAAAGAAAAAGAAAAAAACCCCATGTATTTTAAGATCACAAATCAACAAGCTTTGTAGAACTATGTTATCTTTTATATGTATAAAATCTATTGTAACTGAAACTAAATGTAACAAATGAAGATGGATATCTGTCAGTTAGAGAAGAAAGGAACGAATGATGTTCCTTGCTGGTTGACCTGTACATGAATGAACAAGGGTGGAGTTAATTAGGTAAAATAGGAGGAAACATACTTTTTCAAATTTGTACAGTTAAATATGTTCAAAATAAAGATGGCTGTCTCAGTTTGGGTGTTTTCCATATGCAAACCCTGAGACAAGGATTTGAGTCTAAATGGTTTGAGAGATCGTGGGAACATTGGTAAGGAAGTGGGGAAATGATACAGGAAAGTAAATGAAACTTGCCAATAAATGGACTCTAGTACATCAGCTACCACGATGGTTGATGACAGTTTCATCACGTGGGGGAAATTCTGGGAAACCAAGAAATGTACTGAATGATCAAAGGAATGGGACAAGGCCTGGACAAGGTCTGCTAGAAATGTGTTCAGAGAGATAGAAATTAGGCAGGGATAGTGAGTCCACACAACAAGATAAGCTTCATATTTCTATGACTCTATACATTGAAGATACTAATCAAATCATATAGTGTTATTTAAAATACATAGTAGTACAGTTTTCAATCACCACTGAAGCCACAATAATAACAGTTTAAGTATTTTAGTGCATACTTACTGGGAGATTCTACTATATTTTGAATTTAAACTATAACACTGAGTTCAGTTTTTATTTATAAAGGCCTATGAGCATTAACATTAAAACCATACTTCCTGACTAACAATAAAAAAAACAATTATTTCATTATAGGTTTTAAAAATTTAATTGAATACTACTTTCTAGCAACCATTCCAAAAGGTTGCTTCTGTAAAACAGTATGATGAGAAGGACCCGAGAATGACATCCCCTAAAAAGTAAAGTAAAATAAAGATCCTGACTCTAAGGAGAAGAGTTACTTCCTATGACAAGATTATCCTATTCTCTTTATCCTTCTTCCTCTTAGAGATGGTATCAAAGAGTAAAGGTGCTGATCATGCCCATATTACTTGAATGTTATAAATAAGTTTGCCAATGTAACACATTTACCTGGACTTTTTAGAGAACTACCAATTGGTTATCAAAGATAATAACTCAAAAAAAAAATAGTAAATGATAGTACTAAGCATGCATGTCAGGGGAGACTCTACAATGAGAAATATCGCTTATCACGCAATTAACTCCAATCAATTGTGTCATGACCAAGAGAGAAACAGCCTGTGTGACCCAATATGAAGTATACAGTCCTAGTTATGAAGTCTTCAAAATGTGTAAATTGCATCTAATCAATCCTGGGAACCTAACTTCAAGTTTATAGAAGTAAAACACAAGGAGAAGAAACCAAAGAAGAAACCAGAATGCAGAACATTCTTTCAGGACAATAGATTCAACAACTTGATTATGTCTGTGTCACAAAGAAAGGAACATGTCTGTGTCACAGAGAATCGGCTGGGAGACATACAGGAGCAGTCTAGGTTGAAAGACATGCGACACCAAAATGCAGCTCACGGACACTGATTAGATCCTTATGTAAGAGATATTTAAGAACAATTAAGAAGCCATAAACATGGACTGATAACAGCTGATATGAAGGAATCCTTGTTAATTTTGTGAGGTGTGATAATGGATTTGTAATGAAGTATTTAGGAGTGAAGTGTCATGCTGTCTGTAATCTACACTCAAGTATTTCAGGGAAAGAAACAATAGTTAATCTAGCATACAAGGTATATGGTATTTATTACCCTGTCCCCTTTCATTTTCTGTATATCTGAAAACTGTTATAATGCAAAGTTAAAACAAAAACATTGGAGCCAGAAAAACGTAGTGAAACTCTCCTTTAAGCCTAAACATATTTCTTATCTGTATTTACATGTCTGAGATTTAAAAAATCACAGATTCACAGAATTTGCAAACTAGGATACTTGAACTATTCCACATGTAGAGAAACCGAGGACCACAGAATTGATTTCATTTGTCTAATGAGTCAAAACAAGTTATGTGCAGAAGCCATAGTAATTTGAATATGTGTCTTTTTCTCCTGATGACCAATATTTCCTTGAAAGTGAAATTCACACCTAATTAATCTCTGTCATCTTTCCAGTGCTCAGCATACATCCATTGGATTTACAGCACGTCAATAGTTTGCTTATAGAATAATTTTATGTGCTTTTCAAATCATTTTACATAGAAAGTATCTGGTTTCCATCAGTGTACAGAAATGGATAAGATCAAATAGTTTTCAAAGCAAACATTGTAGTTGGCCAAAATTATTTTTCAATTCATAGCTGAAAATACAGCAGGGAATAGGAGCTATGAAAACTAGTAAAAAAGTGACTACATGATTCACATTTTTTCCCCTTTTGTTCTTGTTAAATTCATGTACATGTTGTTACTTTTCCTGTCCACTCTTTAGCTTAAAAATACCAACATGTAAGCCTAACAATACTCAGGTGCCAACCCAAACAAAGATGCTACATTTAAAAAGTATGATTCTTTGGAAGGAAGGTCAACATTCTCATCAATTAATCCTCATTTTTCATAATAAAATATGTGAGCCAGCTGCTGAATCAGGTACTTGGGCAAAGATTGCTGCCTATTTTGTAAAATCAGCTGTAGCACATTTGTGCACAGGAAGAGTAGCTGATTTTGCAAAATGTTGAAATATACAAGCTACATATGGCTCAGTGTATTTCCCACTGTATTGTTATTTTCAACCAACAGAACACGTTAGGCATTTGTACTATCCCTCCTTGACTATTGTTTTCTTTATACAGATTATTGCCCTAGACATATAGCATTTGATTTCTATAATGAGAAGAAAAACAAAAAAGGACTGTATATCCTCAAGATATATGTTCCTAAGGTTTTAGTGATAAGGGGAAATGTTTGTTCCAGAGATTATATTTTTCATTTTACAAGATAAATATGAGGTGGCTACAGACAAAATACTGTCTACCTATTGATTCCTCTTCTATACGACACATTTTCCAAAGGAAGCCCTGAAAAATATCAATTGGCTATTACATACTATATATAATGTCCTTATGGAATGTTGGGACATCCCACAAGGATGTTTTTATTAAAGTTTTCTAGCAAATTCTGTATCCTAAAGAGAAAAACAAAGGTAATTCTACATTCTTTTTATTAAAAATGGGAAGGTAATTTTATTATATTGATCACTGAGTTTTGAAAATTTTTCTTCTCTAAAATACAAGTCAGTCTTTTTGTAAGTATGTAGAAATCTACATCTATTCAGATATCTATATTTAATATTTAGACGTATTTTTTTTTAATTTTTTTTCCCAACGTTTATTTATTTTTGGGACAGAGAGAGACAGAGCATGAACAGGGGAGGGGCAGAGAGAGAGGGAGACACAGAATCGGAAACAGGCTCCAGGCTCTGAGCCATCAGCCCAGAGCCTGACGCGGGGCTCGAACTCACGGACCGCGAGATCGTGCCCTGGCTGAAGTCAGACGCTCAACCGACTGCGCCATCCAGGCGCCCCAGACGTATTTTTAAATAATGTCATTAAGAATGGCTTATTTCTTTAGAAAATCAGAGGTGATAAAGTTGAAAGCAAGTTTTTGAACATTTTGATATACAGTAAAATGATTTTACATAGATATGTGTCACTATATAAAAATTAAATTAAAATGTAACATTACAAAGCAAAGACTATTAAGTTTACCAGATGGAGAGGAAGAATAAGTAAATTTAACGTGCAAATGTGAATACTTGATAAAGCAAAATTTTTCACAAAAATAAATGCTGGTGTTGAGAATAAAAGTTAAAAAAGCTAATTTCTATAGGACATAAAGGTGCCCAAAACACCGAAGTATTCTCTGTAAAAGAGCATTCTCCGTGAGAGTAATTATTTGTATTTACCATTAAACTATTTTTAAAAACTTTTTAAAATGTTATTATTATTTATTTTTGAGAGAGAGTGAGCGTGCATGCATATGAGTGGGAGAGGGGCAGAGAGAGAGAGAGGGAGACACAGAATCCCAAGCAGGCTCCAGGCTCTGAGCTGTCAGCACAGAGCTCGATGCGGGGCTTGAACTCACGAATCGTGAGATCATGACCTGAGCCAAAGTCGGATGCTTAACAGACTGAGACACCCAGGCACCCCTAAACTATTTTATTTTTTTAGTTAAAAAAAATTTAACGTTTATTTATTTTTGAGAAAGAGAGAGCATGAGTGGGTAAGGGGCAGAGAGAGAGGGAGGCACAGAATCTGAAACAGACTCCAGGCTCCGAGTTGTCATCACAGAGTCCAACGTGGAGCTCGAAGTCACAAACTGTGACATCATGACCTGAGCTGAAGTCAGACGCTTAAGAGACTGAGCCACCTAGCGCCTCACTATTAAACTATTTTAAAAGATGGGCAAAATATAAAATTGACCAATGCCTTTCATAGTTTTTTCAGTTATTAATAGTTGATGTAGAATAATATTTAATAGCATAGTGATAAGAAAATATGAAAATCCTCAGGCTGAATCAGAGAGGACCATATTAAAGAAAACCTCCATGCTTAAAATATTCCCATCTTCTTAAATTCTAATGCAATGTGCCTTGAAGGAACTGAGGTACCAGCTGAAGTGTTAGATCTGTTGACAGGCCTTAGGTTTGTTGATATTCTTAATGTGGTAGGATCAGTTATTCATATTTTTATTTAAAAAATTTTTTTTAACGTTTATTTATTTTTGAGACAGAGAGAGACAGAGCATGAGTGGGAAAGGGGCAGAGAGAGAGGGTGACACAGAGACACAGAATCCGAAGCAGGCTCCAGGCTCCGAGCTGTCAGCACAGAGCCCGACGCGGGGCTCGAACACACAGACCACGAGATCATGACCTGAGCTGAAGTCAGACGCTCAACCGACCAAGCCACCCAGGCGCCCCAGTTATTCATATTTTTAGACATACAGCAGTCTCCCCTTATTCACAGTTTTACTTTCTATGGTTTCAGCCACCCTGTGGTCAACCACGATCTGGAAGCATATGATTCCCTTTCCTATGTGTCATCAGAAGGTCAACTGTCACCTACTGCTGCACTACGGTGCCTATGTTATTCACCTCACTTCTTCTCATCACGTAACCATTTTATCATCTCACATCATCCTAAGAAGGGTGAGTACAGTAGAAAAAGATATTTTGAGAGAGAGATACCACATTCACTTCTCCTTTATTACAGTATATTGTTATAATTGCTCTATTTTATTATTAGTTGTTATTAAGATCCTACTGTATCTAATTTATAAACTTTATCAGAGGTATATATGTATGTGTGTATATGTATATATATATGTATGTGTATATATATGTGTGTGTGTGTATGTATATATATCTATATATATATACACATATGTATCTATATACACACACACACACACACACACGCACACACACACACATATATATATATATATATATATATATATATCTCAAAAAACATAGTATATATAGGATTCGGTACTATCTGTTTCAAGCATCCATTGGGGGTCTTGGAACATATCCTCGGCAGACAAGGTGGCTAGTGTATGCATAACGGCTTATATTTTTTCCTAGACATTGAATTTTCCGAACATGCTTGTTTAACCTAATATTCTTTCAGGCAACACATTTCCTAGGGGGACTTGACAATACTTGGCAACTTAGTACTATAAAGGTACAAAGCATAAAGAAAGTAAGAAGGTGTATTTCTAAGATAATTGACAAATTCTTTGGAGATACTAAACTCCCACTGATGGTGGTGCTCCTCAACTTACTCTCTGGATAGTGAGGCAGCTGAGTGTCCCCAGAGGACTGGGAGAAAGAAACGAAGTTATCAAGGATTCCAGGTGTAAGGTGGGTAGGGTGGCTTACCCGAGGAATCATGACATCTCCTGGAAACTGTCACAGTGGTTAGTGGCTTTGGCTTCTTGGAGTCAAGCTTTGCCAGAATTTAGCTATTCTTTCAGTAGCAAATAATTGTAAGGACATTTATCATTAGACCTATCTAAGTCTACCATTAGACCTATGAGTAACTCTTTGTACATTTTTGTTGGTAGTTAATTCTACAGTTTTGTGATGGCTAGAATTGTTGTTGTAAACTCCGAAAGCACTACAACCCTACAGTGGCAATAATACACCTTGGGGAACTCATGACCAAAACCAAAATGTTAAATGAAAATGGTAAGAAGCAAAAAAAAAAAAAAAAAAAAAAAAAAAAAAGTAAGAAGCTTAAAGAAATGAACACAGACATGGAAAGATTTCATAATAATAACATTAATGAGTTTTAGTAATGCATTTCTCCTCTGACATTTTCCTAGATATTGTCCATTGGGCTATCTTTATGACATATCTTCAACTCTTATAGATGCCTTTTGATGATGTCATGGAAATAAAGCAAAGAAACTAAGATGGACACATTATTTTTTAAAATGAAGTCTTTTCATCTTGACTTACTTCCTAGTAAAGCTTTCAGGAACACCTGCAACAGCTACTTTGCTTGCTACAAGTGCATAATACGTGTTCAATGCAAAAAGGAGCACCAATATAAAACCTACTTTTCAGAGAGGCCAGATTGACTCACCTCTTCCATGAAGTCCTCCTTAGCATCTCAGCATAATTTGATTTCTTTTCTTGAATTTCCTTTTCTCCTCTTTATGCAAAATTTAACTACCTGTTGTTTTTTTCCAAGTAGATGCTGAAGGGACACGTAGATACGGTTCCAGTCCAACTTCTGTATTTTACTGAGGCCAAGGGAATTTACATCAAGAATTAGGAGTAGAGATGGAACTAGAAACGTCTCTTTCTGAATTTATTATTTTAAATTTTCAGAGGGATGGGCAAAAAGAGGTGAAAGGGAGTGGGAGTTCAGGCTTCCAGGAACGGAATGAAGAAATCACGGCGGTGAGACGTACAGCGTAGGGGATACAGTCAATGGTGATGTAATGGTGTTGTATGTGACAGAAGGTAGCTACACTTGGGGTGAGCACAGCAGAACACAGAGAGAGTTGTCAGCTTTCTGTGTTATACACCTGAAACTAATGCAACACTGTGTGTCAACTATACTTCAAGGAAGAAAAGAAAGATGAAGAACACTAGTGCAATGCCTGGCATGGGGAAGGCTCTCGATAAATGGTGCCTGCTATTATTAAAAAAAAAAATTATACTACCTCACACGAGTCTAAGATTTACTGTGTTGCTATTAAACCTTTCTGACATATATGATTTTTCTCTTCCCACCACACTGCCAGTGACTTGAGAGCAGAAACCATGTTTTATAATTCTTTCCTATCATGTATGGTGCCCAACATAGTACAATGCATATAATGGGTTTCACTGAGGTTAAGTGAATTAAAATATCTCCTTATTGCTAAGTAAATGTACTGTATTATACTTCTATAAGGAGAAATATATCTCATGAGTCATGCCCTGAAGCTTCTAATTTTTTTTTCTCTATTATTCTAGAGTAGTGGTGAAATCTCTCCAATTTTATATAACCTTCTACTGAACATAACCCCATTTCGTACATAAGTTATTACAAAAATATACATATTGTAAGATATTGGGAGACAGAATTCAGACACTGTGCTGAAAATGAATATCAACATTGAGGGCTACAAAATATTAACAGGAAGAAGAGTCCTTTAAGCAAGACAATGTAGTTAACTTTCAAAAGGGTGATTCTAGGATTCCATTGTTCCCTGGAACAATCACATCCTCTACCCAACTAGCCAGGAAACTGGGGCTTTTTCTTTCTGTTTCAGACTCCTACAATTTGTTGCTTATTATGCATTTCCATTTGTTCCTTTTATGATACTTTTACATTTCAAAAATCAATTGAAAAACCCTATTGTCTTAGTTTGTGTTTCTGAGCCTTAAAATAAAACAAAGGGGATTATCAAGTCTGAATACCAGTCTGGAGGCTTTGCTTCTCTGTGTGTTATTATATCTTGTTTAAAATTGCCACAGAAGTACAGCTTAGAAGAATCTTTCCCCTGTTAATCAGTGCAGGAAGTATTGTGTCATTACCTTATGGTTATAAATATTGCGTTTTTGCTACTCCAGGGCTTATCACAAACACATCATACCCACCCCCCCACCCCCACACCTCAATAAAATGTTTTTTTACCTCTAAAAATGCAAATGTGATCATTCACTTACTATATAAATGAACACCCCCAAAATAAAAATCTGAAAACATTCCACCCCACAACTCTCCTGTTTGCCAGAATGTTCAGAAACTGCTAGGGTTTCCTTTCTTCTTTTGATTCCATGTAATGAAAAGAGACAAGAGATTAGAAGGCTCAGAGGATTGGATTTCTTTTTTTCTCTTATTTGGTAAAAAGGAGCTGCATTTTTAGCATCTAAAGCTGACAAGTTAGAAAGCTGACAATATGGACCCCAGTTCATTCCAAATAAAGTGACCAATCTAACGCCAGAGGGAGTCTACCTTGCAATCTTGTGATTGATCTTGTTCCTCCTAGTGGGGAAAAATCTCAGACTGTTGTAAGCATAGCGCTGAAAATGCGTAAGTAGAACTTACCTATGTTAGCCTGCACACAATTACTTTAGAGCTACGTTCTGTGTCACCTTCTCACTTAAAGAGGAATCAGATGCATTTTCTTGCTGGTTTTTGTTTCGGAGGCAAATTAAACTGTCTGGAGACCAGGCAGAAATGAAGTGATTTCTGTTGCTTCTTATTTTAATTTTTTTTTAGGTGGCAAAGCAATGTGCATCGTAGCATCGTTTTCCAGTGACTAGAAAAATGCCCTTACATTATTTTAAATATTATGGGCAACGAATACATTTCTTAAGGTGGAGGGCTCAATATGTGTGTTCTTTTGTCCTTCAGCAAATCTTGAGGAGGTTGGTTACAAAGGAGAAGAAATGTTTCATAGAGCTTTGTGCAGATTTCAGCATATGGTCAGAGTCGGTGTGTGCGTGCACGCGTTTCCATGTCTTCTTTACAGATAAATGTGCAGGGCTGGCTGGAGACAGGTGCAAGCAGTGTGCTAGCATCTGGCCTCCTGCTTTGGCTCCAATTGTATAGGTAGTTTTACTTTAGCAAAGCAAATTACTAAAGGATCACAAGTCTGATACTCAGAGACCAGAGAAGCCTGGAGCAAAGCAGGAAAAAAAAAGGAAAAGAAAGAAGCCCACTGAAATATTGGTCAGGGCAATGAGGGCAGGGGGTTCCTACATTTCTCTCCTGCTCATTAGCTGTTCTCTCTGTTTGCCTATCCAAGTGAGGACCCACACCTTTCCATTCTCTGTGGTATATTTGGTTTTCCTGATTCCCCAGGCAGCTTCGAAGTCGAAAAAGGCAATAGCATAGTGTCCTCAGGATACTCTTGTACTGGAGGGTATTCCTTTCCATCTCCACTCAAATGTTAGTCCTAATAACCTTATAATTCTTCTGACTTTTCAATGAAGGGTGAAGTACTCAACGCCTGTCAAGAAACAATCAAACGCCATTTGAGCACAGGCGGCAGCTCTGTGTGCCCTGTATCTTTGGGTTTTGTATGACAAGAATTAGGGATACTATACAAAAAGATAGTTTAGGGGCGCCAATTTTGGTGTAGAAAAAAAAAAGAAACAACAGCTGATCTGAATAGGTTTGCTTTTTTTAAAAAAAAAATAATGTTTATGTATTTTTGATAGAGAGTAAATCAGAGTGTGGCTGGGGGAGGGCAGAGAGAGAGGGAGACACAGAATCCAAACCAGGCTCCAAGGTCTGAGCTGTCAGCACAGAGCTGGACACGAGGCTCGAACCCATGAACCGTGAAATCATGACCTGAGCCAAAGTTGGACGCTTAACCGGCTGAGCCATCCAGGCGCCCCTAAGTTCGCTTTTAAAATGAAGATTTATAGAAAAAGTGAGGGGTGTAGGGGAGAAGTTTTAGGATTAGGTTTCCAGAAGGTCATAGGGCTAAGCATATTCTATGTGGGAACTCCATGGGGGTCTGCTCAGACCTCTGGGACAGGAAGCCAGACAAAGCATAGTGACAAGTAAAGCCATAGTTGTGGCAATGAAAAACGAATACATAAAATCAAAAGACATTTATTATTCCCTCTTGTCATTCATTCATTCATTCATTCATTCAAGAATCAACCCTTGGGCAGCTTTTGTTGGTTTGAAGGAACTAAGGAAAAAGTAGAAGATGAAAGAAATCCAGAAAGAAAACATAATTTTCTGACAAAGAGAAATGACATGGTTTAATCACTGATGACAAGTACTCGCTGAACACTTCTGTCATGGAGGGCAGTTCGGATAACCCACTGAGGGCGAGATCAAGGCAATACTGAAATGGAATAGCACCCAGAGCTCAGCCAAGGTGCCTGCCTTGCCTGTACCTGATTATTCACCTTGACGGAAGCACTCTGAGCATCAGCTGTCTAATGGTGGTTGAGTAGATGATTTGCAAGGGCCAAGTATGAGTTCAGAAGTCAGTGGAATGATTTTGATCGTTCCTGTCTAGTAGAAGAAAAAGGAATACAAGGTACAGTGTCACACTTACTTAAAAAAGATCTTTTTAAAGAGACCGATACAATCGAAATCATTTTCAAAGAACTCTTAAATTTCAAGAGGGTAAAAAAAAAAACAATTATTAAATTAACCACCTCATTATGGTTGATTATTATACACACTTGGCTTAAAATGGCAAAAAAAAAAAAAGTGTACGTTGGATATACCCAAGTCTGAATTCTGATGTCACTATTACCTTGAGCAAATTATTTGAGCTCTCAGCCCTCAATAGAGTGGTTAACACGAGCAGTCATCCTTTAAAATTTTTTTTAACATTTATTTTTGAGAGAGAGAGAGCACAAGCAGGGGAGGGGCAGGGAGAGAGGGAGACACAGAATCTGAAGCAGGTTCCAGGCTCTGAGCTGTCAGCACAGAGCCTAACACCGGCCTTGAACTCATGAACCACAAGATCATGACCTGAGCCAAAATCGGACATTTAACTGACTGAGCCACCCAGGCACCCCAAACAATAATTCTTAATCAGTGATATTTTAATATTTAGTATTCATATTTTAACCTTACAGGTGGAATTTTATTTTTTTATTAAAATTTTTTTTTAATGTTTATTTCTGAGACAGAGAGAGACAGAGCATGAGAGGGGGAGGGGCAGAGAGAGAAGGAGACACAGAATCCAAAGCAGGTTCCAGGCTCTGAGCTGTCAGCACAGAGCCCGACATGGGGCTCGAACTCACAGACCATGAGATCGTGACCTGACCGAAGTCGGACACTCAACCGACTGAGCCACCCAGGCGCCCCTGCCTTATAGGTGTAATTTTAAAAACAGTTCATTAACATTGGAAACTGATAGCACATTTAGGTGACTGGAGCATATTTTTAAGAATTGTATACTGTATTTCATCATGTCTAAGTTATCCTTGATCGTAAGATTCACCATTATCTTATATACCATTGGGAAAGAGAAAAGTAACTGTTAATTAAACCAAGACACAATATTGTGATTCCATCATTTGCAAGATGAATCCGAATTTCAAACATGCTAGAATTAGAGAAATAGGCATCTTGGAAAAAGGATGCGCAATAATTTTAGGGGTTTAATTTTAAACTCTATGTAGGATATTTTTATTTATAGTTGTTATTGAGTTATTGGGGTCTTTTGTGGAGATCTGTTTTGTGGAATCTTTATAACAATGAATAGTTATACCATTAACCCTCATAGAAATGGTACAATTTTGCTATAACGTTTATCCAGTCAGAGATCCGTTCTCTTCATTCTCCCAAATAGATACAAGCTCTTTAAGGGCAAGGATCTTATTCTCAATTGCCATGTTTTCTGGCATTCAGCATCAAAATTCATCCATTTGTGATCTTCAATACATATTTCTAAAATGATGTATCATAAATGTTCAAACATTAAAATTCTAGTCATGTGACAGTGATTGAATCATCCGAGGTGGAATGCTTATATTGTTTATATTTGTTTGAGTTTGTTCAATGAGACAGAAACATACACAAGACGGTATCTTTACTTAGACGGTATCTTTACAAACGGTATCCAGTTTGGTGGCAGACGCTATACATTAATATTTACCCTACTAAGTGGGGCACTTGGTAATTATAGGAATACAATCAGTGTTCTTCTATAGATGAAGAAATGATTTTGACTTTAGGACACCTCTGTGTCTACTGGATATCACACAGAATATCAGGAATTGACTACGTTTGCCACTGAAATAATACCTAATGCCTAATTTCCTATTTTTATCTGGATTGCTGAGGAGCAGAGGCTTAGTCTTTATTATGATTCATATGGCTCTCCTATTGATGCCTGCAGGATTGGGTGGGGAAGGGGGCTATCAGTAAACAGTCTTTAATGATAGCGGTTGTCGTAATTTTATTTTCAGTCTGATGGAAGGAAAACAGTCTTGCTTTGCCAAATTATTCATTGTGCTGTGAGTGATTCCGACCTCCATACTTATGCTTCCCCATGCCAGAAATAAACACCTGAAATTAAGACCGAATAATAAGACGGTAACAACGGAATAATTTAGAGATGTCACGTTTGGTAATTGGAGTTACAAGTCTTGAGTTGGTTTTTCATCAGCTTCTCACTCTGTGACTTGCACTAGGGGACGAGACTTGAGTGAGATACCAGGTGAGACTGGGAAGGAAGCTGTCAGGTAAAACGAGAAGTACAACATGGGAATATAATGAGCAGCAAACTGATCATTTTTCTCCTCTCAGGCAACTACGAAAATGATCGTTTGAATTTAGTTACAAAATACAAAGCCCTCTCTCATTTGGGTACAAACTTGACTTCTTCAGCTATGGTGAAGCTCCCAGGACAGATTACTATGTAATTATGTTATTATATGCCATATAGAAATACAATTATGTTATATACTTTCATGATTTCCAAAGGATAAATCTAAGATGATCTCAATATAACGAGATGCATGGTGTTTTTGAAACTCTTGAAAAAGAAAAAAAAAAATTGCCCGAGGAGTGAAGCAGAGTTAGTTTCATACAGGCATGCTATTTCATGACCATCATGTGGAAACTTTTCAGGTTTAATGCTTTATAATTCTCCCAGCTGAAGCTTTGGAACTTCAAAGCACTGTAGAACATTTCAAATTTCTCTTCTGCCCATGAGAAAACCCTTTGCATTGAAAGTTGCTTTCAACTGGAATCCTACATTTGGTATTACACAACAGCGACATATTTTTATGGAGATTAAAATTACACACCAAGAATGTAAAGTTGCCCAAGCAAAACCATTTCTACTATTAAAAATGCTCCCACTACACAGTATGAAGAGCTATGACCTTCTCTTGTCCATAAATAATGCTTACTGTAAGACATTTAAAAACCATTTATAAATTCCATATTTGCCTAAGAAATATTCAGCTTCTAACCATCTGCAATTTACAAAGAGGATTTGCTTAAGCATAATTACGTTTCCTTTAACGAGTAAACAATACATCTACCACTGATTGCAAAGACAGGCGATCAGTGGGTATTATGAAGGAAATGACATGAAAATCAATATGTAATTCCTGGGAAAAGGGCATGCTATACTTTTAATTTGAAATCTACCAGTGGTAAGTCATGAATATAAAACTTGCCTCTGTAAAAATAATTTGTTTGCTGTAAAACTAGGAATCATCCTTGGTTATCTAATACTTCAAGAAACGGTGTGTTAGCCCCTCTCAGAATCTGTGTGAAGCTGGCCCCCTTTGGCAACTAAAAGAGCTCTTTGAACCATAGAACAGATGTAATGAAAATTGGTTCCATTAAATGCAGCTGGCAAATTACAAACTGAGAAATTAATGCACCATACCACGACTCTAGGGGCTAAAATGAATCAAGGTGTGGTTGCCAGATGCTCGTTTCTTCACCGCCTCCCACAATGAAACATTTCTGTTTATAGATTTGTTTAATATAATACAAATTATTGATATAGGCAACATAAGTTATAAAATCGCGGTGAAGATTAATCAAGAAAAACAGCTGCACTGCCCTCGTGTAACCACATTTTAAAAGGAGTAAAACCTGAACTCTGTAATTCTTACATGCTCCTCTGGGCCTGGGGACCGTGAAGGACTTCTCACTCTCCTATGATCTACTGTCTCTGAATTCCAATGGGGAGGGGAAGTTGGTTTGGTACTATCCATAAACAGCATGCTCCTTTGTTGATTTGAATTCAATTTATTCCAACTTGGTGTGCTGCTGATGGCTCTACCAGTAGAAACTGACAAGAGTCCATTTAGCATCTGTTTTTGAGGTGCTCTTCCATGGTTTTGAGTAGTCCTCTTGAGTCATTAGCTAAACATTGTTTCAAAGAACTACCCTTGCAAGGACCCCCCTGTGAAGACTAAAGGGGAGGAAACTGAAAGCATATTCCCAGGTAATTCAGGCAACCCCTGAGATGTTGCTCCCCTCCCTTCTCAAAATAAAACAAAAAAATAAAAAGTTGCCAGAGGCAGGGTTTTGTTTGATTTCAACTGAGCGGGAGGAATATAAGCAAAGCATTTTGAAACTAAGATGACTCAACTTTAGCGTATTGGAAAACGTCTAGATTGCTATGAGCTAATTTATGTGATTAGTTGATTCTTTTTAAGGAAAACTGAATTTAGTCATTTAAGACACGTACTGTTATAATAACCTAATTCAGTCCAGTAATGGGTAGAGGAAGTGACTTGAAGGGCTCATGAGAGAACTGAATCTTTTTTTTAAGTGGAGTGGTAGACACATGTGTATCACTGAACTTTTTTTTTGGTATGTTTAAAATGCTTCATAATATATTAAAATTAAAAAAAATATGTATATATTACTGGGCTCGTAGTCAAAAGTTTTATGGAGGGATAGTTTGGGGGAGTTAATTATCAATTTTCTAATTTGTTCTCTTGCTCCAGTAACTTTGCTGTTCCTGGAGTTCAAACAAAGAACAAAGATTTGCTGGATTGCATGAGTAAACGTTTGAGTGTTCTATTTCTCTTTGCCTAAAATAAGTGATAACACATATACTTAGCATGGGTGTTTTATTTACATATATCAAGGATCCCATTTTCTCTATTTCTTCATAATAAAAATCCAGTTTGTAAATATTTAATCCACACGGGTGGACTGGTCTAAAACATGACAAGTATTCCAATTTCAGAATTGCCACAATAAGTAATGACCTAATTGCTGTAACAATGTACTTACATTTTTTTAAAGCTAAAATACACACAAATAATATTTTACTGCATAAAAAGTCCCTCTCCTATTCTTTCAAAACAGTTGTTAGGCAAACGATAAACGACTACCTTCAACTCATATATAAGAAAAATGTTACAGTAAAATTAATAAGCACATATATTTTAGGCATATGTTATACACATTACACATTCTATAGTAACCAATTACAATATGTAGGTTGGGGTGACCTATTTACTTTTCTGTCCAATAAAGCACTTTTCTAATTAGAGCACTGTATCATACAGAATTGCACTATTTCCAGATAAAGAATTTTTTGTAAAGTGCACAGATATTGCAATATGCATGTAGTATACTTTATAGCTATTATAAGCATGCAGCAATGACAATTTTCCATTGTTTTATAGTAGCATTATTTCCACATGCAGAAACATATATACCAAATACATACAATTACCCGCATACTCCATATGCTTTACAATACATATATTCTACCATTGGCAATTTCCCCTTGGAATCAGGTTGAAATTGTTTTCAATGTACATCTATGTTATTTCCATAATTCTACAAAAGGTCAAGCAAGTGTCGACATGAGTAAAAGTTGACTACATATAGAAAGCATGAAAGAGTCAGTAAAGTCTATGCACACCTAAGCATTCTTTTTTTCTTACGGGTATTCACTTGAGAATTTTTTTAGAAGAGATTTTGATGTGTGTGGTAATTAATTGAAATAAATGAAAAATCTGCCTTATATTCAGACCAAATTTGCTTCAACAGCTGCTGATCCTGAAGCTCTGAATGTCAGCCAATTAGTGGAGAAGTTTTACATGGCTGCGGCCCTCGACAGTCTTCCTGCCTGAAAACCCCACGTTCAGCCTCAACCAGAGAGATAAGAGTGTTCTAATTGTATTCGTTCATTTCACCCGGAAGTAAAAATCGCAGATAAAAGGATGCTAAGGTTTTTCAGAAGACTGCTCACTCCAAACAACACAACTCAAAAGAGGAAGAGGAAGAAGAGGAGGAAGCAGGAGGAGGAGAAGGGGTTTTGGGGTTTATCTTTGAATAAATGTCAGCTAACAGATTACTTTTTTCACCGGACATAGTACAGAGAATTTTGTTTCTTCAACTTAATATGACGGATTAAGCGAGAGAGGTGGGGAAATGTAAAATCGAAGCCCTACACATTCTAAGGCACATAGCAGTTTCATTTAACCTACTACAAAATTTCTCCAAAATCAACATAGAAACTTCCCGTTGGATTCTGTGCAATTGAAAGTAAAAGTAAAATACATTTTTTTTTAATTTTACCTTTGTTTAGATTTTTATTTTGTAAAATATGATGGGAAAAAACTGAAGCATTGTTGAAATATTACCTCTTTGTACAGCCCAATATGCTATTTTGTTTAAACCAATTCCTATACTGGCAAATGGGACAGGTAGGATATCACAGATAAGAACCGTACACCAGATTACATAGTTGACAACAGGCACATTTAGAATTGCCGGCTTGCTACCCTTTTGCTATACAAGCACAAGTCAACTCTAGGAATTAAAATAATAATCACCAAAATGCTAAGTTTTTAAAGATGTAATATACTTATATCTAATGGCCTAATACTAACAACTGCCCATTTGTAAATGGGTCAGCTGATGTGCAACATGAGAGGTGAGATTAAGCCACACGGAGAAAGCAAACATGACTCAGAGCACAATGAAGTTAATTGGAAATAAAATACATAACATTTATTGGACTTTAAAAGAGTGAATTCCAAAATAATTAAGTTAATAAAAGAGTCTCACTCTTTTCTGAACTAAATTAAAGGGCTCTAAAATTAATTTCATTGGTTTTTTAATTCACTGTTAACTCAATAAAATGAGCTTTTAAAATTAACTTCTTTGTTTTTGAATTCACTGCAATAAAAGTCCGTAAGCGAACTTTAAAAAAAAAAAAAAAAAAAACAAAAGCTAAA
Organism: Leopardus geoffroyi; assembly: GCF_018350155.1. Classification (NCBI taxonomy): domain Eukaryota; kingdom Metazoa; phylum Chordata; class Mammalia; order Carnivora; family Felidae; genus Leopardus; species Leopardus geoffroyi. The sequence continues at coordinate 12,368,106 of NC_059327.1, read as the reverse complement.
CTTTTTTCCAGATTTAGGCAGCAGTCAACTGACACACAGATAAAAAAGGCATCTATAAAATCTGGGAGGTGTTACTCAGAATATTCAGCCTAGGATTCTAAAGGGTCCATTTACTTCCACTATGTCTGCCATACGGAAACAGGAAATGTTTGTCCTCAGAAAGAGAAGCCAAGTATAACAAAAGTGAAATAACTGGTTTCAGTAATTACCTAAGAGATAAAACATATAGAAAAACTAAAATGAACTTTCCAATTCTGCTACATAACATCCCAAAGAAATGTAATTTATTAAAGTGTAAAATTTTTCATTTATCTCCAAGATGGCCAGTAAATATTTTATAGTCCCCAATTCATCCTAATGTGTGTATGAAAATAAAGGCAGAAGGCAAGGCATTTTGCATGTATTTCCCTGACATATTTGTGTAACAAAATCATAGAGAATGTTTTAAATAAAAAAAAAAAATGTTTATTTTTGAGAGAGAATGAGTGTGAGTGGGGGAGGGGCAGAGAGAGAGGGAGACACAGAATCCCAACCAGGCTCCAGACTCTCAGCTGTCAGCACAGAGCCTGATGTGGGGCCCTGAACCCACGCGTGGGATCATAAACTGAGCTGAGGTTGGATACTTAACCAACTGAACCACCCAGGCTCAGAAAGATTTAATTTTTAGCTGCAAAATTTTAATATTGGAGCCCTCTGAATATGCATTTGTAACTTCTTATTATAAAAAAAATACCTCTCATGTTTGAAATCTACCTTCCCTTATTATTGCTACCAACTTGACCTGGACTATTATTAGCCCGTGCTTGGATAATCGCACCAACATCCTAGCCTATTCCCATCACACCTCCCTTTCTCTTTGGAACATTAGCAGATGTTTGTTTTTCTACCTGAAACACTTCCCACCAACCCTCCTGCCCATCTCACCTACCTTCCTTGGCAAATTCCAACTTTCCAGTTTCAAAGCAAAGTGACCCTATCTCCCAGACTAGGGAGGTGCCACCCCCAAAATATTGTGTTTATTACACCCCACACTGTTACATTCTGGGACTTCGTGATGGAGGAATATGGTGCCTACTTGTTCAGATCTGAATTGTCAGTGTTTATAGCAGGCTGCTTGGCATGCAATTTGTACTCAAATATTTGTTGAGTGAATAAATCCTTCACCACTGTCAAACTATGATTTCTTAAATATTGGTTTCATTTTGTTGCTTTTTTTTTTAAATTAAGAAACTTCTCTTTTTGGTTATATCATCACATCTAAACACCTTTATTTCATTTATACTCTGGTTCATTTCCTCAGAGTTTTCACACATGCTTCTAAAACCTTTCTTTTGTCTGTTCCCCTCCCTCCTCAGCTCAAAAGTTCTCTGTTTCTGAATTGTCTTCTAATTTCATGTCAATTAATATGGATGTTTTCATCAATCTACATCTATTTGCCATCTAGTTTAGCTCTTGTTTGTTGCATTAATTTTGTTCTCTACCTAAAGTGCAATTCTTTGGAGGCAGCAACTAGATGGTAGTCCTTACAGGATTATAGGATCATAGTCCAGGAGACAAGAATATAGGATCATAACCTGTTGAACTAAATATATCACTTGATTCAGATTCCTATATTGAAACACATGCCTGAGGCTACAGAAAGTGACTCGGTCACAAGTCAAGTCACCCTCCCCCCATGCTGGGAAGGGGTAGGGTGAAGACACCAGGCACAGCTCCTGCTTTACGGTATAGTCCCCGTGCCATTGATTGACCGATAGAGACCCGTAGCCATTACCCATTTAAAAAAATCTTTGACTCCAAACCCTAGGCATTGCTTTTCCAGACACCCCTCTTCCACTCTGTAGTCTTGGATGAGCTACTATTTGTGATACTTAACATTACAGGTAATAGAATTCAGAATGTTTTCGTAAATCTTGAACACTTTTCTTCATCTATGTGCTACTGCTTTAGTATACAATAGGCCTTGAAAGCTGGCTTACTCCAGCAGATGACTTTTTAGAGCTATTCATAGAGAAAGTATTTGAAATGATTAGATGCTGAGGGCACCCAGCTGGGACTGAGGGCTCTGGGGAGGACTTCCTTGGAAGGCACGGCAGGCCGTGCAGTCTTCTGGAGCAAGAAACCCATGGGTATCAGACACTCAGCTGCCTCCCCTTACAGGCAGACAGTGCTACTGCTGAGTTTGTGGCTGCGATGACAGGGGCCCCAAATCTCTGGTCTCATCACTATACTAAGAATGATTCAAGAAGTTAGAGTCACTCTGCAAGGTGTTTAGCGGGGATGAAAGAGACTAGCCTCAGATATGTCACTGCGAATGTCCTTTTGTATAATGCACAGATACAACGAAGGAGACTGGGATAAATCCCTCAACCTTCATCACAAACTGACCAACCAGGTGGTCCCTACTAGGACCCCAAGTCCTGGCTATGCATTTTTATAATCATTGTGATACCACCTCTTTGGATCTGTTATTTTTCCCCCAAAACAATCTGACTTATAGCAGATTTGAGGATACTTATACATTGAACAAATCAGCTTCTGTTATTGCTTTTGGGGAAGTATATTATTTGAAAATTTCCCCCAATTCATTTTCTAATATATTATAGTTCACCAAGAAAGTTACTCTAAGTCAATGGCATTAACACTCGGACTGTTTTGTTTTCTTTCATTTACTGCTCAAGCTTTCCTGTAATTCCACACTAATATAGATCTGTCATGCTGGTAAATTTATCTTCACCTTGTATTTCTAAAACTCCTGATCTCAAAGTTCTACATCTTCTAGTTATTTTTTTATGTTTCAAATAAGTCTCTCTATTCCCTACTTGAACATTTCTTTCTCAGTCACATTCCCCTTTCTCTAGAATCTTTCCTCATAATTCAGATGTGAACACAAATTTTCCCTCGATCTAAAGCCTGCTCAAAGACAATTCTCAATAAAATCCATGTACAGCAATCACAAAAAATGTCTTAAAATGGTAAATAGACAGCTATTCACCTTGATGTTTGTAGTAAGATACCCCAGAAAATGTAATAGGCACACCGTTTGTGTATATTTCATGACAGTATACAACATGTTATTACTAATATTTTCTTAAACTGAAATTTTAAAACTTCAAATTTTCCATTTTAATATCACAGTAAGATATTTGCCATGGCATAGATAAGGGAATGTATCGTGATATCTTCCTTAGTAATATGCACCTGCAAGATATTAGATCAGGTAATTAATATTACCTTCAAGGTCAGCCACATCAGTGGTCATTGGAGAGGTAATTAAAAAGTCAGTCTAACAGTTCTAAATTCCACATAAAGAAATACAGAAAGACAGGTCTTAACTGTGGAATAAGAAAATACATTTCTTGTGGGTTTTTTTCATGAGTCAGTTTAAATCTTTAATGCTTTAAAAATTCATTACATTAATTATAGCAAAAGGCTCTTCATTTCTTTAGTGTGGGGTAGCATTGTTCTGTCAACATGAAAAGAATCTTTAGAGGAGCAATTCAGGTTTCTTAGCCCCCAGACTCTTAACATTAAAACACTACATTTACTATATTAAATTGCCTGGCTCAGGCAAAATAAGATGTGCGTGTAAAACAACAGAAAAAAAATTAGCGCAGATCTAATTAATTTTTATATTTTCTTGCTTGGGGTTTTCCCAATCAATGCAATAATTTCCATGTTAATGTTTATGTCATCTCATGGTTGAATGTTAGCATGTTTAAGCTTTCAGAGGATAAATATATTTATTGAATTCCTGGTAGGATAATTCTCTCAAACGGAATATTTTTAAAAAATTAATTTTTATCTAAAAACCTTGCTTAGTTCTTATTTTTACAGAGATAACATTTGTTCTGATAAACTTCTAATTATTTGGTCTTTGACTCTGTTTTCAAAGTATAAAACAAGAGACCAAGAGAGGACATGATTATAATAACATGAAAAGAGGCATCACCATCAACATAAGTTATGGGAAGGCAGGTTCAATCCAAATATGAAACACATATTTTATAGTTACAGAAATCCAGCAATGGACAGGTACCTCCCAAAGTAGGGCAAGCCATGATATATATTCCACATTTGTTTTGTAGAAATAAAATGAACAGCTGTATGTGTCACTGGGAATTTGATTCACATCCACAGAAAGGCTCAAGGTCTAGAAAGATGGACCACATACAGGGGGTTGTGGGGGGAATTCTGAACATGGAATGCCACCTGTAATTTTTCTCTGACTTTTCCACGTATTCGATGGACAATCTACTGGCTCACAATTTCACAAGTAATTATAGAGATAGTGTTGACTTAAAAATTATCTTAACATGGAAGTTAAAAAAATTTTTTTTAATGTTTATTTATTTTTGAGAGAAAGAGAGAGACAGTGTGCAAACAGGGGAAGAGCAGAGAGAGGAAGACACAACACAAGATCCAAAGAGGCTCCAGGCTCCGAGCTGTCAGCACAGAGCCTGATGCGGGGCTCGAACCCATGGACTGGGAGATTATGACCTGAACTGAAGTCAGACGCTTAACCAACTGAGCGACCCAGGCACCCCAACATGGAAGTTTTAATTATAATGCTTATAACATAGTACTAAACTTGAAAACTAAGATCTGTCCTGTAGATTCACAGTAAAACACTCGACTTAATAAAGATGCAAAGAATTCACAGGCTTATGTTGTCAATAAACCATGGTGATGAAAACCCCAGGCTCAGCTAACAAATTTTTCCTGTTTAGGTATTAGAAATAAATAGCGGGACAGGATAAAATATCATTCAGGTCTTTACCACTTAGTGACTTACATTTTGAGAAGTTTATTTTAGCCATGACTGATTTAAAAGGTTTTGACCCCAATTACACAAATGCATACTTATACCATAATATGATATGTTTCACCAAGTAAAATATAAGCTCATTATTATAAGATAAAATCAATGTTAGAGTCATGTGGTTATGTAATGCTTAATAAGAGAATTATTATGTGCATTTACCCAGGGACATTAGTCTTTATGAAATAACTTGATACACACACTCTGAAGCTTGCTCAACTAACTAAAAATCTTAAGAAAATATGTGGGATTGGGGCACCTGGGTGGCTCAGTCGGTTAGGTGTCCTACTTTTGGCTCGGGTCATGATCTCACAGTTCGTGAGTTCGAGTCTCACGTTGGGCTCTGTGCCGACAGCTGGGAGCCTGGAGCCTGCCTCAGATGCTGTGTCTCCCCTCTCTCTCTGTTCCTCCCCTGCTCGCACTCTATCTTTCTCTCAAAAAGAAAAATAAAGATTAAAAAAATTAAAAAAAGAAAATGTGCGAGATAAAAGCAAACAAAACAAAAGGCTGTGAACTATAGAGCAGGGGCCTATACTGTTTTGCTCACTTTTATATGCTCTGACAGAACAGCTCCTGGTAAATAGTTTTTTGGGTTTCAGTAAAAGGGACTGCAGTGGTGGTGGGGGAGGAGAAAGTACCAGGAGCAATACAACAGTGATTTTGAAGTTCACAATATCTACTGAATAGACATCATTAGGTAGATAATGCATAAGCTACTCTAAAACAGATAATATGTGAGAAAATTTTTGAAGGATCGCACTCAAAAAATATTTTGAGCCTACTGTTTGCCAGACATCACACATATGGCCAGGAACGTGAAGGTAGGATTTCTGCCCCAGAGGGACTTTAATTGTGAGGGAGATAGACAAATCTTTTATAAATACTGAGGACGTTTCTGGTGCAAATTCTGAGACAAATATACAGCTGTGTAAAAGCAACAGGGAATTCCCCTTAAAGGATTTGGGGGTTTCTTTTGGCTATTTAAAATGTGGTGGCTGGGGAAACTTCACTAAGGTGCACATATTTGAACTGGGAGGAGAGGAAAAGTGAGAACAAACCATGAGAACATATGAGCAAAGGGCATTCTGGGTTAAGGGAGCAAACACGAAAAGCCCTGAGGTGGGAGTGTTTTAGACCATTCAAGAAGCAGCAGAGAGGTCAGTGTGGACCAAGCAGAGCGAGTGAGCAAAGAAAGTGGAGGACAAAATACACACCACAATACTGTGGGCCTCAGAGGCCACGGTAAGGGCCTGGCTTTACACTCGGTGAGATGGGAGATAGTGATGGGTAATGAGCGGAAGAAGAGTGACACGATCTGAATTTTTATCTTTTAAAAAAATGTTTATTTATTTATCCTGAGAGAGAAAGAGTACAAGCAGGGGAGGGGCGGGGGGAGAGAGAGAGAGAGAGAGAGAGAGAGAGAGAGAGAGAGAGAGAATCGCAAGCAGGCTCTGCACTGTCAGCACACAGCCTGACGCTGGGCATGACCTGAGCTGAAACCAAGAGTCAGATGCTTAACCAACTGAGCCACCCAGGTCCTCCCCGAATTCTTTCTTAACAGATCCTCTGGCCTCTACTGGGAGCAACAGAGCAGACTGTGGAGGGCAAGGGTGGAATGAGAGGTAGAGCTGAGAGGACTTTGGGGTAACTGAGGTAGGACACAACCGTGACTCAGGCTACGCTGAGGGTGGTGAGACGTGGTTGGATTCTGGTTCTGTGTTGAGGGGGCAGAGTTGACAGGGATTGCGGAGCAACAGGTTGTGAAGACTGAGTCGAAGATGACAAGGATGACCCCAAAGATTTTGGCCTGAACAACCACACACACACGCACGCAGGCACGCACGCAGTTTCCATTTACTGAATACTTCTGAAGAAGCAAGTTTGTGAGATGGAAAATCAGCACATTAAGAAGACATCAGTCCTGAGAATATAGACCAAAATGGGTTTCGAGTATTACAGCTTAAAAAGTAAAGATTAATACTAATAGGTCGGAATGCTTTTGAATTTCCTTTCTGTGTGACTGAGTTCAGCAGATGACTTTTACATAGGTCATTCAGGAGCAATTCATTGAGTCAAGATATGGACTTATGAAGGCATCCACTATGGTGTGGCACTTGATTACATTTAAATCCTAAGTAATAGTGGTAAAAATTTAACTTCAGCCATAAGTATCTATGAAGTTAAATTTTCATTAGCTTTATTAATAATGTGCCCAAATCTTCAGTGGAGGGAAGCAAGTAAAATGTGCTCTTTCCTGGACATAAAACGATCACCAATTTGAAGTGAAGTACTTACCTCTAAGTACTAGATGCTTAGTTACTACTGCAGGTGCTAAAATGAACTTTAATGCAAAGGCTCAAATCCATGAGCTCTTAACATGATGATATTGTCCCCCAGGGGAGTAAAATTTAGTTCAAGAAGACTGGTTCAAACAAAACTCTTATAGTACAATGGGTGTTGTTCCTACAAAGATTATGATACACAAATACATATACAATATATCTGTGGCATTAAAATCTAATGGATGGGTGGCAATCAGAGAAAGAAGTGTAAAAAGTGGTTTTTTTTTACAGTGTTTATTAACACAGTGTTTACACTGTTTATTGCCCTGTAAAAAGGGGGCAATAATGCAACACATTTGAGAAATGCTGCCAATATCAGGTTTAAGTGTAAGGTTTATATAGACAAGTACTCTTTTTAAGCTATAAACTCAAAGTTTGGGTTTTCATCAAAACTAAACTAAACAATCGTTGGAAAATAAAAGCTGACACAATGACAGGAAACAACTTGTGCCTACCGCCACTGTCACACTTGCGGCCCAAAGGACCAAGCTTGTTTACTTGCTTAGTCTAATAGACAGAATCACTAACTATGCTCATGTGCACAAAGGGAGAGGGAAATCAGTCACTCAGAACCTTCTGGTCTATAGGGACCATGGGTCAGGTCTAACAGTGACAGGCTCAGATATTTATCATACTGGTCAGTTTGGGACACAGTAAAATTATACTAGATTCTTATTGTCCACATGCTTGGAAGGCAAAACAAAAGGCTAGAAATAAATGAAAAGGTATGAGATCCATACATTATTCGGACAAGTTCACATTCAATGAAGTGAGCAAAGAAGTGAAATGTTGCTGTGGTTCTTCTTATTAGCAAGACACAGACCTGATTTCCAGTAATATTGTGAAATAGGCAATTTCTATCTGGCATCTTCCTGCATCTTTTTTCCTCTGTTGGATTTCCTATATTCCTCGCCTGTACCTTTCATGTACTTAACACAATAGATGATTTCTGCACATTCCTTTTCAGTCTCTCACAATAGCTCCTTTTCTACCTATTTAACAAATGGAAGCAAAGTAAGTTCTGTGGTGTTCTTTCTCTGACCCTGTTCTCTTCCCACTATGGTTATTTACACTCTCCCCTTAGCCAAACTAAAATACTCATATGGCTTCATCTCGTATGCTGAGGAGTCTTCAAAAACCAGTATTTCCAGTCTTAACTTCTTTCTTGAGCTCCAAAACAAAAATGTGAATGCACTCCTACGTATAAACACTAGTATCTCAACCTCAATTCATCTCCAATAAAATACATCACTTACTTTCTTTCTTTTTCTCTTCACATGTCTCCCTTTCTGTATTCTTTACTTCGGTTAATAGCCCAACCTAACTTCTAGTCCACACTTTAGAAATCTAAGGACCCCTTCATATTTCATTTTCCCCTGTGGTTGGGTAAATAGTAGGCCTCCAAAAATATAGGCCTATGGTCTACCCCCAAGAATTTGTGTTTGTGTCTTTTTTGGAAAAGGGTTTCTTCAGGTGCAATTAATGTGAGTATCTCAAGACGAGAACATCCTGGATTATCGAAGTATGTCCAAAATGCATTAACTAGTGTCCTTATAAAAGACACACACATAAGAAAGGAGAAGTCCCCGTGCAAAAGGAGTCAGAGACCGGTTATAGAGCCACAAGTGAAGGAACTCTTAGAGGCAAGCAAGGCTTCTCCCCTAGAGCCTTTGGAGGGAGTGCAGTCTTACCAGCACCAGATTTCAGACCTCTGGCCTCCAGAAGGAGAATGAATTTCTGTTGTTTCAAGGCACCAAGTCTGTGGTCATTTGTTATGGCTGCCTAGGAAATTAATATTCCTGCCCACTTCTTATGGCCAATCAGTAAATAAATCTGGCTTACTATGAGATATGTTAATTCATTGCTAAGTGTAGGGTGTTATTCTCAAATAGGCTCTTGTCTACAATAGCTCACCTCATACTGGGGCAGAGGTTAAACACTGTGAAAGAGGAAATAGTAAATAAAAATAGCTTACTATCTAATTTATCAATGACCTCTAATTACTTCACGGAAGCACCTATGATTTAGTGAAGATTATTTTTCCTGACTGAATTAAAATATGTTGGCACTTAAACATTTTTTTAATGTTTATTTATTTATTTATTTATTTTGAGAGGGGGCAGGAGCAAAGAGAGAGAGGGAGAGAGAGAATCCCAAGCAGGCTCCACACTGTCAGCACAGAGCCCTAGATGGGGCTCAATCGCATGACCTGAGCTGAAATCAAGAGTTGGATGTTTAACTGACTGAGACACCCAGGCTTCCCAGTACTTTTATTTTATGTTTTGTGGGAAAACAATTGGGAGATTTATCAGATATTATTACATTAAGTAGCACTACAGAAATAAACCATGATGTACAAAGCCTTATGGATGGCTTTAAAGACATTTAATCCAAATAGCTTAGTGGCTAAGACTTGGCTTCTAAAGTCAAATTGACCAGGATTGTATTCAGGGGTGACATTTACCGTGGCACCTTGAGCAAGTTAGTTACATCTCAAGACCTCATTTTCCTCATTTGTAAAATGGGAATATTAATAGTATTTTGCTCAGGCTGTTGTTGAGAGTATTGACTGAGGTACCATTTGTGAAGTACCTAATACAGAGTTCAGCGCATGTTAAGCATTCAACAAATATTAGCTTTTATGACCACTGTCACTAATCGTCCTATCTGTAGTTCAATCTGATGTCAAGGTCAGTGAGCAGAGCGGCTAAGCAAAGTCCATGGAGATGATAAGAAACCTCTGTTATGTCCTCCCCGTCACACCCAATGGCTCTGAACAAAGATTCCAAAAGAAAAAAAAAAAAAAAAATGACCACAAGCTGAAAATATCTATCAACTGTTTTTCACAATCATTTGTTTTTAGATAATGTTGGTACTTTTAGATTAAATAAATCTTTCAAATAACCTGTATGTTCTAGTATTTATGGTGATTAATAAAGTCCCTTGCATATCACTTCCTTCTTAGTTAGGATAAGGCAAACAGAAAAATACCAACCTCTTCCTCTGCCCTTTAAGATTACCTGTGAATCTGAAGTATACAAACTTTGTTAAATGCAGGATACAGTGCATGAAATACCTGCCAATATTAAGGTTTCAGTAATAACGTCTAAACGGGCACTTGAACATTTTCAATATTTATGTACTTTTTAAATGTCTGAAGGCAAGAATGAGATAATAGGCAATCTGTTATATCGGTAAAAACCTCGTATTAGATTTTCCTCCACAAGCAGAGAAGAGATTCTGTTTCAATAGCATTAAAAGAGAAAAACAAATCAGAATGAAGTGGGTCTCAGTACAATTCCTTTGTAAACAGCTTGTAGGAAAAATACACTGCTAGAGACGTATCGCTGATTACAATTACTAAAAGTTAAAAGGTTTTCCAAGCCTTTTAATTATATTTCTTTCCAGGAGCAGTTGGGTGTCATTTTCAAATCCATAGTATGTCACAAATAATAACCTGAGATCGAGTGTTGCACATGCAAAAAATATGATTTCGACAGCTGAGTTTCGATTTATGAAAAACCAAACCAAAAAAAAAACACACTCACACACATACACACACAGGCCTGAGTAAGTTTATACTTTGTGCTTAGTTTTGCAGGCCTAGGAGCTGAATTGTGGCTAATTAGCATGGCCATGACTCTTCAAACTTGTGGGGTTCTAAGGCAGTTCTTAAGATGTGGCTAAAACGTGGTACCAGAAAGACATGCCCAGCAGTCGTGATTTGGACTGGCATAAAGAGTCAGCCGATAAAGAGCTACTTGACTGTCAGTGTTTGATAATGCTCCTGGCCTCAGTGTTATCTAGATATGTAAAACCCCCAAAACCCAAAGCTATGGAACAGGTCATCAAATTTGCACCATAATGAAACTTAACTTTATAAACCGTTCTTTTTCTTTTCTTTTCTCTTTTCTTTTTCTTTTCTTTTCCTTTTTCTTTTTTTTTTTTTTTTTGTTTTTGTTTACTTATTTGGGACAGAGAGAGAGTGGGGGAGGGGCAGAGAGAGAGGGAGACAGGGAATCCCAAGCACGATCTGCACTGTCAGCACAGAGCCCCATGCTGTGTTCGATCCCGTGAACCATGAAATCATAACCTCGGCCCAAGTTAAGAGTTGGATGCTTAACGGACTGAGTCACCCAGGTGCCCCTAAACTGTCCTCATTTTTAATGGCAGAAATGCATGCGAGCAGGTCCATGTAGTACATAGATGCACAGACTCTGAATTCCCATGTCTCCACTTGAACCTGGGCTCCATTCACGACACACAAGTGTTGGCAAGGGCTCTGATTGCTCTCTGTCTCAGTTCCTTTGTCTACAAAAGGAGTCCCTGACAGTAATGCTTACGGAAAAGGTCACAATGAGTTAACACACGTAAAGACTTTAGGACAGTACCTGGACTATACGAAATGTGTGAATATTTGCTATTATTTTGTAAAATGTATAAATTGAGATATTGCTTCCCAGATTACTAATTAATTAATAAGAGACTCTGAGATACATTACACGCATGAGAAATTGGATAAATTGGGGTAGCTACAGCACAGGAAAAAAAAAAGAAAAAAGAAAAAAGATAATTCTCTCATGTAACCTGAATATTCCAGAAAGGGGTAAAAGGGTAAAAGTGAGGTTTTAGAAATCACAGCCATGCTTCAGACTATAAGTGGGGCTATTTGTTTTTTTTTTTTTTTTTTTTTAATATTTTTTTCAACGTTTATTTATTTTTGGGACAGAGAGAGACAGAGCATGAACGGGAGAGGGGCAGAGAGAGAGGGAGACACAGAATCGGAAACAGGCTCCAGGCTCTGAGCCATCAGCCCAGAGCCCGACGCGGGGCTCGAACTCACAGACCGCGAGATCGTGACCTGGCTGAAGTCGGACGCTTAACTGACTGCGCCACCCAGGCGCCCCTAAGTGGGGCTATTTGAATAGGAAAGTTGCTTGATCCTTAATGTATATATGTGAGGAAAATACCCTTAATTTCATTTTAGATTATAGAAATAGTGATTTCTATAATCATTGATTAAGGACAAGTAGCTTAACACAAATGCTTCACCTACAAATCCTTCACCTATAAAATGCATGCCAATAGTAGTAACTATTTTAGAAGTTATTGCAAGTGAGAAATGAGTTTATGTAAGAGATGATACTTAGAGCACTGCCTGTTCATTGATAAGCACTCCCTAAGTATCACTGGACAGACACACACCCATCTTAACTATTTGCCTATACATGGTCTTCTCTGTTTCTCTTTGCAACAACAATTAAAGACTTCTACACAAGCTATTTCTTAATTGGTTGCTTGTTGTGGGTAAATAACTAGGAAGCAAGCTGTACAGATTTGGGGCTTGTTTCCTCATGATAATCATGGACAAGGACCATACCGTGAACGCCCAGATTCCAGCCATATTGTTGGCCGGGCCCCAAAGGAACGAACTATCAAGAAAAAAGGCTTGTTAATCTTACATGCCCCCAAGCAGGAGTGAGAGGAAAGATCTGAATCATACATCCCTTTCCAGCAGCGGCACTGAACCCTTGGGTACCCTACTTATACATGTGAGAGGAGAGGAGATTTAGCCAAATGCAAATGAAGGGAACGGTACCTTCAGAGTAGAGAATTCTTGCCTTCAGGTTAAGAAATGACACAGAGCTACCTTCCATTCTGTCCTCAACACTACCAATCCTCTTTACCATATTCTTATTTTTCTCTTCACCATAGAATTATATTTCATAGTGTAATACATCATATACATATAATGTATAATCATATATAATATAGTATGTCCATATATATATGGTTTATTACATATTGCCAGAAAAGTCAGCCTCATAAAGGCATATAGCTTTGCTTGTTTTGTATGTTTCATTTGCTCTTAAGATTCTCCCAAGCTTCAAAAAGAGCATCCAGCACACAGCAGATAAGTAATCAAGGTGCATGGAATGAACAGGGATTTTTTCCCTCTTGTGCAAGTTTGATCTTTGAACACTTAAGTACATATTGATGCACAGTTGGGTCACTTTCAGAACCAATTTGCCTAAAGTAGATGATGGACAATATCAGGAATATACAACCAGAGAAGTGATTGGTGCCTCTTTGGGAAACGACTAGCTCTCTTGTACAGGAAGGAGAGATTGGAGCTCTTCAGTACTGTTGGGTAATTTTGGTGCCACTTACTTAGTAGATATAAATAAATAAATATATATAAATATAAATAAATAAATTAAAAAATATATATATATATACATATATATGGCAATTTATTGCAATTACCTCAAGGTGGACCAAAACATTTCCAATGCTAAATGGCAAAACATTCCAAACATTAGATCGCAAGATGATGGAATGGGCATAATGTGAGGACAAGAAGAAAAATGAGGCCAAAAGGAAAAAGTAGAAATTAAAAGGTGTGAGAATAAAGCAAGGGAATCCTGGAGACTCATTGCTGCAAGATTTTCCTTCACTCTTCTGGAGAACTACTGGTAGACCCGCCTAGAAAACAAGTCGTGATGAGTTACTTTAGCTTTCTATGTGTGTGTGGCACATATAATCTTGGCTACAGGTCCGCCTTTATGGCCATAGACCTTGGTATTTTGTCTTCATTTAATTTATTCAAAATTAGGAGACAGAATGTTCAGTTGGTAGAGAGATACCTCTGTTCCAGAGTGAATTGTTCTTTTTCTCGATTGAAAGATAGGAGTGAACACAAAAAATAATCACAGTTTGAATCAAAATTAAAATACCGCAAAGCATCACCTCAAAATAATCCAATTGGTAAAACCAGTAAACTCAAAATAAAAGAAATATGGAATAAGAAGTACCGTTGAGAGTGTCAAATTTTGTTCTCAAAAAACACGTAAACCATTTAAATTGCTCTTTTCCTTGGGGTCCCTGGGTAGCTCAGGTGGTTAAGTGTCTGATTTTGGCTCAGGTCATGATCTTGCGGTTCGACAGCTCAGAGCCTGCTTCAGATTCTGTCTCCCTCTCTTCCTCTCCCCTGCTCACGCTCTGTCTCTCTCTCTCTCAAAATCAATAAACATTAAAAATATTAAACTGTTCCTTTCCTTTTTGAAGGTCTTGAGTCTCTGCTGGATAAAGAGACCACTTCTGTGGCACCAGCTGCCAGCAAAGTTGAATGTCAAAGTACCCTCAGAAGCAGCGCATTGAAGCTAATTGGGAAAGTGGCTATATGACCAGCAGATCCCTGGTTGCCCAGGGTCTCTGATCATGCTTGATATGCCCTGACCAGACTTCCTTCTGCAGCAAAAAAGCAGAATAGCCCCTGAATAAAAACACTGGAAACCACTTCTTCTCTGCAGAAGTCAATGCCAACTGTTCCCACACCCCCCTCCCAACCTTCACCTCACTGCTTCTTCCTGTTTTACATGGCTTTAAAAAAGCCCAGACTATCTCATAACAAAAGGCAATGGTGAGGGTAGGGAGGTAGGGCAGGAACGTACATGAGAATCAATATTTGCAAATGAAACAGTGTAGTCATCTTGGTCCTCAGAGTAATAAAATCTGCCTGTTCACCTCCAGCTCCTGGGCAAATACAGGATCATCTGAGTGTGGTTTTTACATATCTCTAAACTCTTTACTTGACTTGCTAATGTGGGCTCAAATTCTTCAGCATCATCTATTTTATAAGGATTTGATTTCATATCTGAGACCTAGGGAATGGTATAATATGATAGTTAAAGGGAAGAGAAGCTACTCTGCTTTCACAAAAGAAAAGAGAGATGCCACAATTTAAAAACCCAGAAAAGTGTGAAAGAGGAGGGAGGGGGCATGGTAGAGGGAAGTGCACACAGAAGAGGCAAATCCTGTGATGTGAGTTCAAAGGAGCAATACTGCCACAGAATGAAGTCCATTTATATGATTCTCATTCGCAGCGCTCAGACATTTACAAGTAAACTACTAAATATAATAGATTACAAGTTCGCTGAATCAGAAGAATCCTGGCTTTTGGTATGATTAAGTTTTAATTGTATTTCTCCTTCGGGATCACTAGTAGCTAATAAGCTCATGAAAATAGGTCTTTAAATAGCAGGAGTAGTAAAAGTCTCTCTGTGCACTATATTTTGATATGCTTGGTTGCCTAAGGCATTGTGAGCCTGCAATCTCAAGTGTTTAGTTTTTGTATCAATGAAATATCTAAATAATACTCAAAAATTCCTTAATTTTTGAAAAGACAGGGTATCAGACACACAGCTCACAAATGGAAGTTTTTTGTTGTTGTTGTTAATGAATAGCATTTTGTAAAAATACTACAAAATGTATTAATGAGAAAAGTCAATTTATAAAGCACGTATCCAAAGACATAATTTTAAATAAATAGATTTGAAAGGTCCTTATTTTTTGCTATGCCTTTTAATGCTATAAGATGGATACCACATATGCATACCTTTGTCTAGGATAAGCCAAACTTTCTGGAGTGTTCAATGTATTCTGATAACACACTACTGGCTAGTATGTTTTCATATCATAAGAGTATCATCTAAGAAGTGTAAAATGTCCACTATTTTTAAAATAAGTAAACAAGATTAGTGGGGGGCATCTATAAATTCTTTCATGATACGATTTTTAATCCAATGGGCACGTGCTGGTTGCATTTACATAATTTGTCAAATGGCTCATATTTTCCAAGAATATGCAAACATATCACTGGAAAGAAGATTATTAATAGTTCAGCATCCTTTAAGGTGCACCAGTTCTCAGAGCTATTCCAAGTATATTCTGGGGCAAACTGGTACAGATAGAGATATACAATAAAAGTCATCAATGCTTCTTTGGTTAAAAGTACACCCAGATCAGCCTACCTATCGGTCCAGCTGTCTTTCTCCTTTGCCTAACACCCTTCACTGATGATTGTACACCAATCATGACCCTTGCTTGGGGTCAATTTTAGCCGAATTTCTATTTTCTCCTTTTTACAAACCACCCTATATGATCTAGGATTATTGAGCTCCAAATGGTAACATTTCCAAGAGAGTTCTCTTTTTTGTGCCTGTGCAGGCGTATTGCCTTTACCTTTTGTCTGTCCTACAAGAGTCTATTCAAATTTTCATGCTCATCTCTGTACTTCTTCAAGAAGCTTTCCAAATGGCCTTCTACACTTATATAAAATTGCTCTCCCACCTCTTGCACGGATTATACTTGATTTAATTAACAAATCACCATGTCATGTGTGTGGACAAATAAACTATGGGATATCTTAAAGCAAAGGATTATATACATACCATTGCCATTTAATCCTTAGCACCTAGTATGGTCCCTACTGAACACTGTAGTATTCTAGTATCTGCTCTGTGAATGAAATAGTTTTAAGAATTCTATGAGTATAAATGTGGTCAAGAATTATAATGAGTATAAACTGGGCATTGTAAAAACTTTACCATAAATATAAATACAGACAAAGCATACTTGTCAAATAATGTTTCTATGGCAGAGAACATTTAATTCTTGGATGGCCACCTTTTTGCCTTAAAATGAGTAAGAAATGGAACTTGATCCTTTCAGAGAACTTGAAGTTAAGACCTCTTGGAGTCACCTCTCTCCATTAGATAACGAATATAAGTTTATTATTTTAACGGTGCCCTTTAAGAGTTGATAGCCCCTCGGCTAAAATACAGTGGAAAAGATGCTCTTATGGTGTTTTTGACGTGACATGAAGTATGTGTCAACAGAATCCTTGCAAAAAGTAGCTCTCCCAGGATTCCCTCCCAATTTTGAGGAGGCAAGAGGTCCAGATAAGCATCTCAAAGCTAAGCCTTTTGAGG
Source organism: Leopardus geoffroyi (assembly GCF_018350155.1). Lineage (NCBI taxonomy): Eukaryota > Metazoa > Chordata > Mammalia > Carnivora > Felidae > Leopardus > Leopardus geoffroyi. The sequence continues at coordinate 12,351,169 of NC_059327.1, read as the reverse complement.
TTAGCTCATCATTACTATATTTCCTGCCCCAATCATTTTTAGGCTGCAACTGTCACTTCATTGATCACGTCCCTTTTCCCACAAAATCAATAGTATTGAGTACCAAGAGAAAACATTTGTTATAGAAATGTAAGACAGACCTCCTGACAACAATTGAGCAAAATATATCAAAGCACATTAACCATGGAATGATTCCTTAAGTTTATTTTGGTTAACAGGGATAATTTAAAGTAGAGAGATGGCCCAAGAGAACGATTATCCACACTTTTATAGATTTACCAACTTCTCTCTACTTAGGAACCCTAATTTCCCACATGCTCAGGGCTCTCCCTGGTGACTGTCTGTGGTTTAATAACATATGTTGCCTGGAGGGCTTATGGAAAAGCAGAGGAAGCATCCGATCCAACACTCAATCATAGGAATTGGGAAAGGAAGCAGTCCATTTTATAGTACTGAAAATAATTTCAGGTAAAATTCTAACACTTCTCAGACACACAATAATTCTTAAGATAATTAAAGCAAAGTTTTTATCCTAAAACTTCTCTACCCTAAAAAAATCTTAAACAACTTACAAATATCCATGCTAATGAAATACTTACTTCTATCAACAAGATGATGAAGGGCTTTAGGAGGTTGTTGACTACCAAAGAGTAATCTATTAGATTCCTGATTACCAATGAAAATTCATTTCTATAATAAATACCAACAAATTATTATTTCAATATGATAGTACGAATAAAACGAGCTATCTGCCTTCTAGTCAAATATGATCCACATTTACTGATTTCTTAGCTTCTTATTAAGAAATTTGCTTTTTTTTTTGACTCAAGCTCAGGAAGATTCTTTTAAATTCCTTATGTATTTGGTTCCAAAATAATTGACACTTAGTTGTCAAGTGTAGGAGGATAGAGGAAGGCCTTAAGAGATGTGAAGGCAACCTTAACAGATTTTAATACAAATGGATAGTGGAAAAGCATGCCCTTGGCTACAAATGTTGAATGTGCACATTCCCACATAAAAGCAAAAGCAAAGATTTACGGATTTTTTTCTTTTTACCAAACTCAGCATTTTGGCACATAAACCCCATACATAAACATTCATGCACGCACACGCATGCACACGCAAACACATGTACAAATCTCAAATCCACGATTGCCAGATTCTTCTTAAATGCAGGGGAAAGGTTACACTTTGATCTTTCTTTACTGACTAGCTGAGTATGATGCCAGCAACTTGCAATGTTAGCTGCCCCCAGAATGCAGTGCGGTAATACTCATCTGGGGAGGCACATCTTTCTAACTATGAAGAGCCGATTCAGACCTTTTGCTTAGCTCAGATCTGGGCCTCTTCTCAGCAGGGAGTGCCAATTGTGCCAAAGAGTGCTGAATTAATTGGGGATGTTTGGCTCCGTCTCCAGTTAGTTACTAATATACATAAATATATTTTTTCATAAATATATAAATCCCCTCGGTTGTTTTGTTCTTTTATACCACATATCTAGTCACCTTATGTTTCTTTAGGACGTTAAATAAACTGACTACTGTTGAAACTTGGAGCGTTAATACAATACGGAAAAGAGGTTCTTGTTTATTATGATTTATCATTACTTTACACACTAAATAGCACTTTAGATATAATCTTGTTGGAATGGCTAATGCTGAATGTTTTCATTTAATAAAAACTAATCGACTTGTGTGTATAAAAAACGAATTATAACACAGCATCAATATTACTACCTTTTGTTGGGGGGTTATTTTAAAGACAAATATTCATTCTCACTATGGAAAATAGGCAAAATTCACCCATAGCAACATTTTGAACAATGTTATCCATGGCAAATAGATATTATACTTTGTGACAGACCATCTCAACCAATTTCCTTAAAGTCACTAAGCCCAAAGAAGTTCTATTTGACTGGAAAATTCCCACTGGTTTAAGAATTCTTTATGGCTGAAAGTATGTATGTATATGTATGTATGTATGTGTGTGTGTGTGTGTGTGTGTGTGTGTGTATTCCAGATTCTCAATTTGGTCCCATTCTAACCATACAACTTCATTTTTTATCTTTTTTTCTCCGACATAGTCAATATTCTTGATATTTCCCACTGTATTTAGTCTATTAATTCTGCCTCTCTGAATTTTCTTTCAGTGGGAAAAGTCTTCATTAAGGCTTGCCGCAAGCCCACCTCCATCATGAAGCCCCCTGACTGGCCCACATGGGTCCAGAGCAGCTCTTGAAATTCCCACAGTGCTTAGTATTTCACCAGAAGATGTCAGTCTGGTTACCTCCATGCGGTATCTTCTCCCCCTTTCATAGGTATCAACCTTGTCTCCTCCAAAGGATGGTAAGAAACTTGAAAATAAAAGTAAGACTTTAAAATTCTTTTGTATCCCTTTGAGGATACACAATAGATGAGTAATAGATGCTATTTGTTTAATTTATTTTTTATTGAGAGAGAAAGAGAGAGAGAGAGAGAAAATGCGTGCGTGGGGAAGACAGGCAGAGAGGGAGAGAGACAGAATCTCAAGCAGGTTCCCTGTTCAGTGAAGAGCCCAATGCAGGAACTGATCCTAAGACCCTGGGATCATGACCTGAGCCAAAATCAAGAGTTGGATGCTCAAATGACTGAGCCACCCAGGCACCCCAACAGATGACATTTTTAAATTTTTTTTATGTTTATTTATTTCTGAGACAGAGAGAGACACAGCATGAGTGGGGAAGGGACAGAGAGAGAGGGAGACACAGAATCAGAAGCAGGCTCCAGGCTCCGAGCTGTCAGCACAGAGCCCGACGTGGGGCTCAAACTCACAAGCATTGAGATCATGATCTGAGCTGAAGTCTATTGCTCAACTGACTGAGCCACCCAGGCGCCCCCATTTTTAAATTAAACACATATAGCTCAAGAGATTGTGAGTTCTTTCTCCCTGTAAATATTTTGACCTTAGATAATATAACTACATCAATGTACCATTTGAGAGAGGATCTCTGCCTCAGGTGCACAAACTATAATATATGGGATCTAAATGCTATGTAGTTCCCATAATTACTCCAAATACTTTATTAGATACTTTACTTTTATCATATCATTTTAATCATTACTATATTTCTATATACTAAGTATAATAAACTTATTTATAATTGGAAAACCTGAAACATTGAATGGGTGATTTTCTGAATACATGTAAGAAAATACACACAGAAAATGTATAAAACAAGAATGTTTATCTTCTGATTTATATCATTTATGAGTCCCATTTTATTCTTCAAGTACTTTTAAGCAAGTTTGTCATTGGTTTACTTTGCTGATTCATTGTATTCACTTCCTAATTTAATGGTGGCTAACAGGGCTATTCTCCTATATGCTTCTCTGTAGCTGCATATTAATTATGTTTATAATGTCCTCAGAGTCTAAAGTAAGATGCAGACATTTCCAAGAAAAGTAAATAAAGACATAGGAGCTACTATAAAATCCTTCAGCAAATTTGTACAGAAGAATACTCATATCTCCATTCTCAGACCCAGAAGAACTGAACAAAAGTAGAAATCAAGTATCAGAGAAGAGTAATTTCTGTGTATGTTTTGATGGATGGAGTGCAGCTTATCTGTTCTCCCTACAAGTTTCAAGTAACTAAAAGAAGGTAAAACACCTTTAAGTTTGCTGAAAACCAATATCGCGCCTAACAGAAATATTGTTGAGAAGTGTATGGTGTGATTTCTGTTTCACTTTGCTAACTTGGAAACCAAAAAGGTAAAATTATTCAACTCAAGTTATTCATCTGCACATTTTTTTCTACTCAGAGTATGAGCTTACTACCAACTTGTCTTTATTTAAATCTACATTGTTTTTGTAATGGAATAATGGAGAATCAATTAAAAGTAATGAATTTTATGTGAATTAGAAACAAACTTAAAATCATAAAAAAATTAAAATTGCATCATATAGCTAAAAGTATGCTCTCATCCTACAAACATAAGGCCAGAGAGGTTACATGACCATGAGATCATGACCTGAGCCAAATTCCGATGCTTAACCAACTGAGCCACCCAGGTGCCCCTTATATGTTAAATCTTAAAAAAAAAAAAAAAAGCTCCTAGATAAAGAGAACAGATTGGTGGTTGCTTTGGGGATGTGCAAAATGGATGAAAGGGGGTAAAGGGCGCAAATTTCCAGTTGTAAGTAAATAAGTCCTAAGGATGTAATGTATAGAATGGTGACTACAGTTAAACCCACATCACATATTTCAAAGCTGCCGCCAGATTAAATCCTTAAACTTCTCATCACAAGAAAAAAAATCTCCCATATCTGTGTATGGTGAGAGACTTATTGTGGTGATCATTTTGCAACATATACAAGTATCAAATCATTTTGTTTTATATCTCAAAGTAATATAATGTTATATACCAATAGTACCTTGTTATATACCAATCGCACCTCAATTAAAAAATGTAAAAATTAAATTGGCATAAAAATTATGTATATGATACTCTTTGCAGAGTTACTTAAAGAGTAACAAAAATTAGAAAATGAACTCATTGTCTTACCTTGCCTAAATAAATTATGGAGTTAATAAAGTCAATAGCAAGCATTCAAGAATGTTTGCTATATTTAGGAATGCTCAAAATATGATATTCAGTAAACAAATTAAATAAACATATACTATACACATATGCCTAGAGAAAGGTTCTTAAAAATTTGCCAAAATGTTTACAATTATTCTCTTCAGTGCTAGAATTAGAGTGATGTACAATTTTTAATTTTACATTTCTGTATTTTCCAAAATTGGCATCACTGTTTTATAATCAAAATAAAAAAAAGTCAGCTTGTTTTTACCTGTGTATAGAAATAGAGATGATGTATAGTGCATATTTTGCATGTTATTTTTAAACCAAATTCATGATGTTCTCATGGTTTTCATTCGGAAGCATTAGAAATCTTTGCAAGGACCATAAAAAAACACAAATTAAAAGTCAACAAAAATAACTACAGAATTGATTTAAATGAAACACAATTAACTACACTGGGCAGAAACATGCTCTTTCAAAGAACACAAAGAGTGAATAGCCATCATCTCAAGAACCTCAAACTCGATTTTGCCTGATGTCTCAATGCCAGTTGTTCTCTGCATCAGTGCCGTTGGCCTGCTTGAAGGCCTATAATATGAATTTCAAAGATTCTAGGTTCTAGAATCCCTCAGTTGGCAAAATCTGAGGTGTCTCCATTAGAGTCCAGTACAATACCTTAGCACTGAGCATGAAGGAGGTTGGAAGGAGCTCTGTATAATTTTGATCTTTCTGATACAGACATTGTCTTTGGTTACTATCTTCATTTAATATGCTCTGCTATCTCATTTCCCCTTTAAATAGTTCTTTACTTAGCTGGGGTTTCTTTGTGGTTTGATCAATTATTTAGAACTTTTGAGAGATGTCATTGCTGCATGTTACGTTTGGTTTCTAAAAAGCAACACGCATATTTGAGGAATTTGGGGTGGTATTTACTACTGTTTTGAACAACACCCCCAACTTTTATTTCTAAGGCTATAGGGAACATTGGTTATAATGTTTCCTTTTTCTTAGTCATTTTACGATATTTAGAAATTAATATACACAACTAAGCACAAAGAACAACTGATAGCCCAAACTGAAGTCAAAGAATTGAGGAGGATGCTTTAAATTTTAGGGGCGCCTGGGTGGCTCAGTCGGTTGAGCGGCCGACTTCGGCTCAGGTCACGATCTTGCGGTCCGTGAGTTCCAGCCCCGCGTTGGGCTCTGTGCTGACAGCTCAGAGCCTGGAGCCTGTTTCAGACTCTGTGTCTCCCTCTCTCTGACCCTCCCCCGTTCATGCTCTGTCTCTCTCTGTCTCAAAAATAAATAAAAATGTTTAAAAAAATTGAAAAAAAATAAAAAAGAAATAATAGCTTTGTTTAAAAAAATAAAAAATAAAAAATAAATTTTAGTGACAAGTGTAAGGCTCTGTTAATGTCTAACATTTATTTGACAATATTATTTCTTCGAAATATTTCTTATTTGAACTACACAAGAAACAAAATATGCATAAACTCATATCCTGTAGATTACCACGTTTCATTTAGAGTTCAATATTATGTTTCCTCACCTATATTTTATCTATCTATATCTATATCTATCTATATCTATATCTATATCTGTATATAGGTATATATTTTTTTTCTTATTTAGCCTGGGCATTATTAAAAGAAAAGAACTGAGACAGATAACAAAGATGTGCAGAAATTTTCAAATAACATTCTATGGAATGTCTCTGATGCGCTATAATTGTTCTACATGGATTGTGTCTGCAGCTGTCTATACAAACTAATGTTTTGGGTATAATGAATACTAATGCTTCCTGGAGGTAATTGTCCTATTATATTCAGAGTTCAGTAGTTAGGCTTATTAATATTATGTAGTACAATGTTTTTAGCTAGGCAATCAAGTTTTCTTCAAAGTGAGCTACTTCAGGTTACAGTGTTTATTGACTATCCGAATTGCAATTATGAAAATATCATTGAATTTTCAGTGTTCCTGTGGTTAAAATATTCACTTACTGCAGGGTTGAGCTTCTGCTATAAAAAGCTTAAAGCTACTGACCCTCATTTAGCAAAGTTCGATTTGGAAAATGTGTATTCTTTCCCACAGCTTCTGCAATTATCAAGGCAAAACATTCTATTAGGTTCTTTAATCAATGTTTGTTTTCTGCTTGAGGAGGCGGCTGCCCAAGATAGGGTATTTAGCACCTGTAAGGCTAATTTTAGGCTATGTTTGACTCATTGGTTTCCTGCGCTCTTTTATGACAGGGATGTATGAATTTTTTGTCTTCCCCTGGGAGTACTTGACCCTGAAAGCTTAGCTCTGAGAACTGTGAAAATAAGAGACTGAGAGACTAGAAGAACCACCTAGTTTATCCTGAAGACAGTGTTGATCCCTGTCAGGCAGGGATTGGCTAGGACCAGTTTAGCCTTTTGGAAATGACTGTGGATACTTCCTCTCTCCACTTCCTCTCTCTGTTTTCCTTTCTGTCTCTCTTCCTTGGTCCCTTTGTTCCTTCCTCCCTCCCCCTTTCTTCCTTATTACTCTTCGGAGAATTCCAATTACTTATGGTGAAAGAGTAGCATTTCCAAGTCAAACCTCAGTAGTTTAGAAGCCAGTTTTTTAGCTGTTAACATCTCCAACTAGTTTCAAATCACTGACTTAGTACAAAGTTAAAGGGTTATTATTTCGCTGTTGGTTTTTGTAGGGCTTTGGTTCTATGCATTAGACTTCTCTGTCTTGATAAAGAAGTCGGAATATATATTCCTCCTCTTCATTCTTGGCACAAGTGAGAATGGAAGCAAAGACTGATAAATTAAGTTGGCCTTACAAAGTAAATGATTATTGGTCACTGGTACAATGCTTGCAGATAAATATCTTAATAGCTATATAGTCTATAGTATCTTAGTCTTTTCTTTCAGAACAAGCACTATCAGAACATTATTTTAGATACTTCACAAAAATCAAGATCTAGCATCCCTATGGATTATTCTAGAACTTTCAGGTATTTTTCATGAACAGAAAACAAAAACAAAAACAAAAACAAAACCAGTGACTACCACCTGGAGAAAGAGGAGAGTAAGCACGTAAAATTGTAAAAACAGTTCAAATAAAAATAATTTAAAAATCAGAAGAACAGTTTTGTTATATAATTGCATGCATTTTTTTACTCCAGTTACCTGCTTCTCAATTTAAGGAATAGCCATAAATATGGAAGATCCCAGACTAAGAAATGACAAAAAAAGAATAAAAACTTCACAGCAAATATGTTCTTTGACGATGAGTTTTCACGTATGTGCTTTAAGTTTATTTCTTTTGAGAAACAAAGAGCGAGTGGGGGAGGGGTACAGAGAGAGGGGGGGACAGAGAATTTCAAGCTGACTCTGCTCTGCCAGAGCGGAGCCCCAGCAGGGCTTGACCCACAAAACTGCGAGATCACGACTTGAGCCGACACCAAGAGTTGGACACTTAACCGACTGAGCCACCCAGGTACCCCTCATGTATATGATTTCATATAACCTCCCTAACAATTCCCTAAGCCAGTTTTTTTTTTTTCATCACTTAATGCAGAAGAGGACATAAAGGTTCTGACAAGTTTAAAGAAAAACTACTCAATATAATTTTTCTGCAATGATATAAAGGCTCTATAAATGTGTACTTTGCAGTATGTTAGCCACTGGCCTCATATGGCTATTGAGCATGTGAAATGTGGCTAGTATATCTAAGGAAATAAATTCTAAATTTTATTTAATTTTAATTAAGATTTCAATTTACATAGTCACTTGGTGACTACCAAGTTAGTGCAAACAGTAAGTAAATACAGAGGTAGCATGTTGCTTTTGCTTTAATTAAAATATGAAGGACATTTGAGCAGGTATGCGGGCACTTTGTTAGATATGAAGAAAAGTAGTGTCATTTAACTCTGATAGACAGTTTTCAAGAAAAATGCTGGTTAGCTGCTTTATCTTTTTAAAGGTGGGTCTGTTTTACTTTTTCCCCAACTTTGCTTGTATCCTTTTACTCCTTGAAATGATTTCAACTAATTTTTAAATAAGAGTTACTTAGTTTCATGATTTTAAGAAGAAGGGTTTATCTTAGGGCAGAATACTTAAATCTCCTAAATCAGAATTATCAAGTAAACAAATATGAAATTCTATTATTTTTCTTTTATTTTTTATTTTTTTTTTTCAACGTTTATTTATTTTTGGGACAGAGAGAGACAGAGCATGAACCGGGGAGGGACAGAGATAGAGGGAGACACAGAATCGGAAACAGGCTCCAGGCTCCGAGCCATCAGCCCAGAGCCTGATGCGGGGCTCAAACTCACGGACCGCGAGATCGTGACCTGGCTGAAGTCGGACACTTAACCGACTGCGCCACCCAGGCGCCCCTATTATTTTTCTTTTAATTAGAAGAAATCTCGTTTCCACAAACTACTAGGAAACATGTAGTGCCAATGTTCCCAAAATTTCAAACATGCAAGGAGCATTTGTTGTAATAAAACACTTAATTCTTAATGACTTACCATTGAAACTAGGATCTGGAATTGTTTCTAATAATGCAAGTTTAATGTCAAAGAAGGGAAATGATGGCTAATAGAGGGAGCTCATTGGTAGAATAAAATCCCAAAGTAAGCAAGAAAGAGAGCATTCATGATCATAGAAAGGAGGGGCCAGAGGGACAATTTTACCATAATAGAAAGAGGGAGAGGGGGGAAAAAAAAGAAAGAAAAGAATAGAAAAGAAGAAGAGGAATGAAAATACAGATAATTTTGAAACAGCATGTATACTGAGAAGAAAGTTATAGGATCTCATTTTGACCCTTAATCTTTCTAGTAGGAAAGCAAGCTATTTGTCATGTATAAAGCGGCCAAGAGAAGGGTCAGGAACTTGAGACAAATAATAGCAAGGCTAACATATTAATTGCAGAATAAATTTTATAGAATACTTCTCAGAAAATTCAACGGATTAAAATTATCTGAAAGACCGATTTTAATACATTTTAAATGTAAAAAAAAATAGAAAGAGTATATTTATTACATACTATTTGACAGGTTATGGGAAATTCTCCCATACCAGACACAAGTATTTGAGTCCAACAAAAATTATCTGTCTCCAAAGAGAGCAGGTCTTAAGTTCTACCTGGTGGGGTGCCTGGGTGGCTCAGTCACTTAAGCATCCAACTCTTTTTTTTTTTTTCAACGTTTATTTATTTTTGGGACAGAGAGAGACAGAGCATGAATGGGGGAGGGGCAGAGAGAGAGGGAAACACAGAATCGGAAACAGGCTCCAGGCTCTGAGCCATCAGCTCAGAGCCTGACGCGGGGCTCGAACTCACGGACGCGAGATCGTGACCTGGCTGAAGTCGGACCCTTAACCGACTGCGCCACCCAGGCGCCCCAAGCATCCAACTCTTGATTTCAGCTCAGGTCATGATGTCATGGTTCAGGAGTTGGAGCCCCATGTTGGGCTCGGCACTGTCAGTGCGAAGTCTGGTTGGGATTCTCTCTCCTCTCTTTGCCCGTCTCACACTCTCTCACTCTCTCTGTCTCTCTTTCACTCTCAAAATAAGCAAATAAATAAACTTTTAAAAGATAAATAAATAAAATTTCACCTGGCACTCTGGGCAAAGAACAACTGGGAATGTAGTCCAACTACCCTTAATTTTTGTTTGTCAATATAAGTTCAGTCATTGACTAATGGGAAATATTGTTTCACTTTCTCCATTCCAACCTTTAGGATGTCAAATTGAGGTAGGAAAACGTATAATAGTTATAAACTTGTACATATCAATTGTGATAATATTTGTGTCCAACTGATTAAGCATTTGCCCACATTTATAGATTCACTCAAATAAATACCTCAAATACACCTTGGACAAGTAACACCAGGATCACAATATGTGTAAAAATTTTGAAACATCTGACATGAATAGTTAGCTGCTGATTCAAGTAGTAAAGATTTAAGTTTAGTACAAACTTGCTCAGAATTTTTAAATATTCCAAAAATTTAATATAAATTGATATAAATCAAATCAATTAATTTATAAAATAACACTACAGTAATCTGATAAATATATGGAGATGAATTACTTTGTAATATGAAGAACTGGACTTTAAATATAAAATTGTCAAAATGTATTAAATCTATTTGCATAAAGAAAAATTTTCTAAAAGTATTGATTTTTTTTTAAATTTTTTTTTCAACGTTTATTTATTTTTGGGACAGAGAGAGACAGAGCATGAACGGGGGAGGGGCAGAGAGAGAGAGGGAGACACAGAATCGGAAACAGGCTCCAGGCTCTGAGCCATCAGCCCAGAGCCTGACATGGGGCTCGAACTCACGGACCGCGAGATCGTGACCTGGCTGAAGTCGGACGCTTAACCGACTGCGCCACCCAGGCGCCCCAGTATTGATTTTTTTAAAACACAGTTTGACAGGGTGCCTCGGTGACTCAGTCAGTTAAGTGCCCAACTCCTGATTTCAACTCATGTCATGATCTCGTGAGTCATGAGTTCAAGCCCCACATCTGTCTCCATGCTGAAAGTAAGGAGCCTGCTTGGGATTCTCTTTCTCCCTCTCTGCCCCTCCCCTTCTCTCTCCCCCTCTCTCTCTCAAAATAAATAAAATAAAAAAAAAACATAGTTTGAGACAACTATTAATAAAAGTGACAGTTATGTGCATATTTTCTTGCTTTTTGATCAATTTCTACATAAATTACACAGGATTTTTAATATATAACTGTTAATATATAACTATATTTTAAGATAAATTTAATATATAATTTTAATAAATTCATTTATTTGAATTTTTTTTTAATTTGCTTTAAGTTTATTTATTTATTTTGAGAGAAATAGTGTGGGCAGGGGAGGGGTAGAAAGAGGGAGAGAGAGAAAATCCCAAGCTGGCTGAATGTTGTCAGCACAGAGCTTGATGTGGGGCTCAGTCAAATTCACTAACCACCGTGAGATCATGACCTGAGCCAAAATCAAGAGTTGGCTACTTAACCAAATGAGCCACCCAGGCGCCTCTCATTGACACATTTTTAAATTAACATTATTACCTTAGTGACTATTTTATCCTTTATGTAAAAATCATGGTATAGAATATTAAGAGTGTAAAATGGTGAGATTTTCAATAACCATGGCTTTTAACTTCCTTTCACAGGATTAAAATTCAATGATAAACCTTCAAGAGATCAATTTCAAAGTGAATTTTCTATTAGTGCATTTATAATTATGAGTAAATGTAGATTCAGAAAAAGTGAAGATTTCTAAAACTTCATTCTATAGAGTAAGACTTTTTTAAGTAAGGTAAATTACTCTTGAATTAATATTTTTAAATGGTCTATAAAAGTTACTGGTATTATTTATCACAGAGAGCCATTGCGTGATTTTTCCGATATTATTACATGAACGTTTGTCAGAAACCCTGGTGTGAGATGGCCCATCTGTGAACTGAGAGCCGCTTACACCATTTGAGTCTTCTGAGTACACTTCTGGCAAAGTCCTCAGAATCAGTGATAGAAACTCAACACTGTTGATGCTGAGTGTGCAATCATCTGCTTCATTGTGTCCCTGTGGTTGGCATGGATTAATAGGCCTAGGCAGGAGATGGGCATAGCACAAATTGAAAATAATGGAGCATTTTGCACCAAAGGATTCAGAGGCTACAACTACAATGGACAGGCAGGAAAGAGGTGAGCAGGCCACAGGCAGTGCAACATGTCAGCGAGACTCCCACAGCGTTGGGACCATCGCAGCCCAGCACATCTGTGTCTAATGAAGACAGCATCCTGCCTGCCGGATGTCTCTTTAGAAGAATCCCAGAGTAGCGTTTATAGGATGGTCCAATTATGGATTCCATGTGAAATTCATATGCAAAATTTATTTAGGGGACACTTGTTAACATTTCAGGGGAAATGATGTAAACATTCAATTGTACAGGAAAAATTGCAATTGCCATCCAAAATGTGGACTCATTATAAATGATAGCTAAGTCACTCAGAACTCCAATAAAAGTCCCATCAATAAGTAGTTATGTCTTAGGCACTCTCCTTCAGGAGTCAGAATAGAAACATGATCATTAGTTATTCACCAAACATGCATCCACTGCCCGTGGATGCAATCCACAAAGTAGGCACTGATAAGACTCAGATGCTTCCAACAAAGGGGGTAGGGTAGAGTTTAAAGAAACTTGAATTCATAAGATTATGTAAAGAAAGTTATACCCATTCGAGGATATATGTCTTAGGGAATTTTTATTGTTGTTGTAACAGGAAAATGAAGGTAGGTCAGAATAAATATCTAGAAACAGAAGGGTCAACGCATTGTCCCCAGGGAGAGCGACTGGTGAATGTAAGTCCTATGGGTCATCTTAGCTTCGGTCTCACTACAGCAAGGAATAAGATGAACAAAGTTGTCCATTAGGAGCTCTAATTTCACGTTCTTCTAAATTATAATCTCTGTGAGAGTAGACTGGGTCTATAGAGTATCTGTAGTATGTGGTTACTACCATATCTTGCAGATATTCCAGAAATATTGGTTGAATGAAAAAATAATGACTTTTATAAAAAAAAATATGTGTGCTGCAAAAATGACAGATATTTTGGAAGAAAGAAATTAAAAAAAAAAAAGGGATCTATGGTGCCTTGGTGGCTCAGTTGGTTGAGCGTCCTACTCTTGGTTTTGGCTCAGGTCATGATCTCATGGTTTATGGGTTGAACTCCACATTGGGCTCTGCTCTGACAGCCCTGAGCCTGCTTGGGGTTCTGTCTCTCCCTCTCTCTGTCCTTCCCACCCCCAATCTCAAAATAAATAAGTAAACTTAAAAAAATTGGGATCACTGGTACTCAGCACATCTAATATAATTTAGCATGAGAAAACAGAAGGATGAGTCTCTTTGTTTATATGGGAGTGATTCTTCACAAGGAATCTGAGTGCAGGCGGGGATGATTTCTCAAGGCCCTTCCAGTCTATGAATTTATAGTTCAATAATTTAGTAAAAGTTGAGAAGTGAAGAATGTCCAGCTGGTGTTCATTTCCACTTAGTCAACTCTACTGGTATGACTGCCCTGTGCACATCTGTGGATCAGTGTGGGGTGAGACAAACAGGTCTTAAAAGGAATGTAAGCTTTCTGTTAAACTTAGAAAAGAATTACTGAGCTCAAAGAATATTCACATTGGAATAGATCTCTTGATCAGGTTTAAAAAAAAACTATTTAGGGGCGCCTGGGTGGCGCAGTCGGTTAAGCGTCCGACTTCAGCCAGGTCACGATCTCGCGGTCCGTGGGTTCGAGCCCCGCGTCGGGCTCTGGGCTGATGGCTCAGAGCCTGGAGCCTGTTTCCGATTCTGTGTCTCCCTCTCTCTCTGCCCCTCCCCCGTTCATGCTCTGTCTCTCTCTGTCCCAAAAATAAACAAACAAACAAACAAAAAAAACTATTTAGAAAAGCCTTTGTATGAACAATGTAAACAAAATATTTCAAAGCTGTACAAAAAATTCTTAACTGAAATATTTTATCCTTAGATAAGGTTCACTGTGTATATACTATAAATGGGTTTTAATAAACATTTGGTATTATGGATCCATAATGTGTAGCCATTTTTTTGTTAATTTTGTGCAAATTCACCGCTAATGCCATTAAAACTCTAAATGAGCAGTTCTGGTGTGCAAATGCCTGCTAAGATTAATACACAAAACCCTGATATCTCTCAACTGTCTCATTAACATGATAACAGGCCCAAAGGAGTTTCAAATCCCTTAACACACCAAAGACATATTTTCTCCCATTTTTCGTTCATACTACCATAAAAATGGAAATTAAACCACATAAAAAAATCTCCCAAAAATATCAAGGGGACAATCCAAATACATAAAATACTTTTTTTTTTTTTTTTTTGTATATTAAACTACAAGAGCCTTGTTGAAATGCTACTAAGGAACTGACTTACATATACAAAAACCAAGGCGATCTACAGTAAGTTTATATTTTATCCCAAAGCCCAAACATTTAGGGCTAGTGAAGAAACTGAGAAATACTGAATGATCTAGTATATTAAGCTATTTGTTTTCCCAAGAAACTAACTGCCACGTGTGGGTTAAAGACGGACTTTCAAAAATCTAATTGTGCATCTCCTTTCTGGGGTTTACGTCAAAGCCATAGCGTTATTGCGCCGAATCCTTTTGTGGTCTAATAAGGAAGAAAATAAAAACAAATTGTTCTCTTTGTTATGGAGGATATGCTTTACAATATCACTGCATGGTGACAACTTCTTGTCCTCCTGTCAGTTCCTGTCCTTTAGACCATACTGCAGAAAAGCAATTTTCTGCCTCAAAAGCACTCTATTTTTTTAAAGTTTGTCTCTCGGCAATTTTCAGGTCTAGTAGAGCTGCACAACTGTATACAGATGAGAAAGACCCAAAATAGGGCAATTTATTTGATTCCTCCTCTTCAAAACGTTTAGCTGAGACTGCATAGCCTACAGAGAAAGCCCAAAAAGAATATTCAGGAGTGACCCAGAGTGACATCTACCCTTTTCGTAAATTTGCATTAAACATCGTTTCCAAATACCATAGACATCCTACCGCTGCTTTTTGTTTAATGTAAACCTTTAACGCTAAAATTTCCCTAGGACATTAAAAGTGATTTCTACCAAAAAAAATAAATAAATAAATAAAAAATAAAAAAGGGCAAATCCCTAGAAAGAGGTAGTTAAATACAGCATATGGAGTTTTCAGATGAAGAATTGCTTAATTTTAAGTGGTCTGCTCATTTGAATCAGCAGTTTGGTTTTCTGGTCGAGGAGTAAAGGGCACCTTTGATGCAAAAATGTATTCCCCTACTGTTCACTTGCTGATAATTTCACACTTATCAATGCCTGGTGCTGGCATGACCATAATAGCCTCCTGATGTAACTCTGCCCTCACACAGGATGGAATGTTCCACAATGGTCTCTTACCCCAGTCGGAAAACAAGTTTACCTTTAATAGCGTCTGCACAGAGGAATGATTTAAAAGTTACTGGATTTTAGATTTAATGCCTGCTGGCACATTTTAAATGAATGTAGTATTTTTTTTTAATCATTAACTCTCTAGATGCTGAATCGTTACCTCTCCTTGTAATTATTTTTATGTTACTAAAAGCGCTTGCTTTTTATCAAATATTATATTGTAGAGTAATAGATTATACAGTGAGCAATACTGAACATGTTTCTGCTGACTAACCAGCAAATTCCCGAGTCCAAAATTTAGGTTTTTTAGTTAGAAAATAGTCATGAATATAAACAAAGTTTAAAGAACAGTAAACCTATTGGTCCTAGTATCTTCTGCCTTTCTTCCTGCTGTGTGTGTGTGTGTGTGTGTGTGTGTGTGTGTGTGTATGCACATGCACATCCTCGTGTGCTCATGGTCTCCCTCTTTTCTTTGTACTGCCTCAGTTCCTTGCTCTCTTGATTTCTCTCTCTTTAAGTCCTCTCTGTTCTAGGTATATGGGTTAGTTTGAGATTTCCTAGAGGTATCTGTTTCTGTGCTTTTAGCCTAATGATAAGCAGGTAAACAAGGAATTAAAAGAAATACAGTGGAAATTATAGACTAAGTAGATCTCTAGTGCAAATGAAGTTATTTCAAGACCAGTGATTTTTTTTTAGCATAACCTAAAAGTCTGATTAAATTTTCACAAGCACTAAAAATGATCTGACCAGCAGATTCCTGATCTTAATTCCTCGTCACAAACTATGTTTTCTTGTACGTACTGCCCCCAATTCTTCTCACAAGACTCCTTTTTCAACTTCATCTAGTCCACTCTGTGCCCTTGTCGCTGGGGAAGAATTGACCTTCAGTGAGGTCTGTGACTACCTCATTACAACTAAGCCCAAGGGCCAGTGCAATTTTCAAACCTCATCTCTCCTCAATCTCTTCGCAGTGTTTGTCACATTCAACCATCTCCCATTTCTCAAAATGCTTTTGGATCTCAGCTCCTGACTCCTACTTAGTTGAGTCTGGTTTTCTTCATTGTCTGCAATGTGTTGACTTCAGTCATTCTTAGTAACTCAAGGTAAAAGTAGCAAAGTCTACCTGTCTCGCTTTTCATTCCTCACCTGGGCTGGGTACTTAAACCTGAAAGCTGTTATCATGTGCCTCACCCTCCCTGCCTTAGGCTAAGATACACCATGCCTTAGTAGACAGCATCCTGCCTCTGTCTTTTCCATTTCACGGGCCTCCCCAGAGACGGGCACATTAGCTACCACCATTTTGGCAGAATTTCAAGGACCTGGCCCTGTAATCATTTCTTTCCAACAAGTCACAAAGTTCTTTAATTTTAGGCATGCTTAGTGAGCTCTCTATGAACACATTGCTTTCCTCTACTTTTAGCTTGATGCTTTCTCCTTGCTTAGACCCGTCTTCCTCAGTTTTCTGTCACTGTGTATCCCTGTAACAAATAAATGCAATGTTTTTCTTAAACCAAAGTCCACTCAAGCACAGTCAGGATGCTTAGTCTCAATACAGTACCTAAACTTGAATCTATGCCATTTAAAAATTCTACAGGACAAATTTATATTACATGTATCGTATGTGTATACATATGTCTTGTTTTTAAATTTATTTTCTGTCTCTGTGGAGCTTTGAAATTTTGTCATCCTTTTATGTGTTACCAAATGCTTAAATTCACATGGTACCCTATTAATTTATCATATAATAACACTGAAGAAAACTATATAATCTTTGCATTCATATAAATCACTCCAGCTCTCCATGATCACGAAGGAAGAGAGAACACTTATAATTTAAATCTACATAGATTTAGGGCCCCATGTTAGCTAGCAGTTGCCATCTTTTTCACCTATACATCCTTTGAACAGAAGTAGGAGCAATCTTCTTATTTTTTAAAGGATGGCAAAATTGAATGATTTGAGAATTTTTCCCTCTATCTCTATCTGTCCTTTAAAAGACAGCCAAGAGGGCGCAAGTGAGTAGACCCATGAAGAAGAATCAAGGGTCTTGGATAAATCACAACTTGAATAATTGAGAATTCCGTGGCTGATCAATCGAAAATCATAATATTTGGCTTCCAGCAATGTAGAAGAAAGGCAGGGGTAACCAATTTTCATTAGGACAACCTCTTTAGGTTGATACAGACACCAAGAGGGAGCAAGGAAACCCATTTAGAACTACCTTGACTCCTGATTTTACAATATCTAACTATGCTAGTAAAAATACCACACTATGGATCTTTTAAGCGATAGATAACATTTTATGCAGTGGCTGGTGACATCAGTCAGGCCTCAGTGGTCATAATGCACTGACAGTTTAAGACCCAACCACATGAGCCTGCTGGGTTCATTTTGGTTTCTTTAAAAGAAATGCTGTAGTGCTGTCAATCAGGCGTTATCAGGAGGAAATGGAAGAAAGCCACTGATGCATACATTTACCTAGCCTGAAATCCTTTCTTTTCAGGGAGGGGAGAAAAAAAAAACAAGAAAAAGAAAAAAGTAGAGCTCTGCCCCACATTTGCATCGCACTGATGGTTTACTTTTGTTGCACAATCAACATTTCATTTTAGCACACGTGTGCACAGGGAAGTAGTGAGAAAGGGATGACTGAAATCAAAACTCCTCGTGACTGTGCGGGGCATGGAAGGTAATCATCTTGCCTCCACATAAAAATAGAAATTTAGATTTTTTTTTTTGTCAGTGTACATGTCTGCTGTACTCATATTTAAATGGTTTTCCTTCAAAACTCTTTTAAAAGATATTCAAATATTATGATATTTTGTGAAGATATCAGGGAGCTAGCCTATTTAAAACTTTCTGGGATTTTTTTTTTTTTTTTTTTTGTATTCAAAGCAGATTTTTTTTTTTTCGTATTTAAAGCACTCGTGCAATGGAATGTGTTCCATAAATATTAGTGGACCTTCAAAGCAAATAAATGGTTTCAGTTTTAGAAACTCCCAGAAGCCATGTTACTGCTCGCAGTTGTTGGCTAACTAATCTATTCTATCCTCAAATGATGCACAATGATGTCAGTCCTTAAATCTGTCACTCTTTGTTCTCCCACCATGACTTCTCATCAAGATGGGGCCACATCCGATCTATTTTTCTCACACACGTCTTTTGCCTGTTCCACTTCCTTTCTATTTCCCTGACCATTATTAAAGTGCAAAATTTAAATCTGCTGCTGAGTTAATCTTCCTGAAGCAATATTCATGCTCTGCCAGAATTCTATGGTGCAAAATACATATTTCTCATCCTAGTAGTTAAAGGTCTCTACAACCTGGTTGAGCCCGACTGCTCACAATTGCTACACAGAAACTTTTTGATCCAGGCATGCTGATTCCCAACAGTCTTTTCTCATTCCTGTCCCTGAAACTTGCTTACACAACCCTTCCCACCTGAAATATCCCCCTCCCTTCCAATTACCTACCCCAATCCTCCACAGCATCCAAAGCTCGGCCAAAGCTTTGAATTCACCGAGAAGGCATTTTCCATAGCCACAGCCTTTGGTCATCTTTCTCTGCTCAGAATGCGACAGCACTTCCTCTACTCATTCAATCACCAGCTCATCAGTTATTCATTGTGCTTTACTATTGGGATTGGCTACATAATTGCAGGGCCTAGTGCCAAACGAAAATGGGGCAACCTTAGTTCAAAACTTTCACGGATTTCAAGACAGCCTGAAGAGAAGAGTAATAAAACAAGCATGGGGCCCTTCTACGTACATGGGCCTGTGAGACCACACAGATGGTGGATCCCTGGCCTTGTCTGCTGTATTACACTGGCATTAGACTTTTGAGATGTATGATGTATATTAGTTTCCCTGTACAGATCATAGTTGTTTGGGAAAAGTGTTGGGTACTTTGTTGTTTTCCAATCATTATATTATACCCGTGTTATAACTTGTTTATTACATATTTACATCATGCTTTGTTTATAAACATTATTATCACTTGTATTCTAGTAAATCAATCCTTGAAAAGCTTCTTGCTCAATAAAACATTTTAATAGGCATTTTCTACCTGCTCCACCTCAAAAGGAGGACAATTTGACAAGATGCACAGGCAACACGTTCTATTTTAAGCAGTGATTATGCCATTTCGCACTTTTGTTTTTAAATCAAAATATATTTGACACACTGCATTGTGTAAATTTAAGGTGTGCAGCAAGTTGCTTCGATACATTTATGTACTGTAATATAACTGCCATTACAGCCAGAGGTAGCACCTATCACATGACGTCACATAACTATTTCTTTTTTGTGATTGGAATAATTAATATCTAGTCTCTTGGCAAGTTTGATGATCATGATACAATATTGTTGCCTATATTCACTGTTTTGTAGCTTAGATCTCTCAGATTTATGCACTGCTAGTTGTAGGAGGTTACACCATCTTAATTTTAAAGGCATGTCAACATTTTTTAGGCTTCATATTGTTTTTTGATGGTCTAATTTTTACCAGGCCCCAGCACAATCTGATGTGCCTTGAAAGAATAATGATATTGTATTTCTTACCTCAGCTACTCAAACCACAACCTACTTATTCACCTGGCTCTTTAGCTTTTGGAGAGTTATAGGAAAAAAAAATTAAAAATTAAAAAAAAAAAAGGAGGAAGAAAGAAGAAGAAGGGAGAAGGAAGAAGGAATAAGAAGGAGAAGAAGAGAACCAAAAGATAGGAGGGAAAGGCAGGAGGGACACTCCCAGCGGGTTGGTATCTTCCAAAGCTTCTCTGAGAGACCAGACATGCCACATTCCCCCTGACTCTCCTCTTAGCCCCAGCCCTTCTCTGCTGGGAGACGGACATGAATAAATTAGTCTTCATAAAGCAGAGTCAATATTCCTATTGGGCACTGTTCAACCCATGACACAAGATGGTATCACTCTTAAAACTAATAAAAAAATAAATGGCAAGATGTTCCTCAAAAGAGATCCACTATTCATCTTCATTCAGCCTTTCAAAGTGCTACACTTCAAGGTGACAGTGCTAAGTATGGACCATAAATCCATCTCTGGCTTGCCTTTAGACAGTTATAGGATATGTTAGATTTCTTTGCTCTGAGCAGTGCTCTAGACTAACCCTTGTTAAAAGTATTACTGTAGATATTTCAGTACCTCCAACAAAAATGTCACCTTTGAAGTTATTTTCCTGCAAAATTCAAACTACATTAATCTTACTTCCATAGGTATTTGAAGTTTGGGCTTCCCCGAGTTGAAACCATTTCTCACGATACTAAAATAAAAATCAAGCTCCACAAGTTAAATGTCTCAGTAGCAGTAGGAAACAGACGAAAAATAGCCTTAAAAATCACTTTTAAGTGGGGAAGTGGCAATTGAGGAAGGAAAATCAAGGGAAAACACCTACCTCCCCATCCACAATGATACAGGAATATCTAAGTAGAATTCTTGTAAGTGAAGAGAAAGTTTAATGGTCTCATACTTTCTCTAGATATTGCTGAATTATCGGCCGATTTTATTTTGCGAGTGCTTTGTCAAAGTTCCTTTTAGTATAATGACTTACAAAATGTTTCATTGTAGGGAAATTTGCATAAAACTCATTTTAGATTTCCTTTGGTAATCAGACACAAGAACCTGTCACATATTGTCTGGATGACAGAGGAGTTACTTCTTGTTATTTGAAAGACTGAAGTTGAGTTGATTTTTTTTTTCTCTATTTTGCTTGCAAGATGACCATATAGTTATGAAGCTTTATAATGACATATTTTTTTTTACACTTTCAGGTGTTCTAAAAGCTACCTTTTTCTTGAAAATGCATTTTTATAATTATTTATCAAAAATGAGATACAGTAAAAATTTCTACTCTGAATGCCAGAAGAAATTGTAGGTAATCATGAACATTCAAAACACAAGCTGTTCTCAGGGCATCACACAATGAAATGTTAGATAAAGACAGTTCTGAAAGTATACGAATATCGGTTTTATGTTAACAATGAAAATAGAAACAAAACAACCATTTTCAGATGTATCGGGGAGAAAGCTGACTGGAAAGTCTATGCAGCAATTCAGGAATCAGAGCAGTAGAACTCAACATATAGTGATTCTATTCAGATGCTTTCTCAAATTCCGATTAATATAAAATATAAAAATTAAAACAGGATCAAAGTCAACTATGAAGTTGAAATAATATATAAGATAAATTTGAAATTTCAAGGGACATAAGACGGAATACAAGAAAATGCAAACCATTATAAAATTTACTGAGCAGTAACACACATTAATTTTGCAAAGGAACATATATGTATTTTTAAAAATTTTTTTAATGTTTATTTATTTTTGAGACAGAGACAGACAGCATATGAACGGGGGAGGGTCAGAGAGAGAGAGGGAGACACAGAATCTGAAGCAGGCTCCAGGCTCCGAGCTGTTGGCACAGAGCCCCACGTGGGGCTCGAACTCCTGAACTGCGAGATCATGACCTGAGCCAAAGTCGGAGGCTCAAATGACGGAGCCACCCAGGCGCCCCGGAACATATATTTATTAATGGGTATTTTTGGAGATAAGGGGATGAGGATATGGGACAATAGAATTTCAGAATTTTGTTTATAAAAAGATAGCTTCAGCCGCTGATTCTAACTTCTAAGTCTTCAATAACTTTTTAACAAAGGTCAGTCTGGCAATCGTTCCCTTATCCCTTAACATCAGCTCCTTATTCCTGGAAGTATGGAGAAGATAAATATTTTTATAATTAAGAATAGTGATACCAAAGTAATGTCATCAGGCCAGAAGTCCTGTATGGTTGAGTACCAGTAGGATGTCCTCGTCATTGCTCCAGAGTGCCAGCCTGCAGCTCTAATTTCCCCAAGACATGGGGACTTATATTGTTTCTCTATCTTTTCTACCATCATCCTGATGAATATTTTTTGCTAGTCCACATACGTGTGTGCCTGGGGTGTGCTTCTCCTTTTTCAGCATGTATGCAGTTATTCTCACACCAAGTAGTGATCAATTTTGGTTTGGGGCTGCATTTAAAAGCTTAAGGATCTTGAGAAACCCCACCTTGATCTGCAGTTTGTGGTAGAATACCACCAGCTACGACAGGATCCAAAACCTAGATGACAGGCAAGAAGCTTTTCCTCACAACAAATCTAAGAGGGATGAATTGTCATCCCAGTTGTGCAGTGGAAGAGAATGAGATCAAGTACCCGGGAATCGGCAAAGTGCCATTCAAATCTGTTCGTTGACTTCAATGAGAAATAACATTACAAGTAAGTGTTAGTACCTCCGGTTCAACTATATTTTATACAAACTCATTGACTGTAGACTTGAACCCTAAATTCTACAAACGTGTTTATGAAAAAAATTCTAATAATGTGTTCAGTCCCAAAATGAGTTGAAAATGATCATTTTCAAAATCAATTTTAGAACTTAAAAACTTTGCCCAACATTTGGATATGTAATATATAAAACTTTTTTTTTTTTTTGCAAGTTCATTTCTGGAATGTGGGTTGCAGATAAATGTCACGGTCTCTTTCCTGTTTGTAACATATATTCATTGCACATTTCTTTATACTCTATTTTTGGCCAGGAAAATGAAGCTTCCAGTTTCTGGGCTTTCCATTATAAATCAATATCCCCACATGAGATGCTGAATTTTAAGAACCCAAGGATTTCCATATTGGTCAGATTCATGGTTCATTCAATCTAGTTAAAGAATTATCTCCCTTTTATGTGAAACCCCACTCTTGACCTGGTATTCCCTACCTTTCTTTTTTCTCTGAGAAACCTTCCATTCCCTATTCTTTTTTTTTTTTTTTTTTCTTTTGGCAGGGGAGCTGAGGGAGGTAAGGAAAATTGTGGGAAAGTGAAGAAGGAGAAATCAAAACACAATGTAAAAGAACAAAGTTTATGAAGATAGACCCAAAAAAGGTGGAAGAGAAAAAAGAATTGAGAAAGGAAAATGGGTCTCTAAGGACAGTTCAAGTATGGGAAAAATTACTATAGTCAATGACTTATTTTCCATTTTCATTGATTCTAGAAAGATGTCCCAGTTCTCCTCTATATATCCATTTTTCTTACTGATAATATGAAGACAAACACAAACAGCTCCCTTTCCTACAGATATTGATGCAGTGGGAAAACTTAATAGACTACTCAGATTTCCATTAATCCAGGGTGGGGGGGGGCGGTTAAGTGTGTGAGCTGTCATCATTTTCTCCTATGAGCACAACCAAAACTAGTAAGTTTCAAAATATTTACCTGAGAAACATATAGTCTTTGCACGCTCAAACACTGCACTCCATACACTACCTTCCTTAAGCCCTAAAATACAGGGCATCTCATTATATTAAATGTGATATATTGTCATTTGTGGGAAAATTTGGGGGAAAGAGGGTAGAAAAGTATGAGTTATTTATTAGTAAGGATTAAATTCTCAAACTCCCCAAGGTACTTAATTCCCATCCTCTTTTTTAGAGAGTTCTAAAGCATTTTAACTGGGAGCCTAGTTTTGTTGTTGTTTGTTTCCCTGAGTGCCAAACTTCACTTGCTTGAACTGTACAAATCTGTGATTCTATCCAAGGCAAGCCTCTTAATTATTTTGCTGTAACTCTAAGACTTTCCTGATCTTCTCCCTCATTGTATTTCTTCCTGCTTTTTTGGGTTGGCCCCTTGATGGTTTCTCTACTAGCTTTGCTGGAGACACCATTTGTACCTCTCTTCTCCTATGGCCAATTAAAAAAAAAAAAAAAAAAAAAAAACAAGAAAAAAAATACACAACATACGTCTCCGCCTTTTGTCTTACATTTCTATCTACAATCTATTGCTCAGTTGTTTGGGCGAACAGTGCCATTAGTGTCCTCAGTGTCTGAAAAGGTGCAAAGGCCTCAAGGTTAAGGAGGAATAAATGGTGTTTTTGGCTTCTGCCAAGATTTTCAAAAGCCAAGTTGAGTGTTAATTACACTACCGTCTGCACAGGAGTATAGTTCGGGTCCTCAGATTCACCTATAGGAAACAACTACTCAAGCAATATACTTGCATGATGACTCCTAATGCTAATGTAAATTGTGACCTTTATTAAATGGCCACCCATAGGGTCCATTTGCAAAAAAACCCACAAGATAGTCAAAATATAGTCCTACACTGCTTCACCTGTCTTTCTCAACAAAATACTGAAGACAGATAAATCACTGAAATATTTCTTAACAGCCCTGTTTCTCTTCCATTCTATTTGCCTCTGCAATATTGTCAATACCTAAGAAACTCACCCCCCCATAGCTTGATTACTTTATTATCCCTTCTTTCTCTTTTTTTTGCAATAGTTTCTGCCATCTGAAAGCTCCCCCAAATGATGTGGCAAGTACCTCCTTGGAGGGAGAAGAAAAAACTGAGGAGACAAAGAATCCTCCTTAGCAAATGGGGAAATAGCCAACCTAGAAAAATGCATTTATTGGCATCCTCGTCCCGTCAAAAAAATAAGTATTTCTTGTACTTGCAGTCAATAATGAAGAAAGAAAGACTAGATATATCCCAGATGTACAATGACTGAATGACTGTTTTTCATCCCACTACATACTGAGTATTCAATTTTGTTACATGAAACAAAATGCTTCTTCCCAAAATGTTGACTTTCAAACAACCCAGGTAACTGTAAGTTGACTTTTCCTTCTGATGTTAACAGCTATAAAGCAGACTTAACTTACTTACAATGCTAGGGTTGCTTGAATTGACTTACTATTTTGTTTTACTATATTGGCATATAGACTATTTGCATGTTCCCTAAAAGTTCACTTGATCCAAAATAATACCACTCCTGAAGACACCTTAGGAATGTTTAGATCACTCATCAAGGATACTAGCATAGAAATTATGAGAAAGCTCAAATACAATCACATAAAATCAGATTGATCAAGTTTTAAATAAAATCTATTACCAACAAACTATACGCTGACTTCAGTGTTCAAGTCACAATTTGATATGATTATGAAGAGAAAAAGAAGGTATGCTTTCAATATAATCCATTAAGAATTTTGTTCTATACCTAAAGGAGAAAACATTGTCTTTTATGCTCATCTGATGAAAACAAAAGAAACAATTCATATAAATATTTGTGGAGCTCAGAACCTTAGTGTAAGATTTTAAAATGATCTGGAATATTATTTCAGTTAACTATTTTAATCCAGTTGTCTGTTGGTCACATGAATGACCGACTTGCCATCATGCAGCTTTTGAAAAAAAAAATGAAAACAGAAATGAAGAAACCACCTCAACTGGGATTTGAGGGCACAACACAAATATCTACAGACACTATTTTACATCAGCAGGGGTGGGAGGAGGAGGCATAAAATGACAGGAGCAAAAATAAATTTTCCTACGTATCACTTCATTGGACCACTTCTATGAATGCCAAATTCACAGAAATCCTGGGGATCCTGATGAAGTAAGAAAAGGCAATAAGCTTTTCTTAAACATTAGAGGCAAAAATGTGCTTTCAATATACCCATGTTTGAGATTACTCCTACTTGCATAATAGATCCCACTATCTTCTTATTCACCTCTACTGTTCATCGAATTTTTGTGTTTATTTTTATTTTTTTAATGTTTATTTTTGAGACAGAGAGAGAGAGAGAGAGAGAGAGAGAGAGAGACAGGGTGTGAGTGGGGGAGGGGTAGAGGGAATGGGAGACACATAGTCTGAAGCAGTCTCCAGGCTCTGAGCTGTCAGCACAGAGCCCGACGTGGGGCTCGAACTCACAGACCATGAGATCATGACCTGAGCTGAAGTTGGACGCTTAACTGACTGAGCCACTCAGGTGCCCCTGTTCACTGAATTTTTAAATAGAGGCTGCTTCATAGTACAAAATTCACAAGAGATCTCAGCAGGTAGTTATTTCATTGAGAAACAAATATGAAATGTTAAATAAAGGCATTTTTATTTATATTCATGTATCAAACTTCTTTTACTTTTCAGTTTACCGACCTTATTCAAATTATAACTCATCGGTTTAAAAGTCTAATTATGCCCATTTTGCATTAAGAGGTACTCAGACAACTAACTCTCCCATCCCAAGGATGGCTTAAGACAGCACAACCTAATGTCAGTCTAGGAAAAAGAACTAGCTTATGTCACCATGGTGCTGTGGGTATGCGGTCGTAATGGTTTTATAGAAGCAGAGTTAGGTGAAATCAAGTTTCCTGAAACTTCTTGTACCAGGTCTAAATTGTAAGATTAAATTATTATGCTTAAACTACACAAATATTTCTACAAAATCTATCCCTTTACAAAACCTGTTAACGAATGATTGTTTTGTGATATGTTCACTGTGGGACTATGTCCAGTTTGGGATTATGTTTGGTCCTGCTCTTCTCTGTGTGTCGAAATGATCCAGAACCAACAATAAAGTGTGAAATCCTAAGGACCAGTTTGCAGTTTTAAAGTGCCTTGTGCCTTGCTTTGCATTCTATGGAAGTTCAATTAATATTAATGGATGGACGGAATATTTGCTGATGCTATTCTATGGATATTTTGTTAGGGAGGTGGGTTAGTTGGCCTGGCAATTTCCTCTCACACTTCTGATATTTAAATACAGTCTACAGCCAGGGTTATGTTTGTGAAAGTGAAAGGTACTTAAAGATGCCCGAATATGATGAGGCACTGAATTTTTTCCAAGTTTCTTTTTTTGCATGCATAGTTTTCCTTCATTGATTCCATTAGAAAAACAAAAACAAAACCAAACAAAAAAGAGCTACAGCTTTAAGCATTGGACATTCCTCAAGTTCCCATAGTTTTAAAAAAAAAATCAAGAAAATTTCCTCTTCCATAGCAACTGCTTCCCTGGTGGTCACTCACCGATATCTGCAAGGCAAGGTCACTTTTAATGCCATAGAAGATGGAAGAAAAAAAATGAAGGAAACTGTTTTTGTCTTCACTGATTCTGCCAAACCGATAGCAGACATTGATGTTACAAGAGGGAAAGGTTGTCATGGTCCCTTATTCCCAGCTCTGCCCTAGAAACCGTGAAAGAGGGGGAAACATTTTTTTTTCTCCTACCGTGTATACAAAACATAATACAAAATATTAAAATATGTATATCCTTCAAAAGATCAACATGATTGTTAACATTAGCTTTGAAAACAGTTTTCTGAAACATACTTAAAATACCAAGATTCCAAAAGAGCCTCGGAAACTGAACATACTTCTGTAAAATTAATTAATCACTTTGAGGATTTAGCAGGAGGAAATGGCCATAAACATCTTATATGCTCAGCTGGTGGTAGAAGGGAGGCTGAAATGACAATTTTGTTTAAAAATGGAAAGAGAAGGGAAGAAACTGAGATTTGGAATAAAGATATATATGCTTGGGACAAGCAGAAAGAACATTTTATATCTACATGTGGCCTACAGAGAAGCAGAAGAGGGAAAAGGTGAAAGATTAATGAGGGGATTTTTTTTTTTTTTGCATTTTCTATCATCTATGTGAATTATTACCTAGATGCCTGATATGTCCTAAAAGAAAAACTGTGATGAATAAATAAACAGCTCTCGAAATCTTCAATAGGGTGCTTTACCTTGCAGGGAATATTATCATTGGCTTTTGATACAATTTCTGCTGCAGGGAAAGACTTTCAAAGCTCAGAATGCTGAAGCATTGCCAGGCGCTCAAAGACCCCCTGCCGAGCGCGTCAAACTAAGAAATCTCTCTGAACTTGTCGAATTAAAAGTCATCTCCCTCTCTCTGCAACCCCTTCACGAGCTGGGAAGCTCTGTCCTCATTTTTTAGGCCCCTCCATGATAAACAAATGGAGCCTAGAGCATCTTTATTCTTTGCAGCCATGCAATTAAAATTCTTTTAAAAAATGTAATTGAAGGCAATGAATTTCAAAAGGAACTTTCAGTGAACAATGAGACCAAACAGTTTGAGAGGGCCACATTCAATTGTGTTTCAAAGGTAAAAGGAAAATAGCTTGTTAAGAACCAGAGAAGTGTCCTTTTTTATTTTTATTATTTTGATTGTACATCAAGAGGTTGTTCTAAACTTAAACATCGCAGCAGGATTTATGGTTTCTGGAATGTCATAAGACTTAATTACTCAGACTGCAAAGGGAAGCACACTATTAAAATATGAACAAAGCCATATGAGATCCCTGGTTGCTGCAAATCATTATTTATCTATCCCCCCCACAAATTAAAGAAGTTTAATCTGTGTTTGCATTTTTAGGCACCACACAGTACATTCTCTTTTTCCCCCCATACGGTGTATTCATAACATCAATGCCATCGTAACAATTTGATAAGTCCCCTAGTATTGTATTGACGGATCATTACTACTAAAAACGAATACAGTAACAGTTTCAAAGTCCTTTGTTAATTAGCTAAAATGAAAAAAGCATTTTGAGTGCTTTTAGAAAAACAGAATGAGAATGAATAATCAGTTTCAAGTGTTATAGAATTATTTAAAAAAGAAAAAGTGTTACATTGACATCCTTGGGGAAGAGTTTCTAAAGAGCCTGTGTTCCTTGGTCCATATCTTTGTAAGAAAGTACTTATATTGGTGTTATTAATTGCTCTCTAGTGTCCGAAATACAATCTGTGATAGGTAGGTGTGAGAAGGGGAATGAATGTTAAACATTTTGTCATTACCCACTGAATGAGGGGTTGAATGCGTGTGTGTGTGTGTGTGTGTGTGTGTGTGTGTGTATGTGTGTGATTTTTAAAAGCATGCTTCGTTTGTAGGACTTATCTGGCTTCCCAAATAGAGATTGTTGATCAAGGCAAGGGGAGGATAGTCAATGTTTTAAGCCTGAGGCTTTTGTAGTATATCATTACCAGGAATATGTAACATATTCAGGTGAATGAGCATATTTTGTGGCACAATTTTATTTTAGCTACTTTAAATGCAAGGTGATGTTTAAAGTAGGAAACATTTGGGGCGCCTTGGTTCCAGTTCAGGTCATGATCTCATGATTGTGAGATCGAGTCCCGAGTCAGACTCTGCTGAGAGCCCAGAGCCTGCTTGGGATTCTCCGTCTCCCTTTCTCTCTGCCCTTTCCCTGCTTGTGTTCTCTCATTTTCTCAAACTAAATACATTAATTTAAAAAAAATAAAGTAGAAAATATTCAAACAGAGAGGAATGGGGCCAGGGAGATAGGTTATAAAGGGAGGCAAAAGAAATAGTGGATGATCAGCATGGGGTCTGTGAAGTCACAGGTTGGCTTTGAAGAAGGAAGGGGCCTCACAAGTGGAAGATACTGAAGAGATCCTGGGACCCCGACTAAGAAAAAGGTGGTGGAATCTGTTGGTGAACAGCTTACTGCTTAAGGAGGAAGATGTTACTGAAGGGGTCATGGATCAAATGCTTTTAAAAACATAGACAATGAGAACATAGTTACTCATTTGGGGTATTTTTAGTAAAGGGAAGAACAATGTGTAGCTGATAAAGAAATCAATGGGATTAAGTGAGGTTGCCTTTTTGTTTTCAAACACATTTAAAATGGGAAGAAGAGAAACGAAGACACCAGGTCCCAGAAGAAGAAGATGTGAAGGTCCGGGAGAAAAAGCAAATCTGTTCAAGGATCTAGGGGGTAGGTTTGGAGACCCAAAGCTAGCTTTGTAAAGAGGCAAGAGCATTGTTGGTTCATCTTAGTCTAATAGGAAAATAGTACACCAACCCAAAGGAAAAACATAGACTCAAGCACCTTGAGCAGTATTTCAAGTAAATGATTCAACAAATGCGTTAACAAAGTCGATTTTAACTACGCCACGAACATTTGTTATTTTGAGTTTTAAATAAAGGCAACTGGGAAATTGGACCCAAATAAGCGTTAGAGATAGGCAAGAAGATTTTCTTAACATACAGAAATATAAATACCCATCTCACTGTTCAAGGTCAATTACTGGCAACAGTTGGAATATTCTAATAATAAGACCTAAATGAATTTCAAATTTTCTTGCACAGTCTCTGGGTCATTTCTGCTTCTCATTTTACTTAAGCTTGCTTTTTATGATACGTTTTGTATGATGCATTTAAAGTGTCTTGAGTTTTCCTCTCATCTTAAAGAATGCAAATACGTTATAACCACAACAAACTTATTTCTCTGCCTGAAAAAGTCAAACAAGACACATAATGTCAAGATACCTATTTAAAGGAAGACTGTAATCTGTTCAGGAGACCTTGCTGATCCCTCATACACCTTAACCTATTTCAGAAGACTTCCCCAGAAGCTCTTCCCTAAGATATGTGTGTTCTTCAATCAGAACAAAGAGGGATCTCATTTTCTGATATTGCAGTAAAATGTAAGTAGAGCCCTCTAGGTTAAATTATGTGGAAATACTTTCTTTGAAAAAGGACTCAGGGGGAAGCAAGCAGAATTGAAATTGACTTGAATATCCAAGCCACAGTTCTAACACTCTGGATCATAACCAATCATCTCACCTGATTTTATTTATCCTCCTTCCCTGTCCCATTTCGTTTTCAATGTATGGGTTTGGAACAAGCTTGATTAGAACCAGTGACCATTACAACATTCTCTGCTATGAATTAAGAATGAGGGATTAGCCGTAAAAGTGATCATTACAACACAGTCTATAGCCCATGTTGCATTCAAGTTCTCAAATTATAATGCTTCAGTTATCTTGCTGACACTCAGAACTGCTTTTGATCTGAATGTCTATTTGTCAAGGTATATACATATGGGGGTGGTTGGTTATTGTTTAAACGAAGAAGGGATTGTTTCATTACTGAAGCATTGAGTTGTTTTCATAGATTGACCCCCTCCAAAATGAGGTAGGAATTAGTATTGTGTCCTTCATTTCAGTAAAAACGTACTGGAGCAAGTAAAATGTACTAAAGACTTTGCAAAGTGTTGGGGAATGCAAAGATGGTTTCTCTCTTTTTTAAAAAATTTCTTTTTTAATGTTTATTTACTTTTTGAGAGAGAGAGAGAGAGAGACAGCATGAGTGGGGGAGGGGTAGAGAGAGAGGGAGAGAGAGAATCCCAAGCAGGCTCCACACCACCAATACAGAGCCCCATGCAGGGCTCATACTTAAGAACCCTGAGACCATGACCTGAGCCGAAATCAAGAATCAGCAGATTAACTGACAGAGATTTGTATTTCAATTGTTATATCTGGCATTGTGTGAGGGACATTTATCATTACTTTCATGCCCCTAGACTTTGGACCATCGTCCACATTTGAGAGGATTTCTGTTTTACAAGTTTTGGTGGAAGACACTCTTCATGGGAGCTAAAACCATTACATGACCATGGAATCATGGACCACTTACATTTCCATTCGAGAGAGGTCTCAATGTAAAGCTACAGTATAGCTAACAAGCCTCCATGGTTGCAACCATGGGGTTCACACAGCGTTCACAACCAGGCCATGCTCTCCCTTGGCTGCTCACGGCTTAAGGCTGACCACAGTGGAATATCTGCATTCTGGCTCTTTCTCCCCAACTGGGATGCTTCAAAGGAGTACCCTTTGCCCTGTGGCTCTCTGTCAGCCTAGCTGGGCTGGTCTTAGAGCTGCGAGGATGGAGAGGCTCCCCTTATCGGATCCTCCTGTCTCCATACTCTCCCTTCTCTTTGTATCTGTCCAGCTTGCCTCACACTCTCAACGCCCTCCCTGCCCCTTCCTGCCTTCTCTCCCCTTTACTCTCCACTAATATTTGCCTCAATAAATCTTTTGCACACATAATTCCATTCTGTCATCCATGTCCTGGAAGACCCAAATGAATACAATGCCAGTCCTCAAGCTTGTACTTGATACACAGGGTTTTATTTTCCCCTCAGAGAGGGTCGATACATTTCATTAGGGAGGACTTGCTTAAACTGTATGCAAGCGGAGGTGGGATCCAGCTTCACACGCCTCCTATGATAAGAAATTATGAAGCGCCAAAATCAATAAATCTGTGTCAAATGCAAATAGTTGGTTGTAGTCCAGGCAAAATACACAGAGCCAAAATTAAATGCCACTGCAATCTCCGGAAAGCTTCCTTAACTGAAATAGCCATTCTTTTTTCAGAAATTCAATGAGGAGACATGTAAAAAATGCCAGTGCCATATACCAAGAAATAAAAAGTCACAATGCATGGAATTTTTGCTGGTCCTTCATGTTTCATGTCGTTGAACTATTCTATCACATTACTAACTTGTTCATAACTCACTGGATTCCACGCGAGGATAAAATAGAACCTGGGGTGTTGGGACACCCTTTTACTTCTCAACTTTGGCTACCTGCTGGTGCTTACTCAGACACTTCAAATATTGATCTTTGTAGACAGGGTCATGGGACTAAATCATAACACATTTAGAAACATAACACTAGTCAACTAGTTCATTAGACCTACCCTGTTCACTAGTCTTGGAGGTACTCCTGGACAGTGGGGACATTAAAGTATCAGTATTTTGACCTATGCCTCCTCTCCCAGACTACAGTTATTCTCTTAGCAAGTGGCCCCCCAAGACTAAAGAAGTACTTTAGGATGGTTGCGTTTCATGAACCCAGAGGCCAGTTTCCTGAATGCAGGATTGTGGTTCTAGTCCGTATTGTCCTCCAGCTAAATGTCCTGGGTATGAAGTCCCAACATGGCTCTATTGACCAGTTCATCTAAATGCTACCAGCCTTTCACTGAATTTAAAGATTCAGTGTATTACAACAATTACACAGCTTTAGCCGGAACTAGTAATACTAGTCATATATACTGCTCCATATTGCTTCCTAAATGCTATAAACCTAGGGCTGCAGCTTGATATTTTAGATTTCAGTATCTACTCTTTTGTCTTACTGGTAGTCTTAGCCTTAAGACCCCTTAATTCACATTTCTAGATGCCATTCTGAGATTGGTATACTCAGAAATTCAGATGAAGGATTTCTCAGGGATGTTTGACATCTTGAGAACCCACCAGCAGGCCAACACAAACCCAATACTACAAGAAAATGATTTGGACTCTTGAGACTAATACTTGCGGGCTTCTATTCCATATCACATCCTAGGAAAGAAAGTAGAACATGAAGGTACCTTGGGAAACTGCCTTCTTGTTACACAGTGGAGTGCTCTGAGAATGTAGGTATGGGTCTGCTGTTCCCTCCTTTTGTCCACTCTGAGTCAGTTACTTCGCCATAAATTCAGGAAGCATTTTCAGGAT
Organism: Leopardus geoffroyi; assembly: GCF_018350155.1. Lineage (NCBI taxonomy): Eukaryota > Metazoa > Chordata > Mammalia > Carnivora > Felidae > Leopardus > Leopardus geoffroyi. The sequence goes on along the minus strand of NC_059327.1, from coordinate 12,317,531 downwards.
TCTGAGACCTCATGGCCTTCATGTAGTCGTGAGCACCATTAGGAATCTGGGAATCTCATCTATATCTATATCTATATCTATATCTATATCTATATCTATCTATATCTATCTATCTGTCTATCTATCTATATATTATTTCCAACTTTGTGGGGGAAAAAAAAGCAAACAAGAAACTTAACCAGTTGCTAAGGTAGTTTGTGTGGACAAAGTATGTGTGCCAAGGCAGTAGCCTCACTGGCCACGTGGTACTACACCACCAGGCCAGACTTGTTGCAGACAGAGCATGGACTTTTTGAATCTGTACTGTGGAAAGATGTTGTTAGGACATCTGCTGTCCTCTCAGAAGACAGGCATGACCCGCTAGAATACTATCAGACCCATGGTATCGCTTTCATATGCTTGATTCCAGGACCAAATGAATTAAGAGAAACAATGACTGAGAACACTGTATGCCCTACAATCAGCACTCAGTAAATATCAGTGTTTATCTTGACAGAGTTTAAAAAAAATAATCTCAGGGATTAAGACCCAAGGCTATCTCAGGGAAGCAAAGGGATGCCAATCGTTCTGAGCCAAGCGATTAGATTATTGAGTGAGGTAAAGATATAAGCTCAGAGACAAGGCACTTAGGATCAATAACCTCTAAAAACTGAAAAGCCAAGGACTCCAAGGTGGAAAACAGACCCTGAGGGCTTCTCTGCCCTCCATGTGCTTGAAGGGGAAGAGGGGATAAGTGAGAAAGAGACTGGTTTGGAGCTAGAATAATTCATAGAAAATGTGTTTCGCAGGGACCCATGCAGATCAAATCAAATATACAAGGTAAGGGCAAAACTACACGCTTTTCAAGGCAATAGTCATTCATACAGTCAAATGATTCTGAGTCATGAGGAAAGGTGATGGGGCCAGAATGCCCAGTGGCTAGTGATCTGGGAAAGGATCCAGGCCTCTAGGGATTGAGGTCTGGCAAGGATTTGCAGTTTGTCAGAACACTAGGCAAGTAGGCGGGCCCTGCTTTATGCCCAAAACTTTCCTCTCTCTATAGTTTCCTAGGGTAATTAAAACTTTCAATGTCTCATAGCCAGTCTCCTCTAATAAGTATTGGTTGATAGAAATAGATTTTCTTATGAAGTTGACCCAAATGCCTTCCCATTGATTCTGTGTACGGACCTACATGTGCATCTAAGTATGGGCATAATATCATGTTTTGGTTATATTATTAAAATTCTGATGATTATAGAATATAAGGCAGGAAAACTTACAGAAGTCTGTGTATTTTAAGACATGGTGCAGCATTAATACGTACAGAGTGAGATAAACATAGGCTTGAATACTATCCTTTAGTATTTAAAAGAATCAGCTGGCTGAGCCACCCAGGCACCCCATGTTGAAATTTATTTTTAAAGCTTCTGTAGAAGTCACAGTGGCAGCAGCATCAAAGTCAGCTTCAGGAGCACACACAGGGAGTGCAGGACCCATGTTCCTGATCAGTTGCTACAGACACAGACCCTAGCATATCAGTGCAGAGTGTGGGCTTATGGGCTCTGAGTAATGCCTCTTTCTTTATTCCTTTTACTTTTCAAGGATGGAGAATGAGGGTAGCTGCTTTCTGCAATTGCTTATCTCCAGTTCACACCAACATCTTTTCTTTCCTCCTGTAGTGTTTCCAACACTTTTGCAACAAATCCCTGTATTAAATTCTCTGTGCAAAATACATGCGGTATATTCCGTTTTCCATACTGAATCGCCACTGCTGTAGTATTTCCTATCAGGAGTAGGTACACTTGAATTTTGTGAAAGATACAAGGATATTTAATTAATATCATTGGCATTCCTGTGTCCACCTTTGGTGGTGCAGACAGAGGTACTGTAGTCAGGAAGGGCAAACCCACAGACAAAATCAAAGGGAATGGGTCAAGTGTACACAACCTGTCATCATGTGACTGGCTGCTCTCTGTAGACAATACCCCAAACTGGGGCTCATGACTGACTTCTGCTTGGCAGCTTGGGGACAGCTCAAAAATGGCTGTTGAGCTAGCTCTGGTGACAGCAAATTGTCCTTTAACATCTACCTAAGCAAGTCTCTGTGTTAAATCCCCACCTCTGATAGGGCTGATATTGTCACCCGAAAATTCATGTCCACTTGGAACTTGTGAGTACGACTTTATTTGGAAATAAAGAAATAAAGTCTTTGCAGATGTAACCACTTGAAGATGAGGTCATACTGGATTAGATTAGGTGCTCAATGCAGTAACTGTTGCCATTTTAAGAAGTAGGGGATTTAGTCACAGAGACAGACAACTAAGGAGAACTCTACGCGACAGTGGAGGTAGAGATCTGAGTGATACATCTACAGACCAAGGAATGTCACGAATTTTGAACAACCACCAGAAGCTAGGGAGAGGCAAGGAAGGATTTTCCAGACTCTTAAGAGGAAGCATGGGTCTGAAAATAGCTCCATCTCAGTCTTCGACATCCGCAAGTGTGAGAGTGTAAATTTATGTTGTTTTAAGTTTGTGGTAATTTGTTGTAGCAGCCATAGGAAATTAATGTAGTCTCTTGGTTGGACATTTCTGGAGAATTTTTATCTTTTTAAATTAGGTACGATCTCAGTTCATTTGGGCTGCTAGAATAGAAAACCATAGACTGGGTGGCTTAACCGGCAAACATTTACTGCAGTTCTGCACGCTGAGAAGTAGAACATCAAGGCCGGGCAGGTCTGGTGTCTGGTGAGGGCCCTGTTTCTTGGTTGGTAGACACCTGTCTTTTCACTGTGTCCTCATGTGGAGAAAATAAAGAAGAAACACTCTGGATTCTCTATTATAAGGGCACCAATCCCATTCATGAGGGTTCCACCCTCTTGACCTAATCACCTTCCAAAGGACCCACCTCCTTAGACCATTGCAATGGGGACAGGTTTCAACAGATGAATTTGAGGTTGGGGCAGAAGCATTCAGTCTATAACAGACACAGACAAGCTTCACTCTGCAAATAGCCTATAACTATAATACACAATTTACAATAAGACCAAAGAAAAACTATCTTCCCATCAGGTGAACACATACTAAATCTGTGTATTTTTCCAACATTTTACCTGTATGTATGGCAAAGGTCATGGCCTCTAGAGCCAAGCTGCACTGGTTTAAATCTAGGTCTGGGTAACCTCTGCGTGCTTCTGTTTTCTTATTTGCGTAATAAGGCAAATAACAGTACCTATCTCAGAGAATTGTGAAGATTTAATGGTTACATCAGTGTTACCTGCCAGTCGACGCAGTTTGTGGCCTTCAACATACTGGGTTCATGGAACTGAAATCCACTGTATCGAATTTTGTATCTTCACTGTTTTTAAATGGACATATATACAAAATATATGTCAATTTAATCTAATTACCAATATAGTGAGTGCCTCATATTTCTACAGCATGCTCACCCAAGGAAGATAAGCAATGAAACCGTTCTGAAATGATACACCCTAAATGAGACTATTTTTTTTTTAAATATCAAAAGTCAGTGCCAGTATTAAAACTCAGTGAAACACATTTCTGTGTTATGCTTTTAGTTCTTTTTTATCAGGTCCTCATTCAAAGCTATTAAGTTTCCACGTGGTATCAGAACTTTATAACCATCTTGTATTGTATCAATTCCGTTCACATTCGAACCATTCGGAAGTGAGAAAAAAAAGAAAACATTTTTGCTCCATTACTATAAATATGTTATTTTCAAAATTACAATTAGCTGCCAGAGAAAGCCTGTCACCACAATCGAGTCTAGGTATTATTGGGCAAAACAACTATATAACCATCTCATTTTGGTTAGATAATTAGTAAAACCCCTTCGTCCCTTTATTCACGTTAAGCTTTTGAAGTGTTAAGCTAAAAAAGGAAAAAAAAAAAAAAAGTCACACAGATGAGCTCCACTTTCCAAAGGCACAGATGAGAGGGAGAATGAATGGTTGACCGAAACCTCAGGTCTCCGTGGAAGGCCTGGGCAAGCTAGTAGTTCAGTGATCATTTTGACAGAACTGAATAAACCACTCGGAATCCTTTGTCATCCATGACTGAGAAAGGCAAGTTTTCTCTCCATTTTTTTTCCTGACTGCATTCATACTGCAGTTTCTAAGGTTTAGAGTTCAACTCAACCGGCCAGAAGGTGCATGCCTATGTTTTCACAAAGATCAGAAATGTGTTCTACATGAACTTTTCTGTTTTGATGAATTGATCAAGAGCATATATGAAAACAGAAACGACTTCCTTGCTGAGTCCAATGCTACCTCTCCTTTACTCTTTAGAAAACATCCCCTGTGTTCACCTGCCATTAGCATAGCATCTGGACCACTGTCAAGGTATGTGGCCACTAAGGAGACTCTTGCTTAAAACAGCTGAAACCAGCTGTCTGTGGCAATCTAGGTTATTACAGCACTGGAAGGCCAATTGCCTCCAGTATTGACCTGGTGCTAAACTAGTCAAAATTGTTAAAGCCATTTAAATCCCAACATTCAATATTATGGATATAGAATTATTCTACTTTAGTTTCTTAAAAAAAAAAAAAAAAAAAGATTTCATTTATTATTTCTATTTTTAAAGATGTTAGTTTTTAAATTTGTATTTATTTATTTATTTATTATTTATTTGAGACAGAGGCAGCACAAGTGGGGGAGGGGCAGATAGAAAGGGAGAGAATCCCAACCAGGCTCCACACTGTCACGCGGAGCCCGACGCGGGGCTCAAACCCACGAAACTGGGAGATCATGACCTGAGCCAAAACCAAGAGTTGGATGCTTAATAGACTGAGCCACCCAGGCACCCCTAAAGATTTTATTTTTAAGTACGCTCTCCACCCAACATGGGGCTGGAACTCACAACCTCAAGATTAAGAGTCACATGCTCTACTAAGTGAGCCAGGCAAGCGCCCCCACTCTACTTTAATTTCAATAAAGGGACATATTTCAATTATCCATATACCTTGTTTGGGGGGTATTTGTTTGTGAGCAAATATTTTCTCTTTGCTCTAAGATTTTCTTGGCATTGATGACATGCAGCTATAGATAGTCACTATTTTATGAATAATACCCTTAGGATGCCTACAATGCTGGAAAGAGCATCTAAGCTGGAGTTGTTTATCTGAACACCTAGCTCTAAGACTGCCATGGGTAATCCTAGATACATCTCTAGTGTCTCTGGATCTTGGTTGATCTAAACATGCTATATCTAAGCCACATGTCCCTGCCAGGTGTAATGTTTTCTGATTCTGTGATTCTATTCCTATAGAACGTCTCTAACCATTTCATTCAGCAACTCTCCACCATTTTCTTAATTCATTTTCATATGTAAGTGTCTTAGGGTTAACAATATTACTGGATGAGGAATTCGTAGACTAGAGAATCCAGACAACAGCTGAAGACAGGATTTAAAATAATCAGTGTAGGCCCACTGAAAACATACTCAATCCAAAACACCAGTCAAGAAGATTGTGACCAAGCTTGCAAAACAGGAGGGGAGAGACCCTGAGAGCAAAACTGAACAGGGTAAGAAAACCACCCTTCATGAAATAGAGAAGGGGAAGAAAATCAAGCTGAGAGAAAAAAGAATGAAAGGAAGGCAATTTATAATTATCTTTCAAAGTTTTTTTTTTTTTTTATTTCGAGGGAGCGCACACATGCACAAGTTGGGGACAGGCAAAGAGTGGGAGAGAGTGAATCCCAAGCAGGCTCAACACTGTCAGCACAGAGCCTGATGCAGGGGTTTGACCTCATGAACTGTGAGATCATGGCCTGAGCAGAAATCAAGAGTTGGATGCTTACCTGACTGAGACACCCAGGCGCCCCAGAGGGAAGACAATTTTAAGAGGTGGTGGTAGAATTTTAAAAAAAAACCCAATGAGCAATGCAATTTACACTTCCAAATAGTGCTTCTTCAGTTATATAAAAGCAGTCTCACATTTTGAAAAGTCACGTGTAATGCAGTCACCAGGAGTAAAGGAAGCAAGCAGAAGGGGCCGTTTCATTTTGATTTATTCCTGAAAATATATCAGAGATAAAAGGCAGATAAAGAGGAGAGTTTCCATTCCTAAGTCTTCCCGAAAAGGCTCTTGTTAGTTTTAATCTAAAGTGAAACACATTCTTACATATTGCTTTTTGTTTTATATAGAGTCCAGGTAGCACCGAATGCTCATCTGTCACAGAATGGTCTCAACAGTGAATGTGCCCTTCTATATGCAATTTTATATATCTGCTTCACCTTACGTGAAACACAGTTTGTTACACAACGTGGCGAACCGTAGTCCAACCACTAGAGGGTGATTTGTAAATAATATTGCACAAAGGATAGGAAGGTTGGAGTCCTGCCCTCAACTGCTGTTTGGTGACGCTGCAGCCTTTGGCAAATCCGTGACTCTTACTTTCATTCTACATATTATCTGCATTGTGTACCTCACAGTAATGCTGGTACAATTAAGGGAGACAGTCATGCACTACTCTAGATTAAGAATTGATTTTTAGAATGCTTGAAGGCTGATGGGAAGGAATCAAATCACTAGAGAAGGAGGAACATTGAAGACACAATGGCCAGAGGATCTGGGGGCCCAACTATGATTCCTGACAAGGCAATTAAGGAATGGCATTCAGAGGGCAAGATGGCGAGACTCAACTTCTCTTGGATAAAAGGCCTATAGGAAAGAGAAAGAGAGGGTTCAGAGAAGCCTGTGGATTTGGCGGCACATATTTTGCTCCATCAGAACATGGCTGTGATTGTAGGAAGCCAAGTTACTGGCTATATGTCCACGGTGTAGGGCTATGAACATACTGAGGAGAAGTTGAGAGGGTGGTCTGAATGCACACAGTATTTAAATCAATGCCAACAGGATGCTCATTAAAGAAGGGAAGTTTAAGGTACAGCGAGGTACCCCCTTGGAGACACACTGAATTCTTTTCTGCAATCTGTCATTGATTTGGCACTTGACGCTAAAACTTAGCTCACACATATACACAAGTGTCTTTCATCATACAACGAGAAATATATTCATTGTCTCTACTCACTACGTTATGTGATAATTGAGGACCATGAAAAGTTTTCTCGCAAGAAAAAGATAGGCTAAGTGATGGAAGTGGAAGCCTTTTTACAATCAGATTAATAATTCTGTAAAACTAAAAGAGGTTTCAGGTCAGAAGTTGTATTGGGGATTCAAGGAGACTCTGACTTGAGACCCGCATACCCCTAAAAAGCAAGCTTCCTAAGGTAGGCTTTCCAGTAAGGCTAGGCAAGGTGAGGTAGGTGTGTGAGGTGATGGGATTCTTCAGACTTGAGAATGCTTTGAAATCATTCAAAAGGGTAGGACACATAAGTGATGGAAAGTGATTCATTTAAATACCATCAAGAGCTGTGCCCCGATTGAGAGTGTAGACAGATCTGTGCCCAACCATTTGAGGTCGATTTGAGCCTCTTTGGAAGCTCTCGTTTCTGAGAGGCAATAAATAGTCCTGGAAGTAGATGTGTTAATATATTCCCTCTAAAGAATATTTGCACTTGAGGGAAATTTCCCTTGGTCGTATTCAAGCCTGACGCTCAGTTCCCTGAGAAAGCCGATTAACAGGTGCTCCCTGCTTGTAAAGTGACCGCATCCCAAAATGATGGCTTCATGCAGATCTGCCACAACGAATCGTTTCACATTACAAATAGGAGCACCCAAGGCTGACAGAGTTCTATGAAGAAGACATACTGAGTTTGTGAGACAAAGTGTTTGCAGCTTCTCACAGGCCATTAGTACAATTCATTGTGAAATAATATTGCATAATTCATAACAAAAATGCCCCTGAACAGTGGCAGTTAAAAAAAAGTAATAAACATGCTCCTGCCAAAAAAAATCTCTGAAGACAGAAATAAACCCTGTAATAACTTGAAATGATATCGAACCAGCCTCAAAAGGTAAAGATGATTTTTTCTGCTGTCACACAAATGCCTCCTTACCATACTCACACCTGAATGGCGTCTACATTTAAAATGTTTCTCTTCTCAACATAAAATAGAGACTTCAAACTGGCTTCCTAACTCTCAGATTGGGTTGTAATAACCTATTAGACAGAAAACACATTGGTCAATACGGAAACCAACTTTTCTCAGAATATATTTATTTCTCCAAAATTCTGAAGATGCGAATACTGAATATGTTTAGAAATTTGACAACAATGCAAATCAGTCCTAACAGTTGAAGCGATTGTAAACAACAAATTAAATCGTCCCAGAAAATTACTTTCTGCTTCAGTTAAATAGGCTAGGCCAGATATCTTTAACAATGCAGAGGCATATTGAAGAAAAATTATCATAATTCTTCATTGCTCTTCCTAAGCACACATGGAAAACTTTTCTGAAAAGGCAATTTCTTATCTGAAATTATGGGATGAAAGTGATGACAAGAATCAGGTCTGGTTTCTAACATTCTGGTTGCTGTGGTCTGCAGCTCATTTCTCGGGGAGGAGCACAGCTCCCTTCTTTTTCCTTTATTGCAACAACTCTGAGTATCTTCAGAGGCCAATCGGTGAGGAATCACCTATCAACTTAGAGGATAACGAGTTGCTAATAAATTACCTCTCTAACTTTTAAGTTGATATCAATATCAAATATTATTTAAGAACCAAACAGTGTGCACAGCGAGTAATAAACTTCTCTTTTTCTCCAAAGGCTCATAAAAATATAAATTAGGTTAAGAAAGGGGAACTTAAGTGTAAAGACAAAAAAAAAAAAAAAGTTGTGGCCTGACAAAGTGTTTCTTTTTCATCTTCTTTTTACCAAACTTTCCTTGGAAACATGTTTACCAGATATTCAGAACATGTGGTTCAGTGGTTAATAGCGTCTAAAGTGTTAATTCATATATAACCTATGCTGTGATACAAGAAGTTAATTGTGTCAAGAATAGAAATATTTCTAAAAAACAAATTATGTTCAGTGTGCCGTTTTAAAGCAATATATGTACCATTAATTACATAAAAATAGTCAGGATTTTTCTAGATCTCTCACCCAAAGTCTTAATTCATACACGTAACGGTCTAAATATATTTACTAATGTCATAGCTAACAAACAACCGAAGTATTACTAATTTCTATGAAATATTAAACTATTTTTTTAAGTTTATTTATTTTGAGAATGAGAGATAGCACACAAGCAGGGGAGGGGCAGAGAGAGATGGAGAGAGAAAATCCCAAGCAGGATCCATGCTGTCGGCACAGAGACTGGTGCGAGGCTCAATCTAATGAACTGTGAGATCATGACCTGAGCCAAAATCAAGAGTTGGACGCTTCACTGACTGAGCCACCCAGGCACCCCTAATTTTTATTAAACATTTCTTTTTTTTTTTAATTTTTTTTTCAACGTTTATTTATTTATTTTTTTGGGACAGAGAGAGACAGAGCATGAACGGGGGAGGGGCAGAGAGAGAGGGAGACACAGAATCGGAAACAGGCTCCAGGCTCTGAGCCATCAGCCCAGAGCCCGACACGGGGCTCGAACTCACGGACCGCAAGATCGTGACCTGAGCTGAAGTCGGACGCTTAACCGACTGCGCCACCCAGGCGCCCCTTAAACTATTTTTTTAAGTTTATTTATTTATTTTGAAAATGAGAGATAGCACACAAGCAGGGAGGGGCAGAGAGAGATGGACAGAGAAAGTCCCAAGCAGGTTCCATGCTGTCATCACAGAGACTGGTGTGGGGTTCAATCTAATGAACTGTGAGATCATGACCTGAGCCAAAATCAAGAGTTGGACGCTTCACTGACTGAGCCACCCAGGCACCCCTAATTTTTATTAAACATTTCTAAAAAATAAAGCCTTCAGCTAATGTTGATCACCAACTCATCACCGATTAATAAGGTAAGAGATAAGAGATTCGTTTCTTTTAAGTTCTTGACTCTTTTCACAATATCCTAAATTACAATCAGCGTACTTCCTGTCTGCAGTGACTGGAAAACTGGGATGCTCCCCCATCATGGGAATCTACCCCTGAAACCAAGAGTATACTGTATACACTGGATGTAGCTAACTTGACAATACATTATATTTTTTAAAGAAGTAATTTGATCTTCAAAACAGAGGAAACTGAGGAAGAGAGATCATGTAATTTCATCAACATTACCAAGTAACTCGTGAAGACATACATTCATGCATTCTGCTCTAAAGCCCGTGTTAAAGCCCTGCAAATAGATGCCTTTTTTATAAATATAAAATCAATCTTGTAATTATTTGCCTTCTATTTGTTTTAATATATCCGTTTTTAACAGCAAAAAAAAAAAAAAAAAAAAAAAAAAAAAGATGCTCCCCTTGGACCAAAGAAAGTTCATTAAGGGCTTCATAAATATTTATTGAGCTAATATCTGTCGGTCTCATGCTAGGAGCCTGGGTGCACAAGGGAAAGGATACAGTTCCTGCTCTCGGTGATCTCCCAGGCTGGTGTGATATATTAACAAACAGTTGAAGTATGTCATGGTAAGAGCAATAAAAAGAAATGTAGAAATAATGTCCAAGCAAGAGGAATGGCTTTTGCTCGGAGACAAAGGGAGAGGAAGTGCATAAGAAAAGCCCAAGCCATATCGGCTTGAAGGATGAAAAGCTCATTCTCCAATGGATAGGGCATGTGGGGTCTCAACTAGGAGAGTATAGGATCTAGACATACAGATTTGGTTAACATATCTAAGATTATTAGTAAGGTATCTGAACCATCAGAAAGGGGAAAAAATAGAAATCTCAAATGGGAGAACTCTGTAGCAATAAGAGATGAAATAATGTATATCACGTTGCTAACAAATATAGAAATGAAGAAGGAAAGAGGAGGGAGACAGGAAGCTTGGAGAGTCTAAAAAATGACATTCCTATTCCTTGCATTCAGTTTCTATCTTTAGAAATTTTTGAGTTACAAAATATAAATCAACAGTACACCAAAAGTAACAGATGTCTAAATAAAATAACCCACTCAAAGCGCTTCTACCACAACAAATGTAACTGTTTTCCTTTGTCCTGATGCTTTCCAGTCCTTAATCATATATACACATTTTTCGGATGGTTACATAAATATATAGAAACACTCAATATCTTCCTTTTTCAGTTAACAATATAATGATCATATGTCTGACATATGCCTTATGTCTGACATATATATTCCTTAAGATGTTTTTCTAATCTGTGTATATGCTATAAAAGTTTTAAATATTTTTTGAGGTTGGATAACATTTAAGTAGCTTTGCCAAAATTTACTTGGGTTTTGTCTATTTAATTTATAAGCAATATCATAAACAATGTGGCAGTAAACCTGTTTTAAGCAATTTCATTTTGAGTTAGTTCCTTATGATTCATTCCTAGGAGAGAACTAATAGGTCAAAATATGTAAATATTTTAATAGCTACTGATAAAAATCTTTGTTTCTATAAACCGTGAATGTTTAAGCATCTCTGTCCCAACTAGTCTCCAAATTATTTGAGACTGTGGATGATGCTTTTTTAATTAATGGACTCCTGGACCTACGAGATACTCAATAATATTTGTTAAACAAGCGTATCTGATTGACAGTTGCTGGTAACCATCCATTCTGCACCATTTTGAGCAACAAATTTTAGATTTCGGCTAGCAGGTCATGAATCCACCTTGAAGGTAACCTCTTAGCCTCTTGTGCAAGCTATATGTAGCTAGTGCTACATGTGATGTTAAATTCTGACCAATGAGTATTATACAAGATTTCCAGGGAAGCTGCTTAAAGAAAGATGACCTAGCTGGCGGGTTGCCCTTTTTCCTTTCCTACAATCATCTTTCTAGATGCCTGGAATATAGAGGTGACAGCTAGAGACCCAGCAGCCATTTTAGACAACGAGTTCATTTTGAGAATAGAATCCAAGTACTAGAAAAACAAAACAAGCAAATAAAAAGAAGAAGGAGGAGGAGGAGGAGGAGGAGGAGGAGGACGAGGAGGAGGAGGAGGAGGGGAAGAAGAAGAAACGAAGAAATGTGGATCCCTAATAACCATGGAGTCACCACATCTTCCCTTGAATGGCTGCCTCAGGACTTGTTTTATATAAGGCAAATAAACATTGACCTACAGTGAGTCCATTTTGTTTCTGAAATTCGCCTCTAAACAACTAAATAGCTAAGAGTAAAATAATGTTGAGTGAACTTAATAAATGATGAAATAATGTCAGTAAAAATGAGTATATTGTGTGACCTCAAGGATATATTATTTTAATTCTCGAAATTACTCATTTTATAAACTAGAAATGCTAAGTCAGATTTTTTTAATTTAGCATTTGCTTTGTTATTAGGAATGTTTATTTTGCTGTGTTTAATATTTTGTGAGTTAACCATCCATCTCTTGATTATGTATTCATTTGAATCTTAGAACTCTGTCACCCATTTTTAGAACTCTTCACATGATGTAGAAAACCCAGTAAAAGCTAAACCAGATACCACATCACATCTTTTTCTCATCTGTCTTTATGTTTGGACTATTCATTGTTTTTATAGCATTTTCTGTTAGTAGATACTGTATTTCTAATTTTTCTTTGAAACTCTTCAGAGAAGATAAATTCATTGCCCTACAGAGAATTGAGAAATTTGCACATTTATGTACACACTTGCTTCCCCAAGATTCATTCTGAAATCCAAGTCTAACTGAAAATTAATTTTGAGAACTCTTTCTCTGAACTGAATATTTTTTTATTACATTTAATTTTAGAGTGTCCCTGTATATAGCTATAGCATTCACCAGAGTTTCAATCCTGGGTCGAACTGATAAATTTCTTAACCTCACTATAATTCAAAATAATTTTTTTTTAACATTTTATTTATCTATTTTCAGAGAAAGAGAGAGACAGAGAGACAGAGAGCATGAGCAGGGGAGGGGCACAGCGAGGGAGACAGAATCCCAAGCAGACTCTCCACTGTCAGCATGTGAGCCGGACGCAGGGCTCGATCCCCCCAACTGCAAAATCATGACCGGAGCTAAAATCTAGAGTTAGATGCATAACCGACTGAGCCACCCATGTGCCTCAATATATTTCAATTTTCTTACCCGCAAAATTAAGATTTTAAGGATAAACCAGGATGACAAATATAAAGTGCTTAGCATAGTGCCCAGGCTGGACCGTTTAATTCCATGTAGCCCCTTATTGATAAACTACACATTTTAGTGCATTCATGAGAAATAAGTTGGAAACAATTACATTAGCTCAGTGTTCCGTTCTTTGTCAACTTAATGTTTTCAAATTCTCAAATAAGGCTTTATTTCAAGACTTAGATCTTCAATTTGTCCTTTTTTAGAGGTACAGATGTCATTTACATTTTTCTTTCCAAGTCAAATGCTATGTTCTTTGCTTTTACAGAAGGAAGCCAGTTTTGCTATAGTCCCAGGAATATAAAAAAAGGGAACAAATAGCTATATAATTATTACTACTCTTCTACTGCCTAGGTTTTTCCAGTATTTTCCAAAATATTTGGGGGTGATTAATGCCTATTCCTGGGAAATTGGTAAAGTTTGCTGGACTCTGGACTTAGTGAAAGCATTTAAGTGAAGAAAGCTTCTGAAAGGTAAAAGATTCATTTTTCTTTGCATTTAGTTCCCAAATGGAGACAAATAGCTTAAAAGCAATATTAACCTCAATGTGCTTAGGCTATTTATCTTCATAAGAAACAGTCTGAAAACAAGAAAACGAAGCCCATAAAAATGATTTTATTTAATCACACAAGTATATCTCACCAAAAATCTTTAGTTATTTCCTTGGGGCTTAATTCTGACCTCAGTAACTCATGCACAAACTCTATGGATGTCAATGGAATCTGTGCATGTGGAACTCTGGGCCAAATTTGGTTGTCATGGATGAATTAGCCAAAGAGGGCTTTAGATCTTTTTTTTTTTTTTTTTTTTTTTTTTTTAATATTAAGTGCTCTCATTCTGTAATCCTTTTCCATCTTTCCAGATTTATTGACCTAATCCAGTAATAATTATTGAATCTCCATAATATACATCAAACCACACTTTCATGCATGCATCATGGAGTCAGTGGCCTTAAAACATTTACCTTTCCACATAAATGTTAATAATCTCGCAGTAATATTTCATTGCAACAAAAGGAGAGTATTGTGACATGCTTTGCGACAAGGTCAATTTCACTTAAGGAAAAATGCTAACATTTTAAAAGTCAGCCATTGGATTGGGGTTATGATTACATTTGCATTATCTTGTTACAGGACAGTGATCTGATTTCACTCGTGCCACAGTTATTTAGGTGGGCTTAAAAATGTTTATTTAAAGCCAAGATGTATAAGTGAAAAAGACTGTATCATTCTCTAAGTTCCAAACAAACTGTGTTTAAGAAAATATGCCTTTAAAAATGTTTACCTAGATATCTTTAGCATGCAAATTTCTCTTTGTAAGGTAAAACTTTTTGAAAGCCCGTGAGACTTGTTACAATACTACTGTTTCTCTCAAAGCCAGCCCAGCTCTCTGCTGAGTGCGTAAACTAAGTGTTAAACTTCTTATTTATCTTGAGCCGCACAGAGAACCAGTGTTTATAGATTCTGCCATAGAGGATCTGGAAGGGATTACAGTGACCAGTCCACTTTGTCTCCGTCTTCAAGTGCCGTGCAGGAGGCATCATAGTCATTGTGGTGGATTATGTGCAAGTCTATACTCCATTACATACTCAAATTATACTGTGCAGTAAGAAACTTCTGCAGAGCTTTAAAAAAGCAAAAACAAAACCAAAAACTCTTGGGTCAGGCATGCTCAAACTTGTAGTTACATGATCTGGTTTGGACTCTAAATTTTTTTTTTAATTTTTTTTTTAACGTTTTATTTATTTTTGAGACAGGGAGAGACAGAGCATGAACAGGGGAGGGTCAGAGAGAGGGAGACACAGAATCTGAAACAGGCTCCAGGCTCCGAGCTGTCAGCACAGAGCCCGACGCGGGGCTCGAACTCACGGACCGCGAGATCGTGACCTGAGCCGAAGTCGGCGGCTTAACCAACTGAGCCACCCAGGCGCCCCATGGACTCTAAATTTTAAATAAGTCTTCCAAGTGGTTCTGATGCTATTCAGCCACAGCCCACACTTTTGAAGAACACAGGCACCAAGAAGCTGGAAGCTGAGTTGGCGATAGAGTGTGGTGTGAATTACAGGGTCAGGAATCCTGGGTGTACATTGTTGTTTGTGTCAATTTGACAAATGCAGAATAGTTTACGTGTTACGGGGGGGGGGGGGGGGGTGACTGACAACATCTGGCTTATACAAGGCACTAAATAAGTGACAATTAAAACAAATGCTATTTTTTATTGACTCTGTTGTATGGTATCGATATGGCCACTCTGGAGTTACCTGTCATGATTCCGACAACCCTGTTACCCATAACTGTTATGGGGCTACATTGCATAACCCCTCAATTCACCTTTTGAAGTCCTAATGCGCAGTACCTCAGAATAAAACCATTGTTGGAGACAGGATCCGAAAGGAGGGTTTAATCAATAATTATACCATGATAGCAGGTATGATAGAGACTGCCCTGGCACATTGGGACTTAGGTGCACCCCAGCTATAAGACAGAGGTAGTTGGATCTCACCACATGAAAGACATCCAACGTGAATATAGACAGCTTTCATATCATTTCATATCTCCTAAATTCTAAAACTGTGATTTATACCTATTATACGTACGTATTTGCAGATGTACTTTTTGTTAATATAGAAATACATTCTTGGGACTTCCAGGAAAAACAAAGTTGTTATGCAGACCCATTCACAGATGCCAATGATGAAATCTAGACAAAATTTTAACTACTATTTAAAGGTTTGGGAAAGCATACAGAATTGGATAGATTCTTTAAAAAAAAAATGCCCCTGGAGAAGGGATTTTATAGTTTTTTGCCCAAGCACACTTCCCAGTCCCCAGGATTACTGGGTGGGCAGAACACCACACATAGCCCTACTCTCTTGGCTTGCAGTGGCAAAGAGAGTTCGGAGCTGGAAAAGTAGCTGAAAAGTATCTAAAACCAGGAAGAAGTCACCAAATCAAAGTACTCTTGAATAAACTATGAAAAGGCTGAGGGTTGTGAGTTTTTAGCTTTGTTGACCAAGTGTCCTCCCTAAAAACCACAGCCGTGACAGCAGAAAATGCAGCTTCACTTGTGGTTAGAGATGGCAAAGAGAATGCAGTGTTGAAAGAGAAGCTGGGAATTTGAGGGGGGACATTTTGGGAGTGAGAGAAAAAGAGAACAGCTCCCAAATCTGAATATAAACTCTGCCCAAACCCCAGGTAGACTTCAAGACTCAAAGTGCAGGGAAGTCCTAGGGAGCTTGGGGCGTGGGTCAGGCAGGCAGACCCCAGAGAGAAAGTGACCCTAAAAGACCTGGATGCACCAGGAGAAATTCTGTGAACATGCTGTATTTTGAATGGAAAGCACTGTCAAATCCACGCGTGGCCCCTGTGGCAGAAAGCTGAAGCCTTCCTAGGTTGAGGTGTCAGAAGAAGGAGTCAGAAATCGGTGGAAAAGATGGAAATTGAAGAGGATTTCCCAGATGCAAGGAATCCACAGGGGTCATGAATCCACACACAATCTGAATATAAACTTTGCCCAAATGGTTGAACGGTCACCCAATTCTACAGGCATACGTGGCATGCCGAAGGGACCAGACTCAAAATAGGAGCACAGTTACCTGCCTATTTAGTACTAAACATGAAATAAGCATTCTCCATCGGGGTAAAGAATGCACAGCCAAGATGGAAACGGACACAAAGCAACCAGGATGCAGTGGTTAGCCTGGGACAGGAAAGCTCTAGACCTGCCTTGGTGCAAAGGACACGGACTGTGGAGCAAAACTGCCCGGGTTTTAATTCCTGTTCCACAATTGATCAGCTGTTTGAACTTTAGGAAACTGCCTAACTTCTCTGTGCCTGTTCCCTCATCTCTAAAATGGCAGTAATAATAGGACTTCCTGTTTGCAGCATTTGCAAGGATTAAATGAGTTAATATATGCAAAGCACTTTCAAAAGGCATGTATCATGTTAGCTATTATGACAAGGATAATTTCACTGAGCATGACAATAATACAACCCTCCTTCCAATGCTTGTATTCAATCTAGAGGTGAAAAGGGGCGTGGCTGCGGGGAGGAACCTTGAATTTATTAAAAACACTCTGAATTGGCTCTGATCATGCTGAATTGCATAGTAGCAGAATAGAAGCTCAAAATATAGTTACATGGAAAAAATGATACCTATTTTTCTTGTATGACTTAATTTGTGGTTTTTCATTTTTTTTTAATTTTACATTTTTTTTAAAATTTTTTTTTCAACGTTTATTTATTTTTGGGACAGAGAGAGACAGAGCATGAACGGGGAAGGGGCAGAGAGAGAGGGAGACACAGAATCGGAAACAGGCTCCAGGCTCTGAGCCATCAGCCCAGAGCCTGACGCGGGGCTCGAACTCACGGACCGCGAGATCGTGACCTGGCTGAAGTCGGACGCTTAACCGACTGCGCCACCCAGGCGCCCCATGAAGTTATTTTTAAATTCCCATAACTTTAAGGATGTTGTTTATTTCATTTCTAATATTGTTGTGGTCTAGCCAGGAAATGTTGCCTATAACATACATGAAAAGAGTTTCAATTCCATTTACTTATTATAGCGTTAATGTTTTCATATGACTGAAAAAATTTGTTTTATTTAAATAATCTCATGGGGCGCCTGGGTGGCGCAGTCGGTTAAGCGTCCGACTTCAGCCAGGTCACGATCTCGCGGTCCGTGAGTTCGAGCCCCGCGTCAGGCTCTGGGCTGATGGCTCAGAGCCTGGAGCCTGTTTCCGATTCTGTGTCTCCCTCTCTCTCTGCCCCTCCCCCGTTCATGCTCTGTCTCTCTCTGTTCCAAAAATAAATAAACGTTGAAAAAAAATAAAAAAAAATTAAAAAAAAAATAATAATCTCTACGGCTAACGTGGGGCTTGAACCCACGACCCAGAGATCAAGAGTTACATGCCCTTCCAAATGAGTTGGTCAGGCACCCCTTTTATTATGATTTTAAATTTCTTCTCCTTTATCAACCATGCATCTAAACCCTTATGGCTGTGTACCACGGATGTCTTGACTGCTAAACAAGGGTGTGCAGTGATAAATAAAAATTAATTTCTATCTTTAAATGTCTTACTGAGCAATAAAGATATAAACAACTCTTTATATAAGAAGAAAACATAGTAGCATTAGATGTAGACAGAAAGGTCCAGCAATCACATTTAATACAGGGTAATCAGTTCAAGAATCAGAAAGGTGGATCTATCAGGGGTCCACAAAGAAGTGTGTTTATGTAGCATCTGAAAGCACAGGAAGGTAGTTTGTAAATAACAGAGAAAGGGATTCTAGGAACAAAGAGAATTACAGTAGCGTCTCATCCCATATCCATAAGGGATAGATTCCCAGACCCCCAGTGGATGCCTGAACCAGGGATATAGTGCAAAGAATGCATATACGAATAGGTACCACTATTTCCTACACATACGTGCCTATGATAAAGTTTAATTTATAAATCAGGTACAGTAACAGATTAACAACAATAACCAATAAGAGAATAGTTGTAACATTATAATAAAAGTGATGTATTTGTGGTCTTTTGCGCGCTCTCTCTCTCTCTCTCAAAATATCTTATTTTCTTGTCCTCACCCTTCTTCCTGTGATGCCGTGAGATGATAAAATGCCTCCGTGATGAAATGAAGGGTGATGAATGCCACAGGTGCTGTGACTAGTGTTAGGCTACTACTGACCTTGTGATACTGGATCAGAACGAGGAGCACCCACTTCCCATGCCCAGGGGGCTGCAGACAACTATCAAGCAGAAAGCAGAACCCTGGGCAAGGCAGGACTGCTATTGGTAGAAGTCAGAGTCCTACAAAACAACGAGCAAGTTCAGGGGATTGTAAGCAATTCCACATTTTGAAGCAGAGTGAGAAGGAGAGGCTACAACCACCAGATGGAATGGGAGGCAGGACTCAGACTGTATTTTGATTTAATGTATATGTAAGGACCGCCTGCAGTGAGGACCTAGAGTAAAATTTTAGAAAAGGGAAGAGTTTTAGGTATACCGTGTCAGGACCCGGCAACTGACTTCCTATGCGAGGGGAGAGAAGAGGCTGTGGAAAAGGTCAGGTGCTCAAAGGAACCAAAGGATCATTCAGGTTTCTGGCTCAGGTGGCTGATGACTTCATTCACAGACATTAAGTTTCTATGATAAAGCACAAGCCGAGGGTGGAAAAGACGACTGTGCACCTGCACCCTTAGACTTCAAATTTCCAGAGGCACAGCTTACATGGTGCGGCCAGTTGGGAGGTGGGAAACTGGAATTTGAAATTTGGAATTCAAAACAGACTTATGGACTGGCACCTGTGTTTGGGATAGGCTGACATTGTGCAAATTCTCTTAGGGAGATTGAGATGAAAACGGGGCTAGAGACAGAGACTTAGAAGTCCCAGCTATTTAAGAGATGGGGAGGGTCACCTGGGTGGCTCAGTTGGTTGAGTGTCCAGCTTTAGCTCAGGTCGTGATCTCATGGTTGGTGAGTTCCAGCCGCGTGTCGGGCTCTGTGCTGACAGCAGAGCTTGGAGCCTACTTCGGATTCTGTGTCTCCCTCTCTCTCTGCCCCTCCCCCGTTCATGCTCTGTCTCTCTCTCTCTCTCTCAAGAATAATAAACATTAAAAAAATTAAAAAAAAAAAGAGAGATGGGCAAGGAGGGGGAATTTGGTAAGTAAGTCTGTACTAGTCAGGGCTCTCCAGAGAAAACGGAGCACACTGGGGTTACTGGCTCTATGAGCTTCTGAATCAGCAACTCTGTTAAGCAAGCTCTGTTAAGCTTAAAGTATAAGCAGAACGATACAAATAGTGAGATTAATTTATATAGATAGATAGATAGATGCATCTCAAAGTTTATTTTAAGGAACTGGCTCATGCTATTATGAGAACTGACAAGTCCAAAAATTTAGAAGGTAGGCCAGCAGCCCAGAGACCCTGGGAAGAGTTTCAGGCACAGCCCAAAGGCAGTGTGCTGGCAGAATTCCATTCTCCCTAGGAGACCTCTGTTGTTTTGTTTTGTTTTGTTTTGTTTTGTTTTCTTTTGTTTTGTGTTGTGTTGTTTTAAATTAAGGCCTTCAACTGATTAGATGAGCCCCACCCACATTATGGAAGTTAATGTTTTACCCAAAGTCTGTTGATGTAACTTTTGATCTCATCCAGAAAATATCTTCACAGAAACATCTAGAATAATGCTTGACTGACCATCTGAGTACTCTGGCCTCGTCAAGTTGACACACAAAATTAACCATCACAAAAACTGAGGAATATTCAGTAATGAACAGAGAATAACTGTTCTCTGTTAGAGAACAGAGGGGTGGCGGGAGGGAGTGATAGAGAAGGAGAGAAAGAGGGAGATTTCCTTAGGCTTAAGAGTAGAAAGAATTTCAAGAAACAAAATAAAACAAGTGATCCAAAAGGGTTCAAGCAGGATTTGAACTGAAAATATACTCTGGGTGAAACAACAGGAAGTCATTCTGATATAATGACTGTCCTTTGACCCCAGTCTAAGAGCTAAGAGTTGAAAGGTTAATGGGGGGAGAAATAGGAGACAATGCATGCGAATTACTTCCACTAAAAGTTTGGCTTGTGAATAGGAGAAATTACACAATGATGGCCAAAGGGAGAATAAAGGTGAAGGGGATCCACTTTTTCTATAGGACTTGGAAAGAAATAAAATAAACCTGCTATGATTAACACCTTGGCTGATGAGAGCAAAAGTGACTCTAGCCCAACACATTAACACTCTGGGTATAAACGCAACTTACCAGGGATTCATAAAAACACGATACTCCCATCCTAAAGAGTGATTCTCTAATAGTGAAATTTCCATGACCTTCAGGGGAAAAGGCATTTTGAATGTCTTTTGATCTCATGTCAATCAAACAAAACCATATAGGTAGCTGCCTCTTCTTCAAGGCAGATAGGGTGAAAGGTGGCCATAAGAGTGTGCTGGCAGGGGTGCATGGGTGGCTCAGTCGGTTAAGTGTCCTACTCCAGCTCAGGCAATTCAGGACACTCAGGTCATGATCTGAGGATTCATGAGTTCTAGACACACATCGAGCTCTCTGCCATCAGCACAGAGCCCGCTTCAGATCCTCTGTTCACCTCTCACTCTGCCTCTCCCCCACTAGTGTTTTCTCTCTCCCTTTCTCTCTCTCTCTTAAAATACATACATAAACTTAAAAAAAAAGTGCATTGGCAATTTTTATCATTTTTTTCACCAAATTTTTTCCATTATTGGTTAGTATTATAATCTCTAAAAAAGCATATATGAACATTCATAAGCAAATTTTTCTTTTAAAAATAATATTCTCATGTATCTCACATTTCCTCATAACTGACCTTTTTGAAAGGTCAACACAAGGTAGTGGGGAGAAAATAAGAAGGGGTATTTCAATAACTGGGTGAACGCATTGTTAGTAGTAAGATCTAGATTTTGAATATTCAGGACAGTATTCTCTTTCCTTTTTTCTTTCTTTCTTTCTTTCTTTCTTTCTTTCTTTCTTTCTTTCTTTCTTTCGAGAGAGTGACAAGGGTAGCAAGAGGGGGGAGAGAGAGAATCCCAGGAAGGCTCTGTACTATCAGCACAGAGCCCGATGCAGGGCTCGAACTCATGAACTGTGAGATCATGACCTGAGCCAAAACCAGGAGTTAGATGCTTAACTGGTTGAGCCACCCAGGCACCCCTCTCTTTTTTTTTAATCCTCTTCCATTCTAAAATTAAGGCAAAACATACTTCATGGATACATTGACACGTCTATTTCTATTCTCTATTGTGGTCAATTATTCTAATTTGTCATAAACTAAGTCATATATTCTACGCATTCCCTTGTGTTCTTCAAAACCTTGACATCAGGAATAGGGGAAAAAACTGTCATGTGAGGACCCGATTTTCATGCCATACGTGTGTGAAAAGCATAGAGAGTCTTCCCTAGAAGAATCTCAAAAAGAATATAATGCATTTTTGGTCACTGCTGCAAAATAAACTCCCAATGACTGGAGGAAGCACATGTAATTTGAAGCAGGGAAGTAATCACACTTGTTCCACTTGTGTTGGCAACCAGGTGTTTCGCTGTGTTTAAAGAACCTCCATTTAGTATAATGGGTTGGGGTCACTTCATCTAATGTATCTCATTATATTGAGGGAATATAATCATTTCAGTGGCTTATTTTCAGTTCAAGATTGAATAATTTCAATGTTCTATGGGAACAACTTGTTTTCAGTGTCTGATAAAGCGATCCTTCATTTTTTTTTTTTTTTAAATATCTGGATTTGGACACAAGTTAAAAATAAGATCTACCACTGAAGGCTTTATTACCAAAATCTGTCCTTCACTGGATGAGAAGATTTGGGAGGAATGTGGGCTTTAGTGTTTCAGATCCCTGAGTATTGTCTTCCTGTCGTGAAGTAATGAGTGCCATATCTTTGCTATGAGTTCTTTATGTCAGTCATCAATAACCCAATCAGCCTTGACTAAGGAATAGAGCAGGGGCAAGGTAAAGGTAGAGGGCATTAACATTTGTACAAAAAAGACTTCATTCCTTCTTCATAATAGCCTCATGTTTAAGGTGCAACTACATTTGAGTCAGATGAAATTCTTGCTTTATAGGTCAAAAGTTTTATGATATTGGCAGTTTCACATAGCTCAACCTAAAAGTACGTTTGATATATGAACAATCCATATAACTTTTGACTCCTCAAAAACTTAACTACTAATAGTTTACTGTTGACCAGACACCTTACCGATAACAAATGGTTGATTAACACATATTTCGTATATTATATGTACTATATGCTATATTTTTGTAATAAAGTAAGTTAGAGAAAAGTATTAAGAAAATCATAGGAGAAAATACATTTACAGTACTGTACTGTTTTGTTGAAAAAACTCCATGTGCCAGGGGATCCACACAGTTCAAATCCATGTTGTTCAAAAGTCAACCGTGTTCTTGCCCTAACAGTAAAGAAACTAAGGTCTACAAGTATTATATAATTTACTCAAACAGCCAGTCTATTACACAAATATAAGTTAAACTAGTTTCTCTACCATTCACTTCCTTAGGAAAAGAAGATTCTAAAAATCATACCTCCAGAAAATTTGGTATTACAAATATCTCAAAATGCACTGCTACATTGAATTTCTACCCTGTGCTTAGAAGTAGCCCAGTCAGGTATGTCAAAAGGATACAGGAGCCAACTGAAAAAGTTCCTAAAGCTGAAAGCTGGAACAATTTGAGCAACAAAATAAATAATGTAGCACTGGATTATAAACCATGACATAAAATATATACCCATTAGCCCATATGGATATAAACAAATTATTGGACAAATAAACAGATGTGGAAAATAGACAAATCACCCGCGCAGAATCCAAATAATTTATGTGGACACTCTGACCTCAAGGAAGTAGAGTATAACTCCCAACTCTTTCGGTGAGAACGGTGAATAATGACTTTCTTTCAAAGAGAACATTATGGAAAGGGGGAAGGCAGCATAACTTTCCGGCTAAGAAACATGACAAACACTACCTCAAGCCAGACGATCAAGGTTAACATCAATGGTGATAAGTCATACTGATAGTATATGCCATTGATATGATGTGACGAGAATGGCACTTTATCTTTGTGATCTTGCTCACACAATCTCATAACCCCAGTCTAATCATGAGAAAAAAATCAGACAAATTCCAACTGAAGGACATTCTACAAAATACCTGACTAGTATTCTTCAAAACTGTGAAGGTCATCAAATATAAGCAAAGTCTGAGACACTGTCAGAGCCAGGAAGAGCCTCAGAAGACCTAACAAGTAAATGTAACAGGAGAGCCTGGATGGGATCTTGAAATAGAAATAGGGACATCAGATGAAAACTAGTGAAATACGTATCAGTTTTGGGCATTGATTGGTAGTGAATGTACCACAGAGGTTAATTACAGGAAAAACTGGGTGTGGGATATAGGAGAATCCCATATTTTTAGTAGTAATAAAAAAAAGTTACTTTAAGAACTCAAGGAAAATGGGAAAAGGCCGTTGTGAATACAACTTGCCTTAAGCACCTCACATACGTTAGTTTACCTGTTTTTGTTATGAAACTTAGATTTTGGAACTCACAGTGATTGAGTTAAAACAGATCACTGGTAAAAGCCACTGAAAGTTGTAGGTATTTCAGGGGTGCCTGGGTGGCTCAGTCAGTTAAGCGACCGACTTCGGCTCAGGCCATGATCTCATGGTTTATAAGTTTGAGCCCCGCATTGGACTCTGTGCTGATGGCTCAGAGCCTGGAGCCTGCTTCGGATTCTGTGTCTCCCTCTCTCTCTGCCCCTCCCCGACTCATGCTCTGTCTCAGAAATAAACATTAAAAAAATTAAAAAAAAAAAGAAAGTTGTAGGTATTTCAAAAGAACATAAAGATTGACTAAACTATTAGCAATATACAAGTACTTTATTATATCATAAAATAAAGTACTGATAATAAACAAAAATAAGTTCATGTCGTGAATTCTTCAGTGAGTTGTCACCAGTTCTATGCATATTCTCCTGGTCTATTGCTGGGCTGGTGGGAGGAACTCAATATACTGGTCAGAGTCCAAAGAAATCTGCTTAACAGCAACACTTAAAAATGTTACTTTAGCCCAATTACAGTAATTCAAAATCTACCCATTATTGAAAGAATTGGAATATTTTCTAACTCAATTTAAGTAAGTAATTTCAAACAGTGAAATAATGCCAGAGTGTTTTTGCTACAAGCATTTGCAAAGACCACAACTCCTTGGTGTTTATGTAACGATATTCAAGGTCTGTTTGCTCATTGTGACCATTCTGGTGCGCTTACAAAAATCAAAAGGTCTCTAGCCCCATGGTTATTTTTTTCAGGGTTTCTTTTTCAAACACTATATTTGTATTTCATACAGTATTTCTCAGACCAGTTAATAAAGTCAGACTTAGTAAAGAAATTGAATACTTTCAACAACTGGATAAGGCATACTTGAGAACACATGATATCTTCAAAACCTCTAAAATAATTAGAATGATTGGGGCGCCTGGGTGGCTCAGTCGGTTGAGCGTCCGACTTCAGCTCAGGTCATGATCTCGTGGTTCCTGGGTTCAAGCCCTGCATCGGGCTCTGTGCTGGCAGCTCAGAGCCTGGAGCTGCTTCAGCTTCTGTGTCTCCCTCTCTCTGCCCCTTCCCCACTCACGGTCTGTCTCTCAAAAATGAATAAATGTTAAAAACAAATTAAAAAAAAATTAGAATGAACTCTAAGATTTTGTGAAAACTCAGATGAAACTCGATTATATATAAACTTTCCCTTGAACATACAAATGCTTAAAACTTCTCAAATAATGTTACTGAAGTATGCCATGTATTGCTAATATTCTTCTGGTTAAAAAAAAAAAAAAATCCAGAACATACTTATCTCAAATGCAACACGTTCCCTTTTATATAACATCTTTAGAATGTAGTCATTTCATATCATCTATCACCTCTGTCACAATTTTCTTAAGATTTCTAACCTCTCAAACTTACTTCTCTTATTACAGACCACATGATTTATGAGTACCGATAGCTATAGAGACAGCTGTGAGATTAGCATTGTAACCTATCACAGATCACCTCAGAAGCATTTCTTCTGAAATGTACTGTCACAGTGAAATGGAATTACAACACATTTTGGGGCAATTCTGACATGTACTTTTAAACTCACTTGCTCACTTGTAAAGGCGGAAAAGGGTAGAAATGGTGGTTAGACTGGGCTACATTTATTTGTTTTTACTTCCTGTAAAGTAATAGATTTTTTATCAAAAGTTTACCCTAATGCGATATACTTCCATGTTTCTAGCATCTTACATCTTTTCCGTAAGTACAAACACAATTACCTGCGTCATGAAGAAATGACACAAGATGGCTGACTTTAACATTCCATTGCAAACATATTAGAAGCCATCGTTTGTTAATGATTTTGTGCCACAGATGCGCTTTAAACTTTAAGGAGAGGAAAATTCCGAGTATCACAGTGTATTTTGATTTGATATTTTTTCAAGTACCTGAGGAGGAAAATGTGAGAATGTGTTGCTTAAAAAAAAAAAAAAAAATTAAAGGTTGATGTTTGGGGAATAGAGTTGTAATAGATTTATGGCAACTTCTGAAAACAGCTTTTTCTTTTACCTAAATGCTCGCCACAGCAGACACCAGCCAGAGGTGTGCAAATCACATGCTGTTGCCAGGCCTTTCCAGTGGAAACCCAAAATAGAATAGTTAGCTTTATCGGGACTAGCTCTAATATTTCTAGAAGAGAGAGATGCTGGAGTCCAGGAGAAGAATACGAAGAGTAGCTAATTCAATACCTCTTCCCTACAAACATTAGCCACCCCGTAAATTATCACCTATATTTTTGCCACTCAAAGTGTGGCCCACAGACCAGTAGCATTAACATGGACCTGGGAATAATGTTAAAAAAAAAAAAAAAATATGAGGCCCCATTTCAGACAGATTCCTTAGCATTTCACCTTCCTAGAGAAATCCACAAAGGACTGACTGTACGAATCCTGGTTAATATCCTTATTTACATATTAGAATTCAGGAGATATTTAAAAAGTGCTAATGTTTATGTCTCACCCCAAATCAATTAAATCAGAATCTCTGGGTTTACAGCCAGCCATCAGTACTTTTTAAAACGTAGCTATGAGTTTAATTAAGTTGTCTGAGAATTGGGACCAGGTATATTTAATCTATTTATGCTCATAACATCTGAAATAGTTTCTTCCTTGGGGCGCCTGGGTGGCGCAGTCGGTTAAGCGTCCGACTTCAGCCAGGTCACGATCTCGCGGTCCGTGAGTTCGAACCCCGCGTCGGGCTCTGGGCTGATGGCTCGGAGCCTGGAGCCTGTTTCTGATTCTGTGTCTCCCTCTCTCTCTGCCCCTCCCCTGTTCATGCTCTGTCTCTCTCTGTCCCAAAAATAAATAAACGTTGAAAAAAAAAAAAAAAAAAGAAATACTTTCTTCCTTTAGGACATGCTCAAAAAGCTTTAAAATAAAAACAAAAAACAAAAACTATGCTCCAAATTTATTTTACTCAAATCAAACTCCAGAATTTCTTTTCTCTTTTTTTTCTTTTCTTCCACCTCATTCCACTCCCCCCATCCCAAATTCCTTATGGTTTATATGCTTACACGTGTATGTATGTGAACATGAATGTGCTTCTGCTCTTTGTTCTTTAACATGAAAGAATGTGGGGCAAAGGTCTTTAACTAACCAGAAATCCCTTGGTCTCTAACCCCAGTGATTTTGTTTTCCCCCATGGCCAGTTCAGGACCTCAAGGAAATACTATGTGCATGAGACATGCAAGAAAGTGTTGATTTATATTATTTCTTTCTCTAATTAGCATCAACTCTCTTTATATATAATGCGTATATAGAGAAAAGCATTAACTAAAAATAGCAAACGCATTGGGTGGGCGGTACTGAAATAGTGACCAGAGAACAAATTATTTATAATAACAACTAAAGGCCTTGGTCAAAAGAGGGGAACAAATTTACAGTGAAAATGGTTTGAGAGGCTGGACAGGAAGGAGGGAGAACAGGACACCCACCTAGTGTGATAATTCAAGACCCAGAGAGGCCAGCCTGATTCCTGGTTATGGGCCAGCACTGCTGATGAGACCCTACGAGAATTTTATTTTATTTTTATTTTTGTTTTTGAGAGAGAGAGAACCTGAGCTGGGGAGGGGTGGAGGGAGAGAGAGAATCTCAAGCAGGCTCTAAGCCCAGCTCAGAGTCCTATGAGGGGTCCTGGGATCATGACCTGAGTTATAATCAAGAGTGGCTCAACCAACTGAGCCACCTAGGTGCCCCAACCCTTTGAGAATTTTAAAACTTTGAATGATCATTGGATGACTGTTCTCCACGCTTCAGTCAAAAACCAGAAGAATGGGTATCTTAACACCTTTCCTTTGATTTTTTGTTTTATCTATTTCTTGTGCTGTTTTGATTTTTCTTGGGTAAATTATATATGAGAAGTAAGAATATTTTAAAAATGCATTGCCTCTGCTTTTCTTCATTCCTAAAACGTCAAGTTCTGGGGCGCCTGGGTGGCTTGGTCGGTTGGGCGTCCAACTTCGGCTCAGGTCATGATCTCGCGGTCTGTGAGTTCGAGCCTCGCATCGGGCTCTGTGCTGACGGCTCAGAGCCTGGAGCCTGTTTCAGATTCTGTGTCTCCCTCTCTCTCTGCCCCTCCCCTGTTCACGCTCTGTCTCTCTCTGTCTCAAAAATAAATAAACCAAAAACAAAAAACAAAAAAAAACATCAAGTTCTAGGTCAGGTGAATTTTTAAGAGTCTGAAATAGACATTTGGGGATTCAAACTCTAAACAAGAAACAATGAATATCCCTTATTTGTGATATTGGTATGTCTGAATCATACCCAGCATATCATATAATGATATATTAATTATAGGTAGTAATGTCCTCATTCCCCCCACAAACAAAAAAGTTAACTGAACATAATAAAATTCAATCTGAGTAATAGTTGGAGTTCTATTCTCTATAAATACACTTTTCTAGATTTTAATACTCTTTTAATGGGTAATAAATACTTTAAGATAGTAACCGATTTCGTGTGTGTGTGTGTGTGTGTGTGTGTGTGTGTGTATTTGGTTTTGTTTGTTTGTTTTCTTAGTTTTCCTAAAGGAGGCATCAGAACTGCCTTCCTCTATCGT